>NC_081536.1:11889319-12489319 GCF_030273125.1 Centropristis striata
CCGAGGGGTCTCTGGAATCAGCAGACAGGTACCGTTCGGCCAGAAGGGCTGCAGCTGCGGCAGTCGCGGAAGCAAAAACTCGGGTATGGGAGGAATTCGGGGAGGCCATGGAGGAGGACTTTCGGTCGGCCTCAAAGAGGTTCTGGAAAACCGTCGGGCGTCTCAGGAAGGGAAAGCAGGGCTTGGCCCAAGCTGTGTTCAGCGGGGGCGGAGACCTGCTGACCCGACCTGTGGATGTCGTCGGACGGTGGAAAGAACACTTTGAGGAACTCCTTAATCCAGCCAACACGTCCTCTGTAGAGGAGGCAGAGTCTGAAGACTCAGGGGAAGACTCACCAGTAACCCTGGCAGAGGTCGCCGAGGTAGTCAAAAAGCTACCCGGCGGCAAGGCGCCAGGGTTGGATGAGATTCGCCCTGAGATGCTGAAGGCTCTGGACACTGTTGGGCTGTCATGGTTGACACGCCTCTTCAGTGTCGCGTGGAGGTCTGGGACAGTGCCAGTGGAGTGGCAGACTGGGGTGGTGGTTCCCATTTTCAAAAAGGGGGACCGGAGGGTGTGTTCCAATTACCGTGGAATCACACTCCTCAGCCTCCCCGGAAAAGTCTACTCCAGGGTGCTGGAAAGGAGGCTCCGGCCGATTGTCGAACCTCGGATTCAGGAGGAACAATGCGGCTTCCGTCCTGGCCGTGGAACAACGGATCAGCTCTTTACCCTTGCGAGACTTCTGGAGGGGGCATGGGAGTTTGCCCATCCAGTCTACATGTGTTTTGTGGACTTGGAGAAGGCCTACGACCGTGTCCCTCGGGGAGTCTTGTGGGGGGTACTGCGGGAATATGGGGCACCGGGCTCGTTGCTACGAGCTATCCGGTCCCTATATAACCAAAGTGAGAGCTGTGTCCGCATACTCGGCACAACGTCAAACACGTTCCCAGTGGGTGTTGGCCTCCGCCAGGGTTGCCCCTTGTCTCCGATTCTGTTTGTGGTTTTCATGGACAGGATCTCAAGGCGCAGCCGGGGGGAGGAAGGGATTCTGTTTGGTGACCTAAGAACTGCATCTCTGCTTTTTGCAGATGATGTGGTTCTTTTGGCTTCATCAAGCCGGGACCTCCAGCACTCATTGGGGCGGTTTGCAGCCGAGTGCGAAGCGGTTGGGATGAGAGTTAGCACCTCCAAGTCTGAGGCCATGGTTCTCTGCCGGAAAACGGTGGACTGCCCCCTCTGGGTGGGGAGAGAGGTACTGCCTCAAGCGAAGGAGTTCAAGTATCTCGGGGTCTTGTTCACGAGTGAGGGTAGAACGGAGCGTGAGATGGACAGGCGGTTTGGTGCAGCGTCAGCAGTGATGCGGGCGTTGTACCGGACCGTCGTGGTGAAGAAGGAGCTGAGCCGGAAGGCAAAGCTCTCGATTTACCGGTCCATCTACGTTCCAACCCTCACCTATGGTCACGAACTTTGGGTAGTGACCGAAAGAGCAAGATCGCGGATACAAGCGGCTGAAATGAGCTTCCTCCGTAGGGTGGCTGGGCTCAGCCTTAGAGATAGGGTGAGGAGCTCAGACATCCGGAGGGAGCTCGGAGTAGAGTCGCTGCTCCTTCGCGTCGAAAGGAGTCAGCTGAGGTGGTTTGGGCATCTGGTAAGGATGCCTCCCGGGCGCCTCCCGTTAGAGGTGTTCCGGGCACGTCCAACTGGTAGGAGGCCCCGGGGAAGACCCAGAACACGGTGGAGGGATTATATCTCTCTCCTGGCCTGGGAACGCCTCGGGGTCCCCCAGGAAGAGCTGGACGTTGTGGCTGGGGAGAGGGACGTCTGGAATGCCCTGCTTAGCCTGCTGCCCCCGCGACCCGGCCCCGGATAAGCGGAAGAAAATGGATGGATGGATGGATAGATGATTGAAATAATAACTACAGGGCCAAAAAAAATTTTTTTTTCAGTGGGGGTGCAGGAGGAAAGGAGATCGAGCATATGAGATCACAGTCGAGATGGAAGATGCTAAGGAGAAACTATTGGACGGTTACAAATAGGAAGATGCAGGGTTATGGGGAAGGACATAAAATGGAAGGAGATGATGGTGTGCTTCCTCAACCTACCAGTGTACATTACAGACAGGGAAATGCACAGAAAATTGGAGGCATGGGGGGGTCAAGGCCACGTCGACAATAAAGAGAAGAATGTGGCCGGGGACGGATGTTGCAGATGAAACAAGGTAGATGCGAGTGAAATTCACAGATGAAGTGCAATCGTTGCCGTACTTGGTGAAGTTTGAGACGGAGGAAGGTACAGAGTGTTTTTGCGTAATCCATGACAAACAGGTGCACGTCTGCCGGCTCTGCATCCAACCCGGCCACATCTTTAAGGAGTGCCCAGAGTTCACCTGTCACAGGTGCCATGAACAGGGCCATTATGCAACAGATTGTAAGGAGAGAAACACAAAAGAGAGAGACCTAGAGACTGAGAATGAGCTTTTTAGGGACAACGACAGAGAGATGGAGGTACTGCGGCAGCAGGACTTGGGTGCAAAGGACCACGCGGAAGAGAAGAGAGCGGCGGAGAATGGCGTGGAGTGCAGCAGGGAGGACGGAGGAAGAGACAGGAGAAAGGGGTAAGAGCCCACAGAGACAATGAGAGACAGATGGTGGTAAACCAGAGAAAAAAGCAGATTTGGACAGAACAGCAGCAGAGACTATGATTGTGACAGCAGCTGAAGGAAGCAAACAAGCCAGGAAAACAGCAAAGCATCAGTCAGCAAGAGAAGGAGCAGAAGAGACAACCACAGGTAACAGACACAGAGACACTTTGGGAAGTGCAAGAAAAGAGAGACTAACATAGAGGAAATGAAGCATTAAAACAAGATTAGATGGTAAGGAGGAACTCCTTACTGGGGATTTCCACCAGGCGCGTTACAGCAGCAACACGGCTCCACCGCGGTTTTGCTGCGTCTTCGGGCGCGTTACAGCAGCGTCACGTCAGCGTCACGTCAGCTTAGTGAGCCGGTTGTATACACGCGAGATCACGAGATAATCCTGACCATACGAGAGACCGCGAGATCCCGTGATAAACTCTAAACTCTATTTATACAGTCTATGGATAAACTGTGTGTATAAAGTAAACAACAACCAACAGCTTACTTTGCTTCCCCAACGTGAAAGATCTGTTGAACTGACCATCTATCCTTATAAAAACAATATGTTATGTCATAAATGATTGTATGATGTTCCACTTCAACAATCAGTCTCTTGTCGTCCGTGTCGCTGATCCTCTGAGACCCTTTGACTGATTGATTGATTGATTGCTGATCTGGTGCCCCGGTCATAACATAATGTTGATGTGAAGTAGTTTTAGGCTGCATGAACTGCGTATTGTGTTTTATTTTGAAAGGGGGCGGAAGTGTTTTACGTTGATTCTGAGTCGGACTTCCTGTCTGGTGC
This sequence comes from Centropristis striata, assembly GCF_030273125.1. NCBI lineage: Eukaryota > Metazoa > Chordata > Actinopteri > Perciformes > Serranidae > Centropristis > Centropristis striata. The sequence goes on from NC_081536.1 coordinate 11,892,743, forward strand.
GATCTGCTCTGTTGAGATTTATGCGGTTTGGCAGCGTCTCACGGAGAAATAGAAGTCCTACCTAATGCTCGCGTAGAGACGCTGCTGAGACGTTGCTGTAACGGTACGCAGCGCGCCCGGTGGAAATGCTCTCATTGATTAGAGTGTTACCTATTTGCAACGGCGAACGCAGCGCTGACGTGACGCTGCTGTAACGCGCCCGGTGGAAATCAGGCTTTAGAGACTTGTTGGAACTGGAAGGAGATGATATTTTAGAAAATGTTAAAAAAAACTGAAGATGGCAAGAAAGAAAATTGCACCAAGTGATGGTTAAGCATAGTGCTAATTTAATACTAAAATGATATATAATTTCCTTTGCTTAATATACAACATGAGTTTTTCGTTAATTTCCTGAGACGCGAACGGGCTCAGATCAGAGTGGCGAAGAGAAAGAATCATAAAAACATGTAACGCAGATGTACTTTGTTTGCAAGAAACACACTGGGATAAAAGGTGTATGGAGAGAGTAAGGAGTGAATGGAAAGGGGACTTATTTGTTAATAACGGGGGAGTGAATGAAAGGGGGGTAGCAATTTATTTTAAGAGGGGTGTGATTGAGGACATTAATGAATTTATGAATGATAAGAACGGAAGAATGATACAGGTTGATGATTTTCCCTGGGTTAGTAGAGTCTTAGGGGGGTGGGCAGCTGAAGCAGCGTTCCTCGGCCTTACATTTTTTTTTTTTACCAAAATATGTGCAATTTCACATCATTTTGACCACTATCATTACTATAGGTAACTAAAAGACAGACTCAGTTTGCTTCAGTTGTAATTTACATTTTATTTACACAATCCACAGCCCCCTTTTGAACATTTTATTCTCCTGGCTGAAATGGTCCTGTAGAACCGCCGAACAAACTTCTCCATGGTAGAAGTTCCTGGCTGAGGGCCATCAATTGCCACCCGGCAGCACACATCTAAATGGCAATCTGTCAGCCTGTTTCGCAGAGGTGTTCTCACCTAAAAACGAGATTAACCTTAAAAATCAGCATCTTAATTTGAGTAATTTCCTTCTTTGAATAATGATATCAGATTTCATATAAAATCTCTTACTATCTTGAGGGCTGAGAAGAGCCTCCACGTCTGCAGTCTGTACTGGGGCAGTGAGTGCTATAGCAGCAGCCAGACTCAGTTGAGGGAACAGCTCCAAGCCATCTGGGCTTATCAGCCACTTCATGGCCTCTTCCAGAGTTTTTGACTGAAGAAAGAACAAAAACACACATTCTGTAACATTTCCATGCACTTGACAGTGAACAGTTCATTAGTTGTTTATTAATTGTATATTGTTGTTTGTGTATTGTGTTTTGTGTTATCAGGATTACAGATGGCAGTAGGTTGTCTGCTAAATCTAGTGCAAACGTCTTCATTTTTTGAATTTTATTGAAAATGGCTATGTGCACAAAATCTTATTAAATACAATTTTAAATAATTAACAACATTCCCTCTCCCTCACACAAAGTTTAGACAAACCTTGAGGTCCGGGAGCATTGCTTGCTCCAGAAATGCTTCCCACTCAATCAGCAAGTCCTCCTCTTTCAGCCTGGGGAAATGCCTTGCCAGGGACTGCATCTCTTGCTGCCCAAACTTCGTGTCCATGATTCCCTCTTGAATTCTCCTTGGTGCAAGCACATTAAAGTTCCCCAACATACCCATTTCAGGAAAGCAACTCTCCACATTTTGCACCAACATATCAAGGAAAGGGATCATGAACTAAAAAGAAAGAAACAAAGAATGAGTGTGTCTCAGTGTCATCCACACCATTAATCTATCCAATCTGTTTAAGCTTAAAAAAAACCCAAAACATACAGTCGCTGAAAACCGGTCCCAGACACCATCTGCGAAATAGGCAGGAACCTCATCCAGTAAAGGCTGCAGGCCGGATTCATCACGTAGCCAGCTCTCCCACTTGCCCTTCACCAGGGCCTGAGTCCTAGGATTTCTCAAGGAGCTGACCAGTGCTGTTACCTGAAATACAAATATTTATAAATAATACTTATGGAATATATGACACTGCTGCTGTACCACTCAGCTTATTCCACTGATTTTACATTTTTCTCACCTCCTGCTCAACTCGAGAAAAGGACATACACAATTGGCTGATATACAGGGCAATATTTTTCTTGAATTGTGAGGGAAAACCATAACATTATCTAATTATTTACCTGCTTTTAAAGTTGCCTCTTTCTTAACGGCTTCGATATGCGTCTCTGAATTTTGGTGACTGCTCACTGCGTCAAGCCTAAAATTTCTGCTGGGCTTTTTCACAAAATTTCCACCTGATGGGTTGTGTTTGCTGCAAAGGCTACACACCATCCCATCAGGTGTGTTCAGAAGCCAGCTATGGCTTTTGATCCATGCAGGGTCAAATCCACTAGCCCTATGATGACCAGCTGACTTCTGCTTTCTCTCTTCCTCATCCTTCGTGTGCTGCTCGCCCTCTCTCTCTTTATTCTGCTCTCTCTCTCTCTTCATGTTGCTCTCCCTCTCTCTCTCTTTATGCTGCTCTCCCTCTGATGACCTGATTTTGAAAGCAGTTAGTTTATGGTCTATACAGAAACTTAGATCAAATACAAAATCCTCTCATTTATTTATTTGTAGTATGTGGTAGACTACTGGGCTACTTAATTACCTTCCTGGTGGACCCAGTGTTGGTCTCTTCGGAAAGAATGCTGTGATCTTTTTCATATTCTGTAATTCAAAACATGAACGATTCATTTTATGATTTTCTTGATTGCTCAACAATTAAGCTGGTATATTTTCAAATGAAGAATTCCATATATTAACTATGTGGTTTTAAACTGATTTAAGGACACACAGAATAACTATTTATGGCTATTTCCAACAATGAAATCAAAAGCTTGAAATGAAAACATCTTGCAAGGTCATTTTTTTTTATCTTTAAAATAAAAGTTACCCAAAAAGTACAAAATAACCATCTCTTGTAAAAAAAATTCTTAAATATTGCCATGTGAACAGTAGAAAAATATATTGGCTCTTCTATTTGCCAGAGATTTTATCTTTTATTATTTTAAATATGAAAAGTAAATCAACAATTTTTAAACTGCTAATTCGTTTTGACCAGGAAAAAGAAAAAACGTTTGTATTTAAATTAATTTAATTTAATTTAAATTCAATTATTATTCTTATTTAAATAACCATTCATTTTTTGGTAGATTATTTTCACTTGGTATATTTGTATTGCCTGTTAAAGCCATTTGTATCCGTGTCAAGGTCATTCCCCGATTGCCACAGTAGGTGGCGTATTGGAAAACAGCATGTGTAAATGCATAAGTAGAGGAAGAGGCAATTACTCCTCAGGTGTGCTGCTTACCGGGAGTAGCACACAGTTTTTGATCACAGTTTGACTGCCGGCTAACCTTTAAGCCCTTTTGTTTGTTTTATGCCAGTTACTGATGTAAGTGTGTGTATAGCACAGCTGTAGTGATACATGGTAGGAAATAAATACGTCTTAAGCACAAGTTCGCAGATGTTTGATTGACGACATGGAGCCCGCTGCATGGCGACGCGTCAACTACGTATCCCGGTACCAGCCCCTCATTGTGGCTTAGGTTTTTGTTTTGTCGAAATCAAGTCACAACATTGCCCTTTACAGTAACATAACGGGTGTAGCTACCAGGTCATCTCCAGTTTCTACCTGCTTCTTTGTGGGACATATTGCCCTTTAAGAGATCATAATATTGCTGCTGTGTTTTAAACATCACTGTTTCAGATTGAGAGGTCCAGTGGTGTAGTCTAGTTTTTTGCATTGGGTATACTCGTACTCACCCGTCCCAGAACAACACATCTTACAACAACCATCTTGGAGCAACACCTCATAAGCACCATCACAACCTTGTGTCTGATGGTGCATCCTAACATGTTGATAACATACCCAGTCTGTCAGAATGCTCTTAAGATGTATACTGGAGGCTATGCATTAGTGAAACAGATTCAGATGTTTTTGTAGTCTTGAACTAAAAGACATCTGAATCTGAATCACATTCACTAACAGACTGGGTATGTTATCAACATGTTAGGAGGCAGCATCAGACACAAGGATGCAATGAGACTGGACATATCAGTTAGGAAAGCTGGCTCTGTGATTGGTTGGACACGCAACCGTTCATAGTTCTGTGATTTCCCTGATGTTCATGAACGTGACATACACTTTGCGGCTGAGAAGCCTGTCAGTCATTGTCGTTCCCATGACAACGGGTTGTTTGGAGGTGGGCGTGAACTGGGGATGTCCTGAGAGCTAAAAGTTGGTCAGTTCATGACAAAATGCTTGTTTTGGTGTTGGCTATGGCCCAAAGTAGCCTGATTGTTCACGAATAAAGCACCGTATATATACCGATATATGAAATAAAAAAAAATAAAAAATCTAGCGATACGCTATCAGCTATACGCAAATCACTCCCCTTTACCAGTGGGTATTTTTGTTTACCTGCGTATCACGTAGGCTACACCACTGGAGGGGTCTAATGTGGAGTTATAGAGTTGGGTGGAGCTGTGTGGGCAAATCTATGCTTTCTGTCACGCTCCCTCAGTTCATTAGCTCCCTACCTCACTCGACCGCAGCTATGCTAGCTAAAGTAACAGCATACTATAGAAACTTACTAATGCAGCAACGCCTTTTTATAATTTAACATTAACATTGCATTTACATTTTTTATAACTAACAGTAAAGCGGAATAAAGCTATAGTAGTGCCCCATCGAAAGGACCAAGCAGTAGCTGACGTTAGCAGCCTGTTCCTCTCCTCAGTGGTGGAGCTGCTGCTGTCAGAGACACAGGTAGCAGGGGAAAGTAATAAAGTAATAACCATAACCGATGGTTTCGGTATATTTTCGATGATTTGCCCAGCCTCAAGGGTAAACTTGGCTAATGTTACTCACCAGGACTTTCTTGGTCGTATTCTGATGACAGACGTACTCCGTTAAAAGGTTTTCAGTCCGTGTTGTGGCTTACACTGGCGCATGCACACTCACCTCCCTCCGTCCCGCCCACTCGCACATCGCCACACACACACCCACCCACCCACACAGACAGACAGACCGACAGACACAGACCCAGATACACACGCCGGGTGAAAGAAAACTTTTCTGAAAACAGATAGGTGTAAACAAGGTTTTTTTAAACAGAAGATGAAATGTCCATTTTTGGAAATACCCGGCAATGTGTAAAGATCAATGGGACGCAATGCGGCTCTTGTTTATTTTTGTGACCTGCTCTATTTTTTCTCTTGGGCGGAGGCAAAAATGCTTGGGTGCCGCGCCTAAGCCATATAATGGCAGGGAAAACCCTGTGATAGGAGTAGAAATAAAAGTAGGAGGGATAAATATACTAAACATATATGCACAAAATGTGGAAAAGGAGAGAAGAATGTTCTTTGAGAACTTGAAAGAGCCGGCAAAAAAATATGAAATTGTTGTTGATGCTTCGTCAGGTTGGACTTTTTAGTGAAAAGTGAAAGTTTTGTTGCACACGCTGCACCGATGTATAGGCTTCTCTATGTTTCATCTGGTACAGTAAAACATGAATAAATGAGTAAAACTTAAAGCAGATCATTTAAATTGACAATATGTAGCCCTTTATTACACAGAAATTTGATGTTGATGTTGGGTGTATTAGCCTAGGACAACACGCTCGCCAGATTGTTATCTAAATAGCCCTGTGTTGTTAGAAATGACTGTTTACCAGGTATGCGGCGCATCCCATGCAACGAGATTAACACGGTCACCAAATTGCTTTATGTTACACTTACTCTCGCATCAACTATTGTCTAAACAGTCACATTTACCCACATTAACACATATCCACATCAAAAAACTTTAAAAGAAATTCCAGCATAAGGTCCGCTTCTTGCTAGGTAACATTAGCCATTTTGCCCGAAGCATAGGCTAACTTTATGCAAGGTCTACACTTTCATGTCTTTGTCAACCGTCCCGTTAGCTGCTTTAGCTAGCTAGCCGAATCTAGCTTACAGGCAAGCCGTCGTTACACATTACACATTAACAAGCCAAATCCTGCAAATGTCAACAGTTAAAATTAAGTAATAGCCATGTCAGTTTCTGATTTCCAGACAATCTTTTATCTTTTGACAAAATCGCCACAGCTTCGTACATTCCTAACAAATGTCTAACTAGCAGCGAAGGATGAAGAGAATAAAACTTACGTGATTGAAGGGACGTCGACCATGACATTCAGCGATAGTGGCCATCAGTGAACAGGTTGTGACTATATACCAGTCATGAATAAATTAGATGACGTTTTCCGAACCTCGCTCAGTGATTGGTCTGTTGAGCGCTCAGCTCTGCTCAGCATTGCTCAACCATTGGCTGATCGCTGCTCAGCTCTGCTCAACAGCGCTCAAACATTGGTCGGTTGAGCGTCGGATAGGGACTTGGAGGAGCATTTGCCTCGTCCGATCTCGGAAGCTAAGCAGGGTCGGGCCGGGTCAGTACTTGGATGGGAGACCGCCTGGGAATACCCGGTGCTGTAAGCTTTTTCATTCTCTCTTTTCAACAGCAAATAACAACAATGTGCAATACCACTGCTCTTTTGAATGAAAGAGCAGTGCACTTTTGTTTAAGATGTGCATGATGATGATTAAAGTCATTAAGCACCATAAACAGCTGAAAAATTAGAGCTAAAAAAGCACTTTGACACTAAGGTCAGACGTGACTTTCAAGTAGATAAGAGACTTTCACCTTGAAGTTTTGCTGCAGGACGTAAAAGGTCTCTAAATCAGGAAATGAGCTCAAACTGTGTTGGATTTAACCCTACAATGGCAGTTACCCCAGTATAACTAGTGTCAGTAGTTGCATTTGACAACTATAAAAGGCCTGTGCGCACGTTCAATTTTCGCTTACGGCCATACCAGCCTGAATACGCCCGATCTCGTCCGATCTCGGAAGCTAAGCAGGGTCGGGCCGGGTCAGTACTTGGATGGGAGACCGCCTGGGAATACCCGGTGCTGTAAGCTTTTTCGTTCTCTCTTTTCACCAGCAAATAACAACAATGTGCAATACCACTGCTCTTTTGAGTGAAAGAGCAGTGCACTTTTGTTTAAGATGTGCATGATGATGATTAAAGTCATTAAGCACCATAAACAGCTGAAAAATTAGAGCTAAAAAAGCACTTTGACACTAAGGTCAGACGTGACTTTCAAGTAGATAAGAGACTTTCACCTTGAAGTTTTGCTGCAGGACGTAAAAGGTCTCTAAATCAGGAAATGAGCTCAAACTGTGTTGGATTTAACCCTACAATGGCAGTTACCCCAGTATAACTAGTGTCAGTAGTTGCATTTGACAACTATAAAAGGCCTGTGCGCACGTTCAATTTTCGCTTACGGCCATACCAGCCTGAATACGCCCGATCTCGTCCGATCTCGGAAGCTAAGCAGGGTCGGGCCGGGTCAGTACTTGGATGGGAGACCGCCTGGGAATACCCGGTGCTGTAAGCTTTTTCATTCTCTCTTTTCAACAGCAAATAACAACAATGTGCAATACCACTGCTCTTTTGAATGAAAGAGCAGTGCACTTTTGTTTAAGATGTGCATGATGATGATTAAAGTCATTAAGCACCATAAACAGCTGAAAAATTAGAGCTAAAAAAGCACTTTGACACTAAGGTCAGACGTGACTTTCAAGTAGATAAGAGACTTTCACCTTGAAGTTTTGCTGCAGGACGTAAAAGGTCTCTAAATCAGGAAATGAGCTCAAACTGTGTTCGATTTAACCCTACAATGGCAGTTACCCCAGTATAACTAGTGTCAGTAGTTGCATTTGACAACTATAAAAGGCCTGTGCGCACGTTCAATTTTCGCTTACGGCCATACCAGCCTGAATACGCCCGATCTCGTCCGATCTCGGAAGCTAAGCAGGGTCGGGCCGGGTCAGTACTTGGATGGGAGACCGCCTGGGAATACCCGGTGCTGTAAGCTTTTTCGTTCTCTCTTTTCACCAGCAAATAACAACAATGTGCAATACCACTGCTCTTTTGAATGAAAGAGCAGTGCACTTTTGTTTAAGATGTGCATGATGATGATTAAAGTCATTAAGCACCATAAACAGCTGAAAAATTAGAGCTAAAAAAGCACTTTGACACTAAGGTCAGACGTGACTTTCAAGTAGATAAGAGACTTTCACCTTGAAGTTTTGCTGCAGGACGTAAAAGGTCTCTAAATCAGGAAATGAGCTCAAACTGTGTTGGATTTAACCCTACAATGGCAGTTACCCCAGTATAACTAGTGTCAGTAGTTGCATTTGACAACTATAAAAGGCCTGTGCGCACGTTCAATTTTCGCTTACGGCCATACCAGCCTGAATACGCCCGATCTCGTCCGATCTCGGAAGCTAAGCAGGGTCGGGCCGGGTCAGTACTTGGATGGGAGACCGCCTGGGAATACCCGGTGCTGTAAGCTTTTTCGTTCTCTCTTTTCAACAGCAAATAACAACAATGTGCAATACCACTGCTCTTTTGAATGAAAGAGCAGTGCACTTTTGTTTAAGATGTGCATGATGATGATTAAAGTCATTAAGCACCATAAACAGCTGAAAAATTAGAGCTAAAAAAGCACTTTGACACTAAGGTCAGACGTGACTTTCAAGTAGATAAGAGACTTTCACCTTGAAGTTTTGCTGCAGGACGTAAAAGGTCTCTAAATCAGGAAATGAGCTCAAACTGTGTTGGATTTAACCCTACAATGGCAGTTACCCCAGTATAACTAGTGTCAGTAGTTGCATTTGACAACTATAAAAGGCCTGTGCGCACGTTCAATTTTCGCTTACGGCCATACCAGCCTGAATACGCCCGATCTCGTCCGATCTCGGAAGCTAAGCAGGGTCGGGCCGGGTCAGTACTTGGATGGGAGACCGCCTGGGAATACCCGGTGCTGTAAGCTTTTTCATTCTCTCTTTTCAACAGCAAATAACAACAATGTGCAATACCACTGCTCTTTTGAATGAAAGAGCAGTGCACTTTTGTTTAAGATGTGCATGATGATGATTAAAGTCATTAAGCACCATAAACAGCTGAAAAATTAGAGCTAAAAAAGCACTTTGACACTAAGGTCAGACGTGACTTTCAAGTAGATAAGAGACTTTCACCTTGAAGTTTTGCTGCAGGACGTAAAAGGTCTCTAAATCAGGAAATGAGCTCAAACTGTGTTGGATTTAACCCTACAATGGCAGTTACCCCAGTATAACTAGTGTCAGTAGTTGCATTTGACAACTATAAAAGGCCTGTGCGCACGTTCAATTTTCGCTTACGGCCATACCAGCCTGAATACGCCCGATCTCGTCCGATCTCGGAAGCTAAGCAGGGTCGGGCCGGGTCAGTACTTGGATGGGAGACCGCCTGGGAATACCCGGTGCTGTAAGCTTTTTCGTTCTCTCTTTTCACCAGCAAATAACAACAATGTGCAATACCACTGCTCTTTTGAGTGAAAGAGCAGTGCACTTTTGTTTAAGATGTGCATGATGATGATTAAAGTCATTAAGCACCATAAACAGCTGAAAAATTAGAGCTAAAAAAGCACTTTGACACTAAGGTCAGACGTGACTTTCAAGTAGATAAGAGACTTTCACCTTGAAGTTTTGCTGCAGGACGTAAAAGGTCTCTAAATCAGGAAATGAGCTCAAACTGTGTTGGATTTAACCCTACAATGGCAGTTACCCCAGTATAACTAGTGTCAGTAGTTGCATTTGACAACTATAAAAGGCCTGTGCGCACGTTCAATTTTCGCTTACGGCCATACCAGCCTGAATACGCCCGATCTCGTCCGATCTCGGAAGCTAAGCAGGGTCGGGCCGGGTCAGTACTTGGATGGGAGACCGCCTGGGAATACCCGGTGCTGTAAGCTTTTTCATTCTCTCTTTTCAACAGCAAATAACAACAATGTGCAATACCACTGCTCTTTTGAATGAAAGAGCAGTGCACTTTTGTTTAAGATGTGCATGATGATGATTAAAGTCATTAAGCACCATAAACAGCTGAAAAATTAGAGCTAAAAAAGCACTTTGACACTAAGGTCAGACGTGACTTTCAAGTAGATAAGAGACTTTCACCTTGAAGTTTTGCTGCAGGACGTAAAAGGTCTCTAAATCAGGAAATGAGCTCAAACTGTGTTGGATTTAACCCTACAATGGCAGTTACCCCAGTATAACTAGTGTCAGTAGTTGCATTTGACAACTATAAAAGGCCTGTGCGCACGTTCAATTTTCGCTTACGGCCATACCAGCCTGAATACGCCCGATCTCGTCCGATCTCGGAAGCTAAGCAGGGTCGTGCCGGGTCAGTACTTGGATGGGAGACCGCCTGGGAATACCCGGTGCTGTAAGCTTTTTCGTTCTCTCTTTTCACCAGCAAATAACAACAATGTGCAATACCACTGCTCTTTTGAATGAAAGAGCAGTGCACTTTTGTTTAAGATGTGCATGATGATGATTAAAGTCATTAAGCACCATAAACAGCTGAAAAATTAGAGCTAAAAAAGCACTTTGACACTAAGGTCAGACGTGACTTTCAAGTAGATAAGAGACTTTCACCTTGAAGTTTTGCTGCAGGACGTAAAAGGTCTCTAAATCAGGAAATGAGCTCAAACTGTGTTGGATTTAACCCTACAATGGCAGTTACCCCAGTATAACTAGTGTCAGTAGTTGCATTTGACAACTATAAAAGGCCTGTGCGCACGTCCAATTTTCGCTTACGGCCATACCAGCCTGAATACGCCCGATCTCGTCCGATCTCGGAAGCTAAGCAGGGTCGGGCCGGGTCAGTACTTGGATGGGAGACCGCCTGGGAATACCCGGTGCTGTAAGCTTTTTCATTCTCTCTTTTCAACAGCAAATAACAACAATGTGCAATACCACTGCTCTTTTGAATGAAAGAGCAGTGCACTTTTGTTTAAGATGTGCATGATGATGATTAAAGTCATTAAGCACCATAAACAGCTGAAAAATTAGAGCTAAAAAAGCACTTTGACACTAAGGTCAGACGTGACTTTCAAGTAGATAAGAGACTTTCACCTTGAAGTTTTGCTGCAGGACGTAAAAGGTCTCTAAATCAGGAAATGAGCTCAAACTGTGTTGGATTTAACCCTACAATGGCAGTTACCCCAGTATAACTAGTGTCAGTAGTTGCATTTGACAACTATAAAAGGCCTGTGCGCACGTTCAATTTTCGCTTACGGCCATACCAGCCTGAATACGCCCGATCTCGTCCGATCTCGGAAGCTAAGCAGGGTCGGGCCGGGTCAGTACTTGGATGGGAGACCGCCTGGGAATACCCGGTGCTGTAAGCTTTTTCGTTCTCTCTTTTCAACAGCAAATAACAACAATGTGCAATACCACTGCTCTTTTGAATGAAAGAGCAGTGCACTTTTGTTTAAGATGTGCATGATGATGATTAAAGTCATTAAGCACCATAAACAGCTGAAAAATTAGAGCTAAAAAAGCACTTTGACACTAAGGTCAGACGTGACTTTCAAGTAGATAAGAGACTTTCACCTTGAAGTTTTGCTGCAGGACGTAAAAGGTCTCTAAATCAGGAAATGAGCTCAAACTGTGTTGGATTTAACCCTACAATGGCAGTTACCCCAGTATAACTAGTGTCAGTAGTTGCATTTGACAACTATAAAAGGCCTGTGCGCACGTTCAATTTTCGCTTACGGCCATACCAGCCTGAATACGCCCGATCTCGTCCGATCTCGGAAGCTAAGCAGGGTCGGGCCGGGTCAGTACTTGGATGGGAGACCGCCTGGGAATACCCGGTGCTGTAAGCTTTTTCGTTCTCTCTTTTCAACAGCAAATAACAACAATGTGCAATACCACTGCTCTTTTGAATGAAAGAGCAGTGCACTTTTGTTTAAGATGTGCATGATGATGATTAAAGTCATTAAGCACCATAAACAGCTGAAAAATTAGAGCTAAAAAAGCACTTTGACACTAAGGTCAGACGTGACTTTCAAGTAGATAAGAGACTTTCACCTTGAAGTTTTGCTGCAGGACGTAAAAGGTCTCTAAATCAGGAAATGAGCTCAAACTGTGTTGGATTTAACCCTACAATGGCAGTTACCCCAGTATAACTAGTGTCAGTAGTTGCATTTGACAACTATAAAAGGCCTGTGCGCACGTTCAATTTTCGCTTACGGCCATACCAGCCTGAATACGCCCGATCTCGTCCGATCTCGGAAGCTAAGCAGGGTCGGGCCGGGTCAGTACTTGGATGGGAGACCGCCTGGGAATACCCGGTGCTGTAAGCTTTTTCATTCTCTCTTTTCAACAGCAAATAACAACAATGTGCAATACCACTGCTCTTTTGAATGAAAGAGCAGTGCACTTTTGTTTAAGATGTGCATGATGATGATTAAAGTCATTAAGCACCATAAACAGCTGAAAAATTAGAGCTAAAAAAGCACTTTGACACTAAGGTCAGACGTGACTTTCAAGTAGATAAGAGACTTTCACCTTGAAGTTTTGCTGCAGGACGTAAAAGGTCTCTAAATCAGGAAATGAGCTCAAACTGTGTTGGATTTAACCCTACAATGGCAGTTACCCCAGTATAACTAGTGTCAGTAGTTGCATTTGACAACTATAAAAGGCCTGTGCGCACGTTCAATTTTCGCTTACGGCCATACCAGCCTGAATACGCCCGATCTCGTCCGATCTCGGAAGCTAAGCAGGGTCGGGCCGGGTCAGTACTTGGATGGGAGACCGCCTGGGAATACCCGGTGCTGTAAGCTTTTTCGTTCTCTCTTTTCAACAGCAAATAACAACAATGTGCAATACCACTGCTCTTTTGAATGAAAGAGCAGTGCACTTTTGTTTAAGATGTGCATGATGATGATTAAAGTCATTAAGCACCATAAACAGCTGAAAAATTAGAGCTAAAAAAGCACTTTGACACTAAGGTCAGACGTGACTTTCAAGTAGATAAGAGACTTTCACCTTGAAGTTTTGCTGCAGGACGTAAAAGGTCTCTAAATCAGGAAATGAGCTCAAACTGTGTTGGATTTAACCCTACAATGGCAGTTACCCCAGTATAACTAGTGTCAGTAGTTGCATTTGACAACTATAAAAGGCCTGTGCGCACGTTCAATTTTCGCTTACGGCCATACCAGCCTGAATACGCCCGATCTCGTCCGATCTCGGAAGCTAAGCAGGGTCGGGCCGGGTCAGTACTTGGATGGGAGACCGCCTGGGAATACCCGGTGCTGTAAGCTTTTTCGTTCTCTCTTTTCACCAGCAAATAACAACAATGTGCAATACCACTGCTCTTTTGAATGAAAGAGCAGTGCACTTTTGTTTAAGATGTGCATGATGATGATTAAAGTCATTAAGCACCATAAACAGCTGAAAAATTAGAGCTAAAAAAGCACTTTGACACTAAGGTCAGACGTGACTTTCAAGTAGATAAGAGACTTTCACCTTGAAGTTTTGCTGCAGGACGTAAAAGGTCTCTAAATCAGGAAATGAGCTCAAACTGTGTTGGATTTAACCCTACAATGGCAGTTACCCCAGTATAACTAGTGTCAGTAGTTGCATTTGACAACTATAAAAGGCCTGTGCGCACGTTCAATTTTCGCTTACGGCCATACCAGCCTGAATACGCCCGATCTCGTCCGATCTCGGAAGCTAAGCAGGGTCGGGCCGGGTCAGTACTTGGATGGGAGACCGCCTGGGAATACCCGGTGCTGTAAGCTTTTTCGTTCTCTCTTTTCAACAGCAAATAACAACAATGTGCAATACCACTGCTCTTTTGAATGAAAGAGCAGTGCACTTTTGTTTAAGATGTGCATGATGATGATTAAAGTCATTAAGCACCATAAACAGCTGAAAAATTAGAGCTAAAAAAGCACTTTGACACTAAGGTCAGACGTGACTTTCAAGTAGATAAGAGACTTTCACCTTGAAGTTTTGCTGCAGGACGTAAAAGGTCTCTAAATCAGGAAATGAGCTCAAACTGTGTTGGATTTAACCCTACAATGGCAGTTACCCCAGTATAACTAGTGTCAGTAGTTGCATTTGACAACTATAAAAGGCCTGTGCGCACGTTCAATTTTCGCTTACGGCCATACCAGCCTGAATACGCCCGATCTCGTCCGATCTCGGAAGCTAAGCAGGGTCGGGCCGGGTCAGTACTTGGATGGGAGACCGCCTGGGAATACCCGGTGCTGTAAGCTTTTTCATTCTCTCTTTTCAACAGCAAATAACAACAATGTGCAATACCACTGCTCTTTTGAATGAAAGAGCAGTGCACTTTTGTTTAAGATGTGCATGATGATGATTAAAGTCATTAAGCACCATAAACAGCTGAAAAATTAGAGCTAAAAAAGCACTTTGACACTAAGGTCAGACGTGACTTTCAAGTAGATAAGAGACTTTCACCTTGAAGTTTTGCTGCAGGACGTAAAAGGTCTCTAAATCAGGAAATGAGCTCAAACTGTGTTGGATTTAACCCTACAATGGCAGTTACCCCAGTATAACTAGTGTCAGTAGTTGCATTTGACAACTATAAAAGGCCTGTGCGCACGTTCAATTTTCGCTTACGGCCATACCAGCCTGAATACGCCCGATCTCGTCCGATCTCGGAAGCTAAGCAGGGTCGGGCCGGGTCAGTACTTGGATGGGAGACCGCCTGGGAATACCCGGTGCTGTAAGCTTTTTCGTTCTCTCTTTTCAACAGCAAATAACAACAATGTGCAATACCACTGCTCTTTTGAATGAAAGAGCAGTGCACTTTTGTTTAAGATGTGCATGATGATGATTAAAGTCATTAAGCACCATAAACAGCTGAAAAATTAGAGCTAAAAAAGCACTTTGACACTAAGGTCAGACGTGACTTTCAAGTAGATAAGAGACTTTCACCTTGAAGTTTTGCTGCAGGACGTAAAAGGTCTCTAAATCAGGAAATGAGCTCAAACTGTGTTGGATTTAACCCTACAATGGCAGTTACCCCAGTATAACTAGTGTCAGTAGTTGCATTTGACAACTATAAAAGGCCTGTGCGCACGTTCAATTTTCGCTTACGGCCATACCAGCCTGAATACGCCCGATCTCGTCCGATCTCGGAAGCTAAGCAGGGTCGGGCCGGGTCAGTACTTGGATGGGAGACCGCCTGGGAATACCCGGTGCTGTAAGCTTTTTCGTTCTCTCTTTTCACCAGCAAATAACAACAATGTGCAATACCACTGCTCTTTTGAATGAAAGAGCAGTGCACTTTTGTTTAAGATGTGCATGATGATGATTAAAGTCATTAAGCACCATAAACAGCTGAAAAATTAGAGCTAAAAAAGCACTTTGACACTAAGGTCAGACGTGACTTTCAAGTAGATAAGAGACTTTCACCTTGAAGTTTTGCTGCAGGACGTAAAAGGTCTCTAAATCAGGAAATGAGCTCAAACTGTGTTGGATTTAACCCTACAATGGCAGTTACCCCAGTATAACTAGTGTCAGTAGTTGCATTTGACAACTATAAAAGGCCTGTGCGCACGTTCAATTTTCGCTTACGGCCATACCAGCCTGAATACGCCCGATCTCGTCCGATCTCGGAAGCTAAGCAGGGTCGGGCCGGGTCAGTACTTGGATGGGAGACCGCCTGGGAATACCCGGTGCTGTAAGCTTTTTCGTTCTCTCTTTTCACCAGCAAATAACAACAATGTGCAATACCACTGCTCTTTTGAATGAAAGAGCAGTGCACTTTTGTTTAAGATGTGCATGATGATGATTAAAGTCATTAAGCACCATAAACAGCTGAAAAATTAGAGCTAAAAAAGCACTTTGACACTAAGGTCAGACGTGACTTTCAAGTAGATAAGAGACTTTCACCTTGAAGTTTTGCTGCAGGACGTAAAAGGTCTCTAAATCAGGAAATGAGCTCAAACTGTGTTGGATTTAACCCTACAATGGCAGTTACCCCAGTATAACTAGTGTCAGTAGTTGCATTTGACAACTATAAAAGGCCTGTGCGCACGTTCAATTTTCGCTTACGGCCATACCAGCCTGAATACGCCCGATCTCGTCCGATCTCGGAAGCTAAGCAGGGTCGGGCCGGGTCAGTACTTGGATGGGAGACCGCCTGGGAATACCCGGTGCTGTAAGCTTTTTCGTTCTCTCTTTTCAACAGCAAATAACAACAATGTGCAATACCACTGCTCTTTTGAATGAAAGAGCAGTGCACTTTTGTTTAAGATGTGCATGATGATGATTAAAGTCATTAAGCACCATAAACAGCTGAAAAATTAGAGCTAAAAAAGCACTTTGACACTAAGGTCAGACGTGACTTTCAAGTAGATAAGAGACTTTCACCTTGAAGTTTTGCTGCAGGACGTAAAAGGTCTCTAAATCAGGAAATGAGCTCAAACTGTGTTGGATTTAACCCTACAATGGCAGTTACCCCAGTATAACTAGTGTCAGTAGTTGCATTTGACAACTATAAAAGGCCTGTGCGCACGTTCAATTTTCGCTTACGGCCATACCAGCCTGAATACGCCCGATCTCGTCCGATCTCGGAAGCTAAGCAGGGTCGGGCCGGGTCAGTACTTGGATGGGAGACCGCCTGGGAATACCCGGTGCTGTAAGCTTTTTCGTTCTCTCTTTTCACCAGCAAATAACAACAATGTGCAATACCACTGCTCTTTTGAATGAAAGAGCAGTGCACTTTTGTTTAAGATGTGCATGATGATGATTAAAGTCATTAAGCACCATAAACAGCTGAAAAATTAGAGCTAAAAAAGCACTTTGACACTAAGGTCAGACGTGACTTTCAAGTAGATAAGAGACTTTCACCTTGAAGTTTTGCTGCAGGACGTAAAAGGTCTCTAAATCAGGAAATGAGCTCAAACTGTGTTGGATTTAACCCTACAATGGCAGTTACCCCAGTATAACTAGTGTCAGTAGTTGCATTTGACAACTATAAAAGGCCTGTGCGCACGTTCAATTTTCGCTTACGGCCATACCAGCCTGAATACGCCCGATCTCGTCCGATCTCGGAAGCTAAGCAGGGTCGGGCCGGGTCAGTACTTGGATGGGAGACCGCCTGGGAATACCCGGTGCTGTAAGCTTTTTCGTTCTCTCTTTTCAACAGCAAATAACAACAATGTGCAATACCACTGCTCTTTTGAATGAAAGAGCAGTGCACTTTTGTTTAAGATGTGCATGATGATGATTAAAGTCATTAAGCACCATAAACAGCTGAAAAATTAGAGCTAAAAAAGCACTTTGACACTAAGGTCAGACGTGACTTTCAAGTAGATAAGAGACTTTCACCTTGAAGTTTTGCTGCAGGACGTAAAAGGTCTCTAAATCAGGAAATGAGCTCAAACTGTGTTGGATTTAACCCTACAATGGCAGTTACCCCAGTATAACTAGTGTCAGTAGTTGCATTTGACAACTATAAAAGGCCTGTGCGCACGTTCAATTTTCGCTTACGGCCATACCAGCCTGAATACGCCCGATCTCGTCCGATCTCGGAAGCTAAGCAGGGTCGGGCCGGGTCAGTACTTGGATGGGAGACCGCCTGGGAATACCCGGTGCTGTAAGCTTTTTCATTCTCTCTTTTCAACAGCAAATAACAACAATGTGCAATACCACTGCTCTTTTGAATGAAAGAGCAGTGCACTTTTGTTTAAGATGTGCATGATGATGATTAAAGTCATTAAGCACCATAAACAGCTGAAAAATTAGAGCTAAAAAAGCACTTTGACACTAAGGTCAGACGTGACTTTCAAGTAGATAAGAGACTTTCACCTTGAAGTTTTGCTGCAGGACGTAAAAGGTCTCTAAATCAGGAAATGAGCTCAAACTGTGTTGGATTTAACCCTACAATGGCAGTTACCCCAGTATAACTAGTGTCAGTAGTTGCATTTGACAACTATAAAAGGCCTGTGCGCACGTTCAATTTTCGCTTACGGCCATACCAGCCTGAATACGCCCGATCTCGTCCGATCTCGGAAGCTAAGCAGGGTCGGGCCGGGTCAGTACTTGGATGGGAGACCGCCTGGGAATACCCGGTGCTGTAAGCTTTTTCGTTCTCTCTTTTCAACAGCAAATAACAACAATGTGCAATACCACTGCTCTTTTGAATGAAAGAGCAGTGCACTTTTGTTTAAGATGTGCATGATGATGATTAAAGTCATTAAGCACCATAAACAGCTGAAAAATTAGAGCTAAAAAAGCACTTTGACACTAAGGTCAGACGTGACTTTCAAGTAGATAAGAGACTTTCACCTTGAAGTTTTGCTGCAGGACGTAAAAGGTCTCTAAATCAGGAAATGAGCTCAAACTGTGTTGGATTTAACCCTACAATGGCAGTTACCCCAGTATAACTAGTGTCAGTAGTTGCATTTGACAACTATAAAAGGCCTGTGCGCACGTTCAATTTTCGCTTACGGCCATACCAGCCTGAATACGCCCGATCTCGTCCGATCTCGGAAGCTAAGCAGGGTCGGGCCGGGTCAGTACTTGGATGGGAGACCGCCTGGGAATACCCGGTGCTGTAAGCTTTTTCGTTCTCTCTTTTCACCAGCAAATAACAACAATGTGCAATACCACTGCTCTTTTGAATGAAAGAGCAGTGCACTTTTGTTTAAGATGTGCATGATGATGATTAAAGTCATTAAGCACCATAAACAGCTGAAAAATTAGAGCTAAAAAAGCACTTTGACACTAAGGTCAGACGTGACTTTCAAGTAGATAAGAGACTTTCACCTTGAAGTTTTGCTGCAGGACGTAAAAGGTCTCTAAATCAGGAAATGAGCTCAAACTGTGTTGGATTTAACCCTACAATGGCAGTTACCCCAGTATAACTAGTGTCAGTAGTTGCATTTGACAACTATAAAAGGCCTGTGCGCACGTTCAATTTTCGCTTACGGCCATACCAGCCTGAATACGCCCGATCTCGTCCGATCTCGGAAGCTAAGCAGGGTCGGGCCGGGTCAGTACTTGGATGGGAGACCGCCTGGGAATACCCGGTGCTGTAAGCTTTTTCGTTCTCTCTTTTCACCAGCAAATAACAACAATGTGCAATACCACTGCTCTTTTGAATGAAAGAGCAGTGCACTTTTGTTTAAGATGTGCATGATGATGATTAAAGTCATTAAGCACCATAAACAGCTGAAAAATTAGAGCTAAAAAAGCACTTTGACACTAAGGTCAGACGTGACTTTCAAGTAGATAAGAGACTTTCACCTTGAAGTTTTGCTGCAGGATGTAAAAGGTCTCTAAATCAGGAAATGAGCTCAAACTGTGTTGGATTTAACCCTACAATGGCAGTTACCCCAGTATAACTAGTGTCAGTAGTTGCATTTGACAACTATAAAAGGCCTGTGCGCACGTTCAATTTTCGCTTACGGCCATACCAGCCTGAATACGCCCGATCTCGTCCGATCTCGGAAGCTAAGCAGGGTCGGGCCGGGTCAGTACTTGGATGGGAGACCGCCTGGGAATACCCGGTGCTGTAAGCTTTTTCGTTCTCTCTTTTCAACAGCAAATAACAACAATGTGCAATACCACTGCTCTTTTGAATGAAAGAGCAGTGCACTTTTGTTTAAGATGTGCATGATGATGATTAAAGTCATTAAGCACCATAAACAGCTGAAAAATTAGAGCTAAAAAAGCACTTTGACACTAAGGTCAGACGTGACTTTCAAGTAGATAAGAGACTTTCACCTTGAAGTTTTGCTGCAGGACGTAAAAGGTCTCTAAATCAGGAAATGAGCTCAAACTGTGTTGGATTTAACCCGACAATGGCAGTTACCCCAGTATAACTAGTGTCAGTAGTTGCATTTGACAACTATAAAAGGCCTGTGCGCACGTTCAATTTTCGCTTACGGCCATACCAGCCTGAATACGCCCGATCTCGTCCGATCTCGGAAGCTAAGCAGGGTCGGGCCGGGTCAGTACTTGGATGGGAGACCGCCTGGGAATACCCGGTGCTGTAAGCTTTTTCGTTCTCTCTTTTCAACAGCAAATAACAACAATGTGCAATACCACTGCTCTTTTGAATGAAAGAGCAGTGCACTTTTGTTTAAGATGTGCATGATGATGATTAAAGTCATTAAGCACCATAAACAGCTGAAAAATTAGAGCTAAAAAAGCACTTTGACACTAAGGTCAGACGTGACTTTCAAGTAGATAAGAGACTTTCACCTTGAAGTTTTGCTGCAGGACGTAAAAGGTCTCTAAATCAGGAAATGAGCTCAAACTGTGTTGGATTTAACCCTACAATGGCAGTTACCCCAGTATAACTAGTGTCAGTAGTTGCATTTGACAACTATAAAAGGCCTGTGCGCACGTTCAATTTTCGCTTACGGCCATACCAGCCTGAATACGCCCGATCTCGTCCGATCTCGGAAGCTAAGCAGGGTCGGGCCGGGTCAGTACTTGGATGGGAGACCGCCTGGGAATACCCGGTGCTGTAAGCTTTTTCGTTCTCTCTTTTCACCAGCAAATAACAACAATGTGCAATACCACTGCTCTTTTGAATGAAAGAGCAGTGCACTTTTGTTTAAGATGTGCATGATGATGATTAAAGTCATTAAGCACCATAAACAGCTGAAAAATTAGAGCTAAAAAAGCACTTTGACACTAAGGTCAGACGTGACTTTCAAGTAGATAAGAGACTTTCACCTTGAAGTTTTGCTGCAGGACGTAAAAGGTCTCTAAATCAGGAAATGAGCTCAAACTGTGTTGGATTTAACCCTACAATGGCAGTTACCCCAGTATAACTAGTGTCAGTAGTTGCATTTGACAACTATAAAAGGCCTGTGCGCACGTTCAATTTTCGCTTACGGCCATACCAGCCTGAATACGCCCGATCTCGTCCGATCTCGGAAGCTAAGCAGGGTCGGGCCGGGTCAGTACTTGGATGGGAGACCGCCTGGGAATACCCGGTGCTGTAAGCTTTTTCATTCTCTCTTTTCAACAGCAAATAACAACAATGTGCAATACCACTGCTCTTTTGAATGAAAGAGCAGTGCACTTTTGTTTAAGATGTGCATGATGATGATTAAAGTCATTAAGCACCATAAACAGCTGAAAAATTAGAGCTAAAAAAGCACTTTGACACTAAGGTCAGACGTGACTTTCAAGTAGATAAGAGACTTTCACCTTGAAGTTTTGCTGCAGGACGTAAAAGGTCTCTAAATAAGGAAATGAGCTCAAACTGTGTTGGATTTAACCCTACAATGGCAGTTACCCCAGTATAACTAGTGTCAGTAGTTGCATTTGACAACTATAAAAGGCCTGTGCGCACGTTCAATTTTCGCTTACGGCCATACCAGCCTGAATACGCCCGATCTCGTCCGATCTCGGAAGCTAAGCAGGGTCGGGCCGGGTCAGTACTTGGATGGGAGACCGCCTGGGAATACCCGGTGCTGTAAGCTTTTTCGTTCTCTCTTTTCACCAGCAAATAACAACAATGTGCAATACCACTGCTCTTTTGAATGAAAGAGCAGTGCACTTTTGTTTAAGATGTGCATGATGATGATTAAAGTCATTAAGCACCATAAACAGCTGAAAAATTAGAGCTAAAAAAGCACTTTGACACTAAGGTCAGACGTGACTTTCAAGTAGATAAGAGACTTTCACCTTGAAGTTTTGCTGCAGGACGTAAAAGGTCTCTAAATCAGGAAATGAGCTCAAACTGTGTTGGATTTAACCCTACAATGGCAGTTACCCCAGTATAACTAGTGTCAGTAGTTGCATTTGACAACTATAAAAGGCCTGTGCGCACGTTCAATTTTCGCTTACGGCCATACCAGCCTGAATACGCCCGATCTCGTCCGATCTCGGAAGCTAAGCAGGGTCGGGCCGGGTCAGTACTTGGATGGGAGACCGCCTGGGAATACCCGGTGCTGTAAGCTTTTTCATTCTCTCTTTTCAACAGCAAATAACAACAATGTGCAATACCACTGCTCTTTTGAATGAAAGAGCAGTGCACTTTTGTTTAAGATGTGCATGATGATGATTAAAGTCATTAAGCACCATAAACAGCTGAAAAATTAGAGCTAAAAAAGCACTTTGACACTAAGGTCAGACGTGACTTTCAAGTAGATAAGAGACTTTCACCTTGAAGTTTTGCTGCAGGACGTAAAAGGTCTCTAAATCAGGAAATGAGCTCAAACTGTGTTGGATTTAACCCTACAATGGCAGTTACCCCAGTATAACTAGTGTCAGTAGTTGCATTTGACAACTATAAAAGGCCTGTGCGCACGTTCAATTTTCGCTTACGGCCATACCAGCCTGAATACGCCCGATCTCGTCCGATCTCGGAAGCTAAGCAGGGTCGGGCCGGGTCAGTACTTGGATGGGAGACCGCCTGGGAATACCCGGTGCTGTAAGCTTTTTCGTTCTCTCTTTTCAACAGCAAATAACAACAATGTGCAATACCACTGCTCTTTTGAATGAAAGAGCAGTGCACTTTTGTTTAAGATGTGCATGATGATGATTAAAGTCATTAAGCACCATAAACAGCTGAAAAATTAGAGCTAAAAAAGCACTTTGACACTAAGGTCAGACGTGACTTTCAAGTAGATAAGAGACTTTCACCTTGAAGTTTTGCTGCAGGACGTAAAAGGTCTCTAAATCAGGAAATGAGCTCAAACTGTGTTGGATTTAACCCTACAATGGCAGTTACCCCAGTATAACTAGTGTCAGTAGTTGCATTTGACAACTATAAAAGGCCTGTGCGCACGTTCAATTTTCGCTTACGGCCATACCAGCCTGAATACGCCCGATCTCGTCCGATCTCGGAAGCTAAGCAGGGTCGGGCCGGGTCAGTACTTGGATGGGAGACCGCCTGGGAATACCCGGTGCTGTAAGCTTTTTCGTTCTCTCTTTTCACCAGCAAATAACAACAATGTGCAATACCACTGCTCTTTTGAATGAAAGAGCAGTGCACTTTTGTTTAAGATGTGCATGATGATGATTAAAGTCATTAAGCACCATAAACAGCTGAAAAATTAGAGCTAAAAAAGCACTTTGACACTAAGGTCAGACGTGACTTTCAAGTAGATAAGAGACTTTCACCTTGAAGTTTTGCTGCAGGACGTAAAAGGTCTCTAAATCAGGAAATGAGCTCAAACTGTGTTGGATTTAACCCTACAATGGCAGTTACCCCAGTATAACTAGTGTCAGTAGTTGCATTTGACAACTATAAAAGGCCTGTGCGCACGTTCAATTTTCGCTTACGGCCATACCAGCCTGAATACGCCCGATCTCGTCCGATCTCGGAAGCTAAGCAGGGTCGGGCCGGGTCAGTACTTGGATGGGAGACCGCCTGGGAATACCCGGTGCTGTAAGCTTTTTCGTTCTCTCTTTTCACCAGCAAATAACAACAATGTGCAATACCACTGCTCTTTTGAATGAAAGAGCAGTGCACTTTTGTTTAAGATGTGCATGATGATGATTAAAGTCATTAAGCACCATAAACAGCTGAAAAATTAGAGCTAAAAAAGCACTTTGACACTAAGGTCAGACGTGACTTTCAAGTAGATAAGAGACTTTCACCTTGAAGTTTTGCTGCAGGACGTAAAAGGTCTCTAAATCAGGAAATGAGCTCAAACTGTGTTGGATTTAACCCTACAATGGCAGTTACCCCAGTATAACTAGTGTCAGTAGTTGCATTTGACAACTATAAAAGGCCTGTGCGCACGTTCAATTTTCGCTTACGGCCATACCAGCCTGAATACGCCCGATCTCGTCCGATCTCGGAAGCTAAGCAGGGTCGGGCCGGGTCAGTACTTGGATGGGAGACCGCCTGGGAATACCCGGTGCTGTAAGCTTTTTCGTTCTCTCTTTTCAACAGCAAATAACAACAATGTGCAATACTACTGCTCTTTTGAATGAAAGAGCAGTGCACTTTTGTTTAAGATGTGCATGATGATGATTAAAGTCATTAAGCACCATAAACAGCTGAAAAATTAGAGCTAAAAAAGCACTTTGACACTAAGGTCAGACGTGACTTTCAAGTAGATAAGAGACTTTCACCTTGAAGTTTTGCTGCAGGACGTAAAAGGTCTCTAAATCAGGAAATGAGCTCAAACTGTGTTGGATTTAACCCTACAATGGCAGTTACCCCAGTATAACTAGTGTCAGTAGTTGCATTTGACAACTATAAAAGGCCTGTGCGCACGTTCAATTTTCGCTTACGGCCATACCAGCCTGAATACGCCCGATCTCGTCCGATCTCGGAAGCTAAGCAGGGTCGGGCCGGGTCAGTACTTGGATGGGAG
This sequence comes from Centropristis striata, assembly GCF_030273125.1. NCBI lineage: Eukaryota > Metazoa > Chordata > Actinopteri > Perciformes > Serranidae > Centropristis > Centropristis striata. Next base: position 11,917,019 of record NC_081536.1, read on the forward strand.
ACCGCCTGGGAATACCCGGTGCTGTAAGCTTTTTCGTTCTCTCTTTTCAACAGCAAATAACAACAATGTGCAATACCACTGCTCTTTTGAATGAAAGAGCAGTGCACTTTTGTTTAAGATGTGCATGATGATGATTAAAGTCATTAAGCACCATAAACAGCTGAAAAATTAGAGCTAAAAAAGCACTTTGACACTAAGGTCAGACGTGACTTTCAAGTAGATAAGAGACTTTCACCTTGAAGTTTTGCTGCAGGACGTAAAAGGTCTCTAAATCAGGAAATGAGCTCAAACTGTGTTGGATTTAACCCTACAATGGCAGTTACCCCAGTATAACTAGTGTCAGTAGTTGCATTTGACAACTATAAAAGGCCTGTGCGCACGTTCAATTTTCGCTTACGGCCATACCAGCCTGAATACGCCCGATCTCGTCCGATCTCGGAAGCTAAGCAGGGTCGGGCCGGGTCAGTACTTGGATGGGAGACCGCCTGGGAATACCCGGTGCTGTAAGCTTTTTCGTTCTCTCTTTTCAACAGCAAATAACAACAATGTGCAATACCACTGCTCTTTTGAATGAAAGAGCAGTGCACTTTTGTTTAAGATGTGCATGATGATGATTAAAGTCATTAAGCACCATAAACAGCTGAAAAATTAGAGCTAAAAAAGCACTTTGACACTAAGGTCAGACGTGACTTTCAAGTAGATAAGAGACTTTCACCTTGAAGTTTTGCTGCAGGACGTAAAAGGTCTCTAAATCAGGAAATGAGCTCAAACTGTGTTGGATTTAACCCTACAATGGCAGTTACCCCAGTATAACTAGTGTCAGTAGTTGCATTTGACAACTATAAAAGGCCTGTGCGCACGTTCAATTTTCGCTTACGGCCATACCAGCCTGAATACGCCCGATCTCGTCCGATCTCGGAAGCTAAGCAGGGTCGGGCCGGGTCAGTACTTGGATGGGAGACCGCCTGGGAATACCCGGTGCTGTAAGCTTTTTCGTTCTCTCTTTTCACCAGCAAATAACAACAATGTGCAATACCACTGCTCTTTTGAATGAAAGAGCAGTGCACTTTTGTTTAAGATGTGCATGATGATGATTAAAGTCATTAAGCACCATAAACAGCTGAAAAATTAGAGCTAAAAAAGCACTTTGACACTAAGGTCAGACGTGACTTTCAAGTAGATAAGAGACTTTCACCTTGAAGTTTTGCTGCAGGACGTAAAAGGTCTCTAAATCAGGAAATGAGCTCAAACTGTGTTGGATTTAACCCTACAATGGCAGTTACCCCAGTATAACTAGTGTCAGTAGTTGCATTTGACAACTATAAAAGGCCTGTGCGCACGTTCAATTTTCGCTTACGGCCATACCAGCCTGAATACGCCCGATCTCGTCCGATCTCGGAAGCTAAGCAGGGTCGGGCCGGGTCAGTACTTGGATGGGAGACCGCCTGGGAATACCCGGTGCTGTAAGCTTTTTCGTTCTCTCTTTTCAACAGCAAATAACAACAATGTGCAATACCACTGCTCTTTTGAATGAAAGAGCAGTGCACTTTTGTTTAAGATGTGCATGATGATGATTAAAGTCATTAAGCACCATAAACAGCTGAAAAATTAGAGCTAAAAAAGCACTTTGACACTAAGGTCAGACGTGACTTTCAAGTAGATAAGAGACTTTCACCTTGAAGTTTTGCTGCAGGACGTAAAAGGTCTCTAAATCAGGAAATGAGCTCAAACTGTGTTGGATTTAACCCTACAATGGCAGTTACCCCAGTATAACTAGTGTCAGTAGTTGCATTTGACAACTATAAAAGGCCTGTGCGCACGTTCAATTTTCGCTTACGGCCATACCAGCCTGAATACGCCCGATCTCGTCCGATCTCGGAAGCTAAGCAGGGTCGGGCCGGGTCAGTACTTGGATGGGAGACCGCCTGGGAATACCCGGTGCTGTAAGCTTTTTCGTTCTCTCTTTTCACCAGCAAATAACAACAATGTGCAATACCACTGCTCTTTTGAATGAAAGAGCAGTGCACTTTTGTTTAAGATGTGCATGATGATGATTAAAGTCATTAAGCACCATAAACAGCTGAAAAATTAGAGCTAAAAAAGCACTTTGACACTAAGGTCAGACGTGACTTTCAAGTAGATAAGAGACTTTCACCTTGAAGTTTTGCTGCAGGACGTAAAAGGTCTCTAAATCAGGAAATGAGCTCAAACTGTGTTGGATTTAACCCTACAATGGCAGTTACCCCAGTATAACTAGTGTCAGTAGTTGCATTTGACAACTATAAAAGGCCTGTGCGCACGTTCAATTTTCGCTTACGGCCATACCAGCCTGAATACGCCCGATCTCGTCCGATCTCGGAAGCTAAGCAGGGTCGGGCCGGGTCAGTACTTGGATGGGAGACCGCCTGGGAATACCCGGTGCTGTAAGCTTTTTCGTTCTCTCTTTTCAACAGCAAATAACAACAATGTGCAATACCACTGCTCTTTTGAATGAAAGAGCAGTGCACTTTTGTTTAAGATGTGCATGATGATGATTAAAGTCATTAAGCACCATAAACAGCTGAAAAATTAGAGCTAAAAAAGCACTTTGACACTAAGGTCAGACGTGACTTTCAAGTAGATAAGAGACTTTCACCTTGAAGTTTTGCTGCAGGACGTAAAAGGTCTCTAAATCAGGAAATGAGCTCAAACTGTGTTGGATTTAACCCTACAATGGCAGTTACCCCAGTATAACTAGTGTCAGTAGTTGCATTTGACAACTATAAAAGGCCTGTGCGCACGTTCAATTTTCGCTTACGGCCATACCAGCCTGAATACGCCCGATCTCGTCCGATCTCGGAAGCTAAGCAGGGTCGGGCCGGGTCAGTACTTGGATGGGAGACCGCCTGGGAATACCCGGTGCTGTAAGCTTTTTCGTTCTCTCTTTTCAACAGCAAATAACAACAATGTGCAATACCACTGCTCTTTTGAATGAAAGAGCAGTGCACTTTTGTTTAAGATGTGCATGATGATGATTAAAGTCATTAAGCACCATAAACAGCTGAAAAATTAGAGCTAAAAAAGCACTTTGACACTAAGGTCAGACGTGACTTTCAAGTAGATAAGAGACTTTCACCTTGAAGTTTTGCTGCAGGACGTAAAAGGTCTCTAAATCAGGAAATGAGCTCAAACTGTGTTGGATTTAACCCTACAATGGCAGTTACCCCAGTATAACTAGTGTCAGTAGTTGCATTTGACAACTATAAAAGGCCTGTGCGCACGTTCAATTTTCGCTTACGGCCATACCAGCCTGAATACGCCCGATCTCGTCCGATCTCGGAAGCTAAGCAGGGTCGGGCCGGGTCAGTACTTGGATGGGAGACCGCCTGGGAATACCCGGTGCTGTAAGCTTTTTCGTTCTCTCTTTTCAACAGCAAATAACAACAATGTGCAATACCACTGCTCTTTTGAATGAAAGAGCAGTGCACTTTTGTTTAAGATGTGCATGATGATGATTAAAGTCATTAAGCACCATAAACAGCTGAAAAATTAGAGCTAAAAAAGCACTTTGACACTAAGGTCAGACGTGACTTTCAAGTAGATAAGAGACTTTCACCTTGAAGTTTTGCTGCAGGACGTAAAAGGTCTCTAAATCAGGAAATGAGCTCAAACTGTGTTGGATTTAACCCTACAATGGCAGTTACCCCAGTATAACTAGTGTCAGTAGTTGCATTTGACAACTATAAAAGGCCTGTGCGCACGTTCAATTTTCGCTTACGGCCATACCAGCCTGAATACGCCCGATCTCGTCCGATCTCGGAAGCTAAGCAGGGTCGGGCCGGGTCAGTACTTGGATGGGAGACCGCCTGGGAATACCCGGTGCTGTAAGCTTTTTCGTTCTCTCTTTTCACCAGCAAATAACAACAATGTGCAATACCACTGCTCTTTTGAATGAAAGAGCAGTGCACTTTTGTTTAAGATGTGCATGATGATGATTAAAGTCATTAAGCACCATAAACAGCTGAAAAATTAGAGCTAAAAAAGCACTTTGACACTAAGGTCAGACGTGACTTTCAAGTAGATAAGAGACTTTCACCTTGAAGTTTTGCTGCAGGACGTAAAAGGTCTCTAAATCAGGAAATGAGCTCAAACTGTGTTGGATTTAACCCTACAATGGCAGTTACCCCAGTATAACTAGTGTCAGTAGTTGCATTTGACAACTATAAAAGGCCTGTGCGCACGTTCAATTTTCGCTTACGGCCATACCAGCCTGAATACGCCCGATCTCGTCCGATCTCGGAAGCTAAGCAGGGTCGGGCCGGGTCAGTACTTGGATGGGAGACCGCCTGGGAATACCCGGTGCTGTAAGCTTTTTCGTTCTCTCTTTTCACCAGCAAATAACAACAATGTGCAATACCACTGCTCTTTTGAATGAAAGAGCAGTGCACTTTTGTTTAAGATGTGCATGATGATGATTAAAGTCATTAAGCACCATAAACAGCTGAAAAATTAGAGCTAAAAAAGCACTTTGACACTAAGGTCAGACGTGACTTTCAAGTAGATAAGAGACTTTCACCTTGAAGTTTTGCTGCAGGACGTAAAAGGTCTCTAAATCAGGAAATGAGCTCAAACTGTGTTGGATTTAACCCTACAATGGCAGTTACCCCAGTATAACTAGTGTCAGTAGTTGCATTTGACAACTATAAAAGGCCTGTGCGCACGTTCAATTTTCGCTTACGGCCATACCAGCCTGAATACGCCCGATCTCGTCCGATCTCGGAAGCTAAGCAGGGTCGGGCCGGGTCAGTACTTGGATGGGAGACCGCCTGGGAATACCCGGTGCTGTAAGCTTTTTCGTTCTCTCTTTTCAACAGCAAATAACAACAATGTGCAATACCACTGCTCTTTTGAATGAAAGAGCAGTGCACTTTTGTTTAAGATGTGCATGATGATGATTAAAGTCATTAAGCACCATAAACAGCTGAAAAATTAGAGCTAAAAAAGCACTTTGACACTAAGGTCAGACGTGACTTTCAAGTAGATAAGAGACTTTCACCTTGAAGTTTTGCTGCAGGACGTAAAAGGTCTCTAAATCAGGAAATGAGCTCAAACTGTGTTGGATTTAACCCTACAATGGCAGTTACCCCAGTATAACTAGTGTCAGTAGTTGCATTTGACAACTATAAAAGGCCTGTGCGCACGTTCAATTTTCGCTTACGGCCATACCAGCCTGAATACGCCCGATCTCGTCCGATCTCGGAAGCTAAGCAGGGTCGGGCCGGGTCAGTACTTGGATGGGAGACCGCCTGGGAATACCCGGTGCTGTAAGCTTTTTCGTTCTCTCTTTTCAACAGCAAATAACAACAATGTGCAATACCACTGCTCTTTTGAATGAAAGAGCAGTGCACTTTTGTTTAAGATGTGCATGATGATGATTAAAGTCATTAAGCACCATAAACAGCTGAAAAATTAGAGCTAAAAAAGCACTTTGACACTAAGGTCAGACGTGACTTTCAAGTAGATAAGAGACTTTCACCTTGAAGTTTTGCTGCAGGACGTAAAAGGTCTCTAAATCAGGAAATGAGCTCAAACTGTGTTGGATTTAACCCTACAATGGCAGTTACCCCAGTATAACTAGTGTCAGTAGTTGCATTTGACAACTATAAAAGGCCTGTGCGCACGTTCAATTTTCGCTTACGGCCATACCAGCCTGAATACGCCCGATCTCGTCCGATCTCGGAAGCTAAGCAGGGTCGGGCCGGGTCAGTACTTGGATGGGAGACCGCCTGGGAATACCCGGTGCTGTAAGCTTTTTCGTTCTCTCTTTTCACCAGCAAATAACAACAATGTGCAATACCACTGCTCTTTTGAATGAAAGAGCAGTGCACTTTTGTTTAAGATGTGCATGATGATGATTAAAGTCATTAAGCACCATAAACAGCTGAAAAATTAGAGCTAAAAAAGCACTTTGACACTAAGGTCAGACGTGACTTTCAAGTAGATAAGAGACTTTCACCTTGAAGTTTTGCTGCAGGACGTAAAAGGTCTCTAAATCAGGAAATGAGCTCAAACTGTGTTGGATTTAACCCTACAATGGCAGTTACCCCAGTATAACTAGTGTCAGTAGTTGCATTTGACAACTATAAAAGGCCTGTGCGCACGTTCAATTTTCGCTTACGGCCATACCAGCCTGAATACGCCCGATCTCGTCCGATCTCGGAAGCTAAGCAGGGTCGGGCCGGGTCAGTACTTGGATGGGAGACCGCCTGGGAATACCCGGTGCTGTAAGCTTTTTCGTTCTCTCTTTTCACCAGCAAATAACAACAATGTGCAATACCACTGCTCTTTTGAATGAAAGAGCAGTGCACTTTTGTTTAAGATGTGCATGATGATGATTAAAGTCATTAAGCACCATAAACAGCTGAAAAATTAGAGCTAAAAAAGCACTTTGACACTAAGGTCAGACGTGACTTTCAAGTAGATAAGAGACTTTCACCTTGAAGTTTTGCTGCAGGACGTAAAAGGTCTCTAAATCAGGAAATGAGCTCAAACTGTGTTGGATTTAACCCTACAATGGCAGTTACCCCAGTATAACTAGTGTCAGTAGTTGCATTTGACAACTATAAAAGGCCTGTGCGCACATTCAATTTTCGCTTACGGCCATACCAGCCTGAATACGCCCGATCTCGTCCGATCTCGGAAGCTAAGCAGGGTCGGGCCGGGTCAGTACTTGGATGGGAGACCGCCTGGGAATACCCGGTGCTGTAAGCTTTTTCGTTCTCTCTTTTCAACAGCAAATAACAACAATGTGCAATACCACTGCTCTTTTGAATGAAAGAGCAGTGCACTTTTGTTTAAGATGTGCATGATGATGATTAAAGTCATTAAGCACCATAAACAGCTGAAAAATTAGAGCTAAAAAAGCACTTTGACACTAAGGTCAGACGTGACTTTCAAGTAGATAAGAGACTTTCACCTTGAAGTTTTGCTGCAGGACGTAAAAGGTCTCTAAATCAGGAAATGAGCTCAAACTGTGTTGGATTTAACCCTACAATGGCAGTTACCCCAGTATAACTAGTGTCAGTAGTTGCATTTGACAACTATAAAAGGCCTGTGCGCACGTTCAATTTTCGCTTACGGCCATACCAGCCTGAATACGCCCGATCTCGTCCGATCTCGGAAGCTAAGCAGGGTCGGGCCGGGTCAGTACTTGGATGGGAGACCGCCTGGGAATACCCGGTGCTGTAAGCTTTTTCGTTCTCTCTTTTCACCAGCAAATAACAACAATGTGCAATACCACTGCTCTTTTGAATGAAAGAGCAGTGCACTTTTGTTTAAGATGTGCATGATGATGATTAAAGTCATTAAGCACCATAAACAGCTGAAAAATTAGAGCTAAAAAAGCACTTTGACACTAAGGTCAGACGTGACTTTCAAGTAGATAAGAGACTTTCACCTTGAAGTTTTGCTGCAGGACGTAAAAGGTCTCTAAATCAGGAAATGAGCTCAAACTGTGTTGGATTTAACCCTACAATGGCAGTTACCCCAGTATAACTAGTGTCAGTAGTTGCATTTGACAACTATAAAAGGCCTGTGCGCACGTTCAATTTTCGCTTACGGCCATACCAGCCTGAATACGCCCGATCTCGTCCGATCTCGGAAGCTAAGCAGGGTCGGGCCGGGTCAGTACTTGGATGGGAGACCGCCTGGGAATACCCGGTGCTGTAAGCTTTTTCGTTCTCTCTTTTCACCAGCAAATAACAACAATGTGCAATACCACTGCTCTTTTGAATGAAAGAGCAGTGCACTTTTGTTTAAGATGTGCATGATGATGATTAAAGTCATTAAGCACCATAAACAGCTGAAAAATTAGAGCTAAAAAAGCACTTTGACACTAAGGTCAGACGTGACTTTCAAGTAGATAAGAGACTTTCACCTTGAAGTTTTGCTGCAGGACGTAAAAGGTCTCTAAATCAGGAAATGAGCTCAAACTGTGTTGGATTTAACCCTACAATGGCAGTTACCCCAGTATAACTAGTGTCAGTAGTTGCATTTGACAACTATAAAAGGCCTGTGCGCACGTTCAATTTTCGCTTACGGCCATACCAGCCTGAATACGCCCGATCTCGTCCGATCTCGGAAGCTAAGCAGGGTCGGGCCGGGTCAGTACTTGGATGGGAGACCGCCTGGGAATACCCGGTGCTGTAAGCTTTTTCGTTCTCTCTTTTCACCAGCAAATAACAACAATGTGCAATACCACTGCTCTTTTGAATGAAAGAGCAGTGCACTTTTGTTTAAGATGTGCATGATGATGATTAAAGTCATTAAGCACCATAAACAGCTGAAAAATTAGAGCTAAAAAAGCACTTTGACACTAAGGTCAGACGTGACTTTCAAGTAGATAAGAGACTTTCACCTTGAAGTTTTGCTGCAGGACGTAAAAGGTCTCTAAATCAGGAAATGAGCTCAAACTGTGTTGGATTTAACCCTACAATGGCAGTTACCCCAGTATAACTAGTGTCAGTAGTTGCATTTGACAACTATAAAAGGCCTGTGCGCACGTTCAATTTTCGCTTACGGCCATACCAGCCTGAATACGCCCGATCTCGTCCGATCTCGGAAGCTAAGCAGGGTCGGGCCGGGTCAGTACTTGGATGGGAGACCGCCTGGGAATACCCGGTGCTGTAAGCTTTTTCGTTCTCTCTTTTCAACAGCAAATAACAACAATGTGCAATACCACTGCTCTTTTGAATGAAAGAGCAGTGCACTTTTGTTTAAGATGTGCATGATGATGATTAAAGTCATTAAGCACCATAAACAGCTGAAAAATTAGAGCTAAAAAAGCACTTTGACACTAAGGTCAGACGTGACTTTCAAGTAGATAAGAGACTTTCACCTTGAAGTTTTGCTGCAGGACGTAAAAGGTCTCTAAATCAGGAAATGAGCTCAAACTGTGTTGGATTTAACCCTACAATGGCAGTTACCCCAGTATAACTAGTGTCAGTAGTTGCATTTGACAACTATAAAAGGCCTGTGCGCACATTCAATTTTCGCTTACGGCCATACCAGCCTGAATACGCCCGATCTCGTCCGATCTCGGAAGCTAAGCAGGGTCGGGCCGGGTCAGTACTTGGATGGGAGACCGCCTGGAATGACCCGGTGCTGTAAGCTTTTTCGTTCTCTCTTTTCAACAGCAAATAACAACAATGTGCAATACCACTGCTCTTTTGAATGAAAGAGCAGTGCACTTTTGTTTAAGATGTGCATGATGATGATTAAAGTCATTAAGCACCATAAACAGCTGAAAAATTAGAGCTAAAAAAGCACTTTGACACTAAGGTCAGACGTGACTTTCAAGTAGATAAGAGACTTTCACCTTGAAGTTTTGCTGCAGGACGTAAAAGGTCTCTAAATCAGGAAATGAGCTCAAACTGTGTTGGATTTAACCCTACAATGGCAGTTACCCCAGTATAACTAGTGTCAGTAGTTGCATTTGACAACTATAAAAGGCCTGTGCGCACGTTCAATTTTCGCTTACGGCCATACCAGCCTGAATACGCCCGATCTCGTCCGATCTCGGAAGCTAAGCAGGGTCGGGCCGGGTCAGTACTTGGATGGGAGACCGCCTGGGAATACCCGGTGCTGTAAGCTTTTTCGTTCTCTCTTTTCACCAGCAAATAACAACAATGTGCAATACCACTGCTCTTTTGAATGAAAGAGCAGTGCACTTTTGTTTAAGATGTGCATGATGATGATTAAAGTCATTAAGCACCATAAACAGCTGAAAAATTAGAGCTAAAAAAGCACTTTGACACTAAGGTCAGACGTGACTTTCAAGTAGATAAGAGACTTTCACCTTGAAGTTTTGCTGCAGGACGTAAAAGGTCTCTAAATCAGGAAATGAGCTCAAACTGTGTTGGATTTAACCCTACAATGGCAGTTACCCCAGTATAACTAGTGTCAGTAGTTGCATTTGACAACTATAAAAGGCCTGTGCGCACGTTCAATTTTCGCTTACGGCCATACCAGCCTGAATACGCCCGATCTCGTCCGATCTCGGAAGCTAAGCAGGGTCGGGCCGGGTCAGTACTTGGATGGGAGACCGCCTGGGAATACCCGGTGCTGTAAGCTTTTTCGTTCTCTCTTTTCACCAGCAAATAACAACAATGTGCAATACCACTGCTCTTTTGAATGAAAGAGCAGTGCACTTTTGTTTAAGATGTGCATGATGATGATTAAAGTCATTAAGCACCATAAACAGCTGAAAAATTAGAGCTAAAAAAGCACTTTGACACTAAGGTCAGACGTGACTTTCAAGTAGATAAGAGACTTTCACCTTGAAGTTTTGCTGCAGGACGTAAAAGGTCTCTAAATCAGGAAATGAGCTCAAACTGTGTTGGATTTAACCCTACAATGGCAGTTACCCCAGTATAACTAGTGTCAGTAGTTGCATTTGACAACTATAAAAGGCCTGTGCGCACGTTCAATTTTCGCTTACGGCCATACCAGCCTGAATACGCCCGATCTCGTCCGATCTCGGAAGCTAAGCAGGGTCGGGCCGGGTCAGTACTTGGATGGGAGACCGCCTGGGAATACCCGGTGCTGTAAGCTTTTTCGTTCTCTCTTTTCAACAGCAAATAACAACAATGTGCAATACCACTGCTCTTTTGAATGAAAGAGCAGTGCACTTTTGTTTAAGATGTGCATGATGATGATTAAAGTCATTAAGCACCATAAACAGCTGAAAAATTAGAGCTAAAAAAGCACTTTGACACTAAGGTCAGACGTGACTTTCAAGTAGATAAGAGACTTTCACCTTGAAGTTTTGCTGCAGGACGTAAAAGGTCTCTAAATCAGGAAATGAGCTCAAACTGTGTTGGATTTAACCCTACAATGGCAGTTACCCCAGTATAACTAGTGTCAGTAGTTGCATTTGACAACTATAAAAGGCCTGTGCGCACGTTCAATTTTCGCTTACGGCCATACCAGCCTGAATACGCCCGATCTCGTCCGATCTCGGAAGCTAAGCAGGGTCGGGCCGGGTCAGTACTTGGATGGGAGACCGCCTGGGAATACCCGGTGCTGTAAGCTTTTTCATTCTCTCTTTTCAACAGCAAATAACAACAATGTGCAATACCACTGCTCTTTTGAATGAAAGAGCAGTGCACTTTTGTTTAAGATGTGCATGATGATGATTAAAGTCATTAAGCACCATAAACAGCTGAAAAATTAGAGCTAAAAAAGCACTTTGACACTAAGGTCAGACGTGACTTTCAAGTAGATAAGAGACTTTCACCTTGAAGTTTTGCTGCAGGACGTAAAAGGTCTCTAAATCAGGAAATGAGCTCAAACTGTGTTGGATTTAACCCTACAATGGCAGTTACCCCAGTATAACTAGTGTCAGTAGTTGCATTTGACAACTATAAAAGGCCTGTGCGCACGTTCAATTTTCGCTTACGGCCATACCAGCCTGAATACGCCCGATCTCGTCCGATCTCGGAAGCTAAGCAGGGTCGGGCCGGGTCAGTACTTGGATGGGAGACCGCCTGGGAATACCCGGTGCTGTAAGCTTTTTCGTTCTCTCTTTTCAACAGCAAATAACAACAATGTGCAATACCACTGCTCTTTTGAATGAAAGAGCAGTGCACTTTTGTTTAAGATGTGCATGATGATGATTAAAGTCATTAAGCACCATAAACAGCTGAAAAATTAGAGCTAAAAAAGCACTTTGACACTAAGGTCAGACGTGACTTTCAAGTAGATAAGAGACTTTCACCTTGAAGTTTTGCTGCAGGACGTAAAAGGTCTCTAAATCAGGAAATGAGCTCAAACTGTGTTGGATTTAACCCTACAATGGCAGTTACCCCAGTATAACTAGTGTCAGTAGTTGCATTTGACAACTATAAAAGGCCTGTGCGCACGTTCAATTTTCGCTTACGGCCATACCAGCCTGAATACGCCCGATCTCGTCCGATCTCGGAAGCTAAGCAGGGTCGGGCCGGGTCAGTACTTGGATGGGAGACCGCCTGGGAATACCCGGTGCTGTAAGCTTTTTCGTTCTCTCTTTTCACCAGCAAATAACAACAATGTGCAATACCACTGCTCTTTTGAATGAAAGAGCAGTGCACTTTTGTTTAAGATGTGCATGATGATGATTAAAGTCATTAAGCACCATAAAAAGCTGAAAAATTAGAGCTAAAAAAGCACTTTGACACTAAGGTCAGACGTGACTTTCAAGTAGATAAGAGACTTTCACCTTGAAGTTTTGCTGCAGGACGTAAAAGGTCTCTAAATCAGGAAATGAGCTCAAACTGTGTTGGATTTAACCCTACAATGGCAGTTACCCCAGTATAACTAGTGTCAGTAGTTGCATTTGACAACTATAAAAGGCCTGTGCGCACGTTCAATTTTCGCTTACGGCCATACCAGCCTGAATACGCCCGATCTCGTCCGATCTCGGTAGCTAAGCAGGGTCGGGCCGGGTCAGTACTTGGATGGGAGACCGCCTGGGAATACCCGGTGCTGTAAGCTTTTTCGTTCTCTCTTTTCAACAGCAAATAACAACAATGTGCAATACCACTGCTCTTTTGAATGAAAGAGCAGTGCACTTTTGTTTAAGATGTGCATGATGATGATTAAAGTCATTAAGCACCATAAACAGCTGAAAAATTAGAGCTAAAAAAGCACTTTGACACTAAGGTCAGACGTGACTTTCAAGTAGATAAGAGACTTTCACCTTGAAGTTTTGCTGCAGGACGTAAAAGGTCTCTAAATCAGGAAATGAGCTCAAACTGTGTTGGATTTAACCCTACAATGGCAGTTACCCCAGTATAACTAGTGTCAGTAGTTGCATTTGACAACTATAAAAGGCCTGTGCGCACGTTCAATTTTCGCTTACGGCCATACCAGCCTGAATACGCCCGATCTCGTCCGATCTCGGAAGCTAAGCAGGGTCGGGCCGGGTCAGTACTTGGATGGGAGACCGCCTGGGAATACCCGGTGCTGTAAGCTTTTTCGTTCTCTCTTTTCAACAGCAAATAACAACAATGTGCAATACCACTGCTCTTTTGAATGAAAGAGCAGTGCACTTTTGTTTAAGATGTGCATGATGATGATTAAAGTCATTAAGCACCATAAACAGCTGAAAAATTAGAGCTAAAAAAGCACTTTGACACTAAGGTCAGACGTGACTTTCAAGTAGATAAGAGACTTTCACCTTGAAGTTTTGCTGCAGGACGTAAAAGGTCTCTAAATCAGGAAATGAGCTCAAACTGTGTTGGATTTAACCCTACAATGGCAGTTACCCCAGTATAACTAGTGTCAGTAGTTGCATTTGACAACTATAAAAGGCCTGTGCGCACGTTCAATTTTCGCTTACGGCCATACCAGCCTGAATACGCCCGATCTCGTCCGATCTCGGAAGCTAAGCAGGGTCGGGCCGGGTCAGTACTTGGATGGGAGACCGCCTGGGAATACCCGGTGCTGTAAGCTTTTTCGTTCTCTCTTTTCACCAGCAAATAACAACAATGTGCAATACCACTGCTCTTTTGAATGAAAGAGCAGTGCACTTTTGTTTAAGATGTGCATGATGATGATTAAAGTCATTAAGCACCATAAACAGCTGAAAAATTAGAGCTAAAAAAGCACTTTGACACTAAGGTCAGACGTGACTTTCAAGTAGATAAGAGACTTTCACCTTGAAGTTTTGCTGCAGGACGTAAAAGGTCTCTAAATCAGGAAATGAGCTCAAACTGTGTTGGATTTAACCCTACAATGGCAGTTACCCCAGTATAACTAGTGTCAGTAGTTGCATTTGACAACTATAAAAGGCCTGTGCGCACGTTCAATTTTCGCTTACGGCCATACCAGCCTGAATACGCCCGATCTCGTCCGATCTCGGAAGCTAAGCAGGGTCGGGCCGGGTCAGTACTTGGATGGGAGACCGCCTGGCAATACCCGGTGCTGTAAGCTTTTTCGTTCTCTCTTTTCAACAGCAAATAACAACAATGTGCAATACCACTGCTCTTTTGAATGAAAGAGCAGTGCACTTTTGTTTAAGATGTGCATGATGATGATTAAAGTCATTAAGCACCATAAACAGCTGAAAAATTAGAGCTAAAAAAGCACTTTGACACTAAGGTCAGACGTGACTTTCAAGTAGATAAGAGACTTTCACCTTGAAGTTTTGCTGCAGGACGTAAAAGGTCTCTAAATCAGGAAATGAGCTCAAACTGTGTTGGATTTAACCCTACAATGGCAGTTACCCCAGTATAACTAGTGTCAGTAGTTGCATTTGACAACTATAAAAGGCCTGTGCGCACGTTCAATTTTCGCTTACGGCCATACCAGCCTGAATACGCCCGATCTCGTCCGATCTCGGAAGCTAAGCAGGGTCGGGCCGGGTCAGTACTTGGATGGGAGACCGCCTGGGAATACCCGGTGCTGTAAGCTTTTTCGTTCTCTCTTTTCAACAGCAAATAACAACAATGTGCAATACCACTGCTCTTTTGAATGAAAGAGCAGTGCACTTTTGTTTAAGATGTGCATGATGATGATTAAAGTCATTAAGCACCATAAACAGCTGAAAAATTAGAGCTAAAAAAGCACTTTGACACTAAGGTCAGACGTGACTTTCAAGTAGATAAGAGACTTTCACCTTGAAGTTTTGCTGCAGGACGTAAAAGGTCTCTAAATCAGGAAATGAGCTCAAACTGTGTTGGATTTAACCCTACAATGGCAGTTACCCCAGTATAACTAGTGTCAGTAGTTGCATTTGACAACTATAAAAGGCCTGTGCGCACGTTCAATTTTCGCTTACGGCCATACCAGCCTGAATACGCCCGATCTCGTCCGATCTCGGAAGCTAAGCAGGGTCGGGCCGGGTCAGTACTTGGATGGGAGACCGCCTGGGAATACCCGGTGCTGTAAGCTTTTTCGTTCTCTCTTTTCAACAGCAAATAACAACAATGTGCAATACCACTGCTCTTTTGAATGAAAGAGCAGTGCACTTTTGTTTAAGATGTGCATGATGATGATTAAAGTCATTAAGCACCATAAACAGCTGAAAAATTAGAGCTAAAAAAGCACTTTGACACTAAGGTCAGACGTGACTTTCAAGTAGATAAGAGACTTTCACCTTGAAGTTTTGCTGCAGGACGTAAAAGGTCTCTAAATCAGGAAATGAGCTCAAACTGTGTTGGATTTAACCCTACAATGGCAGTTACCCCAGTATAACTAGTGTCAGTAGTTGCATTTGACAACTATAAAAGGCCTGTGCGCACGTTCAATTTTCGCTTACGGCCATACCAGCCTGAATACGCCCGATCTCATCCGATCTCGGAAGCTAAGCAGGGTCGGGCCGGGTCAGTACTTGGATGGGAGACCGCCTGGGAATACCCGGTGCTGTAAGCTTTTTCGTTCTCTCTTTTCACCAGCAAATAACAACAATGTGCAATACCACTGCTCTTTTGAATGAAAGAGCAGTGCACTTTTGTTTAAGATGTGCATGATGATGATTAAAGTCATTAAGCACCATAAACAGCTGAAAAATTAGAGCTAAAAAAGCACTTTGACACTAAGGTCAGACGTGACTTTCAAGTAGATAAGAGACTTTCACCTTGAAGTTTTGCTGCAGGACGTAAAAGGTCTCTAAATCAGGAAATGAGCTCAAACTGTGTTGGATTTAACCCTACAATGGCAGTTACCCCAGTATAACTAGTGTCAGTAGTTGCATTTGACAACTATAAAAGGCCTGTGCGCACGTTCAATTTTCGCTTACGGCCATACCAGCCTGAATACGCCCGATCTCGTCCGATCTCGGAAGCTAAGCAGGGTCGGGCCGGGTCAGTACTTGGATGGGAGACCGCCTGGGAATACCCGGTGCTGTAAGCTTTTTCGTTCTCTCTTTTCAACAGCAAATAACAACAATGTGCAATACCACTGCTCTTTTGAATGAAAGAGCAGTGCACTTTTGTTTAAGATGTGCATGATGATGATTAAAGTCATTAAGCACCATAAACAGCTGAAAAATTAGAGCTAAAAAAGCACTTTGACACTAAGGTCAGACGTGACTTTCAAGTAGATAAGAGACTTTCACCTTGAAGTTTTGCTGCAGGACGTAAAAGGTCTCTAAATCAGGAAATGAGCTCAAACTGTGTTGGATTTAACCCTACAATGGCAGTTACCCCAGTATAACTAGTGTCAGTAGTTGCATTTGACAACTATAAAAGGCCTGTGCGCACGTTCAATTTTCGCTTACGGCCATACCAGCCTGAATACGCCCGATCTCGTCCGATCTCGGAAGCTAAGCAGGGTCGGGCCGGGTCAGTACTTGGATGGGAGACCGCCTGGGAATACCCGGTGCTGTAAGCTTTTTCGTTCTCTCTTTTCAACAGCAAATAACAACAATGTGCAATACCACTGCTCTTTTGAATGAAAGAGCAGTGCACTTTTGTTTAAGATGTGCATGATGATGATTAAAGTCATTAAGCACCATAAACAGCTGAAAAATTAGAGCTAAAAAAGCACTTTGACACTAAGGTCAGACGTGACTTTCAAGTAGATAAGAGACTTTCACCTTGAAGTTTTGCTGCAGGACGTAAAAGGTCTCTAAATCAGGAAATGAGCTCAAACTGTGTTGGATTTAACCCTACAATGGCAGTTACCCCAGTATAACTAGTGTCAGTAGTTGCATTTGACAACTATAAAAGGCCTGTGCGCACGTTCAATTTTCGCTTACGGCCATACCAGCCTGAATACGCCCGATCTCGTCCGATCTCGGAAGCTAAGCAGGGTCGGGCCGGGTCAGTACTTGGATGGGAGACCGCCTGGGAATACCCGGTGCTGTAAGCTTTTTCGTTCTCTCTTTTCACCAGCAAATAACAACAATGTGCAATACCACTGCTCTTTTGAATGAAAGAGCAGTGCACTTTTGTTTAAGATGTGCATGATGATGATTAAAGTCATTAAGCACCATAAACAGCTGAAAAATTAGAGCTAAAAAAGCACTTTGACACTAAGGTCAGACGTGACTTTCAAGTAGATAAGAGACTTTCACCTTGAAGTTTTGCTGCAGGACGTAAAAGGTCTCTAAATCAGGAAATGAGCTCAAACTGTGTTGGATTTAACCCTACAATGGCAGTTACCCCAGTATAACTAGTGTCAGTAGTTGCATTTGACAACTATAAAAGGCCTGTGCGCACGTTCAATTTTCGCTTACGGCCATACCAGCCTGAATACGCCCGATCTCGTCCGATCTCGGAAGCTAAGCAGGGTCGGGCCGGGTCAGTACTTGGATGGGAGACCGCCTGGGAATACCCGGTGCTGTAAGCTTTTTCGTTCTCTCTTTTCAACAGCAAATAACAACAATGTGCAATACCACTGCTCTTTTGAATGAAAGAGCAGTGCACTTTTGTTTAAGATGTGCATGATGATGATTAAAGTCATTAAGCACCATAAACAGCTGAAAAATTAGAGCTAAAAAAGCACTTTGACACTAAGGTCAGACGTGACTTTCAAGTAGATAAGAGACTTTCACCTTGAAGTTTTGCTGCAGGACGTAAAAGGTCTCTAAATCAGGAAATGAGCTCAAACTGTGTTGGATTTAACCCTACAATGGCAGTTACCCCAGTATAACTAGTGTCAGTAGTTGCATTTGACAACTATAAAAGGCCTGTGCGCACGTTCAATTTTCGCTTACGGCCATACCAGCCTGAATACGCCCGATCTCGTCCGATCTCGGAAGCTAAGCAGGGTCGGGCCGGGTCAGTACTTGGATGGGAGACCGCCTGGGAATACCCGGTGCTGTAAGCTTTTTCGTTCTCTCTTTTCAACAGCAAATAACAACAATGTGCAATACCACTGCTCTTTTGAATGAAAGAGCAGTGCACTTTTGTTTAAGATGTGCATGATGATGATTAAAGTCATTAAGCACCATAAACAGCTGAAAAATTAGAGCTAAAAAAGCACTTTGACACTAAGGTCAGACGTGACTTTCAAGTAGATAAGAGACTTTCACCTTGAAGTTTTGCTGCAGGACGTAAAAGGTCTCTAAATCAGGAAATGAGCTCAAACTGTGTTGGATTTAACCCTACAATGGCAGTTACCCCAGTATAACTAGTGTCAGTAGTTGCATTTGACAACTATAAAAGGCCTGTGCGCACGTTCAATTTTCGCTTACGGCCATACCAGCCTGAATACGCCCGATCTCGTCCGATCTCGGAAGCTAAGCAGGGTCGGGCCGGGTCAGTACTTGGATGGGAGACCGCCTGGGAATACCCGGTGCTGTAAGCTTTTTCGTTCTCTCTTTTCAACAGCAAATAACAACAATGTGCAATACTACTGCTCTTTTGAATGAAAGAGCAGTGCACTTTTGTTTAAGATGTGCATGATGATGATTAAAGTCATTAAGCACCATAAACAGCTGAAAAATTAGAGCTAAAAAAGCACTTTGACACTAAGGTCAGACGTGACTTTCAAGTAGATAAGAGACTTTCACCTTGAAGTTTTGCTGCAGGACGTAAAAGGTCTCTAAATCAGGAAATGAGCTCAAACTGTGTTGGATTTAACCCTACAATGGCAGTTACCCCAGTATAACTAGTGTCAGTAGTTGCATTTGACAACTATAAAAGGCCTGTGCGCACGTTCAATTTTCGCTTACGGCCATACCAGCCTGAATACGCCCGATCTCGTCCGATCTCGGAAGCTAAGCAGGGTCGGGCCGGGTCAGTACTTGGATGGGAGACCGCCTGGGAATACCCGGCGCTGTAAGCTTTTTCGTTCTCTCTTTTCAACAGCAAATAACAACAATGTGCAATACCACTGCTCTTTTGAATGAAAGAGCAGTGCACTTTTGTTTAAGATGTGCATGATGATGATTAAAGTCATTAAGCACCATAAGGGTCAATGACGTATAAGGATTTTCAACAGGCCAAATTTAAAACACAAAAAAATAGCATATCTATTGCAATTGTTCAAACATTCTGAATGTTGTGCACACAGAAATTAAAATAAAAAATGAAATGAAGCGTTTTTAGTGTTTTTTTCACCTATATGAATCGGCCATCGCCTTAAAAAACATCATGTGGTGCGACCGCGATTTATCTTAAAATTAGTTATTTTCCATAATGTGCTTAACTTTTTTTTTACAAGTTCTCAGTTATTTAAAATGTTTAGAAACAAGTATTTCAATTTCTTTTTATATTTTGTCAATAATGATTTCATATTTTTGTTCCATAATGTTACAGTCCCGTTTTTCATTGTGCTGACACAACTATAGTTCTTCTAAATTTCATTACACTGATTTAAAAAAATAAAATCTACCAGTCACCTAAGTATACTGTATAAGTGATTAATATTCCAGCTACAGAAACTAGATATTACATTTTGAATTCAACACAGTTGCTGCTTTTATTGGTCGCACCACATGATGAGTGGTCGCACCAAATGACATGAAGATATTATATAATAAATATAGGTCAATAAACAGGTCAATAAACAATACTTTTAATACAAAACAGAATTACATCTGATAATTATGAAATTACAATAATAACAATACAAATAAAACAATTTAATTACATTTTCAGAAACATGAAAAATCTCAAACATAAACGCACTTTGTTTTGAACAAACATTTCATACTTTACAATAAAGATCTGAATGTGCACCACACTGCCTTGGTGTCCTGAAATGTTTTTTTAATAACATTTTTAAAAGTAAAACAATCTCAAACACAAGTGCACAAAAATTGGATGTGTTTTAAACAAAGACTTCATAACCATTTTAATTTTTTTATAAATCCATCAAACATACAGTAACTGTAGTAACTTGACAAAAGAATGAGTCAATTATGTTTATCATACTATTTTCATCAGAACCTTGTAATCATTCACAAAGCCACAAATGTGTGCTTCTATTAAAACAGTTTGTGATGATGCATAATGATTTCATCAAACTTGAAAATCATAACATGACTTCTGGGTATTTTAATGCATATGTCAAAGTGGGGGGTATATTGTTAACTGCAGGCAGTTTTTAGCCCAGGCATTCATTCCTTTCTCTGTAAGCACAAGATGCAGCCCTCCATTTCTCTCTTTGTTAAGTTTTCTCTCTCTGTGGCAGATCATCTGACTTGACATGTAGAATCTTTCCCTGTTGTTTTCTTCTCTGATAGCTTTCTTTTCTTCTAGCAAGGTACTCCTCTCTTACCACAGGGTCAGCATTAACACGCTGCCTATGGCGAGCGGTTTTTGTTTTGCTTGAAAGTGGCATCTGGTAAAATAGATTAAAACAGTAAATAAATGACAAATTACTAATGCATACATAATTACCACAGTGAAATTGCATGCTCCATCCTTTTTTACATTTTTGTCATGATATTGTACAAAAAACTAAATGTTAAATTTCATTTCTGAAATACTGAGAAAACAATACTCAAATTGTACAAAAAACTATTCAAAAAAATGTTAACATAAAGTATTTTTTGTATGTTAGTCTTAAATTAAATATAAAAGCACAATAACTGCCTATCTAGGACATATATCTATTATCAAAAACACTCTACAATGGTCGCACCACATGATACCTGGTCGCACCAAATGATATTTTCATGTTCAGTCAACATTTACAGGCAAATAATTAGCATCCTTAACAAAACAAGCTAGCTTTACACAAAAGGCAAGTTTAAATTTTCTAATCAAAATATATATTTGTAGAAATAGCTTAATATTCATAATTTTTTTGAGGTCATACCACATGACATCCAGATATGGCAACTACATACCAACCGTTAAAAGCGATATGTTTTATCAAATTTGAGAAAGATTAACAAACCTGCTTGCTGTCTCCAAGGGTTCTTGGCAAACTGTTGGATGATGCAACTTCCTGTCTTGGTCTGGATTTCAAAGTTAACGTCCCAAAGTGGTAATTTCTTGATGGTCGCACCACATGATATTTCATAAAATGGACATCCTCGGACAAAGTTTGCTCATATGTTATAATGGAACTATAACTACAAATGCCTTGAAAATTTGCACAGGACCAAAAAACACTTTGAAAATCATGCCAAATGGGAAAGAAAATATATTTGAACAGATTTAGGGTAATTTTATAGACGTTTTCGAAACAAAAATTAAGGCCGGACAGTCGCACCACATGATATTTTGACACTTTAAAGAGCGCAAAAATTGCCAACAACTAACTGTTTTTGAAAGGTTAAAGTAGGTTTATATGTGGGAGATATACTGCATACCTGTGGTTTCTTTTTACGAGTTTAAACCTTTTTTTAACTGTAAAAAATACAGTCGGACAAAAAATGTGGGCGTCACGTCATTGACCCATAAACAGCTGAAAAATTAGAGCTAAAAAAGCACTTTGACACTAAGGTCAGACGTGACTTTCAAGTAGATAAGAGACTTTCACCTTGAAGTTTTGCTGCAGGACGTAAAAGGTCTCTAAATCAGGAAATGAGCTCAAACTGTGTTGGATTTAACCCTACAATGGCAGTTACCCCAGTATAACTAGTGTCAGTAGTTGCATTTGACAACTATAAAAGGCCTGTGCGCACGTTCAATTTTCGCTTACGGCCATACCAGCCTGAATACGCCCGATCTCGTCCGATCTCGGAAGCTAAGCAGGGTCGGGCCGGGTCAGTACTTGGATGGGAGACCGCCTGGGAATACCCGGTGCTGTAAGCTTTTTCGTTCTCTCTTTTCAACAGCAAATAACAACAATGTGCAATACCACTGCTCTTTTGAATGAAAGAGCAGTGCACTTTTGTTTAAGATGTGCATGATGATGATTAAAGTCATTAAGCACCATAAACAGCTGAAAAATTAGAGCTAAAAAAGCACTTTGACACTAAGGTCAGACGTGACTTTCAAGTAGATAAGAGACTTTCACCTTGAAGTTTTGCTGCAGGACGTAAAAGGTCTCTAAATCAGGAAATGAGCTCAAACTGTGTTGGATTTAACCCTACAATGGCAGTTACCCCAGTATAACTAGTGTCAGTAGTTGCATTTGACAACTATAAAAGGCCTGTGCGCACGTTCAATTTTCGCTTACGGCCATACCAGCCTGAATACGCCCGATCTCGTCCGATCTCGGAAGCTAAGCAGGGTCGGGCCGGGTCAGTACTTGGATGGGAGACCGCCTGGGAATACCCGGTGCTGTAAGCTTTTTCGTTCTCTCTTTTCAACAGCAAATAACAACAATGTGCAATACCACTGCTCTTTTGAATGAAAGAGCAGTGCACTTTTGTTTAAGATGTGCATGATGATGATTAAAGTCATTAAGCACCATAAACAGCTGAAAAATTAGAGCTAAAAAAGCACTTTGACACTAAGGTCAGACGTGACTTTCAAGTAGATAAGAGACTTTCACCTTGAAGTTTTGCTGCAGGACGTAAAAGGTCTCTAAATCAGGAAATGAGCTCAAACTGTGTTGGATTTAACCCTACAATGACAGTTACCCCAGTATAACTAGTGTCAGTAGTTGCATTTGACAACTATAAAAGGCCTGTGCGCACGTTCAATTTTCGCTTACGGCCATACCAGCCTGAATACGCCCGATCTCGTCCGATCTCGGAAGCTAAGCAGGGTCGGGCCGGGTCAGTACTTGGATGGGAGACCGCCTGGGAATACCCGGTGCTGTAAGCTTTTTCGTTCTCTCTTTTCAACAGCAAATAACAACAATGTGCAATACCACTGCTCTTTTGAATGAAAGAGCAGTGCACTTTTGTTTAAGATGTGCATGATGATGATTAAAGTCATTAAGCACCATAAACAGCTGAAAAATTAGAGCTAAAAAAGCACTTTGACACTAAGGTCAGACGTGACTTTCAAGTAGATAAGAGACTTTCACCTTGAAGTTTTGCTGCAGGACGTAAAAGGTCTCTAAATCAGGAAATGAGCTCAAACTGTGTTGGATTTAACCCTACAATGGCAGTTACCCCAGTATAACTAGTGTCAGTAGTTGCATTTGACAACTATAAAAGGCCTGTGCGCACGTTCAATTTTCGCTTACGGCCATACCAGCCTGAATACGCCCGATCTCGTCCGATCTCGGAAGCTAAGCAGGGTCGGGCCGGGTCAGTACTTGGATGGGAGACCGCCTGGGAATACCCGGTGCTGTAAGCTTTTTCGTTCTCTCTTTTCAACAGCAAATAACAACAATGTGCAATACCACTGCTCTTTTGAATGAAAGAGCAGTGCACTTTTGTTTAAGATGTGCATGATGATGATTAAAGTCATTAAGCACCATAAACAGCTGAAAAATTAGAGCTAAAAAAGCACTTTGACACTAAGGTCAGACGTGACTTTCAAGTAGATAAGAGACTTTCACCTTGAAGTTTTGCTGCAGGACGTAAAAGGTCTCTAAATCAGGAAATGAGCTCAAACTGTGTTGGATTTAACCCTACAATGGCAGTTACCCCAGTATAACTAGTGTCAGTAGTTGCATTTGACAACTATAAAAGGCCTGTGCGCACGTTCAATTTTCGCTTACGGCCATACCAGCCTGAATACGCCCGATCTCGTCCGATCTCGGAAGCTAAGCAGGGTCGGGCCGGGTCAGTACTTGGATGGGAGACCGCCTGGGAATACCCGGTGCTGTAAGCTTTTTCGTTCTCTCTTTTCAACAGCAAATAACAACAATGTGCAATACCACTGCTCTTTTGAATGAAAGAGCAGTGCACTTTTGTTTAAGATGTGCATGATGATGATTAAAGTCATTAAGCACCATAAACAGCTGAAAAATTAGAGCTAAAAAAGCACTTTGACACTAAGGTCAGACGTGACTTTCAAGTAGATAAGAGACTTTCACCTTGAAGTTTTGCTGCAGGACGTAAAAGGTCTCTAAATCAGGAAATGAGCTCAAACTGTGTTGGATTTAACCCTACAATGGCAGTTACCCCAGTATAACTAGTGTCAGTAGTTGCATTTGACAACTATAAAAGGCCTGTGCGCACGTTCAATTTTCGCTTACGGCCATACCAGCCTGAATACGCCCGATCTCGTCCGATCTCGGAAGCTAAGCAGGGTCGGGCCGGGTCAGTACTTGGATGGGAGACCGCCTGGGAATACCCGGTGCTGTAAGCTTTTTCGTTCTCTCTTTTCAACAGCAAATAACAACAATGTGCAATACCACTGCTCTTTTGAATGAAAGAGCAGTGCACTTTTGTTTAAGATGTGCATGATGATGATTAAAGTCATTAAGCACCATAAACAGCTGAAAAATTAGAGCTAAAAAAGCACTTTGACACTAAGGTCAGACGTGACTTTCAAGTAGATAAGAGACTTTCACCTTGAAGTTTTGCTGCAGGACGTAAAAGGTCTCTAAATCAGGAAATGAGCTCAAACTGTGTTGGATTTAACCCTACAATGGCAGTTACCCCAGTATAACTAGTGTCAGTAGTTGCATTTGACAACTATAAAAGGCCTGTGCGCACGTTCAATTTTCGCTTACGGCCATACCAGCCTGAATACGCCCGATCTCGTCCGATCTCGGAAGCTAAGCAGGGTCGGGCCGGGTCAGTACTTGGATGGGAGACCGCCTGGGAATACCCGGTGCTGTAAGCTTTTTCGTTCTCTCTTTTCAACAGCAAATAACAACAATGTGCAATACCACTGCTCTTTTGAATGAAAGAGCAGTGCACTTTTGTTTAAGATGTGCATGATGATGATTAAAGTCATTAAGCACCATAAACAGCTGAAAAATTAGAGCTAAAAAAGCACTTTGACACTAAGGTCAGACGTGACTTTCAAGTAGATAAGAGACTTTCACCTTGAAGTTTTGCTGCAGGACGTAAAAGGTCTCTAAATCAGGAAATGAGCTCAAACTGTGTTGGATTTAACCCTACAATGGCAGTTACCCCAGTATAACTAGTGTCAGTAGTTGCATTTGACAACTATAAAAGGCCTGTGCGCACGTTCAATTTTCGCTTACGGCCATACCAGCCTGAATACGCCCGATCTCGTCCGATCTCGGAAGCTAAGCAGGGTCGGGCCGGGTCAGTACTTGGATGGGAGACCGCCTGGGAATACCCGGTGCTGTAAGCTTTTTCGTTCTCTCTTTTCAACAGCAAATAACAACAATGTGCAATACCACTGCTCTTTTGAATGAAAGAGCAGTGCACTTTTGTTTAAGATGTGCATGATGATGATTAAAGTCATTAAGCACCATAAACAGCTGAAAAATTAGAGCTAAAAAAGCACTTTGACACTAAGGTCAGACGTGACTTTCAAGTAGATAAGAGACTTTCACCTTGAAGTTTTGCTGCAGGACGTAAAAGGTCTCTAAATCAGGAAATGAGCTCAAACTGTGTTGGATTTAACCCTACAATGGCAGTTACCCCAGTATAACTAGTGTCAGTAGTTGCATTTGACAACTATAAAAGGCCTGTGCGCACGTTCAATTTTCGCTTACGGCCATACCAGCCTGAATACGCCCGATCTCGTCCGATCTCGGAAGCTAAGCAGGGTCGGGCCGGGTCAGTACTTGGATGGGAGACCGCCTGGGAATACCCGGTGCTGTAAGCTTTTTCGTTCTCTCTTTTCACCAGCAAATAACAACAATGTGCAATACCACTGCTCTTTTGAGTGAAAGAGCAGTGCACTTTTGTTTAAGATGTGCATGATGATGATTAAAGTCATTAAGCACCATAAACAGCTGAAAAATTAGAGCTAAAAAAGCACTTTGACACTAAGGTCAGACGTGACTTTCAAGTAGATAAGAGACTTTCACCTTGAAGTTTTGCTGCAGGACGTAAAAGGTCTCTAAATCAGGAAATGAGCTCAAACTGTGTTGGATTTAACCCTACAATGGCAGTTACCCCAGTATAACTAGTGTCAGTAGTTGCATTTGACAACTATAAAAGGCCTGTGCGCACGTTCAATTTTCGCTTACGGCCATACCAGCCTGAATACGCCCGATCTCGTCCGATCTCGGAAGCTAAGCAGGGTCGGGCCGGGTCAGTACTTGGATGGGAGACCGCCTGGGAATACCCGGTGCTGTAAGCTTTTTCGTTCTCTCTTTTCAACAGCAAATAACAACAATGTGCAATACCACTGCTCTTTTGAATGAAAGAGCAGTGCACTTTTGTTTAAGATGTGCATGATGATGATTAAAGTCATTAAGCACCATAAACAGCTGAAAAATTAGAGCTAAAAAAGCACTTTGACACTAAGGTCAGACGTGACTTTCAAGTAGATAAGAGACTTTCACCTTGAAGTTTTGCTGCAGGACGTAAAAGGTCTCTAAATCAGGAAATGAGCTCAAACTGTGTTGGATTTAACCCTACAATGGCAGTTACCCCAGTATAACTAGTGTCAGTAGTTGCATTTGACAACTATAAAAGGCCTGTGCGCACGTTCAATTTTCGCTTACGGCCATACCAGCCTGAATACGCCCGATCTCGTCCGATCTCGGAAGCTAAGCAGGGTCGGGCCGGGTCAGTACTTGGATGGGAGACCGCCTGGGAATACCCGGTGCTGTAAGCTTTTTCGTTCTCTCTTTTCACCAGCAAATAACAACAATGTGCAATACCACTGCTCTTTTGAATGAAAGAGCAGTGCACTTTTGTTTAAGATGTGCATGATGATGATTAAAGTCATTAAGCACCATAAACAGCTGAAAAATTAGAGCTAAAAAAGCACTTTGACACTAAGGTCAGACGTGACTTTCAAGTAGATAAGAGACTTTCACCTTGAAGTTTTGCTGCAGGACGTAAAAGGTCTCTAAATCAGGAAATGAGCTCAAACTGTGTTGGATTTAACCCTACAATGGCAGTTACCCCAGTATAACTAGTGTCAGTAGTTGCATTTGACAACTATAAAAGGCCTGTGCGCACGTTCAATTTTCGCTTACGGCCATACCAGCCTGAATACGCCCGATCTCGGAAGCTAAGCAGGGTCGGGCCGGGTCAGTACTTGGATGGGAGACCGCCTGGGAATACCCGGTGCTGTAAGCTTTTTCATTCTCTCTTTTCACCAGCAAATAACAACAATGTGCAATACCACTGCTCTTTTGAATGAAAGAGCAGTGCACTTTTGTTTAAGATGTGCATGATGATGATTAAAGTCATTAAGCACCATAAACAGCTGAAAAATTAGAGCTAAAAAAGCACTTTGACACTAAGGTCAGACGTGACTTTCAAGTAGATAAGAGACTTTCACCTTGAAGTTTTGCTGCAGGACGTAAAAGGTCTCTAAATCAGGAAATGAGCTCAAACTGTGTTGGATTTAACCCTACAATGGCAGTTACCCCAGTATAACTAGTGTCAGTAGTTGCATTTGACAACTATAAAAGGCCTGTGCGCACGTTCAATTTTCGCTTACGGCCATACCAGCCTGAATACGCCCGATCTCGTCCGATCTCGGAAGCTAAGCAGGGTCGGGCCGGGTCAGTACTTGGATGGGAGACCGCCTGGGAATACCCGGTGCTGTAAGCTTTTTCGTTCTCTCTTTTCAACAGCAAATAACAACAATGTGCAATACCACTGCTCTTTTGAATGAAAGAGCAGTGCACTTTTGTTTAAGATGTGCATGATGATGATTAAAGTCATTAAGCACCATAAACAGCTGAAAAATTAGAGCTAAAAAAGCACTTTGACACTAAGGTCAGACGTGACTTTCAAGTAGATAAGAGACTTTCACCTTGAAGTTTTGCTGCAGGACGTAAAAGGTCTCTAAATCAGGAAATGAGCTCAAACTGTGTTGGATTTAACCCTACAATGGCAGTTACCCCAGTATAACTAGTGTCAGTAGTTGCATTTGACAACTATAAAAGGCCTGTGCGCACGTTCAATTTTCGCTTACGGCCATACCAGCCTGAATACGCCCGATCTCGTCCGATCTCGGAAGCTAAGCAGGGTCGGGCCGGGTCAGTACTTGGATAGGCGAATGCTCCTCCAAGTCCCTATCCGATCCTCAACCGACCAATGGTTGAGCGTTGTTGAGCAGAGTTGAGCAGCGATCAGCCAATGGTTGAGCGTTGCTGAGCAGAGTTGAGCAGCGATCAGCCAATGGTTGAGCGTTGCTGAGCAGAGCTGAGCGCTCAACAGACCAATCATTGAGCGAGGTTTGGAAAACGTCATCTAATTTATTCATGACCTCTTCACTGACGGCCGCTATCACTGATTGTCATTGCCGACTGCTCTTCAACCACGTAAGTTTTATTCTCTTCACCCTCCGTTGCTAGTTAGACATTTGTTAGGCATGTAGAAAGCTGTGGCGATTTTGTCAAAAGATAAAAGATTGTCTGGAAATCAGAAACTGACATGGCTATTACTTAATTATAACTGTTGGCATTTGCGCGATTTGGCTTGTTAATGTGTAACTACGGCTCGCCGGTAAGGTAGATGCGGCTATCTCACTAAAGCGGATAACGGGACGTTGACAAAGAGTTTAAAGTGTCTGAACCTGTAAATCTTGCATAAATTTAGCCTATGCTTCGGGCAAAATGCCCAATGTTACCTAGCAAGAAGCGGACCTTTTGTTGGAATTTCTTTTAAAGCTTTTTTAATGTGGATATGTGTTAATGTGGGTAAATGTGACTGTTTAGACAACAGTTGATGCGAGAGTAAGTGTAACATGAAGCAATTTGGCGACCGTGTTAATCTCTTGTTGCATGGGATGCGCCGCATACCTGGTAAACAGTCATTTCTAACAACATAGGGCTATTTAGATAACAATCTAGCGAGCGTTTTGTCCTAGGCTATCACACCCACCAACAGCAAATTTCTGTATATTAAAGGGCTACATATTGTCAATTTAAATGATCTGCTTTTAGTTTTACTCATTTATTCATGTTTTACTGTGACAGATTAAACATGGAAAATCATCAATTTAAATGATCTGCTTTTAGTCTTACTCATTTATTCATGTTTTACTGTGACAGATTAAACATGGAAAATCATCAATTTAAATGATATGCTTTTAGTTTT
The DNA here is from genome assembly GCF_030273125.1 of Centropristis striata. Taxonomy (NCBI): domain Eukaryota; kingdom Metazoa; phylum Chordata; class Actinopteri; order Perciformes; family Serranidae; genus Centropristis; species Centropristis striata. Next base: position 11,945,937 of record NC_081536.1, read on the forward strand.
ACTCATTTATTCATGTTTTACTGTGTCAGATTAAACATGGAAAATCATCAATTTAAATGATCTGCTTTTAGTTTTACTCATTTATTCATGTTTTACTGTGCCAGATTAAACATGGAAAATCATCCAAAACATCGGTGCAGCGTGTGCAACAAGACTTTCACTGAAAAGTCCAACCTGACCAGGCATCTGAAGATCCATGCCGTGACCAGGGAGACCTTTGACTGTGATGTCTGCAGGAAGAGTTTTACCACCAAGTCATCGCTGGTCAGCCATCAGCAGCAACACCAGTACCCCAACATCGTGTTGTACCGGCAAGGAGAGGCCAGGCTGCAGTGTACAGGGGCAGCAAAGTCTGTGGCAGAGGCCCCCAGCACCGCTGTTGACACTACATGGCTGGATCCCCAGACAGCAGAGGCGGCTGCCAAGAGGTCCGGGGGTGAGCTGTGGAAAGGTCAGCTGGTCATCGTGTTTGGGAAGTACACCGGTCAGACCTTCAGGTGGCTTCTGGAAAACGATGTCGGCTGGCTGGTGTGGTTGCTGTTCCAGTACTGCCAGCAGGGAGAGCAGAACAAGCTGCTGAAGTGGCAGAAGGAGCGACTGCTTGAGTACGCCAGAGAGTTCCCTCCTGTCACATGGCACCTTGATAGGAGGTTGAAGGTAAGATAAACTCAGTTACCTTTTAGACCTGAGTAATCGATGTTCAGCAGTAACCAGTATTAGTAAAAGTATTCATTTATGAGATCATTCTCTGGTTGTGTTCTGTTTTTTCTGCAGAAAGTGCAAATGAAGAAAGAGCGGGCTCCTCCGACCGTCTCCGACCTCTCTCAGCAGGACCCCAGCTACGCCAGCGATGCAGAGTTGTTGGCTGCTGCAGGTATAGTAGTATTATGCTGAAATGAACATGAAATTACTATGTAGTATGCTGTGGAGCTGCTCGGACTTGTGTTTGTGCCACGAGAAATTCATCAGTGTGTCTCGAGCAATGCAGTTGATACATTTTTGTGGCGTTCTCCTCTTCAGAGAGTGTCCTGGACGAGTCCGAGGCGTCGGTCAGCACGCAGCTGACAACCTGGGGAGACCTCGCCAGCTCCGTGTGCCAGGACGACAGGCCAGGGCCCTCGTCCCTCCGACAGACCTCGGAACCCGGTGGCGTCGTGCTGGAGGGCTGGCAGAAGTTCTGGGAGCAGCCACCTGAATCCGCCCAAGCCCTTGGTATAGCCCCCGCGAACATCAAGTGGCTGAAGACCAACGAGACCTACGGGCTGTTCGAGAGGGCGTCCAGGTACAAGAACGTGAGGGGAGAGATTTCCGAGAGGAAGCTCCTGAAGGAGAAGATGGAGTTCCACCCGCCCCCACCTCCTATGGCCGTCAAGGGAGCTGTGCCCAACATGCTCTCCTTCTTCACCACCCCTGCCTTCTTCTGGCGCCCGGTCGGCGTGATGAAGGCGTTGATCCGCTGCCCCAACACCAACTGCCCCGCACCGCCAGGAGCGTACCTGGAGAAGAAAGGCTTCGGCAGCTACGCCAGGCAAGTGTGTGGCATGAAGTTCAACTACACCCTGTTGACAGAGAAGCTTACATGCCCACATTGTCGAAAGATGAGGCAGACCGTGAGCCAGGCGCACGGTGATGCGGACGACAGTGAAGATTAGGGGGCAGACGCACACAGTGCCCAACAGTACACGTGGCTGGCACACAGTCCCAAGATTCTGATGAACCTCGCCCCGGCCATCAGAAGCATGTTCCCTGCCATACTGTGTGGGAAGCGTGCTGTGGACAGAGGTGTGGTCACCCTGCTCAGTGACCGACTCAACGCTGTCTGAATGAGCAAGGTGCAGAGGCTGCTGCAGCAGGGCCACGACGAGTGGTACGTGGAGCGGCGTGACCTGTACCAGACTCTGCTGTACGATGCCCACACAGCTGGATCCGCTTCATCTCAGGGGGGCATCCTGTCCTATGTGAGAGCAGCTGGCACTTACACCCCTCCCATTGCCCAGTCTCCCCTTCCGTCTGCTCGTCTCCTGAGGCGTGCTCACCTGATCATGGAGATCGGAAAGATGCCCGTCTACAGACACCAGATCCTCAGTGTGACTGGAGAAATCCTGTGCATTGATGGTACAAGAAAAGTATGTATAAAGTACTTGTCATTTATTAAAATCATATGGAACAGGCAGACTGTTAATAAACACCATGCAACAAATGTTCTGCTCCTTTCTTTTCTTAGGTCCTCAAGAAGATATATGGTGATGGCCAGGGTACCATGCAGTACGTCACCAGTGTACTGAACGAGTGGGGCCAGTTCTTGACGACAGTGGTGGTGGCAGCTGAGTCAGAGGGGTGCTACGCGCGCATGGCGAAAGGTCTCATTGCCCGGTTTCGACGTGCCAATGCTCCTGCACCAAAAGTCATTTATGCAGACAACAACTGCTGTCGGTAAATTTAATAACAATTCCTTTGAAACCTATAAGAAAATTAATCAGCGTGACGTACAAAACAGTAAACATTACTTATAACATTTTTGCAAGAAACACATTCATTTTATGGTTATAAAAACATGTAACACACATGTACAAAATGTTGATATCATTTCAGTGACAGCGGTTCCTCCTTTCTGGAGAGTCTGTTTGCTGACTGGGTACAGCAGGGTGCTGTGGTCAGACTGGACATCCGACACTGGCTACATCGCTGGGATGCTGTTGTGATCAAACAGAGCCATGCCAAGTACGGGTTGTTCATGAGTGCCTTGGCGGGTGCGGTGCTCGCCTACAACAAGACGGACATGATGCTCCTGGTCCAGGCTGTCAGGAGTGGCAACGCAGAGCTGTACGGCAGGTATTCCGACGAGGAGATGATAGCCTTCCTCAAGCCTCACCAGGTCAGATCGTATGTGAGGCGCATCACCCGTGGGGTTGTGGTAAGTGTGACATTGATTCACGTATGCAATTTTTGAATAAGAAGCAATCTTGCTTATTTTCTGTCAATTTTGGATTCAACTGTACTGGAAATAAATGCAAGATCATTAGGAATAGCAACACTTTCCAATTATTGTGATGTGATTTAACACTCAAAGCTGAGAATATACAGCCATGGAAAAAAATATTAGACTATTTTTTTCTTCAATTTTTGTTCATTTTAATGTCTGGTACAACTAAAGGTACAATTGTTTGGACAAATATAATGACAACAAAATAGCTCACAAGAGATTAATTTAATTTTATGTATATGTTATAGGAGTCTGCTTTGGTGATTGAGGCCATCATTGCCGAGTTCAGGGGACCAGCAGGCCTGGACATTGATGGAATCCCCCTGTTCAAGTCAACAGAGGCAGTTGATGCTCACTGGGCAACTGCAAGCAAGCATCTCGGCTGCATGCAGGTGGGTTGATGTCTTTTCACTTATCATGTGTTATTATAAAACCACTCACACTTGTGGACACCAGTTTAAATAAGGAACTTGAATTTGTTGTGTTTTACAGGATCCCCCTGGCATACAGCTGTATGTGTCTGTGAAGGTTGTGGTGCTGAATGGTGTTCGGCTCAACAAGTACAGGTGCCGGAGAGGCAGTAACTCTTTGGAGGGGTTGCACGCACACCTTTACAATGCCATACCTTCACAGAGATGTGGGATTATACCGTTCCAAGTGAGTAATTGAAAATAAACACTTCAATATGGCGTAGTTTCAATGATGCATTTTATTTCACAGCTTTAGTCATCACTTCCAAGCCTATACAATACCAGTCAAAATGGTCATGTGTTTCAGGCATACCTGATGGCCTTTGCTGTGTAGTGGAACAACCGCATGGCATCACTCCGGGTTGCTGGCGGTCAGGGTCGGCAGACGTCATGCATGGACGCGCGGCAGATCCAGCGCATCAATCAGCAGGCTGAGCTTCTGTTCGGCAAGGAGCACGTCCTGGAGCCCAACTTTGCTGCTCCACTGCCCGTCCCTGATGCGTACGAGCACCCAGATGAGGAGGAGCTCCTTGGCGTGGAGTATGCCGTGTGCCAGTCTACCAGCTTCACTGCTAAAAATTTCTATGTGCAGAAAGGTACAGCATTTAATCACACATTAAATTGTACACATGAAGCAAGGTTATACTTACTTATCCATAGTTTTTCATGCAAATTCTAGCAATGACAACAAACATGGTATAAAATTAACCTTTAACACCATGAAGCAAAGAAACATAATATTGCATAATACACATGCATAATATTGAATGAAGTGGTTGTTACGCAGACACATTTGTGATCAGTGCAATTTCATATTTGCAGTTGAGGAAGAGCAGTCTCGTGAGGAGGAGGAGGAGTCTGAGGAGTCGGCTGAGACAGATGAAGATGAAGAGATGGCAGATGAGGGTCTTGGCATGTCTGCAGAGTCAGAGGAGGATCCTATTGATAGCTTCTGCAGGAACCATGCCATCCTCACCAAGGCAGAACAGGTGGAGGAGGAGGACAGCCCCGCTCTGCAAGATGTGCTCATGACCCAGGGACATCTGCATCTGCCAGGAATAGAAGAAGTGGAGGCACTGGCCTTGCTGCTCCTAGAACTGGTAGACGACAGCGACCGCCACCTAGTGCCAGCTGACCTGAGGCAGAAGATCATCACCGCCGCCAGCTCTCTTCACGAGCACGACAAGACCGCCGCCAGATTTGTTAAAAAATATGAGTCCAGGTGGGGCTACACCCTGTTTGGCCGGTGTCTTGGGGCTGACACCCACGAGACCAGAGCAGCTCAGAAAACAAAGTTTGGCTGGATGAGGTTCCCTCAGGCGGCACAGGTGACAGAGGACAGCCGTCTGCTCTACCTCCTCATCAAGATGCTCAAAAACCGACCGCCGTGCAGTCAACTCTCCTCCCCCAGTAAAGTCGTGGCTTCTATTAAGGGGCAGTATAAAAGGATTGCAGACCGACTAAGAGACGATGCCATCCTGTGCGGCCTCGCCATTCCTCTGCCCAATGTGAATGCGAAATCCATCTCCACCTTTATTGTGAGGGAGGAGAAAAAGGCCAACTACAGAGCAACAGTAATGCCCAGAGTGACACCACACAAGAAAGTGTTGTCAGACACACCGCTTCCAGAAGCTCCTGTGCTGCCAACATCCTTGCCTCCACCAGATCGGCCTGAAGTGCAGTACCAGCACCTTCATCACCTGGCTGGGAAAAGGCAGGGTGAGAAGCGGAGGTAAGTTGTAATGAGCACTTCATTCCTCCTGTTGGAAGGACTACTTGTGTAGACTGTGAAAATCAAAAAGCACTTATGGCATATCAATACTCATCATCACGTTTGTTTTATATTTCCAGGTTAGCTTTTGAAGAGCCAGAACCGGCCCCTGTGAACCGGCCCATTCCGCCAAACCCCGCGAACCGGCCCATTCAGCCAAAGCCTGCTGCGTCGGCCCATATTCCACCCGCTGTGTCAGCAGCGGCACCTCTACTCCTGGTTCTTCCTGCACAGCCACAAGCTCCCTCCATCAAACTTCTGGGGCCATCAGGCAGTCAGGGCTTTGTACCTGTGGCACAGCCCCCTGCACCAACCACCAAGCAACTCATGCCCAACAAGTCCTTGCGGCCATGTGGGGCTTGCCAAGTGCCTCAGTGTGGTGGGCAGCGGAAAAGGTACACACCTTCAAAGGACAAAGCAGCTGGAAGCAACCAGAAGATATTTACCTATTGCCCGGCAACTAGGAAATCCACTACCTCTGGGTTTGAAGATGTTTGCTATGATAATTTTGAACACTTCAAAAGTGTGGTGGATATAGCCTTAGAAAAAAGGAAAAGCAATTAGAAAAATAACTGTTACTTACCTGTGTGGTGTGATCTCCTGTCTCCTGTGATAATGTAAATAAAAGATTTTTGTGTGTTTTTATACTTGTCTGGCCTTTGCATATTTGTTTTGCGAATAATATTTGGTAATCTATGAATAACATTTTAAGGGATAAAGTAGATAAAAGATTTTGTAGCACATCATTGTAATTTGTCTATTCGAGGTTCAACTTCGTAGTTTGCCTTTTATTGTTATTTCCTCTTACTACAGTCATGGGAAAAAATATTAGCCCACCGATTTAACTTCAATTTCTTGTTCATTTTAATGCCTGGTATAACTCAAGGTACAATTGTTTTGACAAATAGAATGACAACAAGAATAGCTCACAAGAGTTTAATTGAAGAGCTGATATCGAGCCATTTTCCATGGTTTTCTTGATAATAACCAAATCATTATCCAGAAAACCATGGAAAATGGCTCGATATCAGCTCTTCAATTAAACTCTTATGAGCTGTTTTTCTTGTTATCATTATATTTGTCCAAACAAATGTACCTTGAGTTATACCAGGCATTAAAATTAACAAGAAATTGAAGAAAACAAGGGTGGTCTAATTTTCTCCCATGACTGTATATTAACCCTATAAAGCCAAGTGTATCATATTAGATACAGTAATTTTTGAGACCTCTACATCATCAAAAACCTGATGTATACATGTGTTGAAGATAAACAAACTGAGCAACAAATTGCACAAAAATGATATGCAGGTTCCACGAGTGGATCAGTTATTGCTGCATTAAAAAACTTAATATCAGCCGATGTATGATGTTGTGTTATATGGAAAAAATATGTATTTTGCATGTATGAGGAAAAAGGAAAAGTCAAAGTCTTAATAGGTTAAAAATGTTAGGTTTTATATTTTTTTGTTCAAGAAAAACAATCTGTGAGCAACAAATTGCACAAAAAGACCTGATGTATCAAATATGATACAAATTAGAATTCATATATGCAATTTATTTATTTTTTAAAATTCGTCAGCAGAAAAAAGACTAACACTTTGCAGAACAAAGACTAACATTTGTTTACAAAACATGCTGGTCGATTTCTTCCAGGAAGTTCCGCCTTCTTGATCCGCTCATTCGCCAGTTTTAATGCATACAACGGCACGTCATGCCACCTGGTTGCTTGCTGCCGAAACCAGGCCTTGCCCTGACCTACTAACAAACTTGTTAGCACAAACATTTTTTCCTTGTTATGACTTACAGAGATTCTCACACGGGATTTTCATTCGGCCTTCTGTGGTCTCCCCTCTCCAGACACACATACACACACACACACACTCACAAATGCACATACACACACAGCAAAAACTGTGCATCAATATATCTGGATGTCATTCTTTGTGATTTATAGAATCTTAATCAGTTTAAGCAAATGGAATATATGTAATTAAAGTAATCATAGTTTTCTACATCAATATTAACACGCAAACACAATCAATGTATCAAAATCATATTACCTGATTAATATAAATGCATAGAGATAGACATTATCAAGATTTAGTGAATTATGCATGCATAGTGACCTGTGATGACAGCTGGGAGAAAAATCACAAAGAGGAAAAAGAGAAGAAGACAGTAACATTTCATTTTCAACAAGTATAATATTCAAATTATTCTAACAATTCCCTCTTTTGGCCTAACATTCATTAGGCCAACTCAAACAAAATTATGAATAGTAGCAATATTAGAGAGCAGGAAAGCATGCATTTCAGAGTGGATAATGCCATTTAATATGGGGAAAGGGTTTTACCTTCGATGACCAAGGAGATGAGGCAGACACAGACAGAACAGATACGAGAAATACACATAACACACAACACCACTATGCTTGTGTCATCAATATGTCAATTTCTGTACATAATATAGTAATATTACCACCGTCCACCCTCCCCCTCGGCTCCAGGTGACACAGAACAGAGAGCACTATAAAGAGAGATAGCAGAGCCAAACAGAACAACACAGCCGTATCCAAAACAATCTTTCTGTACCCATTTATCAAAAAAATTTTGCAGTATATAATGTCAAAAACAATTGATTATATGAATATGATTTTTTCATGAATGTATGATTCTCACAGCTCTTTTTTAACCTAATATGGACTTGCCCACTGTGGTTCTGTCCACTTCCTGTTGATGACCTTCAGCCACACACACACTCTCGGAGGGTCTTGCACCCTGCCAGAGCTTTTCTCTGTCTGGAGCTGTCATGTCTCCTGGACCTGTGTGGACAGCTTCCAGTGCAGTTAATGTACAGCAAAAGGACACACGGCAACTGTGGTAAATCCAGGGGCACCCCCCTTTCACCCACAGTGGCTGGTCCTTTAAAACATTTACTGTAGACTAGTGACGCACACTCAGTGGAAATGAAACCAAAATAAAACACAAAATATCTCAGTACACTGATACTGAATCAGTATCGAAGAATAAATTGCAAGAAATGTTGGGGCAAGAATATAAATTCAGGCAGATTGTGAGTCAAACATCCCAAAAAAAAATGCTTTTAGCCTTTTCAAAAATCTATTATCAAATAACTTTGACCAATGGGGTAAAATAGACTGCATTTAAAACGGCTGCAATTTGCTATATAAATATTATATATATATATTTGCAATACAATGAATGGACTAAATTTACACATGCTCTCTATGCATCTGAAACTGTGTGTCTCTAAAAGTTAAACCTGTTGCTGCAACATGCAGAGACAACACATTACATGGTGAAAACAGCTGACAGGACTTCTTACAGTATGTAACTTTTTTTTAAGGCATTTTATAGAGGAGGTATTTAGAGTGAAGGGGGGAGACAAAGGGGAAAACATGCGGGAAAACGCTCAGAGCCGGGTTCGAACCCGCGCTCGAACCCGGCTTGCGAAAGAGCTCCGAGCGGGGTTCGAACCCGGGCTGCCCGCTTGCAAAAGAGCTCCGAGCGGGGTTCGAACCTGGGCTGCCCGCTTGCAAAAGAGCTCCGAGCCGGGTTCGAGTCCGGGACGCCGCAAGTATGTAACATTTTAAGTGAACATGATTGTGGAGTGTCAATGTTTATTGGCTGCAATCTGCATATTTGTTTTGCTGAAACAAGATGGCAATGCAATGTTTCACTTTCCCCCATTTTTAAAATACTTTCAGTCATCCCTTCCTTTAGCTGACCTAGTTTATTAATGATGGGCTGCATAAAAGGTAAGAGCATATCTCACACATCATAACTTGGGTGGCAAGCTGTCAGAAATTATATGGTTTCCATGATAGAATTAGAATAGTTCATAGAGGCCGTGCCCGGCCCATGACCCCTCCAAGTCCCTATTGCTCACCCTGGGATCAGATCAAACTTGGATCAAAGGGAATGGCCCCCTCTTGTGGCGTAGCATACCCAGAAATGTTTCCAAAGGCCTGAACTATTCTAATTCTATCATGGAAACCATATAATTTCTGACAGCTTGCCACCCAAGTTATGATGTGTGAGATATGCTCTTACCTTTTATGCAGCCCATCATTAATAAACTAGGTCAGCTAAAGGAAGGGATGACTGAAAGTATTTTAAAAATGGGGGAAAGTGAAACATTGCATTGCCATCTTGTTTCAGCAAAACAAATATGCAGATTGCAGCCAATAAACATTGACACTCCACAATCATGTTCACTTAAAATGTTACATACTTGCGGCGTCCCGGACTCGAACCCGGCTCGGAGCTCTTTCGCAAGCCGGGTTCGAGCGTGGGTTCGAACCCGGCTCTGAGCGTTTTCCCGCATGTTTTCCCCTTTGTCTCCCCCCTTCACTCTAAATACCTCCTCTATAAAATGCCTTAAAAAAAGTTACATACTGTAAGAAGTCCTGTCAGCTGTTTTCACCATGTAATGTGTTGTCTCTGCATGTTGCAGCAACAGGTTTAACTTTTAGAGACACAGTTTCAGATGCATAGAGAGCATGTGTAAATTTAGTCCATTCATTGTATTGCAAATATATATATAATATTTATATAGCAAATTGCAGCCGTTTTAAATGCAGTCTATTTTACCCCATTGGTCAAAGTTATTTGATAATAGATTTTTGAAAAGGCTAAAAGCATTTTTTTTTGGGATGTTTGACTCACAATCTGCCTGAATTTATATTCTTGCCCCAACATTTCTTGCAATTTATTCTTCGATACTGATTCAGTATCAGTGTACTGAGATATTTTGTGTTTTATTTTGGTTTCATTTCCACTGAGTGTGCGTCACTAGTCTACAGTAGGGATGAAGCGATACCATTTTTTTCAAACCGATACGATACCGATACTTGGATCTGAGTACTTGCCGATACTGAGTACCGATGCTGATACTTCTACCACAAAAAAAATGCAATGAATTGGAAGACAGGTTTTATTTTCTTCTCTGCTTGTTACAACAAATGATGATGAATTAGATAAAAATAAAATATCAATAAATTAAAAATGACTATAAAACTAAAATTTCAAGTGAAAAATAAACATATTCTGTGAAATTATTGCAGAGTTTCCACATTTTAATCAAACAAAATATCACTTAACTATTTGGCACTGTCTCCACCTTTCAGATTGACAGAACATTAATGAACCTATTGCAGAGTGTCCACATTCGAATTAAACAAAATATCAAACTTCAGTCAGCATGCAATGGTGTGGTCTCTGAGGTCTCTCTAAGCTTTTTTTGGGAAAGTGAGAGGCAGGTTCTTTTTGATGAAAAGAATCATCTCTGCATGATCAGCTGTGAGCCTGTTTCTGCTTTCACTCACAATGTGTGACACTGAGCTGAACAGCCTTTCACTGTCAACACTAGTGCAAGGTGCTGAAAGGTATCTGGCCGCCGAGTTGGGAACCGCACTTTATTAACCATCCAGTATTGTAGTGGTTTGTCTTCTCGTGAAATTGCGGCCTCTCCAAGATATGTGTCTAACTGTACATTAGAACCTACTGCAGCTCTGCCCACTGATGCTGATGCAATTTCATCAAATATGCTGTCTAGACTACTAGTTGGTTGGTCACTGCGTGGTTTTCTTGAAGGTGGTTCATTCAGGTCATCATCCTCCTGCTTGTCCGCTTCTCCAGGCAACCTTAGCAGCTCAAGTTTCAGCATCTCTTTGGCATTTGCAGCAATGGTGGTGTTGGAGAAAAACAGATTTTTATACCTAAAACAGAGAAAGAAAAAATGTAGCTGACAATAGGCATGCTTGCCATTTGATCGCAGTCACACAGTTACACAGTCACACAGTTACACAGTCACACAGTCACACAGTCAAACAGTTACACAGTCACACAGTTACACACAGTCACACAGTCGCACACAGTCACACAGTCACACACAGTCACACACAGTCACACACACCGGCACACACTCACCTGGGATCGAGTAGCGTTGCGATGCTGTAGAGTGGGTTTTCCTCCACATCAGCGAATCGCTTCCTGACAGCTGCAGCCAAGGTTCCCTTCATTGCTTTGATCCCATGGTCCTCATTAGTCTCCCTTGTTAGAAATCTGTGCAGCACAGTGACTGCTGGAATGACATCTGCGGCCATGGCATCTGAAGAGCTAACTTTTCGAGTTAACTCCTTGAACGGACCCAAAACAGATAGCACCTTCTCCAGCAGTATCCACTGGTGAGCCGTGAGAGTATCAGGGAGTCCATGTTCAGATACGAATATTCCCAGAGGCCGTTTCTGCTCAATCAATGACTGTATCATATAAAAGGTGCTATTCCAGCGGGTCTGTACGTCTTGCAGGAGCCGCTTCGCAGGCTGGTTGATCTCTAACTGAATGTCCTCGAGGCGGGAGTTGGCCAGAGCAGAATGTTTAAAATGCCCAACTATTTTGCGGCCGACTGCCACCGCATCAGCAACACTCCTCTGTGACAGAATGCCCTCGTGAACCACCAGCTGTAGGGTGTGAGCAGTACACGGTAGGCTGGGCAGCTCAGCATCACTCATGGCCTTTATCATATTTCGTGCGTTGTCTCGGAGCACTACGTGGACAGACGTCTTCGGTATGTCCCAGGTCTGGAGCATGCTATCGAAAGCACCTGCAATGGTTTGGCTGGTGTGCGAGCCCCGGAACGACTTTGCATGTAGTGTGACTTGGTGACGAACAAACTCCTCATCAATCCACTGCGCCGTTAAACTGAGCAGTGACATCGGGCACACACTGCTTGTCCAAATGTCCGTAGTGAAACTTAAGGCCGAAACTTCATTCACCAGGTTGCGCACGTGTTTTTTTACCTCGTCAAAAACTTTTGGCACCATAACGTCCGTGATGTAGGGGCGGCTGGGAATCTCGTATCGCGGCTCCAGTGTGCTGAGAAGTTGGCGAAATCCCACGTTTTCCACAACCGACAGTGGCTGGTCATCCAGAGCAATAAAATGAGTCAAAGCCTCTGTTATTTTAACTACCCGTGGATTTTCTCTTGACATTTTTTCTCGCTTTTCCAAAACCTGAGTTAAAGTTGGCTGCTGTGGTTTTGCATTAGCCTTAGCAAACTCGGTGTACTCAGGGTTATGATGTGTCCTCAAGTGTTTTATCAAATTGCTCGTATTGAACGACGTACTCTCCTTCCCTCCCCTGGACACCTTAGTAGTACATAGTTTGCATTCTGCCTTACTTCTGTCATCGTCGCATATTTTGAAGTGAGTCCACACCGCTGACATGCTGTTTAGCCTACTGTAGCCGGTCTCACTCGCCTAACCACCCTAATTAGCTCAACATCTCCCCTAGCCGCCTGTCTAAAAAAATACAACAAAAATGACAAGCCACCCTCTGATCGCGTTCTTCATGCAAAGCAATTGCATGCAATAAATTGGTATCGGTTCATGGTATCGATTAATTTTAACGAGTACGAGTACGAGTATATTAGGACGGTATCGGCCCGATACCCGATACCAGTATCGGTATCGGTGCATCCCTAGTCTACAGTAAATGTTTTAAAGGACCAGCCACTGTGGGTGAAAGGGGGGTGCCCCTGGATTTACCACAGTTGCCGTGTGTCCTTTTGCTGTACATTAACTGCACTGGAAGCTGTCCACACAGGTCCAGGAGACATGACAGCTCCAGACAGAGAAAAGCTCTGGCAGGGTGCAAGACCCTCCGAGAGTGTGTGTGTGGCTGAAGGTCATCAACAGGAAGTGGACAGAACCACAGTGGGCAAGTCCATATTAGGTTAAAAAAGAGCTGTGAGAATCATACATTCATGAAAAAATCATATTCATATAATCAATTGTTTTTGACATTATATACTGCAAAATTTTTTTGATAAATGGGTACAGAAAGATTGTTTTGGATACGGCTGTGTTGTTCTGTTTGGCTCTGCTATCTCTCTTTATAGTGCTCTCTGTTCTGTGTCACCTGGAGCCGAGGGGGAGAGTGGACGGTGGTAATATTACTATATTATGTACAGAAATTGACATATTGATGACACAAGCATAGTGGTGTTGTGTGTTATGTGTATTTCTCGTATCTGTTCTGTCTGTGTCTGCCTCATCTCCTTGGTCATCGAAGGTAAAACCCTTTCCCCATATTAAATGGCATTATCCACTCTGAAATGCATGCTTTCCTGCTCTCTAATATTGCTACTATTCATAATTTTGTTTGAGTTGGCCTAATGAATGTTAGGCCAAAAGAGGGAATTGTTAGAATAATTTGAATATTATACTTGTTGAAAATGAAATGTTACTGTCTTCTTCTCTTTTTCCTCTTTGTGATTTTTCTCCCAGCTGTCATCACAGGTCACTATGCATGCATAATTCACTAAATCTTGATAATGTCTATCTCTATGCATTTATATTAATCAGGTAATATGATTTTGATACATTGATTGTGTTTGCGTGTTAATATTGATGTAGAAAACTATGATTACTTTAATTACATATATTCCATTTGCTTAAACTGATTAAGATTCTATAAATCACAAAGAATGACATCCAGATATATTGATGCACAGTTTTTGCTGTGTGTGTATGTGCATTTGTGAGTGTGTGTGTGTGTGTATGTGTGTCTGGAGAGGGGAGACCACAGAAGGCCGAATGAAAATCCCGTGTGAGAATCTCTGTAAGTCATAACAAGGAAAAAATGTTTGTGCTAACAAGTTTGTTAGTAGGTCAGGGCAAGGCCTGGTTTCGGCAGCAAGCAACCAGGTGGCATGACGTGCCGTTGTATGCATTAAAACTGGCGAATGAGCGGATCAAGAAGGCGGAACTTCCTGGAAGAAATCGACCAGCATGTTTTGTAAACAAATGTTAGTCTTTGTTCTGCAAAGTGTTAGTCTTTTTTCTGCTGACGAATTTTAAAAAATAAATAAATTGCATATATGAATTCTAATTTGTATCATATTTGATACATCAGGTCTTTTTGTGCAATTTGTTGCTCACAGATTGTTTTTCTTGAACAAAAAAATATAAAACCTAACATTTTTAACCTATTAAGACTTTGACTTTTCCTTTTTCCTCATACATGCAAAATACATATTTTTTCCATATAACACAACATCATACATCGGCTGATATTAAGTTTTTTAATGCAGCAATAACTGATCCACTCGTGGAACCTGCATATCATTTTTGTGCAATTTGTTGCTCAGTTTGTTTATCTTCAACACATGTATACATCAGGTTTTTGATGATGTAGAGGTCTCAAAAATTACTGTATCTAATATGATACACTTGGCTTTATAGGGTTAATATACAGTCATGGGAGAAAATTAGACCACCCTTGTTTTCTTCAATTTCTTGTTAATTTTAATGCCTGGTATAACTCAAGGTACATTTGAGAACTAACGTTCTCTCTTTTCAACAGCAAATAACAACAATGTGCAATACCACTGCTCTTTTGAATGAAAGAGCAGTGCACTTTTGTTTAAGATGTGCATGATGATGATTAAAGTCATTAAGCACCATAAACAGCTGAAAAATTAGAGCTAAAAAAGCACTTTGACACTAAGGTCAGACGTGACTTTCAAGTAGATAAGAGACCACTTCATTCAATATTATGCATGTGTATTATGCAATATTATGTTTCTTTGCTTCATGGTGTTAAAGGTTAATTTTATACCATGTTTGTTGTCATTGCTAGAATTTGCATGAAAAACTATGGATAAGTAAGTATAACCTTGCTTCATGTGTACTATTTAAATATGTGATTAAGTGCTGTACCTTTCTGGACATAGAAATTTTTAGCAGTGAAGCTGGTAGACTGGCACACGGCATACTCCACGCCAAGGAGCTCCTCCTCGTCTGGGTGCTCGTACGCATCAGGGACGGGCAGTGGAGCAGCAAAGTTGGGCTCCAGGACGTGCTCCTTGCCGAACAGAAGCCGAACTCAGCCTGCTGATTGATGCGCTGGATCTGCAGCGCGTCCATGCATGACGTCTGCCGACCCTGACCACCAGCAACCCGAAGTGATGCCATGCGGTTGTTCCACTGCACAGCAAAGGCCATCAGGTATGCCTGAAACACATGACCATTTTGACTGGTATTGTATAGGCTTGGAAGTGATGACTAAAGCTATGAAATAAAATGCATCATTGAAACTACGCTATATTGAAGTGTTTATTTTCAATTACTCACTTGGAATGGCATAATCCCACATCTCTGAAGGTATGGCATTGTAAAGGTGTGTGTGCAACCCCTCCAAAGAGTTACTGCCTCTCCGGCACCTGTACTTGTTGAGATGAACACCATTCAGCACCACCACCTTCACAGAAACATACAGCTGTATGCCAGGGGGATCCTGTAAAACACAACAAATTCAAGTTCCTTATTTAAACTGGTGTCCACAAGTGTGAGTGGTTTTATAATAACACATGATAAGTGAAAAGACATCAACCCACCTGCATGCAGCCGAGATGCTTGCTTGCAGTTGCCCAGTGAGCATCAACTGCCTCTGTTGACTTGAACAGGGGGATTCCATCAATGTCCAGGCCTGCTGGTCCCCTGAACTCGGCATTGATGGACTCAATCACCAAAGCAGACTCCTATAACATATACATAAAATTAAATTAATCTCTTGTGAGCTATTTTTGTTGTCATAATTATATTCTTCCAAACAATTGTACCTTTAGTTGTACCAGACATTAAAATGAACAAAAACTTAAGAAAAAAATGGTCTAATATTTTTTTCCATGACTGTATATTCTCAGCCTTGAGTGTTAAATCACATCACAATAATTGGAAAGTGTTGCTACTCCTAATGATCTTGCATTTATTTCCAGTACAGTTGAATCCAAAATTGACAGAAAATAAGCAAGATTGCTTCTTATTCAAAAATTGCATACGTGGATCAATGTCACACTTACCACAACCCGACGGGTGATGCGCCTCACATACGATCTGACCTGGTGAGGCTTGAGGAAGGCTATCATCTCCTCGTCGGAATACCTGCCGTACAGCTCTCTGTTGCCACTCCTGACAGCCTGGACCAGGAGCATCATGTCCGTTTTGTTGTAGGCGAGCACCGCACCCGCCAAGGCACTCATGAACAACCCATACTTGGCATGGCTCTGTTTGATCACAACAGCATCCCAGCGATGTAGCCAGTGTCGGATGTCCAGTCTGACCACAGCACCCTGCTGTACCCAGTCAGCAAACAGACTCTCCAGAAAGGAGGAACCGCTGTCACTGAAATGATATCAACATTTTGTACGTGTGTTACATGTTTTTATAACTATAAAATTAATGTGTTTCTTGCAAAAATGTTATAAGTAATGTTTACTGTTTTGTACGTCACGTTGATTAATTTTCTTATAGGTTTCAAAGGAATTGTTATTAAACTTACCGACAGCAGTTGTTGTCTGCATAAATGACTTTTGGTGCGGGAGCATTGGCACGTCGAAACCGGGCAATGAGACCTTTCGCCATGCGCGCGTAGCACCCCTCTGACTCAGCTGCCACCACCACTGTCGTCAAGAACTGGCCCCACTCGTTCAGTACACTGGTGACGTACTGCAGTGTACCCTGGCCATCACCATATATCTTCTTGAGGACCTAAGAAAAGAAAGGAGCAGAACATTTGTTGCATGGTGTTTATTAACAGTCTGCCTGTTCCATATGATTTTAATAAATGACAAGTACTTTATACATACTTTCTTGTACCATCAATGCACAGGATTTCTCCAGTCACACTGAGGATCTGGTGTCTGTAGACGGGCATCTTTTCGATCTCCATGATCAGGTGAGCACGCCTCAGGAGACGAGCAGACGGAAGGGGAGACTGGGCAATGGGAGGGGTGTAAGTGCCAGCTGCTCTCACATAGGACAGGATGCCCCCCTGAGATGAAGCAGATCCAGCTGTGTGGGCATCGTACAGCAGAGTCTGGTACAGGTCACGCCGCTCCACATACCACTCGTCGTGGCCCTGCTGCAGCAGCCTCTGCACCTTGCTCATTGAGACAGCGTTGAGTCGGTCACTGAGCAGGGTGACCACACCTCTGTCCACAGCACGCTTCCCACACAGTATGGCAGGGAACATGCTTCTGATGGCTGGGGCGAGGTTCATCAGAATCTTGGGACTGTGTGCCAGCCACGTGTACTGTTGGGCACTGTGTGTGTAATGTAATGTGTGTGTGTAATACTATACCTGCAGCAGCCAACAACTCGGCATCGCTGGCATAGCTGGGGTCCTGCTGAGAAAGGTCGGAGACGGTCGGAGGAGCCCGGTCTTTCTTCACTGCACTTTCTGCAGAAAACAGAACACAACCAGAGAATAATCTCATAAAATAATACTTTTAATAATACTGGTTACTGCTTAACATCGATAACTCAGGTCTAAAACGTAACTGAGTTTATCATACCTTCAACCTCCTATCAAGGTGCCATGTGACAGGAGAGAACTCTCTGGCGTACTCAAGCAGTCGCTCCTTCTGCCACTTCAGCAGCTTGTTCTGCTCTCCCTGCTGGCAGTACTGGAACAGCAACCACACCAGCCAGCCGACATCGTTTTCCAGAAGCCACCTGAAGGTCTGACCGGTGTACTTCCCGAACACGATGACCAGCTGACCTTTCCACAGCTCACCCCCGGACCTCTTGGCAGCCGCCTCTGCTGTCTGGGGATCCAGCCATGTAGGGTCAACAGCGGTGCTGGGGGCCTCTGCCACAGACTTTGCTGCCCCTGTACACTGCAGCCTGGCCTCTCCTTGCCGGTACAACACGATGTTGGGGTACTGGTGTTGCTGCTGATGGCTGACCAGCGATGACTTGGTGGTAAAGCTCTTCCTGCAGACATCACAGTCAAAGGTTTCGCTGGCGACGGCATGGATCTTCAGATGCCTGGTCAGGTTGGACTTTTCAGTGAAAGTCTTGTTGCACACGCTGCACCAATGTATAGGCTTTTCCATGTTTAATCTGGTACAGTAAAACGTGAATAAATGAGTAAAACTAAAAGCAGATAATTTAAATTGACAATATGTAGCCCTTTATTATACATAAATTTGATGATGGTGGGTGTAATAGCCTAGGACAACACACTCGCTAGATTGTTATCTAAATAGCCCTATGTTGTTAGAAATGACTGTTTACCAGGTATGCGGCGCATACCATGCAACAAGAGATTAACACGGTCGCCAAATTGCTTTATGTTACACTTACTCTCACATCAACTGTTGTCTAAACAGTCACATTTACCCACATTAACACATATCCACATTAAAAAAGCTTTAAAAGAAATTCCAGCATAAGGTCCGCTTCTTGCTAGGTAACATTAGCCATTTTGCCCGAAGCATAGGCCAACTTTATGCAAGGTCTACAGGTGCAGACACTTTAAACTCTTTGTCAACGTCCTGTTAGCCGTTTTAGCTAGCAAGCCGTAGTTACACATTACACATTAACAAGCCAAATCCTGCAAATGTCAACAGTTAAAATTAAGTAATAGCCATGTCAGTTTCTGATTTCCAGACAGTCTTTTATCTTTTGACAAAATCGCCACAGCTTCGTACATGCCTAACAAATGTCTACGTCGACCATGACATTCAGCGATAGTGGCCATCAGTGAAGAGGTTGTGAATATTTATCAGTCATGAATAATTTAGATGACGTTGTCCAAACCTCCCTCAATGATTGGTCTGTTGAGCGCTCAGCTCTACTCAGCAATGCTCAACCATTGGCTGATCGCTGCTCAACAACGCTCAACCATTGGTCGGTTGAGCGTCGGACAGGGACTTGGAGGAGCATTTGCCTTGAAGGCCTGCTTGAATGAAAGAGCAGTGCACTTTTGTTTAAGATGTGCATGATGATGATTAAAGTCATTAAGCACCATAAACAGCTAAAAAAATTAGAGCTAAAAAAGCACTTTTACACGAACGTCAGACGTGTCTTTCAAGTAGATAAGAGACTTTCACCTTGAAGTTTTGCTGCAGGACGTAAAAGGTCTCTAAATCAGGAAATGAGCTCAAACTGTGTTGGATTTAACCCTACATTGGCAGTTACCCCAGTAGTGTCAGTAGTTGCATTTGATGTGCAATATCCCTGGTATTTTGAATGAAAGAGCAGTACTCTGTTGTACATGTGCAAAAACAGTGTGGAGGAGTAGAATACCCAGTGCTGCAAACTTTATTCTCTCTTTACTAGCAGGGGGTGCTGCTCTCTCACATGGGCCTGCATAGATAATGGAAGTATTGCATACCAATAACTAAACAGCGTTAGAAATACATGGAAAATGTTACAAAAACACATGCATAACAAGAATGTGCAATATAACTGTCAGTTTGAATGAAAGAGATGTACAGTTTTGTTCAAGATGTGCATGATGATGATTAAAGTCATTACTTACTTACCATTCTTCGGATTCTATTGATTTCAACCACACACACGACCAAAACCGCTAAATTCATCGACGTCTCTGACAGACCAATTACAAATTACAGACATGACGCAGCATACCTTTGAAGCCTCATAGTAATCCAGGAATCAATAATATTTCATCATAAACGGTCACTTCGCATTGGCAGTCCAGTTTATCTAGTCGACTTTATGGTCAAAAAAACATTGATATTTTCATACCCACTGACTGTTGTTTCAAAAATTCCGTAGATATGTCTAATTTGCCGCCCATTGTCCATTGTCTAATTCAAAATCGCATATTACCGGCACATTTAATGAAAATGGCTGCTGAACGCTGACCTTTCGATTGACATCTCATTTGACCGTTTTGGAACTTCTATGTCCAACCCACAACCTACAATAGCCAACGAGGATCCGTTTTGAGGGAAGGTACCCACTTTTTGTCGGCTGTGGGATGAACCACTCACAGCCCAGCGAGCTGATGACCGGCAATTCCTCGCTCAATGATTGGGTGGTTGAGAGCTCACCTTTGCACAACTCATAGCCATCTAATAAGACGCAAGTTGTTTATATTCCTGCAAGCAATTCCATTTTTTCCCTTTTTGTTTGTTATTTACTTTATTAAATACTGCAATTTTATGAAAGAATGTTACTAAAGTCATTTTTCTTTGTTTCTATATTTTTATTAATGTGGCAGATCACCCTGCCTAAAACACAAAGTACCGTCATTAATCATAAGTGTGCAGTTAAGAGTAGCCTGATATCTTCTAACTATAGCCTGGTGGGTGCACACACTAGAGTTAAAGCTAGAAATAGTGGCTCATTAACATTTACACAGTTTATGTACATTTGTTGTTTGTTATGCATTATTTTCTTACCGCCCGCAGTACTTCCTGGTTGGTGAAAGGACCCGAGGACAGTGAATGCTCCCCTTTTATTTGCCTGTGTGGAATGTGGGACATAATTGGGCCAAACCAATGTTTCTTTTATTCCTCTTTGTTTCAGGGCTTATTGGTTGAAGTATTGCTGTAGAATATGTATCACCATGTTGATATAAGCCTGAAATATTTGAGTGATGACGTCCAATGTACTTTTAAACATGAATTTATTATTTAATGGCCTGGAATGGTCTGTTCCAGAGGGAGGAGCTTAGACTTTATATTGGGAGTTTTTTTGCTCACTTAGGGTAGTCGTTGGGGGACTGCTGAGCTGTGCTGACGCTCCCTTGTAGAAAATGTATTTTTGTTTCCTCTTTAATTTTTATTTGATGTTTTGTTAGTTTTCTTTTGATGTAAATAGTTCTTGTGGTTGACCATAATAAATGGGATATTTGCACCTTTACTTTTTGACTGTGGCCTTTCATTATCTTTGTAAGGCTTTTTTTTGTGTTAGTTTTCCCTTACAAATTGTTTTTTGGGGGAATTTTTCCAGTCTGCCAAACGGCAACCTACCCTCACTCTGAGTCAAAGTGTGACAATTAAATACACCTGACACATCTGTCAACTGAATTGGTCAAATAATTGGCCATCATAATGTTGCAATTAAAATGCTTGCATTGGTAAATAGAGACAAAAATACATGTGGCAATATAAAAATCAAAGTATTTTCTTCAGACATCAGTGTTATGTTAATAAACATTCTGAAAAGGCTGTGATTGGAATTGTAGTCTGATTTATTGGGGAGTGAATCAGTTTTGGGAAAATCCAGCCTTCTCTGACATCATGACGATGGTTCTGCTTCATCATCCCCTGATCAAGAAAAAAAAATACTGGGTGTAAATTGTTGTATTAGTGTGAAATTTAGGAAGACAGTGACATCTACTGGTAGTAATTTATATACATTTACAACTGAAAAAATGTATAGATAGGTGTGCTTTATGAAACGTTTGATTTTTACCATTTTGCTCAGCCTGCTGGTTGTGAGCTGTACCCACACCCAGCTTCTGGTGCAAAGAATCCAGTGTCTGACATGGGATCTGGCTTGCGTTGGACTCCAGGTATGTCAGCACATAGGGGTCAGCATCAGTCAACACAAAGCAATGATTGAAAACTACAAAGAACAGATGAGAGAGAGAGGAGAAAGATTCTCTGAGCAATAAGGTTTTAATATTAAGTAACTGTATTGGAAAATTCAATCCAACTCAAAGAATTATAATGTCAGATACAGCTTATAATTGCCATAATTAAAAATATATCTTTTGGAAACCAACCACATATTGACAGAGTAATTATTACAGGCTGTTAAACAGAGAATATTACCCTCCACAGTGGCTCCAATAGCAAAGTCTGCAGGTGAGTAGAACTGAGGACTGTCCACTGTAGAACCTGGCTTTGGGATGCGTGTCTTTTCCAGAAACTTGCCACCGATGAAACCAGAGTTTCGAGCAGGCCTTTCAAAAATACTGATCATGTCATTGGACAGGAAGTAGGAGAGAATGAAACGTCGGCCCTCATCTTCAGGATGCTGGGAGTCCTGGAATGTCACAGTACAGCTTCAGCAAGGAGATAAATTGCCTGTTGTTGTGTTTTAGTAAATGCAGTTTTGTGACCTTTGACTACAAAGAACTAATCATAAGTCATTCTAAACACAAAAAAACACGTCTTCTCTAACATGTTGACTCACCAGCCTGGCGCTGTAGCGCAACACTTTGTGGTCATTTTCCAGCATCTTTATCACATTCTTTTTGGGACGCTTAGGAATTAAAGACAAACAATTCTGGAGAGAGTCTTCAAGTGTACCGAAACCATTGTAGACAGGAACCTCCTGTGAACATGGACAGGATAGGTTAATGAATTAAACAACATAATTTACAACATGAAGTCACAAAATATTTTTTAGTTTCTCACCTTCTTCCTCTCATGAGGCAGCTCAGTCTTTTTTGGTACCTCGGTGGGTTTCATCTCCATGTCAGGGTAGTTATTTTGGTAATACTCTTTAGTGAAGCCATCACAGTCATACAGCAGGAAGCGACGGCCCAGCAGAGTCATCGTCTGACCCATCTGGAAGTCTTTGGGGGAGTAGTACTCATCTACTTCGGCTGTTGAAACCTCCAGCACACAGCTCGGAAAACTCCCTGGAAACACATGAGGAAAGTAATGTTATGGCTAATTTGTTTTAAAATACCTCTTATGTTGTCTTTTCTAAAAGTCCATTCATGGTAAATGACTAGACGCAAAGAGACACCTGACTTAAGCACTGAATCAGATCTAATGAAATTAATACACAGCTGAAAGTGACACAGACACAGGGTTGAATCTCACCAGCCTCTGGTTTGACTTTCTTGGGCAGCTTCTTTATGCGCATCAGGATAGGGAAGGGGTCCCGGCCGTTGTTGGGTTCGTGGACCTCTCTGATCTCCACAGTGTCATCCACCAGGTAATAATGGATGATAACAGGCCTGGTATCCCCGAACAGAGCGTCAGCATCGTCCCAAAGTGCAAAGAAACGCAGCACCTGACCAAGAGGGAGTTTAAAGTATTAAACTAACATGCCAAATGCAAAAACTCAAGGTACAAACAGCTGATTAACAGTGGTAGATCACTTCACAATATCACTGATTTGAAAAAAAACAGTGGTTTAGAACAACATCCGTTTTCAGGTAGAATATGCATTTTTGCATGTTTTATAAGGGTGACTCATAATGTAACTGTTAATATAAGCTAAAGCGTACAGAAATATGAACTTCCCTAAAATGATAGAAGATGGTCTTTGTTAAACTAAGTGACCAAGACCTGACCCATATGATGAGTTACCAAAGCTTCCCGGAGATCACAAGACCTTCATTTTAAGGAGTGTAAGACAAAGTTTAAGAAAAAGTCAGGGAGAAGAAAAAACATAATTTATTAAAAGAAAAGGAAAACTAATTTCCAAAAACCTCCGGCAGTTACTGCGTTCACTAATTGGGTTCATTTTACAGTTTATTACTTGTTCTGTACTATTGTTGTTATGCATTTAATATACTGTCAAAAATCCATAAAAATGTCACTTAATAATAATAATAATAATAATAATAATAACATAGTCAGGGTTTGTCAGTTTAGTCGATGACAGAAAACTGGTCCCTTATAAAAGGTTGGGAACCACTGACCACAACTGATATCTGTAAAAGCCAATAAAAAATCATGGCAGAAATAAAAACTACACAAGCAGATCATATTTGTTTTCTAAATAGCTCGAATAAGAGATGTTATCCTACTTCTCTGTTAATAGATTTGTAAAAAATGACATAATGACTTTTGAATTGAGGGAATTTCCTTTACCTTACGATCCAGGGTGAGAAACTGGTGCTTGATGTCAAACTCTGAGCGTGTGGTGAAGGAAGGCCGAGGGTTTTTGCAACGTTTGCTGTAAGGATCCACAGGCATCTGCTCAGGGTTGTTCAGTACAATGCCCTCACTTTCCATGAATTCCTATATTTGATGAATAAGGGAGTATAATTACAACACAGATAAATGAAACACATTACACACTGCAAAATCTTTTATACAGTTGAGTGTTATACCTTCGTAAAAGCATCACACTGTGTGATTCGGTATGTGACCCCGTATACCTCCAGGTCCATGCCAATATTGAGATCTTTCCAATGGTAATGCTCTCCATGTTCATTCTTTGGCAGACGTTGACGTTTGAGCCGTTTCCCCTGGGGTATCCCAGAATTCTCCACTGCAGGCTCAATGATGCACATGCTGTCATCTTCAAGGTAGTAATAAAAGACCACAGGGCGCACGCGGCACTCCTCTTCAGGGGAAAACAGGATATTTTCCTGAAAGTATGCATAGAAGCACAGCACCTAGAAGACAAGAGGGTGATAAAGAACAGACAAAAAAGGAACTAATAAGAAAGTGAATTAGACAGCAACAAAAAATATTTGAATACTGTTCTTCTAGGCCTTATTGTACCTTCTTGTCAAGGGCCACATGAGCTGGGATGAAGTCTTCCATTATGCACTGGTCCGAGGAACCATACATCAAGTCTGGTGTGTCAAAGGACAACTCATTGATCTCCTGCTGGGTCAGTTGCTCTGATAAAAGAGGATCCTGTCCAATACCCACAGTGGGGCGACGGGGCAGAGCATAACCATTCCTATATCCCAGAGTCTGGGGACGGTGGAAAGCTGACTTCTGCAGAAAAATATAATTGAATGAATGAATGAAGGATTCTTATTTTTGGCTGTATAATGTATATCTTGAAAATCAAATTTCACACATAATTTTTCCATAATTATATTGCAAATCAAAAAAAGGAATAGCATGAAGCACATGGCTTATTTTTGCCTATCCCACACAATCCAAAACCCAGAATATATTACTACATTATTTGTATTGATACATTTATGTAAGAAGCCTTTTAATTTTGTAGAGATAGATGTCATTTAATTTCTTAATATACTGGAATTTGGTCTAATCACTTTAAATTGAACACATTTGTTTAATGTTAAATCTTGACCTGAAATGGAACTAAAGCTAGCAGCTACAGAAAATGGAAAGTAAAGTACATGTATGTAGCAGTAGGTCACTAGGAAGGAGGCTGGTGGGGACCTCCATTCACCAGTGTGGTTGAAATGCTGGGAGTTCACTTTAGATGGTGATATGGTTTGTGGTTGCACATTGAATAAATGTGTTTTTTTATTTGAAGTGTGTTGGGTTTATATTTCTTTTGAATATTTAGTATACTTCCAGTGTTCTAGGCAGTGGGTGGTTGGTTTCCCAGCCATGATATGACTGTCTGTCCTCTTGTTTTTCCTTGACTGTGTTCTTTAGAGTTTGTTATTGTAAAATAAATGGCATGTGTTTGACCCACACTGACTGTTGTGGCCTCCTTAATTGAAGCCCCTGTGTCTCAATCCGTAAGGTTACATGTACCTCAAAATTGTGAGTTGATTAAATGTACTTAGTCATAGTTACATTCCAACATAGTACATGCTAATACAATACAATAAAACCCTGGAAAAACACTTGAACAGAGAACTGAATGTCTTAGATTTTAGCTAACAGCATTCTCGTTTAGTCCACAGGTATTCGACATAAGGAGTGGAGGAATGCCATGTCCATTATAGAAACACAACAGCATTTTTTATTTCTTACATTAAGCTAAGTTACTCAATAACGTCATTAAATAAAATAATCTAGCTAGCTAATATAGCTTTATTACTTTTACTAGGTTGGGTTATATTCTTACCGTTACATCCCGGAAAGTGTATCCAGGTAAAAATGGTAGTCCATGGCTATTCCAGTTCCAAGACATTGCTGGTCTTTAAGTATTTGTATTTCCTCACCTCCACAATATGTTGAATAGTATTAATATGTCAATTTAAGCTAACTAAGTTCGCTTAACGTTAGTTACGTGTTACTACCGTGTAAAGCTGCGCTACAGCCTCGGCTTGGTAAGTTTGTTGTATCCATGGTAACAGCAGGACAGCAACAATGTCAAGAAAAAAATGGTAACATTTTATATTTAAAAACTAAAATAGGCCTATATTGAAAGTAAGGTACTTTAATTATAATAAATACATTTAAAAATATTTAAAACATCATACTGACAAACATTCAAAAACGCAATGTAGATAACGTTAGTGCTATCTTTCTTTCATGTCGTTTATAAACTTGTCATTTTAACCTATTTTATTTACTTTACCTTATTGTTATTTGATCTGTATAGTCCTATTGTCTTTCTCTCTAATTAATAGCAGGCTATACAATGGAGAATTTTCCTTAAAGAAGCGTCGTAGACTCTAGAGCATGATTAATATATCGGTTGAAAAAACAACTACATATATATGAGTTATCACACAGATTTAAAAAAATATATTTTGAGAGGGATAAACAGATACACATGAGGTAAAATAGGCACTATTCACAACATTTCAGTATGAGTATATGAAGAGATCAAATACAATTATTAAGTTATTGATCATGTTCATCAACAGGTCTCCCTTTTCAATTTCTGAGAGTAACCAAGTACGACAGCCTTTTCAACAATTTATCATGGAGATGACCTGATTACTGTATCCTATACATAAAGGAGATAGAGAAATACATTTATATAAAAAAGCTAATATCATAGAGCCAATCTATCATTTGATTCCTTATACATTCTATAATAAGAAACTTTTGATTAGCCTCATCCGAAAGTGTTTCTTTGGATATGCTTGTGAGCGCGCTGCGCGTTCTCGCAGTCATCTGCGTGAGCGAGCCTGCATCGTCCGTGACAATCCCTTCATCTTCCCACCGAGTGCCAAAAGATAAACCAGGATAAAAACACACGGTAACAAGGTAAGCACCAGCTAATATACTGGTTAACCTAAACGTGGGGATATCTGCATTCATCATATTTAATTTTAAACGGTGGTGTGATTCCTTCAGGCTACATCAGGGTACAGGCTAATTTATGAGAATATATTGAGATGAATTTCATGCATGCATGCATTTGCAAACCATTTCACTGATGTTACTGACTGTACGTATAATATATTATTATTTACCTTCCTACGCAATGCCCCAGTTTCCTGAAAGCTCAGTAAATTCAAATAATGGCCTATTAGGTAGGCTACTGCTGACAAACATGCCCCCTTTTGCGTGTTTTCTTTTCATAATCATATCTAGAATGTTATTTCAAATATACGAAGGCTGCAAGCCAACCGCAATGATATCTAGTGAGCATATTTATTTTAAACTGACCTACTTTAATGGAGAGAGGTAATCTGCAACAAATGTGTCTTTATGAAGACAACAATGAACACTTGAAGATCTAATATGTTATACAGAATTGATCAGTGAATTGAAAGCAATGGCCGCAGCTGTTTGCTGAAATGTGTCGTATTTTACAGCTATATACTCCATGTACAGTAAATAGATCATTTCTTCATTTTACACGGTTTAAAGGTGTAGTATGCAATTTTGGAGTCTCGTTCACTAGTCGTCTAATACGGTTTGGGCTGCATATAGAGCCTGACAAATATGGGATATTTAAGATTGATACCCATTTTAGAGGGGAATATTTCACAGATTATTGACGATATTGTGAGTTTTTCAGCCTGAATAAATATAGACCTTTTCTATGGGGATTGTGCAACAATTTTGCACCGATATGACAATGCAATGGCACCCAGGAGGCTGCTTTCCTAACAGATACCATTAAATAATATTTATTATTATACGTTATTATTGATTATACATACAATGTATTCAAAATAATCAAATGTAGACGTAAAACAAAAAGAAATAATATAGGTCGTCTAATTAACATCACTACTGCATGTTTAGTGTCCCTTCAAATAAAGAATAAATAGAAATAAAAGAAATTCTAACACCATTTCGAAAAATCACCTCAAGCATTGTTTTGCATTGCATTGTAAAAAATAAAATATCAGCACATATCAGACAACATGTACACTGATACTGATAGATACCGATATGTCATATTTGACAACCTGGGAATGAGACCCAACAATCAACTTTCTTTCTCCAGAATCACTTAATTGCGTATTCACTAAAGGTAGGTCTCAAATGTGCTTCTTTATATATTCTTCCTGCACAGATGTCAGGAATGAACCAGGTGCTTGCAACATGCTGGACTCTCCTCCTGCTCTCTGCTTTCCTGTGTGAGCCGGTGCTGTCCAAGGGTGGCCGTGGAGGGTCCCGGGGCTCCTCTCGAGGCACCCACTCCCGCAGCTCCACAGCAGGGAGTAATCGGGGCACAGGTGCCTACGGTGGGACCCGCTCTCGCTTCAGGTCGGCGGGCCGCTCGTCCCCGGTGAGGGTGGCAGCTGCAGCAGCCGCAGGGGCAGCAGTGGCCTTAACAGCGGATAAATGGTACGCCTCTGCTTATCGCCGCAGCAATGCTGACAACTCGGAGGAGGAGCTGGATTACTACAACAGGACCAACTACTTTGATGCACAAATGTCAGGCTCAACTCAGAATAGATCCTCCCTCTCTCAGCTGGTTTCTATCATTATTGCAACATTTTCCCCAAAATATGGACTCTTACTGGACAGTGTACTGTAGATGTCCCACTTATTTTTTAGGATAAATTCTTGATTCAGTCTTGGACTGAGCTTCTGCCCCTGATCTGACTCTAACCTGCAGGACCAGCGTGAACCTGCACTGGGAAGACCAATTAGAGGTGCAACAAAGTGGTGGAAGAACACAAAAAACATCAATGTACTGTATGTTTTTACACATATAATCATCTATACCAATGGACAAAAAAAACATTACCAACTCAGTATTCAATGTCACATTTCACCTCTACAAGAGCTGTTAAATCTGTGTGTGAAGGAAACTGGAGCTGATCTTAAGAATAATTAGTTTTCTTCCTAGATTCATTGATCTAAATGTGAAAAAACAATAACTTTAAAAAAAAAAGTGTAATCCCAACACACGGTGCCAAATTTAATAGTACTGCCAAACTCAATTGTATGTTAAATCTTTATTTTCATAATATGCACAAAAAAGTGCAAAATGAATGACCAGCATCACCACTCAGTAAAACTGAGGTGAATTATTCGTACAGTATGTATTAAAAGACTGCTGGAGTTTGTGTATAATTACTGAAGTCATTCCATAAAGTTCTCTATAATTAATAGAGTCAAAGCACTGAGCACTTTTTATTTTTAGAAAATACATTTGCAATTTGTAACCCCAACCAAAGGGACGTTTCTTTCTAAAAAACGTAACCCTCTTTTGCATGGTGTAGCCACATGGCACTTTTTCTCAATTTAACTAAAAGGCAGTAATATAAAAGAAAATAGGGTCTCCAACTTTGATATGAAAAATAGGTATGTAATCAGACAATCCTTTTTAACTTTGTTTTTCAAGAAGATTATGATATGACAGCTCCCAAAGTTGACTATATGTTTAATATTTAGCCAAGAAAAACATTTAAATCTTATGTGGGTTAAGTTGATTTTGAATTTTCATCATTAAAACCAGTTTAGGTGAGTTAAGTTATTTTGTAAAATGGTATAATTTGTGCCATAAGGGCAACTATATACATTTTTATCATGTTGAAGTAGTGATTCATTTCGATACTGGATTTGAAGAGTCAAATAATTATTTATACAGCCAAATATCACCAATCACAAATTTGCCTCAGCAGATTTTACAGTGTGTACAGTGACACCCTCTGTCCTTTTCAACCTTAGTTGTAGTCACTGGTGTGGCCATAACAATGATCCTCTACAGGCAAGTGAGAGTATTGTGTGTTAGAAAACCTAAACTGCATTTTCCACAATCATATTTAATTTATGTGCAATGTGTACCTTTTTATAACACCTGAAATGAAGCTGAATAATTTCTCAGACCTGTGAACGAACCACATCATGGCTGGGAGAGACGAAACCAACTGCTGCTCTCACTGTTATTCATGTCTTTGATGGTCTGTCCATCGTCCCAGAAGAGCTTTTAACCTGCAGTAAACACTCAGGAACAACAGACTGTTCCATTTCAATAAGTGCACTATATTATATGATACAACGCTTATGTATGAATATAAATAAATAGTTTATCACTGTCTTTATGCTAATAAATATCCTGTTTACACCATGTCAGATATCTGCCTCATGTATTCTAAAAGCTACGCTGAGAAAAAAAAAAGTGTACCTGCATCCAGTTAAATTCTTTAATTTGCAAAGGATACAGTGCTTCGTTACATCATCCACAAACAGATATTATGTCCCCAAAATGTCAAAGGCACAAGGTCAGAGATGGACTTTCCTCGTTGATGCTTTAGAGGTAAAATATAAATCCTCCCAGTTGGAGGGCAAACTGGTAAAACCCAGAAACTCTGTCTCTGGTTGTCCCAATTAAAATGTCTCAGGTCAGTCCAGCATTACTTGTCCCAGCTCTCCTTTTCTGAAGGCTCTTATGAAATCATAAGCTGCAGCTGTGTAGTTTGGGACAATGACGGTGATGTTTCCTGAGGGAGACAATGTAAAAACATTTAATTATGGGCCTAATCTTTAAGATATTATATTAGCATAGTGATCACACCCTCGTATTCTTGGAGAAAACAAGTGTATTTCCTAAAATGCCAAGATATTCATTTAAAAGGGGACTATTATTCTTTTCCTCCATCACATATAGTGTTAAGATGTGGGATGTTCATATAAAACGTGGCCAAAGTTTTAAATAATGCAGTGAACATTTGTCCTTGTGAGAAAAAATCTCAGATTTCTGACTGCTCTGAACACTCATGGTTGCCAGTGTTTTGTGAACAAGCATGAATTTCAGCACAATAGGTCCCCTTCAACTCAATCAAGCTGATAGACAGCCCATCATAAATACTGCTGTGTGTTGCAGGAGTATCTGGAGGATTAGTCTCTTACCCACTCCAGTTATGGCTTTGACCCGCTGCGTCTTTCCAAGTTTTACAGTGATGCGTTTGAGAACATGCTGGATGTTATCGCTCGGCTCTTGGAGGTTGTATCTCTCCACATAACTGCACATAAACAGACACAAACACACATTAAACTATCATAGTAATGTGAAGCAAAAATAATACACTGACCGATAAAGTTCAGTCAATCATACCTGAAATTCCCTAGCCTGTTCAGAGAATAGAGTAAGTAGTCTGCAATAATGTCTTCACCCACTAAATGATCCAGAATAGTTCCTGGAGAAGGAAAGAAAAAATATATATTAGTTGAGCACATTTGAAAAAAACATTTTATACATATACAGAAGTTTTGCTCACCACATAAAGCGAGTTTCATGCCGGTTTCAACACTCTCAATCTTAGGAGGCAGGACTCCCGGTGTGTCCAACAGGTGAATTATGGGTCGCTCACACACCTGAGGACAAAGACAGCTACTAACACTGTACAAGTGCATACACACACAATACTACACACAATGGCAAACACTGTCTCCAAACCCACCTGAATTTTAGTTAGGACTGCTTTAGTTACACCTGGCTCTCCACCTACTCGAGATGCGCGACCTGAAACAGGTTAATAATTACACCAAATATTTATTACAGAGGAGGTGATCAGACTGAACTAATGTCGACACATCAACTTCTTTATTTTACAAACCTTTTTTCAAGTTTGTTCTTCTCAGTGAGTTAATAAGAGATGACTTTCCCACGTTAGGCACCCCGATCACCATCAGGCAATAATTTGTATTCTGAAAGATTTACATGTCAAGGTTAAAGCGCCTCCGATACTATTACCCTTGTGCTTCCCTTTAATAATCTCTCTCTTAATAAAAACAAAACAAAACTGCCTTAACATTATAAAATAATATTGATTTCACTGAGAATTTTAACCCACATCAGTCCTGATTAGAAACTACTAAATATACATTTACTATCAGAATTTTTTTACCATTTAAATGTCAGTTTGTTTACATAATAACACTATTGTTGTTGATTTTTAAATGAAAAATACACAACAATTTTATTATGTTCTGTATACTGACTGATGGGATGTTTTTTTTATTCACAGTCTGGGATATAGCAGATTTTGGCAACATAGTTCAGTATAGATTTATTATACGAGCAGAGGTTAAATAAAAAAAAAAAAAATCATAACCTTGCCCAAAGGTATGCCTTTTACACTATTCAGGCCAAAGTTATCAACAAATTAATGTTCCTAAGGATGTACAAGAGTACAAAATCTGAAAAGCGAGTATAAATAATAAATAGTTCAACGTGGACTCAGGTCCACTGTGACAATAGAAGAAAATGTTTTGAGTTCAAATGAAACAGAATTTTGGCAAGCATTATTAATATATTTGTAAGTTGTTATCTTATGTCTGTGATGTTGGCTGACAAGTAGCATACCTCGTCTCTGTTAAAGCGTGGTTTGCTCTTGATTATTTCCACCACTGTCGGCACCACCTACAGAAAAAAACAGAAATAAATTGCACAATCATGTGTTATAATTTCTATACATTCGATAATGCAGGAAAAACTTCTGTTTAGCATGCAGTGAAGATGGACTTTTACCTTTTTGATGGTGTCGTCTCTCTGCTTTAAACAGTTTGTGAAGAGAACATTCCTCACCCCGGCTTTTTCCAGATTCTTCAGGATTCTCTGCAGGTTGAATTTAAAGACATAGTTTTAAGCTTTTATGTATTTAAAAAGCTGATGATATGTGACTCTGCAAAAACAGCAGCAAACATTTTTAACCTGCTTGTTGGACTGATCAGCGAGGTCCATCTTGTTGAGAATTAGCAGGTGCGGTCTGACATCTAAAGTCTCCTGAAACACAGGGTTTCTTCCAGAGAGAGGGATGTACTTTATGTTAAAGAATACACACTACCTCTGCAGTAAAAAGAGATAAAATGCCTGGATTTTAGCTGAAGTGAAGAAGAGATAATTACTGTAATGCAACAATTCTAGTGTCCCTCTGATGTCTTCTAATCTACAAGTGTGTTCCTTGTGATTGTACCAAAGCTAGAATTTAATCATGAAGGTGACTGTTTCTCTGCTGTGAGGACTCTTATACTTTACAATGTTAATGTGAAGATAATGGCACCTAGAACAGTTTATTCTTCCAAAACCCCACTTTTATAGAGCAAAGCTGTGGCACATTTGTAAATCGTCAGGTTCATAGAAGACCAACAACATTAAACATAAAACTCCAATACACTACCCTCCTTACTGCATTCAGAGATGTTAAATAACAACATCTTAGTACCCAGACCTTCATTAGTTTATTTTGGGAATTTTGTTATTTTGGAATGAAATGATGAAGATCTGTTGAATGAAACACTGATATAAAGTAGTAGAAGTATTTTGTTCAATAATAAAATAAGAGAAATGTGGTCACCGTCATTGTCCCAATTGCAGTGATTATTTTGTCATTTTAAAGTATCAGGTCACAGCATTTCCCTTTATCTGATCACGCTTTTATATGTGTTATGATTCTCTCAGTTTCATTAGTCGTGGTTAGTTATTGTACCTGACTGCTTTTTGCGTGCGTTTTCGTAAGGAAAAGTGCTTTATACGTATTATTAATATTGTTAAACAGCAGATATCTTCTGGCTAAAAGTTAAATAATACTGATGACATAATCAGAATTAATTTACACCTGTAATTATTACACAGTAAAGGATATTCTGGCATCATGGATCTCTACGATGCAGTCCACATTTTTGAGGCTGGCTCTCATCTGCTTAAGTCCTGCAAAGAGTCAGGAGAAATTCACATTACAGTGCATTATAATCTAAATGCATACATTTTACACATTCTAGAGATAACTTTGGGCAAAACTGTAACCTTTAGCCATGTGTCCGGGGAACCAATGAGCCACTTCCCGTTCACCAAAGTCGAAAACGGTCCTGAAGTTGCCGACATTACGGAGCGCCTGGAACAGTTTCATGGCTGCTGTTAAAATAAATATGACTAAGTCTGGCTTTAGATTGTGTTAAAGAAAGACTTATATTGACACACTAGCTACAAAGATACATCTTGCTGTACAGTACATTTCGCTGGTGTGCATCATTGTTTACATGCCGACTAGAACTTGCGTTAAACACTTTTGTTCCGGTGGTAGACATCTTCTTCTGTTTCCTTTGTACAGCTGTGCTAGCGATCGACATACTGCCCCCTGCAGGATAAAACATGAGAAGATGAGAAGAGACACGAAAGATGAAGATGCTATAAATGTACTACTTTACTGTATATTAACCTATCAATGTCACATGATGCTTTATCTTATCATTTTTCATCTTTTAATTTATTACCTTTTAATACAAATACAAATTCACATTAATGTCCTGAACAAAATCTGAACATTGGATAAAGCCAGTTTCAATATTCTTATTTAATTTCGTTTTATATATCCCTTTTAATCACTCCATAAATCAAAAAATATTATAAACAACAATTTCAACCTTCGTAATACAGATAGGGATTTTACCTGGTAATTTTGATATATGCAAGTGCTACTCAAGTGGAAATCTTTGGATCATAGAATTAGAAGGGGAAAAAATAATGTTAAGAAAACTAAAAGTAATGTAAAAGTCTATTAACAACAATAAAATAACTTGTGGATCTAATTTTTTGAATAAGTGAAATTGAACTGTTGCACATAAATGTGGGAAATAATTTTCTCATTGACAGATGACAGAAATGTTATAAATTAATTTATTGTAAAATGTACATTTTATCAACAGTATCTGATAACTGATAATGCATAAAAATACTGAAATGATCAAAGTGGGGAGTTGAATGCAACATGCTAGGTCACTCTTAAAACAAGACAATGAAGTTATAAATCATTAATTCTTGCAACTGCATTATTACGCTGATTTGTAAAAAGTTTAATAACATGTGCAATATCAAAGTGAATTCCTTCATTTTATATAAAAAAAAACATTTGATCAGTAATTTGTATTTATAGCTGTATGCGTTTAATTAAAATATCATTTAGGTCAGCAAAATCACACTTCATGGGTTCAGGTACATCATAAATTTTCAAGTAAACAATTTAAATTACCAGCAGCTCCCACAAACAATCCTCCAAATCAACTCTGCTGTCATAGTTTGAAGAAGGTGCAGAATTAACTCATAAATGTGACAAATCTCTTTTTGTCCAAGCAGCCTCGTTCTTTTAAAGCTTTGACTTTGGCAGCTCAGGTGGACTGATGGAGGAGTAGTGAGAGATCAGTCTGTCAGCTTCTCTCCACCCAGTGAGGAGACCTCCGTGGACGGTGGAGAAGTAGCAGGGATGAGTCGCCTCTCCAGCAAACAACACCTGCAGGGGCTGAAACAGAGGAAATATTTACAACAGAGAGTCTTACATCTCAGTTAAGGATATGTGAGTTGGTGTGTATACCGAGTACACACATTTGTGTTGAGTCTGAACATGTAGGTACCTGTGACTGTGATCCCTTCATAGGCAGGGGCTCCATCAAGTTGTCTATGTCCTGCGCTGAGCAGCTGGTTGCTGGGTGACTGTATGACCCACATGTCCAGGGGTCATGAAACCACTGGGAGCGCAGGACTCTCCTGGGGGTGACGGTGGGGTTTCCTAAACACACACAGTTAGTCTGCAAGTGCTGACAGAGACCAATCTAAAATAACAGAAACATTTCTAGAAAATATAAAGATCCTGCTGAGGAAGTAATGCACTCTGAACGGAGGATAATTATTACCCGATCCTTGTGACTTTTTAAGTCTCACCTGTAAATCTGCGGATGAGTTGTGTGACTGTGTGTGCGACCTCTTGTTCAGACAGTGTCTCCATGTACTCTGACTCATGCCCAGCAATCCAGCCACACAGAACATGGCCATACCTGAAAGTTAAACCACACACAGGACTTTTTTTTATCAATGTATTTATCAGTTGTTTTCCATTTAATACAACATAAACAAGACAGAGAAGAATCAGCAGGTGTGGTTGTCGACCTTTCAGTGGGCTTGAGCACGGTGAAGCCAAACAACTTCTTTATCCAGGATCTCTGTACATCTGGCACCTGGTCCACCATGGCATCCTGAGTCATGACAAGAGATGAAACAGTTTAAATGTTCATACACGTGTTACATTGTTATATATGTTATATACCACTGGCAACCATTTCTTAGCCTTTAAAAAACATTTTCATAAAAAAAGCACACAGCAATTGTCTAAACGCGTGCCCAAAAATAATACATTCTTAATATTTGTTGCATAACATATATATATAAATGTTGCTGTCACAGCCAGAACAGGAACTAGACCACACTGTACATGCAGAGGTAAGTCTAGTTGTACACCCACAGGCGTCTGTTTTTAGAGACAGTCACAAGCAAATAAGGATGTTTGACAGTGGGGAGAAAAGTTCCACTTACCTTTCAGCATTACAAATGACAATTGATTTAAATGACTGAAGAATTAGATGAAACTGAATGATAAATAAAGGGAACTTGTGTCCACT
The DNA here is from genome assembly GCF_030273125.1 of Centropristis striata. Taxonomy (NCBI): domain Eukaryota; kingdom Metazoa; phylum Chordata; class Actinopteri; order Perciformes; family Serranidae; genus Centropristis; species Centropristis striata. The sequence continues at coordinate 11,982,388 of NC_081536.1, forward strand.
TTTTTGTGATTAAGAAACTTTACAAAAGAAGGGAAGTGAGAAAAAACTCATGTTTGTTTTTTACCAGAAGAGGTGAGGAGAAATGGGGACAGAGGAAGAAGTTCAAGTCACATTCTATCACAACAGTGTAACAGACTCCAGTGTTTATGTGCACACTTAGCATCAAATGTACACCCTTGTCTCACCTCGTCTTCCCACACGAAGTAGATGACCTCACAGTCAGCATCCCACCACGGTGAATCAAACTCCACATATATTTTATTGTTTGTTCCAAAACCGAGTCTCTGGACAGAGTGCAGCTTGTGTAGAGGGAGAGGAGGACAGAACAGGGCTGAATGGTGCTTCTTTAGGTATCCTGATAAAACAGAATTAACTTTTATTAATGAACTGAAGGGAAATGTTATGCTTGAGACTGTAGTTAGTAACAGGATTTAGTAATTAAAATAAGTAAAGTGTAAGAATATTTCATTAGTTGACAAATGTGATGCTTAATGACATAATGCTTTTGACAACAGTAACTGATTGAAAATGTTGTTTCGAACACTTAAGCTGTAGCACAACCTCAATTTTTCATGCGCTGAGATGGAAAATAGCAACTGTGTTTGTGAATGTACGTGTCTGACTCTACCAAGAGGTACGGTGACAATGACATGATCAGCAGCGATGGTCTCGCCGTCCTCACACTCGATCATCACAGGGTTTTCTCTCTTCTCTGTGTTGTTCCAGTGGACACAGCGAACTGGTTGATTGTAGCTCACTAAACCACCAGGGAGCTCCGACATCAAGTTTTTGATGAGACCTTCATAGCCGCTGCATGAGAAAGAAAATGTTATGTAAATCGTATGTGCATATCTGCTGAAACAAATCAATAACATACTGAAAGTACACAGCATGCTGAATAAGGTTCTGTATGTATGAGGTAAAACTATTGAGGCCCCTCTTTCAGCCAGTCCTGGATACATTGGGTAGTTAGGCCTTGACCTTTGACCCTTGCATTGGAATTGGGTGCATTGTAAGCCAGGAGGATGTCAAAGGCAGGGACGGAGGTGGGCTGACCCCTGGCATCGCACACTGGTTCTAGGGACGTGGAATGTCATAACTCTGCTGGGGAACGAACGAGAACTGGTCAAGGAGGTGAAACGGTACCAATTATATAGTTGGGCTCACTTCTTCATACAGCACAGGGGGATTAAAACAAGATTAAATTAAATCAAAACTGTCACCAGAATCAAAATATCTGGTTGCGTGTTTGATTGTCAGAGTCACGACTCCGACAGTGCACGCTGTGTCTTCCCTTTGGAGGTTTTTTGGGCATGTCCAACTGGTGGGAAACCCCAAGGTAGATCCAGAACACACTGTAGAGATTTTATCTCTCATCTGTCCTGGAAAGCCTCAGAATCCTCCGGGAGGAGCTGGAAAATGTTTAAGGTAAGAGGGACATCTAGAATACCATGCTTAGCCTGGTAAGTGAGGACAACAGCCTCCCTGATATTAACCTGTAGGATTCCTTGATAAAATTGGGAATTAATTTCCCCCTCAATGATAGGAAGTGGCACTGAGGCAGCAAAGCAGCCCCAAATCATGATGCTCCCTCGATCATACTTCACTGTTGGATGATGTTCTCATGTTGGTATGTGGTGCCCTTTTTTACACTATACGTAGTGCTACGTGTTCTTCATGAACAATTCAGCCTTAGTTTCATCAGTCCACAATACATTTTCCCAGTAGTGTTGTGTCAAGGTTTGGCAAACTTCAGGCATGCAGTGATGTTTTCCTGCTTCCTCCTTGGGGTGTGGTAGAATCATGACTAGAGATGTTAACCAGTTCCGATGCACTTCACTCAATTCTCATTTCATTGATAGGACTCGAAGTTTGCTAATTCCTGACTCCAATTAGCTCTTAATGGAGTCATGAGCCAAAAGGGTTCACTCACTTTTTCTACTAGCATTAAGAATATTTCATGGATATACTCAATACAAACATGAAATATTATAATTGTTTATATGGTATTAGGTTAAGCATGTTGTGTTTGTCTATGCTCGGGACTTAGATGCAGATCAGATCAAATTTTATGACAAATTAATTGCAGAAAACTAGGTAATTTCAAAGGGTTCACATACTTTTTCTTGCAACTGTAATTATGACAGTATTGATATGTTAATGTAGGAAATAATCACTGAACTAAATTGATTATTAAAATAACTGCCAGATGCTGCATTATATCTATGCTATGTTGGAATACCAACCCTGGAAATGTGCAGTCCAGTCCAGGTAGAGTCTTGTAGAGGCCAAAAGCCCCCAGGCCCACCTCATCCATGCTGTGAGCCCCATTAACACAGCACTCCACCTTCAACATGTTACTGATCACAGACAGTCGCAGAGATCTGGTGGCTGCGTCAATATCTTTCCACTTCTCTGCTGTTCGTCGTTGAGCCTGCGTCAGATAACAAGCAACAAAACACATTCTTAATTGTTGCAAGATTCAGTCTCTTCCCAAGACCATGTGGAATATCTCAGATATTAGCAGTTAACCACAAATACTGCTAGCATTATTGTTTTAGTCACAGTGAAAAACGTACCTCTGACCGTATAAAATCTCCCACACAGGCCAAGGGTTCTCCTCCTTGACTCTCAAATTCTGAACTGGCATCCAGCAGCTCAACAAACATCTCCTGAGCAGGATAGAAATCCTCAGGATTCAGCTTCCGACCTGCACACCCCACAGAATAACATATACACTGACATATTACACAAATATATATATATATATATATATATATATATATATATAAGTGAATTTCTACAAAGCACACTGTTAAAATATTCCTTAGGAACTTAAGCTTGGGAATAAAACTCAAGGTACAAGTAACTTTATGTGTGTCTGTGTAGAAAAAACAAGTCTGAAATCAACCGAGAACTCTGTCTACAAGCCTAGGGACGCACTAACAAGAATGTGAATATTTTCCTTCAAATTAGTGTGTCAGAAAGCTTGCTTCAACTTGATGGTACACTAAAAACAAACTATGATAAAACATCTGCTGACCTGAGCTGCTGAAGGCATTGGGAACCCAGGGTGGATGTCCTTCCACGTCCATGGCCTGGTTCTCTGGGGTGAGGGCCTCTGGATCCAGCAACCCGTACTTACGGGCAAGGCGAAACACTGGGTTCTCCTCGGACGGTCCATGGATCCAGTTGGCCCCTATCTCAATAATGTTATCACCTGTAAATGGAAGATATTGTTCAGCTGCAGATAAAGAAGGGTGATTTTCATTGCCGTTTGTTAATGATAGGGTTATAAACCGTATAGCCCTTGCATAATCATTTTTATCAGTTAGTCACATGATTTACAGCAGGCATAGGTCTTAGTGAGGAAATAATAAAACATTTAAAAACCTTGTTGAGACCAAACTTGGATCAGACCTGTTTAAGTTTGGAGCCCCAAGTTCCACAGAAAACAGTAGTTGCAAGAAAATGAAAGGCTAACACAAGCATAATAAAACCTTTAGATAGAGGAAGGCTGACCTCACCGACCTGACAGGAGCATACGGCTAAAATACATCTGTAACGTATCTGTATGCAACTGCTGCAGCCAGCTTGCTGTATTATACAGGTCAGAGTGTAAGAACGTGTTGTGGTTACGTTAAAGAAAAACTTCCTGCTGGGGAATGAAAAGCCATTAGAAAAACGGCACTGTGACCTTTGAGACTCTGCAAGAAACTTGTTTTTTTTTTTGACGATTTGCTAGAACAGACTGAGAGATAAACTGCAGTAGCGTTGTTGTAAATATCTGCTATATTGTTACAACGTAGCTCACCAAGTCTGCCAGTTTTTATTCTCCCTCCGCTTCTTGCAGTAGCTTCAACTATCCGCACATGACGAAATCCAGCGTTGACGAGTCGGTGTGCCGCTGATATCCCGGATATCCCACATCCTATAATAACTATTTTAGCTTCTGCACTCATTGTTAGCTGGTGGTATACCAACGCCACACCACTGGCTCGGGTTAACCATAGACATGTATATGAGTTAACTGTTCCGTCTCTCCCCCCGAGTGGCAGATAACTGTTTCGCGACGACAAAAAAAGTATTTTCCGGTAAGGAGTTTCAAAATAAAACGCGTTTATAGTAGTCTGGAACCATAACAGCTGTGTATAGTCCTGTTAAAATAATCGCCTAACTAATTTTTTCAAGTTTTGCAGGAAACACAAAAAACTTCACCAAAAGTGTAACATATGATATTTATTGATCATTTCACTCAAAAAGGATGTAACAAAGGATGGCTATTGGCATAGTAATAACACTGTGTGTAAGTGACGTAACTTAGGAGAAATAAATGACTTAATCAGTTTTTTTAACATGTCTTTGTGACTTAAGCCAGATATGGTAACACTTTATTTTGAAGGTGTCTACATAAGAGTCACACAAGCCTGTCAGAAACATGACATGACAAGTATCATGAGCATTAATGTTACTTAATGTTAAGTGTCATTAATGTTCATGATACATCCCATCTCATGTTTATGACACTCTCATGTCACTCTTATGTAGACACCTTCAAAATAAAGTGTTATCATATCTTGCTTAAGTCACAAAGGCATGTTCAAAAAATTGCCTAAGTCACTTTTTATTTTGACTTAGGCATAATAAATCCATTTAAGTCACACATTTGATATAGGCCATTATCTTAAAGAGGTAAAATCACATGATCTGATCAACTGAGGATGTAGGCGATTTTACTATAGGTGGCCGGCATCGTGAGGAGATGATTTAGGCCAAAAAAAATTTGACAAAAAATGACTTAGGCGATTATTTTAACAGTGTGATGATATAGACCAGGGGTCAGCTAGCTTTTTAGATATTGACTGCCATTTTTACATTTTCTTGTTCATCATTGTGCCATATCAACATTAAGGATAACATTAAGTTGAATTATGACACTACATTAAAATGTAACTCCAACGGATCTGTTGTTTTATTTAGCCTATTTATTCAATCCATATAGGCTACTGGTTCCCATCCTGTGGGTCCCAACCCCCACTAGGGGTCAACAAAGCTTCACAGTGGGTCAAGAGGGCTTCTTGGTTGTAAGGGGTGTAAAGCTGCATTTTTAACCAAGAAAGTACCGGGTAATGAGCATGGTAATGAGTCCATCAGATACTGTTGGAGGTACTAAAAGGTTATGAGACAATCTAGCCCTTTATCTCTTCTTTTAAATAATAGCAATAGCCCCAGTTTGTGTACCCTCTCATTCGAGTCACACAGCAAACAGGACAAGTAATTTACAAATACAAATTTTGTATGAAAATGTGGTGTTTTGGATAGAAACATCAAAAAGTGCCATTATTTAAAAGACTTTTTTAAAAATAGTGTTTCACTAAAAATTCCGTCTCTACATTACATTTACGCACATGTTGGACTATAATCCCTGTACATTGGATTGGTAAAAGGTTTTATTTTTCATGCAATCTAAATATTTCAAAGATACTGTACTGTTAAATACTTGTCCACAGTTTGACCACACAAGATGTCAACACTTAAAACCCATCAGAAGAAATATTGTAGCATTTTCCTTACAAAATATAATCTTTGGGCACACTTGAGCTGTGTTTAGTCAGCCATTCTCTAGATATGACACTGGAGTTCAAAATTAGTACTAATGCTTCTAACTGCATCAAAATGATTTGTAAACAGTTCATTTCTTTAATTTTCTTTACGTAAATATACAAAATTACAACAAGATATATCCTTGATGATCCTTGATAAAGCAAATTACATTTGGATTTTAATGAACTGATACGGTCACGAGGGCACTTTCCAAATTCTTTGGATGGGTGACGGCCTCTGGATCCAGCAGCCCATACTTATGGGCCAGGGAAAACACTGGGTTCTCCTCTGACGGTCCATGGATCCAGTTTGCCCCATCTCAATAATGTTATCACCTGAATATGGAAAATATTGTCCATTTTCAGATAGAAAGAGAATGGGGATTTCAAGATGATAAAATATACATTAATGCACTCTGATATGTGTTGTTTAGAGTTACGGTATAGTACTTGGCATGTATGCACATGTAGATATGTTAGTTGCAAGAAGATTAGAGGCTGATAGATTATATTAGAATACATCTCCTATCAGAGCTCATTTTCTTTATGGATTACAGGGAATGTTAGATTAATGGAAAACATCCTGCGAGCAGGGGCGTAGGACTGAGGAGGAAAAGGGGGACTGAGTTTACAGGGGCCCTGGTGTGAGGAGGGTCTGCAAAGATACTGGAATGAACATCTTTGACTGCAGGGAGGGCCACATGTCTATGTACATTTTCTGTAACTTTGTGCTATGTCCCTGCATGCGAGGAAATAGAAAAGTAAAAATAATAAGAAGAAGAAAATCTAAAGTGACCTTTGAGATACCACAAGAAAAGTAATTATCCTCACCAAGTCTGCCAGTTTTTATTCTCCCTCCGCTTCGTGCAGTTGCTTCAAGTATCCGCACACAACGAAATCCAGCGTTCACGAGCTGATGTGCTGCTGCTATCCCTGCTATCCCACATCCTATAATAACTATTTTAGCGTTCACACCCATAGCCATAGCTAACTCTGTAGTAATGGGTCTGCTACACTGACAGCAATACTGAAGTGAAAGGTGCTGTGTGTTGGTGAGGGAGGTGGAGTGAGTGATAATCAAAGCACTTGGAGTGCAGGATAGTCCTCAGATGGGTAAAGGGAGTTTCCTAAACACAATGTTTGATTAACAATCGTTTTTCTTTTAACGGCCAAAATGGGCTTCTACAGTTTTGCACAACAAAGCAAGCTGCCTGGATAAATATTTGCCTTGTAGCATCCTGAACCAGTTGCCTATGGGGCGTCTTGGGGGGACAGTCAGACAGTGACACAACATGTTGATGTTTGCTAGGTTAAGCTCAACAACAACAATGGTGAGACGTTGTGTAATTGCTTCATCATCGTAGCAGTGACACGTCAAAATGACTACCATGAAATGGGTTTTACAATGAGAATATTTTTGTACTTTGCAGTGTCAGTTAGGAGCCAGAGTGTGTGTTGTTTTTAAAAAAACATAAAAATAGAGCTTGTTTATCAGAGCTCTTACATGTCAAAAGTGAATATTAAAAAAGTACACTTGGGCCTGAAGGTGGCACTACAGGAAAGGCCACATTGTTTCCTGAGTCAAAAGAGGCCAATTTTAAACGTCTGAGACTCAGCATGCCAGGATGAACCCTGTGCAGACTTAGACCGCCAACTGTAATCCTAGTGCTAAATTAACTGAGGAAATCTTGTATTTTTTATTTGAAATCATTAACCCTACCAACCCTCCAGCAATCTTCTTCATCAGGAATAAACTTTTTACCTGCATACTTTTTTACCTGCTGTGGATATGCAGTTTCCATTTCAACGGCTTTAAATGACTTTCCCTCATTTACAAACTGTTGCAATAGCAGCCAATGTCAAAAAGGGAGTATTAAATGTAACAGAAATATGAGCATAATACAAGAATGCTGCCATCCTTATCTGAGAGGTCCTTTGGTATGCAGATGGGAGGCCACTTTATCATTTTCAAAAAACTCTCTTGCACATTTATTGCTAGTGTGCCATTGGCTCTACGAGCCAGAGTGTTTAAAAAATCATCAAAATAGAGCTTGTTCATCAAAGCTCTTACATGTCAAAAGTTATTATTTAAAAAAGTACACTTGGGCCAGAAGGTGGCACTACAGGAATGGCCACATTGTTTCCTTAATCAAAAGAGGCCAATTTAAGACGTCTCAGCATGCCAGGCTGAACCCTGTGCTGGCAGACTTAGTACCGCCAACTGTAATCCTAGTGCTAAATTAACCGAGGGAATTTTGTATTTTTTGTGATCCCATCCACATCTTCAATGTTACCTGCTGCATTTCATGCTGTTTATTGTGATTGTCTTTGTCAAAAAGTTCATGACTCTACATTTAGGGGAAAAAGTACAAATTAGAAAGTATTACTGTCCATTCTATTCATACTAGCGAATAGCTGGCAGCTACAAGTTGAGACTGACTGGTGAATGTACAGATGAGCTCCATAATGGAAAGTCTGATCTCCTGCGTATTGGGAAGTGTCTCCATGTACTCTGGCTCTTGTACAGCCACAGAGAACATGGCTACACCTTAGAGTTTAATCACAGTTAGCAAGAGAAGTCATATGGCTGCACTGAATGAGTATGTGTCACTGTTCAGGTAACAAATATGTTGCTGATCTTTCAGAAGTTTTGAGCAATTGTCACATGTCACAACATAACAAACTAGTGTCCCGCCAAAACTGCTGCTTTCAGCTTTCATTTAAAAATAGTTCATAATTGCTTTTATTTTGTTATTTCTGATGCATGAGCCTGTGCACAAGAGGCGTGTATGTATATGTGTGTGGCAACGATTAATGAAATAGTTGATTAATCAAATAATGTTCAGGGCTGTTCCACAAAGTATTACAACAGTCTTGCTGTTTGTGAAACGGTGGGAAAACGGAACAGCCGTCCTCTCTCAGGATACCCTCATTGTGTAATGTTGATAAGTTCATACACACACATACACAGTGAAGCACACATACACACCAAGCTCATGGGAACAAGCTGGCAAACAGGGTCACGCAGAAGAACAATGCTAATCTGTGCTCCAGTCACCGTGGAAGTACAGGAAATAATAAAGAAGGCTGTTTTCTTTGTGGGAAAACCAAGCTGGGTATTATGTTTTGTGTCAGCAGAGATTCAACAGAATTCATAAAGGCCACACTAAAACAGATTTATTACATAAAAAAGGTCCAAGTCAGAGAAAACATGACCTAAAACAGCTTGTATAAATATCCAAAATTGCAATAAGAATTTTCATACAAAATGCAAATATATTAATAGCAGAGATATCAAAGCAGTGGTACACTTCACAGTAGTTACAATACAAACAGTTGAGATAAGTCATTCTAAAAGTAGAAGCACGTTGGTGTATGATATGGTTCTATTGCAGCCTTTACTTTTACCCCTTAACCTTATCCTCTACATTCACTATAGGATCGGCAAATGTTCCCACAGTAAATCAACAGTCATTAGTGTTGAACCCACCCTTCCCCTCTTTCTCTCTCTCTCTCTCTCTCTCTCTCACACACACACACACACACACATACACACACACACACACACACACACACACACACACACACACACACACACACACACACACAAACACACACACACACACACACACACACACACAGGCACACACACATGCACACACAGAGGTTATTGTTATATTCTGTCACTGGTGTGAGCTCTGTCTTTGAGCTGATGTTGGATCATAGATTTCAGAGCGCTGAACCTGCAGGTGAGAAAACAAGCATGGTTAAAAATGATCTCGAAAAAGGCACTCAAATACACATATTTGGAGACATTCACATTAAAAAAAAAAGATGTAAGCCAAAACCAACAATGTTACTTGGCCTCCTTCCTGGCCCTATGACTCTCAGTTCACAGTATCTGTTTTTAAAGATTTTTAGCAAGGACTAAAGATGTAAAAGTGCCTATTAATATATTGTTTAATTTTTAGAAATGGAAAAGCAAAACTTCAGAACAGCTGGACACTGCAGTTCTTAGTAAATGTCAATTTGACAGGGACTATTTCCATCAGCGCATTAATAAACATTATTGAGTATGTACAGCAGCATTAAGGTGTATAACAACAGCGTTGCTCATGAAAGGGTTTCATTTGAAAGCTTTTGCAGGGATATTCGTATAATTTCCTAAAAGGTATGACCAGTTGCTGTTTGAAACACTTGATGGTTACTATTTTAACCATGTTAATATGAACTACTAGGTTCGATTTAGGCACTAAAACTTCTTGGTTAGGATTAGGGAAAAAAACAGAGTTAGAGATATACATACTGTAACTTCCAATGGGACACAAAACTGATCTCCTGGGAGAGAGCCATCCACCGCCCCTGCTGCTCATCCCCTAAATTGACCTATGTGGCTTTGGTACTATCTTGCTACGTCACCATACAGAATTTTGTAGGAAAGAAATTCAGAAAGAATTCCAGTGCATTCACTTTTTATAGGAATACCTACAAACTGTTACTTTGGACAGCCTTGGCTTGTTGATGTATATTTGGACAACAGACAACAGAGGGGGTCAATGACACGGAGCAATAAGTGGTCAGTTAATAGGATCAATTCATTGTTTGTTTTGGTACCTGTAATTTCCATAATATAATAACAGCCTTTAGCACTGTCTGTTATAATGAGTGTGTCCGTGGTAAAATACGTCTGTGTGAATAAATCAATGAACCGTAGCTTGAATCCACATACCACGGATCACACACACCAGATTTGTTACAGGGTGGAAATCTCAGTCATATGAGTTATTGATTACACAATCTTGCAAACAGTGACGGATGAATGTTTTTACACAACCACTATCCTCATTGTAGGTCATGTTTTGCTTCTGTATGGCCGGCCTCAGTTACGGTTGTTGGCTTTACATAATGAAATAGTCGTATATTATTAATGAAGGCTCTGTCCAGACCGGAACTGGGTTTTGTAACTATTTCTAACACGACTCTTGACTTACTTTTTGGTCAGCTTGTTTATCTCGCGTTCCTCTTCCTCTTTAAGCTTCTCTACAAAGCTGTCTAGGACAGGGATTTCAAACTTTATATATTGGGCAACCTGTTGGAAAAAGATTTAAACATATCAGCATTGGTGAGATACACATGTCCTTGATTATATGATACAACTCGTATGCATACTGTAAGTACACAGGCTTTCTAATTTTTTTAATTTTTTTTTCTATGTCAAAATGTAAATAATATCAATAAAACAATAAATATCATAAAAAAAATAATAAAATAATAACTATGATAAGTAAAATAAATAAATAAAATAAATAACATAAATAAAATAAAAATTACTTCAAAATTACTTCAAAAGTAAAAATATTAAAAGGTTACCTAACACAAGATGCGACCTTCCCAGTGGACAATAAAACGTGAGAATAGCTATACAACTATCCCAAAAGATCACTTCACTTATAATTATATTAAAAAAACTAGAATATTTGCCTCCGCTGTTTTATTCACCAAGTTGAAGTTTACATTCATGACTGTCCAGTGTCATATGTAGCCATGCAATAGACATTGCTACAAAAATTGGATGCTCCACACGAATCTCATCAAGATTCAAGTCAGTTCTGGCGCTGGCGTAAGCCTTTGCTTAGATATATGTGAAGTATAATGTTTGGATCAACTGACCCTTCATTTTTATGTTGATATGTAGGAGAGTTATTCCAACCATTGACAATCCAGAAAAGTTCTCCAGCAACAGTTTTATTTATGCTCGGTGCAGTCACATCATGCACATAGCCCATTGTTGCATCAGTCCCAAACAGGATATCTTTTCACCGCTTGCTATATTTAACCCAACTGTCTATCATTGGTCCATTGTGTCATTGTGTGTCTATATTGAGGATCAAATAAAAAATAAAAAAAAGAGGTCACTTATTGAGAACGAGATGGGAGAAGGTAGAGTAGTGGTGGGAGGGGCGGACTCACATCATACGTGACTTCCTCTCCCAGATCGGCCTCCGTGATCAAGATCTTGGAGATTTTCTCACAGGGTCCATAAAGCACACGAGCCACCAGCGGGTATTCACCCTCCCTCAATCGAGTCTTTTCTATAATAAAAAATAAAATGAGTGACCACAACACAAGACAAAATTTCTATAAACAAAACCACAATGAAAGTTATGACTTACCACCAGACTCGTGCACCATATAAAGGACAAACTCTTCAGATTTATTCTCCACCTTAAAAAACACAAAAAGAGGTTATTTCTAGCTAACAGAAACATCACTTATGATGTAACGAGTGCCTTAGTGCTTACCCTAAACTTATGTAGCAACAGGTTGAGGACTTGTTCAGTCGTCATAGAGCTGTTCACGCGTACATTAGTGACTGAACCGTAGGCTGGAGTAAACACAGATGTCTGAAAGTAAGAGAAACAAACATTCAGAAATAACTAAGAGGACACAAAGTATTAGGAACTTTGCCTTATTAACATTTGAGAAGGGATTCCCGGAGTTGAACACCTTGGACATTTTGAACAGGAAGGAAATCCCTTAGTCCAAAGCTGGAATCTGTTCAATAAAAACACACGGTTTTCAGGAGAAAAAAGATAAAGGAACGCAGTGTAACCTTGTGTTCTGTGGCACATTAATGAAATCAGCACACAGCAGGCTATTGTGTAATTCAGCAGAAGCAGCAGGCACACCCGGACAGGAAGCTTCTGTCCATCTGCAGCTGGAGATGTGTCAACAGCGGGATACATTAACGTGTGCTCTTACATGTGTGTTCTGTTTATTGTACCTTGTGGTTGTAGAAGTGTCCGTTGATTGAGAACCTGTGTGTGCGCAGGCGCTGCAGATCTCTGGCTGTGTGTGTCTTTGACCGCCTCTGAACCCGCATAAAGGAAGCGTCACTCCTGGTCCTCGGCAGCTGAGGAGAATCCTCCTCCTCCTGGCCACCCATGTCCCCACCTCAAGGTAAACAAAGACACACCCGCCTTAATGCATGATTCAGATGCTGCCTGCAGGTTTCATCAGCAGCTGTGCAACGCAGATATACTGCAAATGAGCTACAAAACTATTTAAAATAACAAACAGAGGTCCACATCTCAATTTTTTGGGAATGATTTTGCTTAATTTCACTAATTCTGCAGGACAATGTGTCAATTTTGACTATTCACATAGTTTAGTTGAATTAAAAAAAGTAACTTATTATTTATTTGGAAATATTTGCTTCAAATTTGTTTGTTTTGAACAGGAAGCACTGACCTGATATTGATATTGGATATCAAGATAATGCTGCCTCAAAGCTGGATCTGGATCAGTAAAAATGGGATTGATCTTTTAAATTAAATTCTATAATTATATAATATATATGTATTAATTCCTGTTTGAGTTTTGACCAATCAAATTTACATTTATGTTAACCATGTACTTTTATTCTCAAATAAAAATCTGGAGTGCATGTGTAAATCAAATTCAATAGTTTTTTTTACAGACACAAAAGTTTTCATGCCCGGGTAGGTTTAGGGGTAGTGGAATGGTTAGGATTAGATCCCCCCAAAAAGCAAAATCTTCTAACAGAAGAACTGTAATGTCAAATTGCATGTATGAGACTTAATTTGAAAGGTAACATCTAGTTTCTGCAGTTGTGCATGTTTTAACATGTGGATAAAACACAACTAAAACTACATCAGTTAAAAAAAACAAGGTCTAACTTTGGACTAACACTACCCTTACCCTCACCCACTGGTGGACAGGTGGGTTTTAAGCGAGGTTATATATGACACGAGACAAGACTATTCCCAGAAAATTGATTTAGGTTGGTAGGGGGAGTAATTAAAATATGTACATAGAAAATACACATTTATTTCATTGTTTATCCTTGGTCAAAAATAACTGCTTCAAAAGGCCAATGTCAGGCTAAGTGGTTTATCTGCAGTTATTCATAGTGTTGGTGATCTGATCTAGAGTAGGTGGCATCTCATGTTAATCTGAGCTCAACATGTGAGCCACACTTTCCAAATGGAAATGCTGAATTAAGCACCCGTGGAGCTCTAATCTGATTCCCCATGTGTTTGTAATCTGCATTAATCCATCAGGTGTGTCTGAGTGTGTGAGAATGCACGTGTACATTACTCACCGGCCGATACGGTGTCTGTGTCCAGGGAGTTATTGTTAGACTCTGCTGAGAGCTGCTTTGCCACAGCAGATCTATCGTTTCTGTAGAAAAACAGGGGAACAGTGTGTTTATTGTTTGTTTACATTCCTAACACATGTACTGGGAATGGATCCATGTGTTTTGCAGAAATACAATGTATCATTTAGCTGATCTTAACTCAAGGTCTAGATGCGGTTGATATCCTAAACCTGTGGGTGGACCTTGAGTTTAGAAAACAGTTTTCTCTTTCGCACTGATACAAAGATTGATCCCACTCTCACACATGCCTTAAAAAAACATAAAGGAACTAGAACCCGATAAATATATTGGTCTGCCAATTTTGTCAGCTGATATTGGTCTAAAACATATAGTATTTTGGTATCTTTGTAAATGGTATGTTATGTTATGTTATGTTATGTTATGTTATGTTATGTTATGTTATGTTATGTTATGTTATGTTATGTTATGTTATGTCCAATATGCACTGATATGAAAACTTTTTTGGGTAAATTAAAAAAATAAATCAATAGAAATAGAATACTAATACTAAATACTAATAGAAGATTTATGCTATTTCTATAGCTAAGTGCATCCAGGTGTTTGCTAAGCTAAGCAGATAAGCTTGCAAAGCTCAAGCTTTAACTATAGATTAATTTTCCATCTGCAGTCATTTCCTTAATTTATGACTTGTAATGACAATACATTACTAAAACTAGTAAAAAATTTATTTAAATGTCTTTTTTTAACATGATAATCTAAAACTGAATTATATTTACTTTATAATCATATATGATACAACAATTGAATGTTTTAGACATTTAAAATGTGTTGCCAGTGCAAAAAAACAACTACAGTATATATATATATATGTTGCATGTTGTTTTCCTATTTTGTTTTATACATTCATGTTTCATTCTCTGTTACATGCTGTAACATGTACATTTCCTTTTGGCCGATCAGTAAAAACTTATCCTTAACTTTTAATAATTTCACAGTATTGCCAAATTGTTAATACAGCAGCATCCTGTATATTACACAGGTAGAAGGAATTCTTTTAGTCACATAATAGAGGGTGGGGATGCTGGTGAACAACGAGGTCAGTCGTTAGAGTTTGACTTTCTTTGCCATTGTGTGGGAGATCCCTGCTGACTGTGTTGTAGTAACAAGATTCGCATCTGTTTGTTCAGCACACCAAGGCATCTCTGTGTCAGTGTGCAGCAGGTCGTCTTACCGGTTGAGACGGAATCTTTCATTGTCGTCGTGCATCTGAAGTCTGATTGGTCGGCGCAGACCCCAGTAGATGTTCAGCAACCCCTCCAGGATGAGCTCTCCATCCTCCTGCACACACACATACACACACAGACATATGAAACAATAATCATCAGCACTCGTGGTCAGAAGGGAAATCCTGCTGGCCGTCCGCCACATCGGCTCAATATCAGGTGTACGTGCAGGAACAGTCGCTCACAGCTACAGGGTCACCCTCTCATCTTGGAGAAACCCTGTCAGGTTTGACCCACCCTTTATTTGTTCCACAGCACAAGGATGAAGTCACGTCTGAGAAGGCAGCAATAATGAGAATGGAGAGATAACTGCAGTGGGTCACGTACACACAGGGGGAGGCATTTTGATTTCAATGAAGTGAAACTCTAAATTTAGACGAAATGGTAACTCTATGTGTTCTGAGCACACTGTTTTGTTTTTTTCAGCTGGCTTTTGAATGTAATAGCTGAAAGTAGTTATTGTCCTTAGGATGTTGAATGAATGGTGAAGTCTGTGTGCACAAATTACAGCTGAACCCATAATAAATCAAATATTACCACACAACTGTGACTGTTGTAACCACAGACCAGTTTCCTTGTTATATCATCCTAATAACTACTTCAGGATACAATGCTGATCTTTGATTTAACTCAGAATTTTCCGATGGAAAAGTCTATAAATCAATTTGTTGCAGATATTCTAAAACCAAAGTAAACAATTTACAATTAAATTCTCAGAAGTCAGTCTTATCTGATGACACACTGCCGGTTTAAAATGTGTTGTTGATTGTTGAAAGATGTCAAATGATAAGTCCTTAAAGATATACATTTTTCCTCAATCAGCTCATGACATAGACAAATGATGTGCGATTATGTCTAAAAAAGCAGAATGTGAAAATTTGCTCATCCTTTTTGACATAATGTTCAATTGGAAAAAGGCATACAAAAAAGTATCAAAAAAGAATTTGACTTGAAGCATCCATCTAGAAATTGAGGAACATTTTTACTTGTAGTTTAAAACAACACATACTGAGATTTTGGCAGTAATGCTGTAAAGTATTCTGTCTTCTCAGAGCATGTGAACACTGATGAGGATCTCAGGCAGCTTATGGGCATGGATTACTGAACAGGCCTACCGGGCAAAGGCCTACATCTATATATCACCAGTAGAGACATGTGCAAACCACAACAAATGCAAATTGACCACAAAAATACACAATTCACTACAAAAAGGGCACCAAACAACACAGAAAATGACCAGAAAGAGACATGAAATGACTACAAAGTGATACAGATGACTACGGAGAGACACAAAGCAAACAAAAAATACACAACATGACCCAAAAAATACACACATTGACTTGCAACCACAAGACACTTAACTACAAAGAGACACAAAATGACCAGAAAACACACATATGACCATAAAGACACACAAAGCCACTACAAGAAGACATGAAATGAATACAAAGAGACAAAAAGCAATAAAAAAAAGACACAAAATGACAAAAAAAAAAGGAAAAGTAAGACACAAAACCACAAAAAGATGCATAATATCAACAAAGAGATGCAAAAAACCACCACAAAGTCTCCATCTCCTATGTAGGAAAGTGGGGGATGTCACTGTTATCTGTGCTCATTGTCTATTATTACTATTATCATTGCCTATTGTCTCATAACGTCTGTTACATATGGAGCTGAACTAATTCTAGACCATGTTTACTGACTTTTCATGGTTTTAATGGTTAACTTGGGTAACTTGTGGCTTGCATGGTCATGACGAACAATCAGATTTTAGCACTATATTTTAGGCAGACGGCCAAAACATCTGTGTGGTGCATGTAGCTACTATTAAAGTCCAACAAAGGTAGAAAAAAGGTAGAAAAGGTAGGTATGGCAAACTTTTCCATACTTTTTTAAACAAACTGTCAAAAACTAATTCAAAGAGAATCCATCTAGAAATTGAGGAAAACTTTTAGTTGTAGTTTAAAACTACACATATTGAGATTTTGGTAGAAATGCTGAAAAGTATTCTGTCGTCTTGGAGCATGTGACCACTCACACAATCATGATGCACAAGGATTTCAGACGGCTTATGTAAAAATGACCATAAAGGTCCCAATAGGCAAAATTACTAAAAAGAGTCACTAACTGGCTAAAAAACCCCACCAGAACACTACAGACACAAAACCACCACAAATGGTCTGTTTAAGCACTATTTTTAGATTATATGATCATTATAAATTTGAGAAAAGAGAGAAAAAGAAGCAGAAAGTGTTTTTTTTAGATGAGACAGATTGCTCCCAAGGCTTCATTGTTTCTGGAATATAAACATTGAGAGCAGCTGCACCACTGAACCACAGTGACCCGCCACTCCTGAGTTTCCTGTACAGGCATGAACACACCCTCTCTCTCTCTCTCTCACACACACACACACACACACACACACAAATTAGATGCGAGTAAGGTCAGCAGTGCTATTTTTGGAAGTAGCGGTTAATCGCTCTGCTTCAGGCTGCCTCTATAAAGCCTGGATACACACTGTGGTCCAGTCATACTCAACTGAGCGGACTACACATCACTCTGTCTCACTCTGCATGTCTACTCTACAGCTCAAGCATCAAAGGTGAGAGTTCTTCTACTTTATGCTCTTAATTATTAGTTTTTTTAAAATTATAGATGTCTTACAATTTAGCCTTTTCTACAAGTTGTTTTTTAAGGAATTGTAGCAACATTTTGTTAAATGTTGCTACAAACCAGAAAAAACACAAACTGAGGTAGAGTTAAATGTTTTCACAGCAATTTTAACTCTTAATTCTAATTCACACTATCAAACAAGAAAAGAAAAGTACAGTTATCAGTTTATCTATTATATTAAAATTATTACAAATCAAAGGACACCAGCAAGTGGAGATAAACAACCTTTGTGAAGGTTTTTAGCAGCATTGCTTAATGTATTCTCAGTCATCAAAGTCTGTTAACCAAGAGCCACAGTCTAACTATTGTATTTTTCCTCTCCCGCTGCAGTATGAAACACAGGCGGCTGTTGCTTCCCCTGCCTCTCTTACCCACCATTACTGAGACGCTCGAGGACTTGCCTGTCCACTCTGCATCCTCTCAAACTACCCAGAGCTCCCAGTCTCTGGAGGACTACATGAGTAGCATCCAGGCCCTCGCTTGCCCTGCTGAGGCCCCGAGCTGCGGCCCCGTCAGACTCCAGAGGCCCCCCAGGCTGAGGCAGCTCTCAAAGGCTCAGATGAAGCTGTCTGTCTCATCCTCGTTTCCTCGCGGCTCTCCCCGCACACTAAGGACTTCCAGACATTACAGTCTGAGTCTCAACAGCGGAGCAGAGGATTTTTCTCTCAAGATGAGCAGAGAAAAAGACTGCAGGGGCAAAGATCCAGTAGACTGGCTGTTTGGACAGATAAGGACTTAAAGAGAGACGTACTTTGTTTGGAACGCCCTGAAGGCACTTTGCTGGAATATCTCATAATCAAACAAGGTTGGAAGAACCTGCTCTGTTTATGAAGATAAAAACAATGTGTGATGGGAACTATTATGATGGCTGAACAAAGACAAAATCACCAAAGGGCCCGATGGAAAAGTTTATTTATTTCTATGCACTGAGGACTACATGTCTACATGTTTACATTTGAAGTTTTGTAAAGATGTTAAGTCTATAGTTTGTAATAAAATACTAAAATAATCATGATGATGTTTATTCTCTGCGGTTTCTGAAGTTACTCTACAACTGAATACCAACACGTCTCAGATCCACTAGAACTGAAATCATGAACATGATTTGAGACTATTAAAATAATTGTTTAATACATCAAGTTACAAAAATGAAAATAAATAAATAAATAAAATTCAGTCACTAGTTACTTTGCAGATTGAGATAATATTACAAAATATAATCATCAAAAATCACAAAATATTGTTAACATGGGATATTAATTGTGGGATACAAAATACACTGCAGTATAAAACTTATTAAAATTTGCCCCACTTTTACCAGCTGCAACATTAACATAATGCCCATTTGAAGGCATCAACAATTATAACCCAATAATATAATACATATATAAATCTTAAATGCTCCAATAAGTGAATAAGAACTTTAATGAGTATATTTTGATGCTAATCGTTTTCAATTTTACACATAATAAGGTAAAGTCACAGGGCAAACAGAGTAAACTGTTACTACTTTTACTACTACTCCTTCCACCGCTGTTATTACTACTTACAGACCACTCCCCCTCTGCCCAATAGTATATAAAGTGGTTCAAAATTACCTCCTTTGACCGGCTCTGCTACAATAAAATCATATTTGTAAATTGAACCATTAGTCATAATAATCCAATAATCCAATCCAATAATCCAAACACTCATGAGGGCCATTTTTGTAAATACTTTTTTCATATTACCACAATTGGCTCATAAAACTTCTATACTATACTATACTATACTATACTATACTATACTATAAAGGTATACTATACTATACTATACTATACTATAAAGGTATACTATACTATAAAGGCATACTATACTATACTATACTATTCTATACTATACTAAACTATACTATAAAGGTATACTATACTATACTATACTATACTATACTATACTATACTATACTATACTAAACTATACTATAAAGGTATACTATACTATAAAGGTAAACTATACTTTACTATACTAAACTATACTATAAAGGTATACTATACTATACTATACTATACTATACTATACTATACAGGACATGTAAATTGAGCAGGTCTAGTGTTGTTTTGTTACTTCTACTTGGGTAAAGGATCTGAAGTGCTTTGCATCTAAAAAAAAATATCCAGCATCCAACACTGTCCCCTAGTGGCAACCAGGGACATTACAGTGGTGGCATTTTACATTTAAAAGTTCTCGATGCAGCCACTAGAGGGAGCTGCTTGCATATAGATTGATATTTGGGTCATCACGGCAGACAAGCACAGGCACAGACGTTCAGCCACTCCCGCGTTGAGCCCAGTGTTGACATGGATCAGACTGAACTCTTTTGATTTTACCACATTATAATCTGAGCAAATAATTGAATGAATACAATGATAATCCCAGGAGACACACAGATTTACTGCCTTTTTAGCATTAATCCACCCTGCTTAAGTGCTTTTTAGTAAGACAGTGAATTAGTTTGAGCTCTAGTGTTGCCAGTTGTATGATAATTTTGTTCTATGTATAAGGTATGATCAATAATGGCAAAAGTGCAACAATATACTATCATTTGAGCTCTGCAGTGGAGCATGTAGCAGCTTGTGCATGAAGTTCCTCACTGAGGTGTCCTGTGTTGTTTTGAACTAAGCCCAGTAAGTTATTCCATTATCTTTGCTTATGATTTAACTGGTTAATGCAGAATGTAAACAGGCTTCTACTCATGCTGTCTTGTAATTAATTTTGTAAAAGTATAAAATAACCAAAATTGGAGGACTGGTTATTTTATACTTTTACCTCAACTTCTACGTCAGCTTGCTTTAAAACAATTTTTTTAAAAGCCCAATGTGGTCAGTGTGGGCATGTAATTAAGCCGTTTAAATGATGTGTGTTTTGTAAATTTACACATTCATGCCTATTTGTTCTTGTGGTTATGACTTACATACGATAATTTTCCACAAAATACTATGATTTTGAGCCTCTGGTAGGATTGTTTACCATCTCCCATCTGGCAACTCTGATGAGCTCCCGCATGATGCTGCTCTGCAGTGAAAGGCGAACATACCAGCAGTAATAAGAATCATCCACATCTTAAAGCCAGTACAACTGTAATCTTAGTAGGCACTCATGTTACAGCTTGCTTTCTCCTTAAAACTGTGGTTATAGTTTACAGTGGATGGTGCCAAGACAACCCACCTGACAATTCCACCCATAACATGACTAACATACATCACCTGACTACACCTGCAGAATGTGACTGCAATGTAATCTTAAAACAACACATCAAATCCACTTCTTTTTCTCACACAGAACCTGTTTGCATCAGTGTGGGTGATTGATAGAAATGATAAAAACAAGCACTCAGACACGTCAGGTAAATGTCTGTCTGGGAATGATGGTGCATGTCTACAGCTGGTTTTCATCTAAGCTCATTCACACAGTCATTTTATTTACTAGAAATTCACATTAGGAGTTTCCAAATGTTGGTTAGCTTCCAACCCAAGAATTTCACTGCTGAGTAATGCTGTGACCCTCAAATCCACAAAATATCTAATGAGTCACTTGTGAGTAACCTTTGGGCTTACTTCATCACCTTTTAACAATGTTACATAGAGGAACACTTCCCTGATTTCTGATAATCATCAGAACTTCTCACCTGGACAAGAAAGGTGGCTATTTGAGATTGCTGTTCAATGACCAGTTCTACTCCTGCACCATTGAGAACGTCCTGACAGGGGGCAACACTGTCTGGTAAGGAAATAGCAGCAAACAGGGTTGCAAAGCCCTGCAAAGAATGATTTGTTTGGCTGAACAAGCTCTAGCCTGCCTAAAGGAAATTTACAGCAGACGCTGCATGAAAAAGGAAAAAGAGTCACACGCACTTTTATAACGGCCATTTCTTCCTGTTGAGGTCGGGAAAAAGGTGCTTGATACACAAGGTTAACACTGAGAGGCTCAGAAAGAGCTTCTTCCCCTGAGGACATTAGGATCCTACACATGGGCTAGACTCCGACTGATATGAGAGTCTGAAGACCAGTGTGGTGGCTGATGTAGTGAATTTTGGAGCTGGAATGAAAATAGAAGAAGCCGATGGCTGCTTTCTGAAATTACTATATATAAGTGAGGCTGTAATAAGGACTGCCAAAGACTGCAGCCTCACATTGTGATAGTTCTCATGGTGTCATGTCTTAGTTTTATTTCTCACAATTGCTTTTTGTTTAGTAAAGACAATGGAAATTGTGCAACTCTTGCCACAGCTTCAGCACTTTCATCACCACATATGGTGTAGCAGCACTGAACAGAGCATTTTGACAAGACATTATATTGACAAAAAAATGTTGCAAAGAGTAAACTTACACAGAAGGAATTTAACAGTGAACGTAAAACGTGTTTATTCAACAGGATCCTATTTCATAACATGCAGATGTTCTGATTATGCTGGTGTTTCTTTGCAGCTGCAGTAAAAAAAGATTTGTTTTTGCAGACAAATGCAGCATTTCAATCAAATTTAACTGTGCTAGCAATGCTGTCTTTGCACAATACACACATAAATACTTTGCCCACCACATTTTACACAGTATGATTTAGGACTCAGTGAGGCCCCAGAGTTCGGTGTTCCTGCCAAGTGTTCCTGTGTCTATACCTATTTATGCTTATGTATGCTTACCACTAACATTTTTGATCAACAGTATGTTACTTACATCTGAAACCTTTTCAATGCAATATATGTGGACTTTGTTAGTTTCAGGCTGCTACGGTAGGGTTAATATGATCACATTTAATATTGGGTTACCAACAAAGCAAATGTATTGTACTTGACAAAAGAGCTGGTGCTATGTAGCATACAAAGTTCCTATTTTTGTGAACCATTGTCACTTGAAAGTGAATCATTGTCCTGTTCTGGCTCAGATCCTTAACTTCCACTTCCTCACCAAACCAGCCTGTTTAAGAGCCCAGAAAGCAACACATACCGGAATATCACACTTTTCACTGCAGTCCCCTCTTTATTCAGCTACTTGAGAAATTCACAACTAGGTCATTCTACAATCTGGATTGAATCTATTCAGCTGTGAGTGAAGACGCACATTTCTGTTCCATTACTAAGTTGAATTTTCAGCGAAGTGAAAAGATGACACATAGTGAAATCCCACATTAAAGCTTCAGAGGACCTATTACAAATTACAGTGGTGTAACCCAGTGTGTTGAGTCATTCTCTTTAATGAGCTCAGTTTAATATCCTCTCATTAAATATCAATCCTCAGTAAAAACAACCATTTTTCCGTTTAGTTCAAGCTATTTATTCTTCATTTTTGGTTAATATTATGTTGATGTTGTGATCTCATTGGTCCCTATATTATATGTACATGTGTAGGATGTTCACATGTTATGTCTATGACTGTGGGGGGATTTTCCCAAAATGAAACTATGCAGTGAGTCTGGTTGGTGAGACAAAAAGAGGGTCAGGTCATGACCACCCTGCCCTACGCACACACACACACACACACACACACACACACACACAAACGCGCGTGCACACACACCGTCTGTCTCTCAATCTGCTGGTGAACACAAAGGGGAACTCCCGACCATGAAACCCATAGAACAATTATCAAACAAATACACCACAACAGCAAAAGGTTTACTGTGCAAATACTTTGGCAGGCAGTTAGGGCATCTGACTGAAATCTGACACTCCCTCACTGCTTCCATTTTCATTTTAAGGGAAAAGGGTTTTTTTGTGTGTTGTCAGCCATTTGGTATGTTGGATAGGAAGCCAGGAATACCTGCCACTGACTCAAGTCTATTTTCCTCTCTATCTTCTAGATAATCAAAGTTCTGGTTTAACTGGTTCCAGTTTTGTTATATGTGGGACCCATTTTACAATGCTTTATATTCTGCAATCCAGCACGCCCCCACACATACTACTGAGCAGTCGTCAAAAACTCTCCCTGTTTACCTTTTAATTTCCAACGGCACTCTCTCCTGTCAGGTGACCTGTCAGTCTTACCTCACGAGTCCTCAGCTGGAAGTTTTTCCCTTCATGGTAACAGTTGTAGGTCTTGAGCAGTGACAAGATGTCCGACCTGAACATGAAGACAAAACCACAAAGGGTAGATTGGTGCTCATAGCTCTCACACAATGCATGTAGTGATGAAATTTAATACATTTACTTGATAACATGTAATTACTGTGCAGTGAGTGAAGTGAAAGGACTTACTTTGGTATGAGTTTCTCTTCACTGAGCTTCACGTAGGTCTGACGCTCACCCATTCTGACTGGAGCCCAGCTGTGGGAGAAAACCACATAAGAGACAATCATTAGTAACAGAAAGATTGTTCAACCGTAACTAATGACTCAATGAGTTGATATAAATTATATAAATGATGATGTGCATGTCAGAGCTGCAACAATTAGTAAATCTACAGAAGAGGAAAAAATGACCACCTAATCTATTAATCCATTACTCTTTTCGATATTTTTTGATACTAAAATGTCAGAAAATGCTGTTTTCAGCCTCTCATATATGTTGATTTTTTTCCCCCTGTATTATATCACATTAAATTGAATATCTTAAACCACACATAACACGTCTAAAACATCACCTTGGATATGAAAACCTATGAGGGACATTTTATCACTATTTTATGAAATTTTATTTACCAAACAATAAAACAATTAATCGAGCATCTGCAAATTAATTGATAATGAAAATCATCAGCTAAACGTAATTATTCCCAGAAAGAAAATTCCTTTCACTGCATGGATAAGGATTGACAACCACATATACATATAAGAATTAATATAAAACATGAAAATTAGTTTCCATGATTTATTTTTTCACTAATTTGAGGACTGGAAAGTTTTATTTTTTAGCAAATGACCTCAGTGGTAACAACAGGCACAAGGGAATTTAGGAGAAATCACATGGTGTACTGGCACTGTGCCAACAAACTAACATGTTGTGGCAAAACACTGTGGCATCCGTCTAATTCAAGGATAACTCCGGCTACTGTGGCAAGCTTTATAACATGAACAGTTAGCACCATAATAATCATAGTCAACACTACAGAGCTGTCTCTGTGGCAAACTTAAGAAAAACAAAAAGGTGACTTTTTTGCACAGTAAAAACAGAAGGACAACTAAAGGACAACAATAAATCACTGTGTCCTTCAAGTCTTTTCTGACAAGATAGAGGAATGGTGTCCCTGATCCCTGCATCCTGATCCCGGTGTCCTGATATTTCAGAGGGAAAGTGCCATGGGGAATTTCCTGGTTTGGAAAGCCCAGCTCTGAGTATGGGGGAGGAGCAAGAGTATAAAACAGCAACATGTGGCTCAGGGGCTCAGTGTCAACGCTGAGCTCGCCACCAGTATGAAGCTTTATCCTCACTCAGTGTGTCAGTTCGCCTTCCTGAGCCTCTGCTGTGTATTCATCACAGGTAAGAATCATCTTTGTTTATATCTGAGTAATCGCTCATAAAATCTGGGTAGAGTAAAAGTGGGGATTGCTGGGGTTTTTTGGGCAAAACTATCTGAGAATGTGAACCTGCAGTAACATAATCTCTGCTCCTGTTGAACTGAATTAACCTGTAATCCTGTTACTGTCTGTGTCTGCGCAGTGAAGGAGTCAGATTCTCAGTTTGTCCCGGGGAGATGTTTGTGTCCGCAAACACAACCAGGTGTCAGAGGACAACTGAAAGAACTCACAGTCTACCCAAAAAGCCCCAGCTGTCACAAAGTCACCGTCATGTGAGTACCAGATCCTGCAGCCAGACACACATTGATGCACACACTCACATGTTCAGATGATTAATATGTGGGTTCATGTGTTTTTCAGAGTGACGCTGAAGCATAACAATAATCCAGTGTGTCTAAATCCAGAGGGGCCGATGGGCAAACAGCTGATTCGCTGCTGGAATAGGTGAGAGCTTTCATCAGTGAAGCTTTAGTTTTTTTCTAATGGCATGCACAGCAACCATGTCCTGAAAACTTGCCTCTGTAAGGGTCATATGAGGGAAACTCAGCTTTGTCAGAGTATCATGTATTCCTTCAGTTTAGGTTCATTTGCACACAGCAAGGTGCAACAGATTAAAGCTGTGTCATAACAGGTTATAAAGGGGTTCCACCCGTTTCCGGAAAATGATCACCAACAGTATCTGAGCTGTTGCCAAGCCAGTTCTTGTACTAACAAAGCACCTGGCTGAGCAGTTTCTTTCCCCTACGGGTTTAACTACTTGTTAGACAAAAAACAGCAAGCATTCATCCATAAAATGCATTCATGCTGAAGCACAAAACCATTACACTTTATCTAAATATTTGACTTGTCTGATCAAACTACAGGAGTATCGATTCACATCCCTTCCTCCAGACTAAAGTTGGTACTTGTGTGTGTGTGTGTTTTCTAGAGCTAACAAGTTGGGTCGTGATGTGAAGACATGCCTGAAGAGGAGGAGAAGGGGTGGGAGAGAAGGTCAGCGTAAGCGCCAGCGCTCTCGACTGAGGATCCGGAGCCACCACAGAAAATCCTCCTCCTCCTCCTCTAACTCTGAATAATCAACCAGCCTGACAATTGATACAAAGCTACTGCAAGGAGAGAAGCGTGTGCATGCTGATTCTTGCCACACTGTGGATTTTGGGGCCACCAGAGGCTGTTAAAAAACAGCATGCTACCACTTTTCTTTCTGTAAACGTCACACATCAAGCTCCCTTAAAATGCTGTATGAGCTGTATATCAAACTGTCCTTGTTGGCCAGCAGCTGGGAGCATTACTTTTTCTATGCAAATGATGGATGCAATATTGAAAACTGAGCCCTGGAGGCTTGTCATAAATGTTAACAGTTTAAAAAATACTGTTAATTTGCAATGTATTGTTTATGTGTAGTTCTGTGTATACAGCTGGAAAACCCTAACCTAAGAGACTAACTTGGTTATTTATTTTTATATCAAAATGAGGATTTGTCTAACTTTGTTTTTGTAAATAAATATATATGAAGAAAAATGTGGCCTTGTGTGGTTTTCATTGTTAAAACTCCTGATTATCTTTAGAAAAGAATGATGGGAAAGAAGATTATTTCCTTGGCAGGATATGAGAGGTCACTTAACTGACAGACACAGCTTTAGTTAATAAACTGCAGGATGTGAGTCAGTGGCAGGCACAAAGCAAACATGCCTCACTTGAAAACATCTGTAAAAACATCTCAAGCCAGAAAAGGGGCTAACTGCTCAGTATGATAATGTGAATGTATAAATATCTTTTCCCGGGAAAAAACACTTTATGTAAGAGCATTGGTTGGAGGTATTTTAGAAAACATTGGACCATGAATTGTGCATATCACAGGTTGTAGTTTTATACTTTTATAGACTATTGTTGGTGTTGCACAACATCAGGTGACTGCGGCGTGGGAGGGTAAAAGTAAGTGTTTTATGATGGCGAGTAAACATGCCTTACACCAGCTCTGAGATTTCTTGTAAAGCATTCGACAGGGCTGAAACCATCAACATGAGTGAAAACACCCACACCTACGCCAGAATACTTTTGCCGTGCGGCAACATCAGTCCTGGTCATGGAAAGTGAACAACTAAGACTTGTGCTAACCCGTTTCATTTTCCACTTCACACCCATTGGTATTGATACGGTCTCTGGCAAAACTGATATGTGATCTTGTTCTAAGTTAATGCTTGACAGCACAGGGTGGTAATATGGAAAGTGAAAGTAAACTGCTTAATAAGGGGCCATTGTTCAATGCCAGGTCAGGCAGTGCAGGGACTTTTTCTACTTGGTATGATTTTTGATAAATACAATGAGAGCAATCAGGTGTCTTTGAAGTCAAATACAATTTGGTGATAAAGATAAACAGGATACCCATATTAGGGATCTGTTTACAGCTGTCAAGATAACTGTCTTGTTATCTTGTTATTGGATGGCATCTTTCCAACAGAAGTTCCTTTAATCTGATGTAAGTAAGTGTGTTTTATAACTAAGCAGAAATTTTACATTTCAAACTGCTAAGCGGATGTGAAAGCTGTCGTCATTTTGCAAATTGAGTAATGAAATCTTGACCATCAGCTTATTATATGTTTTCCATAGTTCTATAATAAACTACCCAACATCATATCAACTTAATACAACATTATAATGCTTATTATATGCTTAATGCAGTAATAAAGTAATAATAATACATAAATAATTATGCAAAATCTAAACTAAATTAGATTAAGAGGGTCTACTCTGCTGCCTAATGAATGCTTTTTATTAAGTATCTTGCTGAAAGACACTTTGGTGACCCGGGAATCGATCCACCAACCATGTAATCCGAATACTTATTGAAATCCTATTTTGAGTTAAATTACAGTTTTTATGTTATGAGTTTCTTGAACAAAACATTTCAAATCTTAACACTATGTATTTAGTATTTTGTAAACTTCAATAGATTTGTTTAACCTTTTTTGCAACACACCACACACTTTTGTAATTGAGAGGTAAAAACATAATGAAGTGCAAATCATTAAATATACGGTTGTAAATTGATTAAATGATGCAAATGATTACCAAGTTTTATGGGTTTTCTCTTATGAATGTGTAAATCTGTTGTATTGAGAGGTAATAAATTGTGTTTGTGACGTAATAGTCTAATGTCTAAAGGTAACATGATTTGGGGTATTTATATTTACGTTATAAGAGCTTTGGTCCGACAACTGTAAGGTTTTTTTTTCTATTAACAGAGTTAGAAAAAAATACAATTATTAAAACCTACTTAAAGAGCCAGCAGATTGTAAGATTAGAAGGGTAAATAAAATGTCTTATTGCCAGAACATCTTATCTTTTCTAACCATAGCTGTGTGCTGTGAACTCACACACACACACACACACACACACACACACACACACACAGTGTTCCACTGAACAGATAATATCTACAACATCACTGTATCCACAATCATGATATTGGTGTTAAGATGCTGCCACCTAGTGTCTAAAGTGTTATGTACACTGAATTTCACCCTGAGCTGCAGAGTTTAGCAGCTTAGCTCATTCTAACTCAGTGATGGAAGAAACACAGCAGTTTAACTTGGGTTATGATCTCTGACTCCACCTGCAGGAATGTAGCCAGCAGGATATATACTGGCAATCTTCACGTACACTGCTACTTGCTAGTTATTGCTTGTAACTCTCAGTACTTTTTGACATAATCAATTTAGCTGCAGGGCCTAATTTGATCACATGATACAAAAGCGAGGTTAATCAGTTAAAGTGTTGAGTGTGACTTTTGAATGCAAATGCAGTTCCACTTAAATCAAATACTGAACCATACATAATGAATTTAACCTGATTCATCAAGGCTTATTTGTAATTAGTTGTTTGTTGTTTTTGAAAAGCAAGTGAGGTAGATCTTTCCCAGGATAATTTTAGTACACAGGAAGTGATTCTTTTGAATTTCCTGCAGCTGAAACAGAAGTTTCTTAGGGGAAAAAAAAAATTAGAAGAAGAAAAAAATGCTTGCATGAGCAGCCATAGTCACCACAAAAACCAGGAAACAGACTGCCCAGTACTGGCCACAAAACCGTCTGACTGGGAAGTGATCTCTGGGAGGTGAGGTGCAGATTCAGCTAAACAATGAACACTAAGCACGGAAGAGGGAGTAGCTTATAGATTTCTGTCACACTGATGCTGCTCTTATCATGGTCATAAAGCAGTAGATTTAAATCCAAACTCTTCTAATGGACATATTCATCACCTAGTAAAGCCCCAGTACATTTATGTTAATCACTGAGCCAATAGCAGCTCCCATCAGCCCTCCCTTTACTGACCTCTGCCCACCTCCACTTTCATCCAAGAAAAGTGCTGACAACGTAGGTGCATAATGGGATGGTCAGTCTATCTCTTATACATATTTATACATAATAATGGGTGTATAAATATTCCATTACTTAAAAGATTCCAGTCTGTCACCATTATTATGAATTATTCAGCTACTACACATGGCTGCACAGGAGATGGACCAAACACTTAGAGCTGTTCAAAGATAACAGGGGTCACACTGTTGGAAGATGCTCAGATTTTGGTGAATTTACTGAATCTGTCTCTTCTTTTCTTCTCTTTATTACTGATACTGTTACTGAAATACGCATAACCTGTGTGTGAAAGAAAGCCCCTTCGGTGGACAAAGAACCTTCACTGCAGATCTGCTAATTGGTTTGATGATCGCGAGATTCATATCCAATTATCGCACCTAGTCTGGGCAGCAGCTGCGCCCGGAGACAATCCCATTCCCACGCGTGAAATGTCCAGGACTGCTCCAACTAACGCACACACAAAACCTCTCCACAAACGCACATATTTAAACACAAAAACTGACTGGAAGGAGAAATTTAACAGCAAATCACTTGCTGAGGATGCATTATTTCTATTGCAGCTATTATTAAGATTAACGTGTAGTTTTGCAGCACATTCAAACTGACGACAAGCAAAGTTTTTCATACCGTGGCCAATGCATTATTATTCCTTAATGCAGAAATCTGAGTTTGCACCGTTATTAACCTGCATCAACTTCAGAACATCTTTTGTGGGCAGTATTTTGTTTTCAGGGTTAAACCACATGATCGCATCAATAAAACCCCTTCCTTCTTGATCTTATGAGTAAAAAATAACATGTAAATGTGATCAGTTTGGTTTCTTACCATAGCAGAATGCGTCCTCCGTCTTCTTCCGTATATCCACCAGCACCAGCGATGTAACCCGCGTCTCGTTCACTATCAGTCCTCATGCCTGCCTGGTCGTGCGGTATTCAGAGCTGGAAGAGAAAACTGACAACGGGATGGTCCAATAGAAAGCCGCGCTCATACACCTCAGTCAATCAGCGTTGAGCCTAGGCGGAGCGAGCAGGGTCAGGGTTGCATACTTCTCTCCTCCAGATAAAGGTGCCTCTCTGAGTGCTTTGACTCAGCCTCATCAGCCACAGCCATCAGTTTAAACTTTTTTTTGATATACTGAAAATGCACATATTGATATGTTCATTGGATATAATGTGTAATCTGGATCCTGGAAATGTTTTTTTTTCTTTCCTGTTCACTCTGAGTACAAAATACAACATTTAAATGGACATCCATGTCTTGTGTTTTTCAACATTCTATTCAATTCTAGTTATTAGATGTTTTTTTCATTATGGCGTAAAGGTAAAGGACTTGATTGACCTTCGTAGTTAGTTTTGTTTAAGAGCTGATTCAGGTTTGTCTAACGTTGCTGCTTCTTCCCTGTATAATGTTTAAAGTAACTGTTCGCACATCTAGATTGTTTTGGCGTGAGCGGCTAGGTGTGGTGATATTGGAGATGTTGAAAACTGGAAGAGATGTTGAATATAGTGGTTGTATATAAAGTAAATGGTACTTAGCATGTAGTGCTCAAAGTGCCAAAAGAATGCATTTTATGTAGAGGAAACTGCTCACAACAACTTCTTAAGTAACTGGGTCATCATATCTTGAAAGAAACATTGCTTGTGGTGCTCAGAGTGCAAAAAAAAATAAATTTCAAAAACTCAAAGTACCATTTAGTTTCATTATAGGCATCTCTACACCTGATATCACCAATATGCTACAACTCACACCAAAGCAATCTAGATTGATACATAGCAGTACAGTTAAGATATCATTGTTTTATCCTTTTTTTGTAATAAATTAATATGTTTATGTTTATGCTGTTTGAATCAAATCAAAACCACTGCATAAAGAAACAATGTAAAAAAGCTTTATTCTGATCAGAAAATCTAATTCCTTCAGAACATCCACCATTAAAGCACCTATCCTGTTTTTTTCCAGCTCAGCAGTAAAGGAAGAAGTCCCTGTGACCTGTTATGATTTATTTCTCCCATCCTGTTTTTGAGCCTGGGTCTGCCATCTAGGAAACTATTGTAGGATGGAAAGAATCACAAACTGTAGGAAGCTCCCCTCCCCCTGTCTGAATAAGATTTATGATTTAACATGCACAGAAGAAGTAAGCTGTTCCAGCAGCTGAACAACTTCCCCCTCAGAGAACACTTCATACTAAAGGATATGACAAAGTTAGTGGAAGCAGACTGGAAATACTGACATCCTTTTCCTCTCCATTATTGGGGTCGCTCATTTTCTAATTGACCGGAGTTCATTGTGACGTTGATAATACATCCCTGGTCTCAGCAAATTTTGGACAAAGACTCCCTGTTCTCTTCATAAAAACACCAGAACATCTCATCCCTCCTGACTTTGTTCACATGTCATGGCTCTGATATGTTGTACAAAAAAATATTAAAAAAATATATGCCACTGTGTAGCTTCTGGGGATGTAATTTGCGTCAAATAACCCCGTGGTTAAACTGGCAGACTGTTTATGTGTCAGTGTGTTTTCACGTGTCTGCTGTCTGACCCCAGTTCTCAGCGAGGTGCTTTCTAATGAATGAGGCTCTCTGCTTTTATTGATTCTCTCCTTAGCTTTGATGCTGCAGAGAGATTGCCTTTTAAGGCTACATACAGTTATATGTGAACAAAGGACGGAGGAATACAATGTGTGTAGTGTGTGTGTGTTGACAGAACCAAACAGTATTGATTTATGACCTGAACAAAAGATGGGTGTTTGTGTGGAGAATTGTGTCCTTTGTAGCGTGATAACAGAAAAACAAATATAATAGTGATAGTCTTTTCATACTCGCTTTTGTATCACAAATATGCTAATTTCCGGGTGATTTATAGAGCTTTGGTCTGATTCACACACCCCATTAATATTATCAGTGCACAGCGTCTGACATGTTATTAATGCATGAATAACACTTGTAATTATGTTTGGTGTGTTATGTTTTGGTGAAACGTAGGTCTATGGTGTGTGATCTGATGTTTTTCTCATCACCATAATAACGTGAGCCCTCCTCCCAGAGCTCCGTCTCCATGGTCACCGCTTGCACATGACAAACACACAATGAGCGGACTTGAATGTGACTAACAGATGCACCTGCATGAGCTCTAACGCCTGCTTCTCCCAGTCACATTCGCACACATTTTCCCTGACGTTAAATGAATGAAACAGTTGATCTAATTTATTACCTCATGAATAATGTATGCTGCACTAACTGGATTGGATCGGCATTAATGTCTGCTTTTCAATCAATGCTGGCTTTGCAACAATCAAACTAAAAGCCACCCACGTGCTGCTGTAGGTACAAATGGTTTAATTTATTTGATTTTATACATCTGGAGCTCAAATTGTTGTTAAAAATACTTTTCATTTTGCACAAATTGATCTTTTTGAAGTAAAAAGTATAAAAATCAGTAAAAGATTGAATAAAAAAACTCAAATAATATTTGTATTTTTGTTTTGTAATTGCAAAAATATACAGTCCATTGTAACTGAACACTCAAAAATGCTCAAAAGTCTTATTTTGGATGCACTTTCCGCATTTTCAGTTGAGCGTCTTCCCCAGTGTAGCATCAGCAAGTTGCATTCAGTCAGTATGAATACATTACACATGCTTTCCTTTGTGTGATATCAGTAAGGAGCTCACTCTGAGCGCAGGGAGACATTCAGTCAGTAATCATAGGCGCAGTGTCTGAGGTGGTGTCTGGCTCTGGCTCACAGTACCCGTCCATCTCCTCCATCTCTCTCTCCACTGGCTCCTCCCTACCTCTCAAGTGTATCCTCTCCTTCCACCTCCTCCTCTCTCTGTCTGTGCCTTTAGGTGCTGCTGTCTGCTCCAGCTCCAGCATGGCCTGCCCGCTCTCTTCTCTGTCTCCCGGGCTGAGGCAGCGGTCTCTGGTTGGGAGAGCCAGTCCCCCTCCTCTCTTTCCTGTCACCGTGTGGAAGAATGAAACAGTGCTATTGGAGGCAGCCCCTTCTGTCACACAGACAGTGGTTGGACCCTGGTCGCTGTGGCTCTCCTGTGGCCTTTTGGGAGATTTGATCTTTGTTTTCTTCTTGCTTAGTATGAAGTTAAAAAAGGCTGTCACTAGAAGCATGGTCCCTGCAATCAGAAAAGACATTTGACATGGTATAGTAGGAAATTTGCATGTGCAAATTAATAAATGATGGCTAAATGCAATATAACTACTGAAAGGGCTTATTTTGACACAAACAAAGCAGTGAATAGTACTGAAATTATCAGAGTAAGTATGGTACACACTGGTGCAGTTTTACCTGGGATAATTGCATGCCACACCAACACAGGGTGCAAGAAGCAGACGACTGACATTATGGAGTAATAGAGGAACTTATGGAAGCCTCCAATGCGAGCCATCTTACCCCACAGCACAAACAGCTGCCAGTCTGGAGGACAGCTATAAAGAAAGAGAAGAAGAAGAGAAGGACTGAGGCAGTTTCAGGGACTGAAAAGTCAAGTTCTTACGGTTTTAGATTCTTTTTGACAGTAAAGACAGCTCAGCATGTATTCTCGCATAGCTGGACCTATCTCCACAGCGCTGAGACAGGTCTGCACCCATTATCCTTTACAGGATATGAGGAAAAAACACTCCAGCTTGTATGTATTTCTTTAATCCAATTATCCTGGGTGGTGCGAGGGTAAGCCCCAGATGCAGCAATGGTGACATCACCCATTGGCTTGTGGACAGCCTGTTTTTAAGCCTTAAGCTTGGCATTTTTGGTCATCAACATCTATTTTTCTTGGATCAAGAAATGACCATATTTGTGTTGCTAATTTAGGGTGACCATATTTTCAAACCCCCAAATTAGGACCCTTAACTTTATGCTTCTTCATGCACAACATTTTATAATAAATGTCTGTGTCAGCTCTGAAAACAAGTTTATATTGCTATTATTATTATTATTATTATTATTATTATTATTAATAATAATAATAATAATAATAATAATAATAATAATAATAATAATAATAACAATAATAATAATAATGTGTACTGATTCTCCAAATCCACGATTCGATTTTAAGGTTAAAATGCAATTATTATGATTATTATTACCATGATAATTATTTTCAAAAGGTTATGCCATTGTTGGATACCGATCAAAGATCACTGGATTTAGGTCCTGACAACTGTCGTTTAAAAAAAAACAACTCTTTTTTTCCCTCCTTTTTTGGGGGATTGTACGAGGTGTACCTGAAAGCACCGTGGAGTCGGCGTGTACACGGTTTGCCATTCGTTATAATCATAGACTGTATGAATATAATACTCACGAGGATGGCAAAATGTTTCAGTCTATGGTTGTTTAAAACCAGATACTTCAGGGCAGCCGCAGCAGGCCTTCCAGGTCTTTCCATCATTTCTGACGGACGGGACGTCGGGTCGCCGTACGCAAAGTTACCAGCTAGCTTGTTAGCTTGGTTAGCAAGGTGTTGAGCCGTCAACTGGCTTTGGTTTCCATGAAACTCCGGACGTTACGCTCCTCGTCTTGGTTACGTCAACGTTTTGGCAGCAAAAGTTTGTGTAAAATGAATGGCGCCAGCATTAATTCTAAGCCACTGCACACTTTAAGTCAAAAGACAATGAACGCTATATCGTCACACTGTTAAAATAATAGCCTAACTCATTTTTTCAAGTTTTGCAGGAAACACAAAAAACTTAACCAAAAGTGTAATATATGACATTTATTGATACTTTCTCAAAAAGGATGTAACAAAGGATGGCTATTGGCATAGTAATAACACTGTGTGTAAATTATGTAACTTAAGAGAAATAAATGACTTAGGCAATTTTTTTAACATGCCTTTGTGACTTAAGCAAGACATGGTAACACTTTATTTTGAAGGTGTCTACATAACACAAGCCTGTCAGAAACAGGTACTGTATCATGAGCATTAATGTTACTTCAAAGTGTCATTAATGTTCATGACACATCCCATGTCATGTTTATGACACACTCATGTCACTCTTATGTAGACACCTTCAAAATAAAGTGTTACCATACCTTGCTTAAGTCACAAAGGCATGTTAAAAAATTGCCTAAGTCACATTTTATTTTGGGCATAATAAATCTGCTTAAGTCACACTTGACATAGGCCATTATCTTAAAGGGGTAAAATCACATGATCTGATCAACTGAGGGTGTAGGCGCTTTTACCATAGGTGGCCGGCGTCATGAGGAGATGATTTAGGTAAAAAACAAAACAATTTTGACAAAAAATGACTTAGGCGATTATTTTAACAGTGTGATGATATTGCAAAACGTGTTGGACCAAACATATCTGACCCTTGTAATGCTCCCGGAATGATTCTGTGAGTCCTGAAACAGCTGGAAGGGACAATGTTCAAGTTTCCCGCATCCTACTCTGGAGAGGCCCTGGAAACCTACAAAAGCCTGGAGGGGTGTACATGGACGAAATCCATAGTGTTTTAAACAATATTTCGCTTTCGGAGTCCACCAGCTGAGGTTGCTTGTTAACTAGAAAGGTAAGTGACGCTTCAGTGAATGTTAGTATTAGCAACACACAGTGTAATGTATATACAACCGGTGTGTCTATGGGAGTCGCCCCCTGCCGGCCATTAGAAAGATAGCCTAGAATTTGCTGTTTGGCCTTGGCACCATGTTTAGATGTATTTTTTTTGGACTTGCTTCACACTGTTCTTTGTTGGTTAAATTGCCTCATTATTCTGGATGTGGTTTCCCCTCTGTGTATAAATGTTGGGGTATTCATGCAAAAAAATTGATGTTTCAGAAGAGTGTTGTGTACTCACGGCAGACACATGAACAGAAGGGTGTCCAGGAAAAAGGCTAGTTCAAACATCATAATGCCAACAGACGACACTCTGGAGGAGAAATAAAATCAGAGCCAGATGAAACAGTGATAGAATCAGTAAACTGTTTCTCAAGTATGTAAACTAGATCTAAATATGGCAGTTTCTGTGTATTTTATCTGGGGCTGTGCTTGAAGATTTCTTAATTGTCTAAAATGTGGGTAGCAAGGGAAGGCTTCATGTGAAGAGCTATTGCTTTCATATGGTGCAAAAGGCATTTATCATTTGTGGGTTTTTGCGACTGTTTGTTGCTTCAGTATGCCCTGTTCTCTATATTGTGTTTTAATAGTCTGATAACCATCTAATCCAGTGAACCAGAAATATGCCCCCAGACTAACCGTCATCGTACATTGCCCTCTCTCCAAAGAGTTATCGCTGAGTTGTGTGTTTTTGTGTATGTGTGGGTGCAGTGTTCATCTGCATTTCTATGCACTGACAGAATAAACAGTTATGCATTTCCTCTGGGAGATGTTTTCCCGCTGCTCTGTGGGAGTTTGGCTATGAGCCACAGAGATAATACGAAGTAGCACTGAAGGACTGATCTCCTGTTTGCCCTCTGCACCTTGCTTCATCCTTCTGACTCTTTCCCAACATCTCCTTGCCAGTGTGTGAATATACTGTATGAGTGATTATGAAGGCAGGTACACAGTTGTAATTGTTTTCTACAAGCCCTGGGGCCACACATTCTTTGCCATATTAAAATCCAGACGGTGTATTTGTACCTCAGGAATGCCACCAGTTTAGTCTCAAGTAGGCCGCACTCAGGAGTGCCTTGGCAAGTTTAAATTCAGAATATTACAAGGTGGACTACAAAACCTGAGCACTTACACTAGGTAGATGCCGAGGCTGTTGAATTCTCCCTGATGTAGGGTCTCCACTCCCACAGCGCACAACACTGAAAAAAAGACAGGAAGACAATGTCCTTTGTTTTAATTCTGAGAGGCACTGGTGAGCAGATTCTGTCCACCAGATGTCAGACTTAGTTCATGATTTGCTCATTAGCTGAAGGCATGCTTGCAGTCTAAACTTTTAAAAAACATCTCAAACATTTAAATACTCTTAATATTTCCACTGTGATGCAACTTGTGTTGTGCTGCATTTACTCCTACTCAGTAATTTTATGCATCTTTATTTCATAGTACTTTCAAAGTAGCCTTTATGCCTACTGTATTCTCCTCATTGAGCAGTAAAGATTGACATTGATTTGCCCTGAAATGGTCCAATGTGAACTCATCGTTTTCAGCCCAGGTGGTAGTATTGAAGCTGTTGATATAAATATAGCTAAAGACCACTTAATATTGCTAATTGTTTCCATCATGGTCACAAAACTTTGATAATCATTTACTTATGGTTGCAATTACCATATCACTGCCAGCAGGCTATGTGTCTTTATTAGAGGAGGCACTTAATACATCAGAGATCCTCTGCTAGAGCAGACTCATAGCATTTTGAAAAGCTTCGCCGTTAAAGTGGTCATTAGACATCATGGTATACTGATACTGTCCTTCCTTTACATTTTGCTTATGAGCAGTAAATTTTGTATTTCTTTTTCTCATCCATCGATATTTATTCTCTGCAAATTAAAGCAGAAACATATTTTAACAAGGAATGCTGAGCTGCAACTTGAAGTTGCTGATTAATTCCTCTTTCTCAGCAAGATCAACTTTGTTGCAGTGGTGTTGTGGATTAAGGTGTGTGTGTGTGTGGTGTGAGACAACAAGGGAAATTCTCTGAGATCAATAAAATTATTACATTTGATGTATCTATTCTTCTGTTACCTTTGTCATTTAAAGGAATAGTTTGACATTTTGTGTAATATAGTTCAAATTTTTCTTGAGAGTAAAGCTACATGTACGCTATCTTCAGCAACCAGATAGCTTAGCTTAGCACAAGCACTAGAAACAGGAGGAATCGGCTTGTTTTTTTCCAAAGATGATCTCAGAACCCATCAGGTATCAGTCTGATGACAATTTTGTCTTGGGGGACAAGGGCCAATATTACTGGAGTTCCAGCGGTTCCTGGTTGGCTGGGATGTTTGTCACCATTGGACATATCCGGGCAGGCTGTCTTTATGCTAAACTAACCAGTGGTATTACTTCTCCCATCGAACTCTCAGCAAGAAACCAAAAATGTCAAATTATTCCATTATTGTAAAGATTACCAAATCTGTGTGTTGACACCAAAACACACTTGAACACATATGGAACTTTATAAAATTAGATGACAACAAAGTCTTATAAACTATAAAGGAAAGCCTGTTTTGTGAAGTGAATCAATCTTTGTCTTATGAGGTATAAAAGAGGTAAGCATGGTTAAGTGGTGATCACCACTAAACACATGGAAACAATTCCTCTGACTTACCAGAAATTTGGAGATAGAATCGGCACCAGAGGGAAATCAGGGGAATGTGGATAAAGAATTTCTGGTAGTTTATAGAGTGTGAGGGGCATTAACGCTGCATATAGAACAGCTGGATATTAACATATATGTGCTCCCGGCACGTATGTCTGTCTACAGATTGCACACTGAGGCAGACAGGCCAACACAGACATGTAGACATGTAAACACACACAGACATGGAGACAGGGGTGCATGTAGACACCCCATAAACACACATACTCATGTATATAATGCACAGAAAGCTCATGTAGGTGTGAATATATAACAGCTTGTGATCACATAAGCTCAGTAACCCAGCTGGATACAGAGACTTGGTTTTGGTGTGATGTGAGGCACATGTCTCTCAGTAAATGTTCAGTGTCTGCAGCTGTTTAAATTTAAGTGAAGGGGGTCCCATTTTTTTTTTTAAGAAGGCAGCAACCAGAGAGCTATTTCCCCTGTGATGATTTAATGTGGCCAAGAGAGCTGCGTGCAATGTGTCCCTGTGTGCCAGAGAAAAACAGAGGAAGGAGGGACAAGCATAGCAAGGTTATGTATGATCAAGTATATTTTTATATGCTCTATATATCAGCCGAGAGATGGTTTGATGTTTGTGGAGGTCAAGAGTACAGTTGGCCAACATCATCATCTGACCTTCTAACATTTTTGGTTTAGGAAATCATGAGAAAGCCCAGTTGGATAACTCTTCCCCAGGAGAGAAATACTATTTCACTATTGCTTACAACTGAAGCTGACATTTTAGTCTTCTTTTTATATTTTTACAGTCACATGTACGCTTTGGCTGCAGAACTTATCAGAGAGAGGAGCTTGAGTTTGTTGTGCATCTGTTAGTGTATCCAAAGAACTCAATGATGCCCATACTGAAACAATAAGTGACACACAAGAGTCTGAATTTAATCTTGTTATGTATTTCTGTTTGTTTTTATATTTATATCTTACCTGTTGCTGTGGAAACACCAAAGATCCTGCAGGCACACTCCACTACAATCCACCAAACGCTCTCTGAGTTCCCCATGACCTCAAATACTTTCCGTCTTCGCTGTTTCGAAAAGCAACCTCAACACTTCTCTGACACTATCGGCAACAGTTGGTGGCCTAAAAGTTACTAAAGTAGCATTCCGGATGCATTGTCGTCTGTGAGCTAGATGGATGGTTGTCGGTAAAAACAAATGGAAGTTGGGTGATCCATTAGTGCCATAATGTGAAGCCTCTTAGACTGAACAAGTTTACCTCAGAAAGGTTTGTGACTCAATGCTCATGTTGCACCAATAACTGCTAATCAGCCTCACACACACACACACACACACACACGCACACACACACACACACACCCACACACTCACACAATACCACTTTCAGCTGGTTTAGCATTCCACTGTGCATGTCAAGGTGAAACTGTTTAGCCCAAGGTAATTTGTGCACTGTATCAAATTTGTCATTAGAGCTGGTTAAAAATTATCTATGAAGAATGTATATAAAACTAACTAACTGTTTCTCTCTCTCTCACACACATATACACACACATTCAGAATTAACAGTAATTTGTATGCACCCTTGGACTGCAGGGATCCGTGGCTTTGCTTCCCAACCCAAGACTTTCTTGTCCCCTGCTTTCAACTTCCTCCTCTTGTCCTCTTGTCCTTCACCTTGTGAGGATTTGGGTGATTCAGTGTAATCAAACCAGAAACATTTTTTTTATTTTTCAAGGCCACAATCATATGCAGCATTCATTTATTGGAACACTGTTTCAGCCAGAGTGAGAATTGACGAAATAACCTCCAGCTTGCGTCAGTAAACAAAAAGAAATGCTTTCAGGGTTAGAAATGTTATAAACAAATTTCACAATGCAACATGGACTCTCTGCACTTTGTGAATTGTCCTACAATGCGATGGATATCAGATAAAATGGCACAAGAACCAACAGAGACCCTTTGACACACTTACATGTGTTTAAACATAAGCCCAGATAATCAGTTGACGCAGGTTTGGCTGAGGTTTAAGCTTGTTCGGGCACAGCAGACACCTACTGGAACAAGCAGTAAGAGTCACAGAGCTCACACACACACACCCTGACTCCTGGTAGGGGCCAAAGTAAGCTACATAAATCTCCTTAAATCTCTAACAAAGACACTTTTGTGTACTTGTTCCACTTGTTTCCGGCTAAGAATCCAGGTTATTTGTGGCATTTATGGTATATAAGTGAGTGTTTATGAGCAGCTCTGAAGAAATTGCAGGTGTTAGATGTTTAATGACCTGTCCACTATTTGGGTTCAGTCTGAAAAAGCTTTAAAGGGGACCTATTGTGCTCATTGTACTTATGATTTTGGCTTTCTACTATACTTAAATGTAAAAAAAAGTCTGTCTAATTATACCTGTATTTACCCTCTGTCTGAAAAGCTCTATTTTAGCACCTGTCTCTTTAAGCTCCCCTCCCCAAAAAATCCCAATCTGCCTGTCTCTGCGCCGTCATTGCAGCTGAGGAATGATTGTAGCACCACTTTCTACCTATATATACAGTAGTTGCGACATCATATGTTGTGTCATCTAACTTATTGAAGTCCTGACTGCTTCTTTAGG
This sequence comes from Centropristis striata, assembly GCF_030273125.1. Taxonomy (NCBI): domain Eukaryota; kingdom Metazoa; phylum Chordata; class Actinopteri; order Perciformes; family Serranidae; genus Centropristis; species Centropristis striata. Next base: position 12,023,804 of record NC_081536.1, read on the forward strand.
GCGTTTCCACACCCATAGTTTGTTTGCTTTGGTCCGAATCATTTGATGCGTTTGTAAACTCGGTTCGGTTTCTTTTCACACAGTGAAAATTCCAAGCAAACCAAAATGCATTACTACAAACCAAGCGAAAACTGATCATGGTCGGATCACTTTTCTCTGTTACAGAGTTTGGCCTGGTACAAAGTACAGCCTCACAGAGTCGCTACCATGCCTTTAAACTCATGATAAATCATTAGTAAAGTATTTATAAGAATATCTGTTAGGTTGCCCAGCTGGAAAAAAAAAAATATCCCATTGACTGATGTATATCCTCCTCTTGCATGCTTTGTCTCTAGCATTTTTCTTTCATCATAAGACTCCTTCAAAGACACACACACACACACACACACACAAATGGGAGCAGTGGTATCCTGAATGGCACGGGCCTAATTATCAGGTGTGTCTTGCTCAAGGACACTCTAACATGTGGGGAATGAACCACAAGCTGTGCAGTTAATGGACAACTTCCTCTCCCTCCTGAGATGTCTGTGCCGTTTAACTGTAATATCCTGTAAAAAGAAAATTCTAGGAACAAACATAACAGTTTGACCACCCACTTTTTTTGATTGAAATTAGAAAAGAAAAAAAAAGAGAAATCTTAATTAAATCACATGTATATTTAGACAGTAGTTCATTATTTCACATGAACCAGACATACATGAGATAGGAATGTATACTGTGCATGGTAACGGAGCCTTGCTGCCATCACGATAGTGGGCTGTGTGTTTATGTTTATTGCACATGCTCGGCCCTCATAATGACATGAAAAACAGCCTTATGAAAACACAATTTATGATAATAAGTCTCTGTGTATTGTTAGGGGATCATTGCTGACATTTACAGTACAGCATGAGTTTTATGGTAGTTGTCAAGATATGCCAGAGGGTGGAGCAGTTTGAGTAATTGTGACTGATTGCCATCTAGTGAGACTGTAAATCTAATGTTACAGTATAAATACAGTCTTGTGTTTTCATTTGGCCTGTGCAGCGACACATATGTCTCCTCTCAGCGCTCAGCTTCACCCAACCTGACCTACAACCTCTCACCCTCTTCAACAAACTTTCACTCACCAACTCACATGTTCTCTCAGCCTGTAATCATCCCAGTGTTACGCCTCCTCTCCCTCCTCCTCATCACGGCTTCACACCATTCTCCCCCTTGCTCCAATGTGCCCACGGGCATGGGACTAGAGATTAGCCATGCCTCTCTCAACTTTCTCCCTCCCTTCCTCCCCATCCACCTCTCTCCGTACAGCGTGGGTGTCTGGTGCCTGTCAGAACCAGTGAAAAGCGCTCTAATCTTAATTACACCAGCAGCTTTATTACCTTGCTCTGTTGCTTTGCTCTGGTAATATCTCCATAATCACTTCTTATGGGACGTTTTATCTAAAGGCCAGGGGAGGCCTGTGAAAGATCCCTGCAAGACTTCACTAGTTTCAGTAGAATACTTCATATTTCTCAAAATATTCAGACATAAACCTAACTGGCCACACTGTGACTATTACACCTCACTGCAGTCTTTAGCTCCGCCATGGTGGAGCATAATTACCAGATTTACAAATGCAGGGAGCCACCTAGTGGCTGAAGTGCATGAGATATGAGATATTTGAGAAAAAGGGTCTTGTTTCTAAGCTCTTGTGTCTCAATATTATAATGGTATCAAAAGGTCAAGGGTATTTCACAGACAAATGAGTGCAGCTATGGGAAGGAGCAGGACAATATGTGGTTGTGAAACAGATATGAATTATAAAGAAGGTTTTGGGTAGACAGAGATTATCTGTAATGCCTGCCTGTTTAGTGTCAATGCAGATTATATCCATTATTATGAGGTGTTTATGTATATTTCAGAATGTTTAGACCCCCTACAATTTTAGGGAAGAATTTTAGTGTTTGTATGCACTATTTAAATCACATCAGGTTTGAGTCATCAGATCACACATCTTCACTGCTTTTAAATCTCTGTAGTGACCTGGTTCTGGACTGAGGTATGATGATTTTTGACCTCTTGGGGGCAGCAGAAATAATCAGTTAACACAACTCTCACCTTTTAACTTGTAGCCTCGGATATGACAAACCTATTAGAAAATATTTGACCATTTATGGCTTCAGTATATTCCGTCAGAACTACTCTACAGATGGTTAAATAACTTCAGAAAAACTCACACCTTTCACACCTTTCTGACATTGGAATGGAGGGGGGCTATGTTGGACCATTTCTGACATTCATACATACTTTACACTGTGACTGACCAGCTGTGCAAACTAGGTGGTTGAACCTCTCTTGTTAGCCCTTTTTATCTTAACACAGCTATTTATGTTTCACCTGTGCAGCAATATAAATATCTTTCAGGAGAGACTGTTATTGCCTGTAAACACTTTTAATTTCTGATGAGGTCTGAATTCACGTCGAAGGGCCGAGTTCTGTTTAAGGATTACCCATCCCTTACACATCTAGCAAACATGTAGCAACATTAGCATTTATCTGTAGTTGTGAAAAGTGTTTTCATGTCATGCATGTAGTTAGCGTTGTGAAATGGTCACAGGCAACAAAAATACTTGATAAGGTTTAGAAAGTTATGTACTTAAGCTTTGTTACGTATGTATGTGTAAAAATGAACTATGGGGTAGTTTTTTGGGGTAGTACAATCTCCCTCTTGGTTCTGTTTTAGTGCTGACTATCTCCTGCGTAAACATGTGTTTACATTTCTGATGTTCCTCAGGCTGATACAGACAGTTTGTCTCTCAGCTGTCCTCTGTGCCACTGATAGGACAGCTGCTTGTGAAGACAGATGCTGCAACAGTGGCTGAAGACACCTTGGATTAAGCGGATGGAGGCAAAGCCATGCTAACAAGCCACTGACGTATTACTACTGGTGTGTAATTTGTGTTTTTCTTCCTCCTAGTTTTCAAAATTAAATGAATGCAGCTTGTAATAAAGGACTTGAGCATAGATTTGACCCCTGTAAATAATAGCTAGGTAAGCTAGTTGAGAGAAACAAGCTTCATTTTGCCCTTTCTGAAAATGAATATGGACAAATGTTGAATATCTCAGTCCTGAATGTTCTCAACCATCAAATAGCGAGCAAATAATAATAATAATAATAATAATAATAATCATAATAATAATAGGTCCAAATGCATTTATTTTTAATATGCATTTGCATATGTGTTTTGATGCTTTAATCATCATTCTAGAATGGAACTCCAGTATTCTAAAACTTGTGATGACATTGCATATGTCACAGAATCCTTGTTTACCAGACTTTCTTTACAAAACCAGCAAGACACCAGCAGCAGTTTACTACTTGTTTAAGTCAAAGTTGGCTTAAATACGAGTTGCAAAGATGTTTAGTTTGTTGTCGCTTTTTCGAAAGGTTTGTTTTCTAGCTGTACTACACATTTTCTGTAACTTCTCAACTGTTAATATTAATACAATTAATATTGTTAATGTTAGCTCCTGTCAACTTAACAGTTCCCAGTGAGATCATTTCTATGAAGTCAGTTTATATAATCTGTGTAGATACATTATCTGTGAAGCCAGTTTATATATTCTGTGTAGGTACTTTTTCTTTTTTATCAATTTTCCTCTGATTTATTCTTTTTTAATCTGTACAGAAATCAACGGTGGTTGTAGGTGTGGTAGCAGATGAAAGTCTACAGACCAGTGGCTCTAGGAAAAGGTATATAACTACTACTGTGACATTAACACAATTTATTTTAAATTATTTTTCATTTCCCTCTGATTGTAATTACAGAAAAGAAAACCCAACTGTGTTTCTCTTTCTCAACAGTGTCTCTGTTCCTGACACTCTTGCTGCCACCAACAACAAGGTTGAAAATGTACCGTGGGGGAATCGACTCTTCGGTTATCACATAGTATGTTTGACAGAATGTGTCACAGCTTATATTAAACTAATTTTATTAGTTTGTAGGAATTTAATTTTTTTACAGTCACCAAAGTTTTTTGACATAATTAATTCTAATTGTTGTTGTTGTTTTGTTTCCAGCCCCGGAAGGCAAATCAAAGGTAAGACATTCTTCTTTGCCACATTTATTTATTTATGTATTTATTCATGCAGTATTTCTCTTTGCTAGATCATTCAGTACCTTATAAAAGGACATGAGTTTTGGCCAGCAGTTCTGCTAGTGTTAGTAAAACACTATATCTTTATTAGACAGTGTCTAAGCTTTAGACAGTGTGACACATAGACTCTAAAGGCTGATTTATCCATTTGTGTTTCTCTCCAGTCAAACATAATGTTTACAATTAAATAACTGTGTTTTTCCTTGTCACCAGTATCGTTGTCTCAGAAAACAACAACAACACAAAGACGAAAAAGGCTCGGTGGTGGCGTTGTTGCAGGGTATGTTCAAGTTTCTTTATTTGTACCCAGAGGTAGATTTTGTTTGCAGTATAGAGTCCTCATACACACACACAAAAGAGGCACATATCACACATCATTCAACTTAAGACAGTGGGAGTTAAGAAATGGCAAGTTAAATAAAAATTTAAACAAATAAAATTAAAAATTATTAAAAGTTCTTACAGGTCCAGACTATACTTAGATATGAATAGCAAAAAAAGAAGACAGAAAAATAAAAACAAAATAAAACAGCAAAATAAAATAAAACTTGTTTAGGTTGTAAAAACGTAGATAAAGGTTAAAATGTATATATAGAAATAGTAAATACATACATAAAAGGAACAATAAATAAACACCTGTGCAAAGCATAGCATGTATGTCTGACACAAAGCGCAGCTTCATTTATTGTTATATTGTGATATAATAATAAATGAAGATGAGTGTGTCTTTGCATGATTTAACCAGCATATTTGATTACTCCAACAGAAAACACGTCGAGTTACACCCACTGTCACCCCTCAACAGGACGAGGTAGTGGACTTTAAAGGCCTCATAGAGGAAAAGGAGAGACTAGAAGACAAGACAGTTCTTCCAACTGAGTCCAAAAAGAAGAAGAAGAAGGAAAAAAATGTTGTCTTGCCTGAGACCATCAAAAAGGAGAAAGATGAGAGGTTTCCTCAGGCTGTCCAACCCAAAAAATGCCAGGCCCCACCAGCTCCCACCCCTCACCAGGACACAGTAGTGGAGTTTAAAGGGCTCACAGAAGAAGAGGAAAGACTGCTTGGAGTAGACGAGACAATTTATCAAAATCTATCCAAGGGAAAAGATGCCATCTCCCCCAGTAAGTCCATCAGACAGGAGAAAGAAGATACAGTTCTTCATGCTGTGTCTGAAAATAAAGAAGAACTTGCCATCAACTCCATTGAGACCCACATACAGGAGAAAGAAGGGACAGTCCTTCAGGCTGTCCAACCCAAAAAACGCCGGGCCCCACCAGCTCCCACCCCTCACCAGGACACAGTGGTGCCCAAGGGAAAAGATAGCATCTCCCCCAGCAAGACCATCAGGCAGGAGAAAAAAGAGACAGTTCTTCAGGCTGTCCCCATGAAGAACAACCCTCCAACTGAGACATTCAGACAGCAGCAGATCCACCATCTTGGGTGAGTACATCTGCATATAAACACACAAGGAATAATGAACAAGGAATAATCTCCCAGAGCTACTGGGAGAAAATGAGCTCCAGTTTGAGAACATGCCATTGCAGAATTGATGATATTGACATGTGCTTGTCTTATTATGTTTGTGTGTCAGGTTCCCCAATCCAGCACAGTTCTGCTACATCAACTCCTGCCTGCAGAGCCTCCTCACATTAAAGGACTTTGTTAACACCATCAGCTGTCAGGAGCTGATCTGGAATTTATTACCTGATGCTGCACTTTTAAGGTATGGCATCCATAAGATACAATGACTAATTCTATCTTCAAGTTGTACCCTGAACACTAATATGTTAATTGTAAAGACGATGCCTCTGACCCCTTTCTCCCCATGTTTACAGATCATTCATGGACATTAAAGAGTCTCACTCTTCTGGCGATGTCAACCATAAGATTCGCCTCGTGAATGCATTCAGGAAGACAATTTGGTCCCCGGAGTTCCATGATCTTCAACAGAAGGTGAGTAATCTGGTTATGTCATCTATTGTTTTACTATCCCCTGATAGTTTTATTCATCTTTTTGATTGTGTGTGTCTGTCTGCAGGATGCTCATGAGTTCCTAACCTCCATCTTGGACCAGATGAGATGTTTGAGCCCACAGCTTCAGGTGATGGCAGCCAGCATGGACACAACCTACAGCTGTCCAGTGGAGCAACACATGGTTTTTAAAATGCTCAACATTAGAACCTGCAAGAGGTATGAGCACACAGTTCAACACATCACACACACATTCATGTATCTTGCAGCATGGCAAAGTATGGCAGTTTGCAGCTTTATTATAACCACAATGTCCTTTTAATGTATAGATGTGGGACAGAATCACACAGAGAGGAGGAATTTACTAACCTCTCCCTTGACCTCATACCTGGCGGCGGATCCGTAGAGGACATGATAAAAGAATACCTGATGGTAAGAAACACCTCTCCTCATTTATTTACAACAGAACTGACTGATATGATGTAGAAAACACTGACACATTTCTATCGCAGCAACACTGCCTGTATCACAGTATGTAAATAGATATGTGCTTGTTTCGCTCTCATGCATGTAAATCCAGTATAGAAGTGAAAACGTGTTGTTTCTTTCTGTTGCGCAGGAGAAGGAATTGGATTACAATTGTGAGTGCGGTGCCACCACTTCAGTCCAGCGCTCATCATTTCTGACCGTGCCAAGGTAAGTGACATCACATCAATTATAAATGACCAAAGCTCCTGACCGCAGTGCTCAGTGATGATGCTGGTTGACCCAGTGGTATCAAACTGGGCTTCACTGACCCAAAGTGTTTGTGAAATCTTTAATATAGAAATTTTGAAAACAAAACACAATTTTTTCTTTAACGCTTGGTACTCATAACTTTTTTTTCTGTTTACAGAGTACTGGTTTTACACCTGAAGCGCTTCAGGATAACTCCCACCTTCACACTGACAAAGGTCCATGATCCCATCGTCCTCCTTAGAGATCTAGTTGTGACCACTGACCAGGTAAAGAAAAACTAAATATCCTCATAGCAAAGGCAATCATCAGACTGGCTGAAATATTTTAATGTATGGACTTTGTGACTCGGTGCACTAACTCTGATTTACTGTGTTTCTTCTTCTCAGGCTGGTGCCCTCTACAGTCTAGTCAGCTCCATTAACCACATCTCCCCCTCACAAAAATGTGGTATGATAATCAATTATTTTACTAAAACTCACATTGAAACAAGAAGTTTTTTTTTCTTTGTTTGACAACAACTTTCTTACATGCTCACTGTCTTATGTCTTATGCACATGCTTAATGCGTACTATCCTGTTAGGACACTACATCTGTGACGGAGTGGATACGGATATAGGACAGGAGGACCTAACTGACCGCTGGTTCACCTACAATGACTCAGTGGTCACGGAAACCAGTGGTGACAATGTATGTAACCAGCGGGAAAAAACCTCCTACATCTTGTTCTACCAAAGACAGGTAAGAGGAAAACTCTGTGGCATGAGTCACATCACAAACACTGATGTTCTTAAAATTAAATAAGACAGCACTTCAGACTAATAAGAAGAGGGAACGCTGTATTTATTGTACGTTTATTTCTTTTTTTAGGACTAGAAGGCGGGGTGCTCTTTCAAGACTTTGGAGACCCATCGGCAGGACCAGGGACCTGAACTTAAGTCAAGTCAAAGTCAAAAGTCACTTTATTGTCAGTTCTGCTACACATGTACACATACAGAGAACTGAAATTACTTTTCTCTCAGAACCCTAGTTTAAAACAAATATACACATACACATACACACACACAGCTATATACAGAATAAAAACAAGCTCAAAAATATGCAGACTGAACATATAAAATACAAATATTGGCCTGGGATTGGATGACGACACTGGGACCAGCGGAATAATGACGAGACCATGACCATGGATTGGACGACGACACTGGGACCAGCAGAATAACGAGGAGACCATGACCTGGGATTGGACTACGACACTGGGACCAGCGGATGAGCGACGAGACCATGACCTGGGATTAGACGAAGACACTGGGACCAGCAGATGGATGACGAGACCATGACCTGGGATTAGACGACCACACCGGGACCAGCGGATGAACGACGAGACCATGACCTGGGATTGGATGATGACACTGGGACCAGCGGAATAATGACGAGACCATGACCTGGGATTGGACGACGACACTGGGACCACCAGAATATCGAGGAGACCATGACCTGGGATTGGATGACGAGACCACAGCCAACGGATAAGCGCCGAGACCACAGCCAGGGGTTAAATGGCGAGACCATGACCTGGGATTGGACGATGACACTGGGACCAGCGGATGAAAGACGAGCCCATAACCTGGGATTGGACGACGACACCAGGACCATAGGATGAACGACGAGACCATGACCTGGGATTGGACGACGACACCGGGACCAGCGGATGAATGACGAGACCATGACCTGGGATTGGACAGCGACACTGGGACCAGTGGAATAACGACGAGACCATGACCTGGGATTGGACGACGACACTGGGACCAGCAGAATAATGACGAGACCATGACCTGGGATTGGACTATGACACTGAGACCAGTGGATGAACTACGAGACCATGACCTGGGATTGGACAACGACACTGGGACCAGCGGATGAATGACAAGACCCTGACCTGGGATTGGATGATGAGAATACAGCCAACGGATAAACGACAAGACCACAGCCAGGGGTTAAATGGCGAGACCATGACCTGGGATCGGACGATGACACTGGGACCAGCGGATGAACGACGAGCCCATAACCTGGGATTGGACGGCGACACCAGAACCAGTGGATGAATGACGAGACCATGACCTGGGATTGGACGACGACACTGGGACCAGCGGAATAACGACGAGACCATTACCTGGGATTGGACGACGACACTGGGACCAGTGTATGAACTACAAGACCATGACCTGGGATTGGACAACGACACTGGGACCAGCGGATGTACAACAAGACCATGACCTGGGATTGGATGACGAGACCACAGCCAACGGATAAACGCCAAGACCACAGCCAGGGGTTAAATGGCGAGACCAAGACCTGGGATTGGACGATGAGGACAGGATCAGCAAATGGACGACAAGACCACAACCAATGGCTGGATGACGAGACCACAACCAGCGGATATGCGACGAAACCACGGCCAGCAAATAAACAACAAGACCATGACCTGGGATTGGACAACGAGACCAGCCCCAGTGGCTGGACAATGAGACCAAGACCAGCGGATAAATGACAAAACCATGACGAGACCAGGAACAGCGGGTGGACGACGAGACCACAACCAGCGGTTGGACGAAAAAAAACATGACCTGGGTTTGAACGGCGAGACCAGGAACAGCGGATGAGCGACAAGACCATGGGCTGGGATTGGAAGACAAAACCAGGACAAGCATATAGATGGCCAGACCATGGCCTGGGATTAGACGATGAGACCTGGGATTGAACGAAGAGACCAGAGCCAGCTGATGGATGACAAGACCACAACCAGCGGCTGGACCACAAGACCAGGACCAGCGGATGGATGACAGGACCACAACTAACTGATGGTTCGCCCACAACGACTAGGTGGTCACGGAAACCAGTGTTTATGAGTGTGTAATCAGCAGGAAAAAATCTTCTACACACTGTTCTACAAAAGGCAGGTAAGACGAAAGCACTTTAGTCCAATTCCGTGTCATGGTTTCGTTGTTTATCAGCTGTTCCTGGTCTCGTCGTCAAATCCCATGGGGGAATTGGGAATGAACGAGACCTGGACCAGCGGATGGATGAAAAAGACCACAACCAGTTCATGGTCTCGTCGTCCAGTCCCAGGTCATGGTCACCTTGTTTATCTGCTGGTTCTCAAGACCATGACTTGGGATTGGATGCCATGGTTTTGTCGTTTATCTGCTGGTCCTGGTTTTGTTATTTATCCTTGGTAGGGGTTTTGTTGTCCAATCCCAGGTCAATGTCTCCTCGTTTATTCGCTGGTCCAGGTCTTGTCGTTCAATCCCAGGTCACGATCTCCTTGATTATTTGCTGGTTGTGGTCTTGTCATTTATCCGGTGGTCCTAGTCAAATTTTTTATCTGCTGGTTGTGGTCTTAAGACCATGACCTGGGAATGGACGACATGGTCTCGTCATTTATCCACTGGTAGTGGTCTCATCGTCCAATCCCAGGTCATGGTCACCTTGTTTATTCGCTGGTTGTGGTTGTCGTTTATACGCTGGTTGTGGTATTGTCTTTTAATCACTGATCCTGGTCTTGTCGTTTATCTGCCGGTCTTGTTCTCAAGACCATGAACTGGGATTCGATGCCATGGTTTTGTCGTTTATCCGCTGGTTCTGGTTTTGTTGTAATCAGCTGGAAGGGGTCTCCTCGTCCAATCCCATGTCATGATCTCCTCGTTTATTCGCTAATTATGGTTGCGTCGTCCAATCTCAGGTCATGGCCTCCTCTTTTATTCGCTGGTTGTTTTCTCCTCATCCAATGCCAGGTCATGGTCTCCCTGATTTTTTGCTGGTTGTGGTCTCGTCGTTTATTAGCTGGTTGTGGTCTTGTTGTTTATCTGGTGGTCATGGTCTCCTTGTTTATTCGCTGGTTGTGGTCTTGTCGTCCAATCCCAGGTCATGGTCTTCTCGTTTATTAGCTAGTTGTGGCCTTGTCCTTTATTCACTGGTTGTGGTCTTGTCGTCCAATCCCAGGTCATGGTCTCCTTGTTTATTCACCGGTAGGGGTCTTGTCTTCCAATCCCAGGTCATGGTCTCCTCTTTTATTCACTGGTTGTGGTTTGGTCGTCCAATCCCAGGTCATGGTCTCCCTGATTTTTTGCTGGTTGTGGTCTTGTCTTTTATTCGCTGGTTGTGGTCTTGTTGTTTATCCGGTGGTCCTGGTCTCGTTGTTTGTCTGCTGGTTGTGGTCTGGAGACCATGACCTGGGAATGGACGACATGGTCTCGTCATTTATCTGCTGGTAGTGGTCTCGTTATCCAATCCAAGGTCATGGTCTCCTCGTTTATTCACTGATTGTGGTCGCGTCGTCCAATCCCAGGTCATGGTGTCCTCGTTTATTCGCTGGTTGTGGTCTCGTCGTCCAATCCCAGGTCATGGTCTCCTCGTTTATTTGCTGTTTGTGGTCTTGTCGTTGTGGTTTTGTCTTTTATCCGCTGGGCATGGTCTCATTGTCCAATCCCAGGTCATGGTCTCCTCGTTTATTCTCTGGTTGTGGCATTGTCGTCCAATCCCAGGTCATGGTCTCCTCGTTTATTCGCTGGTTGTGTTCTCATTGCCCAATCCCAGGTGATGGTCTCCTCATTTTTCTGGTTGGGTATCTCGTCGTCCAATCACAGGTCATGGTCACCTCATTTATTCGCTGGTTGTGGTTGTCGTTTATTTGCTGGTTGTGGTATTGTCGTTTAATCGATGATCCTGGTCTTGTCGTTTTTCCGCTGGTCTTGGTCTCGAGACCATGACCTGGGATTGGGCGCCATGGTTTTGTCGTTTATCCGCTGGTCCTGGTTTTGTTGTTATCAGCTGGTAGGGGTCTCATAGTCCAATCCCAGGTCATGGTCTCCTCTTTTATTCACTGGTTGCGGTTTCCTCATCCAATCCCAGGTCATGGTCTCCCTGATTTTTTGCTGGTTGTGGTCTTGTCGTTTATTTGCTGGTTGTGGTCTTGTTGTTTATCTAGTGGTCATGGTCTCCTTGTTTATTCGCTGGTTGTGGTCTTGTCGTCCAATCCCAGGTCATGGTCTCCTCGTTTATTAGCTAGTTGTGGCCTTGTCGTTTATTCACTGGTTGTGGTCTCGTCGTCCAATCCCAGGTCATGGTCTCGTTTATTCACCGGTAGGGGTCTTGTCGTCCAATCCCAGGTCATGGTCTCCTCGTTTAATTGCTGGTAGGGTATCTCGTCGTCCAATCACAGGTCATGGTCTCCTCGTTTAATTGCTGGTAGGGTATCTCGTCGTCCAATCACAGGTTATGGTCACCTCGTTTATTCGCTGGTTGTGGTTGTCGTTTATATGCTGGTTGTGGTATTGTCGTTTATCTGCTGGTCTTGGTCTCGAGACCATGACCTGGGATTTGGCGCCATGGTTTTGTCGTTTATCCGCTGGTCCTGGTTTTGTTGTTATCAGCTGGTAGGGGTCTCGTTCGTCCAATCCCAGATCAATGTCTCCTTTTTTATTCGCTGGTTGTGGTCTCGCTGTCCAATCCCACGTCATGGTCTCCTCGTATATTCACTAATTGTGGTCGTGTCGTCCAATCCCAGGTCATGGTCTCCTCTTTTATTCACTGGTTGTGGTTTCCTAATCCAATCCCAGGTCATGGTCTCCCTGATTTTTTGCTGGTTGTGTTCTTGTCGTTTATTCGCTGGTTGTGGTCTTGTTGTTTATCTAGTGGTCATGGTCTCCCGTTTATTCACCGGTAGGGGTCTTGTCGTCCAATCCCAGGTCATTGTTAAGGGTAGCGGGGAGAGGCTTGAGCGCACAACACCGGAGGCAGGATTTAGTAGAGTTCAGGGTTTTATTAGCAGGGTGATGTGGGGGGAAAAGGCTGGGTGAGCTGGAGGGGAGCTGGAGGTGAGCTGGAGGGGAACCGGAGGTGAGCTGGAGGTGAAGAGCAGGTGAGGTGACTGGGCTGGTTGACGGGCAGGCAAGCCGGATCACTGCTGGAGAGGGGAGATCTGTGGGAAGAGAGGTTGAATATGAGTTGGAGCAAGGCAAGGAGGCAAAAAGGGTCAAAAAGCCAAAAGGCAAAAAGGTGCGGCCATCCGGGGCATCAGGGTGGGCCCTGATGCCCGGAGGAGGGCAGGGGACATGATCTGCGACCTGGGAACCCAGCTCCGTTCCTCAGGCCCATACCCCTCCCAGTCAACCAGGTACTAGAACCCGCCGGGCCCGAAGGAGCCGCCGAACCGCCCACTGAGGGTGACCATCCACCAGCTGAGGAGGGGGCTGAGCAGGAGCCGGCGGCACAAGAGCGTTTGTGACGACGGGCTTGACCCGGGAGACGTGGAACACCGGGTGGACACGCCGAAGGGAGTGGGGGAGGACCAGCCGGACAGCCGCAGGTTTGATCACCCGGTCGATGACATAGGGGCCGATGTACCTGGGCGCCAGCTTCCAGGAGGGGACGTGGAGGGGGAGGTCAGCAGTGGACAGCCAAACCCGCTGGCCGGCCTGGTACTCAGGTGCAGGGGAGCGGCGCCGGTTGGCACCCCGAGCGGCCCGTGACGTAGCACGGAGCAGAGCCGAACGCACAGAAGCCCAAACCCGCCGACACCGACGGATGTGAGCCTGGACAGACGGGACCGAAGCATCAGCCTCCTGGAGTGGGAGCAGGGGGGGCTGGTACCCCAGGGAGCACTCAAAAGGTGACCGGCCGGTGGAGTCGCTGACCATGGCATTCAGGGAGTACTCAACCCAGGGCAGGTCCCTGCTCCAGGAGGATGGATGGAGGGAAGCCATGCAGCGGAGTGCTGACTCCAGACTCTGATTGGTCCTCTCGGCCTGCCTGTTGGTCTGGGGGTGGTAACCGGATGAGAGGCTTGCCGTGGCCCCAATACCCCCACAGAAGGCCTGCCACACCTTCGAGGTGAACTGGGGACCACGGTCGGACACCACATCCTGGGGGAGCCCGTACAGCCTGAAGACATGGGCAGTCAGCAGCTCTGCAGTCTCCGCTGCGGTTGGCAGCTTCGCCAGGGCCACCAACCGCACAGACTTTGAAAACCGGTCCACAATGGTGAGGATGACTGAGTCACCCTGGGACAGGGGGAGACCAGTCACAAGGTCGACCGCGATGTGGGACCATGGACGACTGGGCACGGGGAGGGGCCGCAGCAGACCAGACGGGGGCTGATGGGATGCCTTGCTGCGGGCACAAGTGGGGCAGGCTGAGACGTACCCCCGGACATCCTCTGGCATAGTAGGCCACCAGAACTGCCGGCGCAGGAAGGACAGGGTACGTCGGGCCCCCGGGTGGCAGGCAAATCGGCTGGCATGACCCCACTGGATTACCGTGGCTCTGACGGCCTCCGGGACGAAGAGACGACCAGGTGGACCAGTGCCAGGGTCGGGCTGGGTGTGCTGAGCCTTTATGACCGCTGCCTCGATGTCCATATTAACCACTCCGATGACCCGGGAGGAAGGGAGGATGGTATCTGGAGTGGTAGGCTCCTCCCCCGCCGCATGACACCGAGACAGAGAGTCAGCCTTATTGTTCAGGGACCCCGGGCGGAACGTGATGGTGAAGTCGAACCGCCCGAGGAACAGGGCCCATCGTACCTGGCGGGAGGTCAACCTCCTGGCCGACCTGATGTACGTCAGATTTTTGTGGTCTGATAGAACGGTGATGGGGTGCTCTGCGCCCTCCAGCCAGTGCCGCCACTCCTGGAACGCCTCCACAACAGCCAGTAGCTCCCGGTTCCCAATGTCGTAGTTGGTCTCTGCGGGGGAGTAGCGACGGGAAAAGAAGGCACAGGGGCGCATCTTCTGGTCAGCAGACCGCTGAGAGGGGACACCGCCCACGCCCGTGTCTGAGGCGTCCACCTCTCACTATGAAGGGCCTCGCGGGGTCCGGGTTGACCAGGATCGGTGCAGAGGTGAAGCGCCTCTTCAGGTCAGCGAAGGCGGTAATGGCCCCTGGTGTCCAGGCAAACGGTCACAGAGAGGAGGTGAGGGCAGTGAGGGGGGCAGCCACCCGACTGTAGTCCCGAACGAACCGGCGATAAAAGTTGGCGAAGCTGAGGAAGGACTGCAGCTGCTTGCGGGAGGTAGGCTGTTCCCAGTCGACGACTGCCCGGATCTTCTTAGGGTCAGGCCGGGTCCGTCCCCCCTCCACAATGAGTCCCAGAAATTCCACGGAGGGAGCGTGGAAGATGCATTTCTCAGCCTTAATAAACAGTCGGTTCTCCAAGAGACGGTGGATGACGAGGCGGACATGCTGGACGTGTTCTTCGGAGTTTCTGGAGAACACCAGGATGTCATCCAGATACAGGACCACAAAGATGTCCAACATATCCCTCAGCACGTCGTTCATCAGGGCCTGGAAAACCGAGGGGGCGTTGGTTAGGCCGAAGGGCATCACTCGGTATTCATAGTGGCCACGGGGGGTCTTGAAAGCCGTCTTCCACTCGTCCCCCTCACGGTCCGTAGGTCCAACTTGGTGAACACCGTGGCCCCGAGGAGGGGCTCGAAGTTGGAGCTCATGAGGGGGAGAGGGTAGGTGTTCCGGATGGTGATGGCGTTGAGCTCACGGTAGTCAATGCATGGCCTGAGGGACCCATCCTTCTTCTTCACAAAGGAAAATCCCGCTGCCACCGGGGAGTGAGAAGGTCGGATAAGCCCCTCGGCCAGGCTCTCGGAGATGTACTCATCCATGGCGGCCTTCTCTGGAGGGGCAAGGTTGTACAGGCGGCTGACCGGGTGTTTGCTGCCAGGGCGGAGCTCAATGGCACAGTCATAGGGCCGGTGCGGGGGCAGGGTGTGTGCACGCTCTTTACTGAAGGCCTCTCCCAAGTCGTGGTAGACTTCTGGCACGGAGGAGAGGTCCGGGGGAGCTGGAGGGGGCTGTGGTGGTGACAACGGGGTATGGGCAGCACGGAGACACCGCGCATAGCAGGCCGTACTCCAGCTGAGGATGCGCCCCTCACCGTAGCTGACATGGGGAATGTGGAGCTCAAGCCATGGTCGGCCCAGAATGAGGGGGGCTTGGGGAGAATTAAGGACATAGAAGTCGATCGTCTCCACATGGTTCCCGGAGATGGTCATGGAGAGGGGTCTTGTGCGGTGGGTGAGGGGCCCCAGACTGTGTCCATCAAGGGCAGAGACTGCAAGTGGGGACTCCAGGGCGACGAGGGGGAGGGCAGCCGAGCAGGCAAACTGGGCGTCCAGGAAGTTCCCGTCTGCCCCTGAGTCTATGATGGCCCCGACTGAAATAGTCTGACCCTGCCAGGAGAGGGTGACAGGGAACCTGGCTGGGCTGATAGGTGGTGGGGAGTGAGTAATTCGGCTCACCCGCAATCCCCCTTCGGGTGAGCCTACTCTTTTGGCAGGGAGGGGCAGGAGTCGCGGAGGTGCCTGCCGTCACCACAGTAGAGGCACAAGCCCCGGACAATCCTCCGGTTCCTCTCTGCTGCGGTGAGGCGAGTCCGACCCAACTGCATGGGCTCCTCACCTGAGGGGATGGTGGTGGCTGGTTCTTGAACAGGGGGGTTGGCTCTTGGTGGGGAGGCCCGGAGGATGGTGTTCCAGGGCCGTGATGAGCTGGTCGGGGGCCGCCTCTCACGCTGGCGCTCCCTGATGCGCTCGTCCACATCAATAGCCAAGGCCACCAGTTCGTCCAGAGTGGAGGGCTTGTCTCTGATGAGTTCATCCTTGATGGTCTCACTCAGCCCCTGACGAAAAGCGCTCCTTAGCCCAGTGTCGTTCCAACCACTCCCAGCGGCAAGAGTGCGAAACTCCGTCGAGAAGGCGGCTGCTGTCCGGTTCCCCTGGCGAAGGGATATCAGCCGTGCCCCAACATCCTGCCCGGCAGTGGGGTGGTCGAAGACCCTCCTGAACTCATCGAGGAAGGTGGTGTAGTCATCAAACAAAGCCGGGCGAGAGCTGAGGATGGCCTGGGCCCAATTCAGGGCCTCGCTGGTGGTGAGGTTTGTGATGAAGGCCACACGGGCTGCTGTTGTGAGGAACTGGCTGGGTTGATGGGAAAATATCAACTCACACTGCATGACGAAGCCACGGAACTGGGAAAAGGTCCCGTCGAAGGGGCGGGGACTGGCCAAGTTGGGCTCAAGGGGCTGGACGGAAGGCAGGGCCGGGGGCGGAGCAGCCAACGGGGGTGGACCTGCGGCAGGGGCAGCCAGGGGGGTGATGGCAGCCATAAGTGCAGCCACCTGCTCCGACAGGGCCTGGACCATCGATGTGAGGTTCTGGACCTGGGAAGAGCGCCCCTGCTGGAGAGCCTCCTGGGCCAGGAGCCGGTCACCCAGGGACTGGACGGAAACCGAAGCCTCCCTGAGGAGACGGCTGTGGTCCGAAATAACTCTCCCTTGGGCCTGGAGAGCCTGCTGTGCGGGTTCAGGGAGCGGGGTTTGGGTCCGCTCTCCTGTGTCTGCCGAGCCTGGGTCCATGGCCAGATCTTCTGTTAAGGGTAGCGGGGAGAGGCTCGAGCGCACAACACCGGAGGCAGGATTTAGTAGAGTTCAGGGTTTTATTAGCAGGGTGATGTGGGGGGAAAAGGCTGGGTGAGCTGGATGGGAGCTGGAGGTGAGCTGGAGGGGAACCGGAGGTGAGCTGGAGGTGAAGAGCAGGTGAGGTGACTGGGCTGGTTGACGGGCAGGCAAGCCGGATCACTGCTGGAGAGGGGAGATCTGTGGGAAGAGAGGTTGAATATGAGTTGGAGCAAGGCAAGGAGGCAAAAAGGGTCAAAAAGCCAAAAGGCAAAAAGGCAACAGCAACAAACACTTCGCAGGGAGTCTGCGTCTCTTCTAGGTACTTGCCAGGTAACAATCAGTTAAGATCTGGCGATGACTGGCAGGAGAGCTGGAGTCTTGTAGGCAGAGGGGTTGATTGGAGAGTGGCAGCAGGTGTGCAGTGATCCGGCTCATTCACCTCGTCAACTCAACCTGTTGCAGCTGTGTCTGAGGAGTGCCCGCTGGGAGCGAGCTGAGGTGCTGGGAGTGGCTAAGGCCGGAACAGAGGGGTGTGAAGGAGCAGAGGAGGAGGGTGTGGGTGGAGCTGTAACAGTCATGGTCTCCTCGTTTATTCGTTGGTAGGGGTCTTGTCGTCCAATCCCAGGTCATGGTCTCCTCGTTTATTCATTGATTGTGGTCTTGTCATTGTGGTCTTTTATCTGCTGCTCCTAGTCTTGCGTTTATCCGCTGGTCCTGGTCTCGAGACCATGGCTTGGGATTGGACAACATGGTTTTCGTCGTTTATCCGCTGTTCCTGGTTTCGTCATTTTTCCACTGGTTGTGGTCTCAAGACCATGATCTGGGGTTGGACGATATGATCTTGTCACTTATCCACTCGTTGTGGTCTCAAGACCATGATTGTCGTGAACTTGACTCAGGGACAGGGACTCAGAAGCAAAACGGCGGCAGCAGGTCCACCAGCCCACAGGAGGATGGGTCCCCCCAGAGAGCCTGGTTCCTCCCAAGGTTTCTCCCTCCAGGAGGGAGTTTTTCCTTGCCACAGTTGCCAAAAAACTCCTGTCCTGTAGATTTGGCTTGCTCTCTGGGGAAGATGGTAAACTGAAAGTAAATAACTTTTCAGTTTACTATTTAAATAAATGAAAGAATATTAATAATAATAATTACAATAATGATGATAATAATAATAATAATTATAATAATGATGATAATAATAATATTGTGAATAAATAAACAATTTCAAATTCAATTTATTTTCTTCTGTTATTTGTATTAATATGGATTGTTATAGTAGCTTATATGTAGACTCTGCAATGAAATTAACAAAAGGTTAAGTCCTTACATGTGATTTATATATATATTAATATATGTATTGGTCAACCATTAAAATGAGAATATGCAATATATCCTAAATGTTTATATTGAAGGTACATTGTGGTATTTATGTTGCTGTTGTTTAATTTAAACTGTGAGCAGTTAAATAGTTATTCAGTTAAAGCTACTTTGCATATTGAATCACCTAAAACAACAAAACACCTTAAACTGACTGGGTTTTGGAAAGAGATCGTGTTTTAAGATCTTTATGACCATTTCTAAATGTCAGTCAGCACACAGATGGTGATTTCAACTGTTTGAACGTGTTGCAACCAAACAAACAAACCATTTCAAATTTCACATGTTTTCTAGACACCAAGAAAGAGAGGACATAATAAAGAATAATAAGAAAAAAAAACAGAATAAAAAGGTGGCACTTAGGAAATATGTATGAGGTTGAAAAAGTATTCAGATGCTCTGAAGGTTTAGTACGGAGCAAATTTAGTCATTGACTTTGGTGAGGGCAAGTTGCTTGTCTTGAGTATTTAATACTCAGTTCTGGCTTGTTTGTGTTTATTATGTGATTGGTCACTAAGACAATTGACGGGTAAAATGTTTTGGTAAAAAAAATGTATCAAATAAGTCTTTGGTGACTTTGAAGAGCTTCCTCTTTGTTAAGGGCTGTCTGATGACAAGAAAGAAAATACAAACTCATCAGTGACAGACATAGATTTAAAAAAAGGGGGGAGCAGTCCACTAGCACCTAAAGAATTGCATTAAACTGTTTTAAGTTTTTTAGCCACAAACTAGGTTTTTAATGGCTTTTCACCAGACCACTGGGGATGGTGGACATGGTATATTGCATCTAAAGTAAGCTAGCTAATACCTGTTGCCATGGGGGCATCCATATACATATTTTAATTAAAATAGCAATAAAATAGATGTCATTTTTTGGAACATTTACTCCTCTAGGCTGAAACAAGACGAGGTAATTTGTAAACATGATTGCATCCACACAGGGCGAATCAGTCAAGTTGAAAACTTACTTTTCTTCATTGTGTACAGATCACATCCAATATGAGTTTCACATTTCTGATGATACCTACTGCATGTATCCAACCCTTTAATGTAGTCACTTTTCTCCATTTCCAATTTCGGCATATTGACCCTGCTTTTATTGATTTATCATTTCTTGCCCTTCATCTAAATTTTGCAGATCATAACAGTCACATTACAAACAAGCTATATTACTGCATACACTACTGTGAGTATTCATTTTTGGCAACTCAATTGTAAATGTGAGGCCAGCTTCACTAATGCATAGCCAAATAGGTAATTATCCCCAGTCTCTCTTCCAAAGCGAATATTAAACTGGCACGTCTTTCCTGTCTCCAGTTTTGATTTGAGAGGTGCTGACTCGGGAAGTTTACGTCCTCTGCAATAAGAGAACATGACTTTGATCTGCTGAATGTATTCATCACATACCACTGAGGTTATCTGCTGTTTTTTTTGTGGTGATTGTGTTGGCGGAGCACTCTCTGTCCTTTCACTTCAAATGACAGCACGTTATGATGAAACAGAACAGTGTTTCCTAATTTTCCCATCAAACCGCGGCTCATAACCTGTCTCCTCCTTAATATAAAGCTTCTCAGTCTGTCTGTCTCTTTCATTTGTCTTCTCACATGCTCACAGACAGGCTTAATTAACAGAAACAGCCTAACTGTTTTCTAACAAATGCCATCAGCTGAGTGAAGAATTTATTTTTGGTAGGATGACAAATGGCGACCTGTTGGAGCAGTCTGATGTTTTACTACTTGGCCATTATCTTGAGCAGTTACACGACCGCACTGTTTTTATATATTGTCTAGCAAAGACAAGGCTAAGGAATGCAGTATAAAGTAAGAGGTCCATCCCTCACGAGTGTTCACATAAACACACACACATGTGCACTCACAATTAGATTGCACACTGATAGTGAACAGAAAAGAGAACTGTAAGCAATTCAGTGTTTGGCCTTGGTACTGAGGGGTTCTGACATTTTTTTCTTCAATATTTCTTTCTGTATGAAACAACATTTCTGTCTCATGAGTAGTTATTCTGTGGTTAGGGCAAAGTCTTTAAAGATGGAGTATTTGCCCTGTAACCAAGAGGTTGCAGCACAAACCCAGGCCGCACTGTTCCCTCTAGACTGATGGCAGCCACCCATATGGCCCGGTCGGCCCATGTCGGCTTCGCTGCCTTCTTCAACAATTCAAATCCGACAGAAGGAAGCGGATCTAAAATGATTTAAGAATATGAATAAAAGATTCAACAAAAGCCGCAGTATTCTTCCTTCAAAACCTATAGCTGTGTAGCATCATCTTCTCCGTGATAGTATCTGAGATGGTGCAGTGTTTCATTGTAAACAGAAGAAAAAGTTTCATACTTTTACATAGTTCAGCATTCTTTTAATGACATCCAAACCTTAGTCATAAAAATCTGCTATTCATTTCTCCCTTGTTCCAACTCAGGAGTAGACGAAACGTTTTCATGGTAATCTGGCCTGGCTGTAAAGATTTTTCTGAGGAGGTCCTCGGAGACAGAAGGCCTTCTTTTAAGAGCAGAGAGGTTTCAGAAGAGAAAAGAAGAGTAAAGTTAACTATCCGACTACACCACTGTGAGCTTGATAGACTTTACAGTGGATATGGGAATTTATTCCCTCCTGCTGTTGTAGATCATATTGTAATGTACTCACGTAGGGTGATGGACAAAGCTAACCTGAGGGTTTTGGGTGACCTCCCATCACAGCACACACTGAGGGTCTGTTTGGAATTAAGTGGAAAATCATGTTACTGTATTTCCCGTTTGGGAGCAGTAAAATACAGTCAAGGTCCATATTTATCACTACTGAAACAGGCAAATACAGTCAAATAATACCGGCAAAGGCAACACAGATGCATAAAAAGCATCTCGAGTGTCCCAATATAAATGGATGCTTGGCTTTTACCTATCACATTGTGTCCACTATCATTTGTAGCCAGACCAGATATTGAAATAACATTTTTTGCTGCTAGTAATCTTAGAGGCAAAACACAGAGCACAGCTTAAGCTCATGCGCATATAATTTGTGTGTGTGTGAGAGAGCGAAAGAGAGTGTGCATGTGTGTGTCCATGGTGTGAAAGTACAAATATGGCAAACATCACCTAAATTGAGGTCCTACCTTGCCCCATCTGTCTTTTTTCTTCAGACTTTGGTTTAGGGTTAAGGTTAGATGTGAAAAAAGGAAAATATTGCTGATGAGTTAGGACACTACTAACAAACAGGCAAACATTGATTTAACGTGCGGAGGAAGTCTTGAAAACCATGTTGTTTCGGCAAAAAACAGTCATAAGTTGAACTTAACCAACAGGGATACAATTGACCTACAGCACACAGTACAAATTCAGCTGTCACTTCACAGTGATGTAGGTCTATTTATATAAGTTTGTCTATCCCCTGTGTGTGTGTGTGTGTGTGTGTGTGTGTGTGTGTGTGTGTGCGTGTGTGTGTGTGTGTGTGTGTGTGTGTGTGTGTGTCAAGGCTACAAACGAGGAGTGAATTTAACATCCTCAGAGGCTCAAACAGATGGTCATTAGTTTGTGTTTCTACATTTCTGGGCCACTGGAAACCAGTCCAGAGAAAGCTCCTGTTTGACTGGTCTTTGGGGATTTGGATGGATCCATCATTGTTTGGGAAAGTCAAGGAATCCAGAAAATAAAATGACTGTAATAGGAAGAAATCATGCCTGGGTTGTTCTTTGTTTATGGTCTTTTCCAAAAAACACAACCCCCTAATCATGTGGCTGACTGTTACAATTGCCAGCTTTGCCTAAAGACAGCTAATAAATTGGATGATTAAGTTCAGGATCAGGGTTAAGAGAGTGGAATCATGTCTTATTATGCGCCACATTATAAACACCATGTCATTAGTCATGCCTACTGCCCTCTTACTGAATATCCTCCCAATCCTTTACATATGGCTGTGTTTTATGAGTGTGCGGTGGTCAGGGTGAGGGCCATCCTTCAGCCTGGTTAAATGTTTCCATACTGCTGAGTTTTGCTAACCGCAGCTGGTTGCCCAATTGTACCAATGAGAGGAGACCAGCGATCAAGGACAGCCTGCTAGGAAGATCGCTTTGGCTGATAGTTCTCGAGTTTGCATGCACATGCTTAATGTGTACAGTGCAAATGGTTGCATTATGCACATATGGGAACATGTCCTGTAAAAGGGTTGATTTTTAGAAGTAAATTGTTAGTGTCCAGAGAGCAAATTGAATGTTTTTCTTCAATTTGTGAGGCAGCGAGTGGAGTCAAACATCATAATGAGACAGATTTGTTAGTTTTATTATAAGACCAGTTTAAAAAAAACCCTGAAAAAACATTTGCAGTTCATCAGATTCGTCTATCTGAATGTTTTCCCAACATCTTAATTCCCAAAACATGAATTTAAATTATTTCATAACAAAAGTAATTCTCTGCAGTGTTACGAGAATAGACAGATCTGATTACACAAATGCAGAAACCGTTTATTCTGGCCTCCACAAACTTGTTGGCCTAATAAGAGGGAGCAAAGGTTTTATTTGGTACAAAATTTGACTTTGACTTTGTAATAACAACAGCTACAGCACGTCCCGAGTGTGTAGTTGTGTGAGCACCTGTCACATACATAAATCATATCAGTCATGAGAGGACACACAGGAAGAATGCTCTCTAATTACTCGGTTTCCATAGTTGGCTGTGCTAACAAGCTATGAGTGGCAACAGATGGGCTCTTGAAGTGAAAGAACAGTAAGCGCTATGATCTAAATAACAGAAAAGAGGTGTATGACCTATCCGCAGACTGTTTTTTGCCCTTTCAAAAATCCAATTCCACAAGACAAAAAATGCATAAATGCTTCTTAAGATGTTTCATGTGTCTTGATGAAGCCACGGAGCTTCAAATAAAGAAGCGAAGGAAGTGGTATGAAGGGGAACCATAAAGAGGCAAGAGTAAGTGGGCCTTTGAGACAAGATGGATGAGAACTCGACCACTGTCAGAGTGACATGTTTTGCTCTGCTGTTGGATAGATGCGTTGCCTGCATGTTGCTCTTCTGTCACTCCTGGCTGACCTCCCACTGCTCCCTTTGTGAACCTGTGACCCTGTTTGACCACACAGAAGCTCTCCATCAGCTGGGTCATGGATGCACTTTAACCCTCTCTGTTGCTCCAGCCTCAGTGTTGTAAGACATGCATGGAAGTGCAAGGACATCTTTAACACTCAACAATCTCCCTGTGACCCTGACATCATGGGTCATCCTTGGGGTAATGTAAAGCGACAAAATTGACTCTTCCAGTTTAAAGCCATCTTTTTTAATCTTCATTTTTAGCGAAATTTTAACCAGATGAGGGCTTTAACTCATCAGATGTCTAGATCTTAAGTTATCAGAGAAACAAGCTGAGCAAATGTTAGCTGCAGCTCGGCGTGCAGCCCCTCCAGTACGTCCTTTGTCCCTCGAATAGCGTTTCCAAGGTTTAGTTTTATCTGCTTGATTCAGAGAAGAGGAGACCTCTGGAGATAATTTGGCTTCCGGTAAAAACCTTAACTACTGCAGGAATCCGTGATGTAGATGTAGGTGACTACATTGATCACAATGTTGGTGAAGACAGCAACTCCCATGATCCCATGCCTTTCCACAACTTCACTAAATTCAGTCTTTTGTTATTGTTTTGATTGAGAGACCACTAGCAGCTGAAAAATAAATGCATAGTGTGCATTTAACAGCCATATGACTCAAATATTGGATATAGTCTAATGGACATGATGCCGTTGTGAAGGTCATAACCAGAAATGTTAAAGTGAAATTCAAAAAGATCAATTTAAGTGATTGGTGGAGGGTTTACAGGGAGGTCAATTGGTTTTCATAATGCAGAGTGCCTGCAAAGTGTGAAAAGGCAAAGCCCTCATTTAATTTTAGCGAAAGTGGTGAATATGAGGTGAGAGATCCCAAGAGTCCCTTTTCAGCCAGGGTCATTTGTCTACATGGAGAAACTCAGCACTGTAATAAGTCATGCATGAAATGTGTGTTTATACTTAACCAGACGCAGCAACAAAACACAAGAATTTAACACATCCTTTATGCAAACAGTTACATAAATATGAAGGAGCATGATTGTGTTACTGTAACAACATGAGTAGTAATGACGATAATTGTTTCAGTTTATCCAGAAGAATTGAAATGTGTTAAGTGTTATTCACAGGGGGTTGATGACATTACCTGAAAGCGAAAGTAGATTCAGTTGGAAAGAAAAGCACTGTTTATAATTATTTGTTCTGCTATTAAATGAACTGGTGGCGCAATTCTTCAATGCTGAAACGTCAGTTTCTGATTAGAGCAGCTCTGGTTTTTGTCCAGACAAAGCATTATGATTTCCCAACATCATTGCTGTAATTACAAATTTTATCATCTCTGGGATCCACCACTGGCAACAATCCTCATTCCCAGAAATCAAAAGGCAGTTTTTCAAATGGCATGAACACCTGATGACTTTATAGTTTGTCCTCTTCCCAACCTTCTCCTCCCAGGGTCAGGGTCAGAGGGTGATGCAACCGAGCCGTTGACCCTTGCATCTGCTCCAGTGCACGTCAACCTGACTAAAAGCGAAATGCAATAAACACGCCTAAAGGGCAAACAGGTATATAAAACCTGACATTCCTCTAACAGCCCATGTTTCAGTTGGCTTCAGAAGTACAGTGAGATGTGACCAGAGGCCACACTAGTGTGTTTAACTAATGGAAACATGGATTGTTTAAATCTGCTAGTATACAGTGAAAATGCTGTTAGAAAGAAAAATGAAACGTTTGGAGTGCATCGTGAAATAAAAACTATATCTCAAACAAAAATACTGCTTCTAGCCATAACTAAGTGCATTTACCCATGTACTGTGCTTGAGTACAACTTTTAAGAAAATATTTCCCCTGACCGCAGGGAAATCCAGCACGCTTCATTCAATCTCCACATACCACACTCTCGATTAGCCGGGCAGTGATGCCTGACAACGCACCTTGTCCAAATTTCATGCTCACTTTATTTGATGTAGGTCGCACTATGATATATCCTTCCAGTCCTGACCTCTGACACTGTGGCCTCTAGCGACCGCACACAATCTGTGAATGAGCGATCCAAACATGATGTGGGAGGTTTGCTGTCATGAGCCTTCACATCGCGACTCAGACCTGTTACTGTGTGTATCACCAGAGGTGGCCTGACTTTAATTTGGAAGAATACATTAGATGCCAAACCTCATATATTTGAAATTGCAATACAAACTTCATGATATGTATTGTGGACAGTCACACAAGTAGCATAGATAGGGATGCACAATTCTAATATTCATTATCAGTATCAGTATCATAGCAGAAGAGCTAAAAAAAAAAAAAGTATCCGATCAATAAGCCTAAACTTTTATGTAGATGCTTTACTAAACTTTGGCTGACCTGCTGTAGAAAGAGGTGAGCAGCACATGTCACATGAACAGTTTTATATTGAGATATTTTTGTGGGCAATATTTCTTTCTTTAGGGGTGTAGTTGTTTCACAGTTTGAGCATGATGTTTTTAGATGACCAGGTTTAGCAAAGTGGATTCTGGAAAAACTTTTTTTAACAGCTTAGTTGTTTAAGGGGAAAAGACGGTATAGGATTAGTGTCAGCAGATCATTAAGGTTGCCGTATCGGTATTGGGGAAAAAAAAGTGGCATCTTGCCGTCCTTAAAAATAATA
This sequence comes from Centropristis striata, assembly GCF_030273125.1. Taxonomy (NCBI): domain Eukaryota; kingdom Metazoa; phylum Chordata; class Actinopteri; order Perciformes; family Serranidae; genus Centropristis; species Centropristis striata. The sequence continues at coordinate 12,050,172 of NC_081536.1, forward strand.
TAGACAAATTGTTTATCATAGGTAGACTTTGAGGGGAAAATAAACAGACAGAGAACAAGTGATTTTAAACATGTAGACACGTGCACACATATAGAAACACAAAGAGCCTCCCCTCATCCACACACCAACATGTGCAGGACCTACGCTAACTAATGCAGTCATGGTTTTCTTGTAAAAACACACGCTAATTGGTATATGCGTCATACCATTCGTCATATGTGGGGAAAAAAACACATAAGTAAGCATGCATGATTATAATAAAGTTAAGTTTTTGGACCATTAAGGTTTCTGACCAATTTTTTGGACTAAGAGAAGAAACAATTGGGTTATCTGCATCGTAACACAAACAAATGATGCAAGCTTGATAGAAAGCAATTGACTGTTTTACGTCAGCGTCAGTGTTTGGCTTTGTTAATGGTGCTGTATGAGTGTTTATATTTTCTGTTGAACAAGTACAAAATGTTCCATGATAGTTTCATTGTTTTTTTTTTCAAATAGATGTTTATTTTGTCTTGAATTTACGTAATATTTAGTGTATTTACTGCAGCTTGCATGAGGGTAACAAGACTGCAGAAGTTAACTTTTGATTGTTAGAGTGAAGTTAAGTGAACTGCTTATGAAAAACACCTATTTAATTCCTGTCTGCTCCTGTTTTATTCATGCGCTGAGCAACTGTTTACACCCATGTTGTCTTTATAAGTCTGCACGCTTGAAGTAGACCATCACTAACGCTTGACAAAGACACAATACACAGAGAGGCAAACAAGTCTCTTTTATGTGAAAAACAGCAGAATTGCTTCACAAATTGAGTCTGTGTTTGAGATGTTTCCCTGAGGAGCCCATGAAACAAGGCTGACCACAGTCTAAACAAATGCCAGACAGATAAACCTGCAATGAACATCTCTCACTGACACAAAGACAAATGCAGACACACTGCAGATGCATATTGTACAAACACCAAGTGCCTAAACCTGTATTCTTTCTAATGGCCAGCAGGGGGCGACTACACTGGCTTGTTGATTTGTTATCTCAGTAATCATTTTCCTAATATGCTACGCTTTCAACTGGTAGTTTCAAGTCTTCTTAAATACAGCATGATGTTAATTTTGTAAATTATGGTCCAATTTAAAAGGGAAAAAAATGACAATAAAGTGCAGTATACTAGAGTTTGACAGGTTGCTTATGTCCAGTTTGAGTGTTGTGTGTTTTTATTTTATAAATTTTTTTTTTTTTTTTTTAGATTTTTTTTTGGCCATTTTTCAAGGCTTTATTGATAGTGAGAAACAGAGTGAAAGGGGGAGACAGAGGGGAAGACATGCGGGAAAGGGCTCCGAGTCTGATTCGAACCCGGGCCGCCCGCTCACGAGGACGGTGCCTCTATGGTATGCGCTCTACCAGGTGTGCCACCGGGGCGCCCCTATTTTATAACTTTGAACCTTTCACAGTGTGTTTTCAGTTAATCAAAGTTAACTGTAACATTTTGGATGCATCTTTCAAATTAGCATCCACAGCTCAACCCTCTTGTCCAAATATGGTCACATAAAACCAAGATGGTGACATCCAGAATGACTAACTCAGGGCTTCAAAACCATAGACCTCAAACCATGTTACTGTGACTACTTTCACTTCTTTTATACAGTCTGTGAAAATAAATGTGAACAAAATGAAGCAACATTACTACTGATCATTGAAATAATGAATGCAACTTAATGATTTATAATAGAGCCATCAAACTTTCACTGTAAATTACAGAGACGATAAATTATCTTTTTGTTCCTGACATAAAAGGCTACATTCCAGCTTTCTGTTATTAATTAAAAAAACATAAAATAATTTAAAACATATTGTCTATCAGTGAAAGGAAATAAATATTACTCAACATCATGAGGAAGAAAAGAATAACAAATAACACTGATTATAACGTCATCAATAGACCGCTATTATGACATCTATATGTCTGTGCCCAGGGACTTATTGTCTCATTATCCAGCCATGGTGCCGTCACTTTAATTTCCAGAAAGGCACCATACTAACGCTTAAGTTGACCCGAGTGTTTGCTGTAAACTAACCCTGGCAGTACGTCGTTACATGAGGAGACTCCCGCGTCTTATTTAAGAAGCTCATCATAAATCATACATCGCCCAGCCCTTAGCTGTGGTTGTGAGGTCGGAGTGTGATCCCAGTAGCCCCAAACTGCCGCACGTGTGTGAAAGCTGCATTTGATAGTGTTTGTCTTGTAAGGACACGTTGGATTACGGCTGGATGAAATAGCCTCGGGCTCTCTTTACAAGTCATAACTGCTTGAGTGGAGTGTTTATGTGTATGGGGGGTAGGGGGTGGACAGGAAACCAGCCTAATCCATCAGGATCAGTCCATTAAGCCCCAGACAGATTCAATTAAAGGAAAAAATAATTGCCTCTGCCACAATAACATAACACAGCAAAAAAACAATACTGCCTCAGATACTTAACCACTCGCAGCTTGATGCACAGGGAAATATTTGAACATGAGAGAACAAACTGAAGTCCGTTTTCATCTCACATTTGTTCCTTAAAACCATGCAGGGCGGGGGGCTCACATGGTGATTGGGATTTCATGGTTGAAAATGTACACAGAGTCTCCTCAACAGAAAACAAATGCTGCTCTCTGCGCTTGTTAAGCGTTGAAAATATCTTCCTCAACCCGAACTGAAGGAGAATGTTAATAGGTTTCAAATTAACATTGTTTAGTTGTCCAAATACTTCTAAGTCTTTCCATGCAGCCGCGGCCAGCTGCACAAATATTAACGATTCACCCACAGGGAGTATAACTTTCATTTCATACAAGAGCACTGTGAGACACCGACAGACAAGCTGATGCAGATAAAGTTCAAACCTTGGAAATAAAATATGTCAAGGGGACACCTAATATATCAGGACAATAGAAACTGCCAAGTAGAGCCCCAACCACAAATATGGAACCAGTAGAAGGAAAGCTCTGTAATCTCTTCCAGAGGTAGCTGTCATGCCTTCACATACTATCAACATTTTGCTTATATTGGAGTGAGATGAGAGAAACGTAGATATGGTTATGAAGCTTTTATGTCCTCAAGAATCTAAATGTGAGGATGACATTTATTTTCTGAATGTCCTGAGGACTGCATGAAACCCACTATTTTAATGCGTCATTGAAAAGCATAAAGGAATAATTTTATATTTAACAAAAAGCAGTCATTACTAAGAGTTAGATAAGAAGATTGATATCATTCTCATATATGTGTCTGTTTACCCATGTGCCCACAACTGATTTTTTTGTTTTCTTTGGGGGAGGGTTTCTCTGGGCTTCCCTAAGCACAAATTTTAAAATTGGTCAAACTGATTAGTTAGTTATTAGTGTGATCATACTAAATATAGTCTTTTGGTACCATTTGGTTAAATATTTAGCTACAGCTAAAGCATTTAGCTAAACATAAGGAGAAGAAAACAGTCACTCAGGAATTTATTGCACCAGGTCAAGAAATAGTCTGACACATAACCCCTCATTAAATGGCAATTTTCGTATTCTACACCTTTTTTTACAGGTTAAACAAACTACTTATAACCGCATATAACATGGTAATTTGTCACCTTAAGAGGCTCTGGGAGGTGGATATTGTAACCTGTGGACCGTGCCAGGCTAGCTGTTTCCACTTGTTTCCAGTGTTTATGCTAAGCTAAGCTAACAATGAAGCTTCATGTCTTGGATAATATATTATAAGCCTTTAAAACATTTAACATCTGTCTTTGAAAAGTGTGTAGTCAAAGTTATATTTCAGATGTCAATGAGTAGTTAACAGCTCCACCAAGTAGTGATTTTCCTCCTCTAAATGAAACATGGTTTCATTTCAATAAATGTTCAAAGGATCTAAATATCTTACCAACAATGAAAGAAAAACTAAAAACAGATTTGTGTTCCAGAATTGTTCTTCTTCTCTCTCCCATTAATCATGTCACAACCCCTCAGATGGATTTGCTGTCCCTGTAAATAAAACTGTATGGCTCTACCTCAAACAGCTACAACAGAAAATACTGCTTACAAACTGATGCTTCAGTATTAATAAATTAATGATGTAATATATCATTTTAATCAGAGGTACGAAACCACTACTTTTACTTTAATACTTTTACCACATTTCTCTTCTACATCTTGATGTGCTGTTACTTAAGGAGTTTTTTAAAACTTACTTTTACTTGTAATTAAGTATTTTTACATTTCTGTATGGGTAGTTTCATTTAAGGAAAAGATCTGGATACTTCTTCCACCACACATCATCACAGGCTTTAACAAATAGCAGAGATCCCTTAATCGTCTTGACCTGTTTAAAAAGTCCCAGCAGACAGTATAGTCAACAAACCATTCAGCCATGATTCCTCTGTATCCTCTCATGACCAGTCACACAGAGGGTCACTGAGTCATCTCTGCTCCACAAAGCAAAATCTCTTCCTTCTATCTCCTATTAACTCTTTTATAGCCACAATAAGTGTAAAAATGTGGCTGAAAGAAAGCTGTTCCCTTCCCTTCTTCCTCTGCCCTTTCCCTCGTCTTATCAGGTTTTATAATGTTCAAGATAGCGCCTTAAAGCTCAGACGTTTACCAGAAGCCCCCTGTGGGTCCTGAGGTCTGGTCAGGCTGATTGACAGCAGGCAGCCAATTCAGGGTCACCTGGCGCTGCCCTGTGCAGGCCTGGGAACAAGACATCTCTTATCAAAATCACAGTGCGACACAGAGCTGCTAACCAACTTCACCTGATAACAGTGATTCAGAACGAGCTGAGGAAGAGAAGGGGGTATAAAAAGGAGTTTGCAAGTGACAGTAAAATATGGAAAGGAAGAGATGCATCAAAGAGGGAGATTACCATAAAAGGTTTTATCTGGATACTTAATTCTAATCCTCAAGTTTCCAGCCAGGTGTTAATGATGTAAAGGTTTTTGACTTTCTTGAAGTACCTTTTCTTGGGACATTCTTGAAGCTCAATTTCATTGGATTTTTGCGTGCAGAAAGATGTTTAATGTTTGACCAATTAAATCCTTTGTTCCAACTGATGCCATACCTCCAGGTCATAGGTCAGGATAAAACATAACCTATTTATTTGATGCTAATGCTAGCGGTTGTGCTAGCCCCATTCCATAAGTGCATTAGCATCTTCATTGTATCCCAGCTGCTGGTCGATCTCAAGCCATACAGTTGCAAGAAAAAGTATGTGAACCCTTTGAAATAACCTGGTTTCCTGCATTCATTTGTCATAAAATGTGAGCTGATCTGCATGTAAGTCCCAAGTGTAGACAAACACAATGTGCTTAACCTAATACCATGAAAACAGTTACAATATTCCATGTTTTTATTGAACACATCCATTAAACATTCATAGTGATGGTGGAAAAAGTAAGTGAACCCTTGATTTAATAACTGGTCGAACCTCCTTTGGCAGCAATAACCTCAACCAAACACTTCTGATAGCTTCTGATCAGACCTGCACAACGTTCAGGAGGAATTTTGGACCATTCTTCGCTCAGAAATCTAGGTAATTTCAAAGGGTTCACATACTTTTTCTTGCAACTGTATATCTTAGCTTCTCTGTCTGGATAGGTTTTGTTGTGTGAAGCAGAAAATAGAGCAAGAATTTGCAGTGTGTATAGTTGTCATGCTAAAAATGTGCTGATTTTCCATATTCCCGCCCCGCATTTTTACATCACACTAATGAGCAATGGCTTTAAACCCCATCTCACCAAAGCTTGTACAGTGAAACAGACCAAACACCCGCTCTTATTCCTCAGCCTGGTAAATCTGGCATATGGAAGCCTGCTGTGGCTGCTTGGGATGTCTGGAGGTTTTAATTTGTGTATGTTCACCGCAGGGTTCCTTGTAGTAAACCCTGAACATCATCACTGGCCCACGCTCTTACAGCCCAGTTAAGATTTACACAAAAGCCTTATTAGAATGACGTCCATGTAGCTCCGCGCCTCATATTTTTGTATTTGAGAGTGTGTGAGTCATGAAAATTTAAAAAAGATGCTGTTCTCCACTTCTCTACCACCGTCACATAATAAATGCAGAAATTGTTGTTGCCTGTTGAACTATTATGAAGTGTTATGACCAGAAAACAAAGAGAACGAGCTAGCTGAGCGAGGGAGAGGTTGAGGGAAAATCGTAGGTTTGCTACACTGATTGGTCTTTGTACTTTTATTCTGCACGTCCTCTTTAATGGGATTCAAGTGAAAGCCACAGTATCTGAATAGCTGCCACACAGACACCACAGACAGACATACAGTTCCAGTCAAAGCCAGCTCAGATTTCAACGGCCAGCCGACATCTGAACAGCGGATTATCACAGCTTCTTGACCATTATACACCTCTTGAATGGTCTTGATTCCCCCGTTAATGGCGTCCATGCATTTGTAAAGCGAGGAAGTGAAAAAAATGGTTGCAAGAGAAGAAAAGAGAAAACCTTATTTCACATTCACCTCCTGAAACCTTTTCAGTGCACACACAGCTCTCAGACACAAAGCTGCTTTTGTCTGGGGAGTCTGGGGTTAACAGAGTCCTGTTAGGGTCCAGAGACAGGGCCACTGGGAACCACGGTGCCTTCTCGCACACACTGATACAGACACTGACAAAGAAACATTTATATTCATTATAAGGTTTACACGTTTGTAAAGAAAAGTCTCAATAAAAGTAAAATTTACCAGTTATTGTATTCAGTGGTGGAAGAAGTATTTAGATCCTTTACTTAAATAAAAGCACTTATACCACACTGTGAAATTTCTCCGGTACAAGTAAAAGTCCTGCTTTTAAAACTTACTCAAGTAAAAGTACAGCATCAAAATGTACTTAAACTATCAAAAGTAAAAGTATTTGTTAAGGAGTTATTATATATATATATATATATATATATATATATATATATATATATATATATATATATATATATATATATATATATGTATATATATATATATATATATATATATATATATATATATATATATATAATAGTTATTATATTCTAAATATAACATGAGATCATTTGTATTGATGTATTAATGTAAGCAGTGTTTTAATTTTACAACGATAGGGCTCATTTTAACTACTTAATTAATACTGTTAAAAAATGTCCAATCACTTTAAATCTGTGATGCTTTTTCATGTTAAATCTTGACCTGAAAACTAAAGCTGTCAGGTAAATGTAGTGGAGTAAAAAGTACAATATTTGCCTTAAAATGTCGTGAAGTAGAAGTATAGAGTTACATAAAAAAGTAATACTCAAGTAAAGTACATACCTCAAAATTGTACTAAAATACAGTACTTGAGTAAATGTACTTACTTACATTCCGCCGCTGATTGTATTCTAACTAATTAAAATCTTATTTATTTACTGTTACAGTGATCTAAATCTTTTTTGATAATATTCACTTAACCTCAGTCAGTAGGCATCTATTTAACAGTTGAATTATAAGCTATTCATCTGCATTATTGTGAATGAATGTAAAAACTGTATATATATTTAAGGTTTTATAACATTTTCAGATTGTTTTCCAGCATTTGCCATTCACACACACTCGATTGTACATGAAAAATGCTCAAGTCTCTTCTTTTTCTTCTTTTAGTTCATTTGCGGTTGGAAAATTCTGGTACGGGCATTATCACTAACAAATGTTAAGGACCACGGCTAAAAGGATTGGGCCTTGTGACAAACATGAACAGATATTTAACTTTCTTAAAGCTTGTCTGGGTAACACTCTGCTCTCTCTCTTTCTTTTTCTGTCAGCAACTATAAAATAATTTATTGAATAGTGCCTGTTCCTCAAGGCTAACGATAACTTTGGCAATGCTACACTGAGACTCTTGATCAAATTATTTTATATTTGTGTAGTTGTTGTACAACAGAAGCAGAAAAATATGTTGGTAGAAAAAAAGTCTTCAAAGAGAGACCCTTCAGCAAAAAAAAAAGAGTTGTTTTTTAGCCTAGACAAAGGACCAAACCAATTCTACACTCTGGCATGGTCCTAAACTAATTCTTATCTTAACCCCAAACCCAAATCACAACTCAGAATAAGATTAGAATGAAACCGATTTCATTTTCATACTCACATGGTCCTTGTCAGGGTGAAACACACAACAATGCGCACGGATACGAGCACGCCCAAAGTGCATGATTTTTTGTTACAGTTGGGGGATGTTGTGAATCTTTCTGCAATGAGCACAACCATCCCTCAGCTCTGTGTGGTGAAAAGGACATGACAGGAGTGTGAAGTCATTGTCGCAGGAGAACAGTGCAGGGAAGATGGATGAGGAAAAGAGGGGAAGAGAAAGGAGGTAGACTTGTGAATTAGCTGCTTAACTCTGCAAACCTCACTGTATTGGTCTTGTTTCGCCCTCCCCGTGAATAATCACTGTAGTTTGCGAAGAGTGAACAGGACACCAAAGACATTACAGCTCTTTGGAATTGGCCCGCTGTGGGTTTGGAAAGTCACAAGCATAAATTAGACTATTTTTCATCTGTCATTTTGTTCTCTGAAGTAAGGGACGAACAGATCTCATTTCACTACCACTTTAGAGACATTTATTTCTGTTTTCATTCAAGAGCAGTGAAGGATCCTCAAACTACACACTCAGTCATGTAGCTTTTCCTGCGGCAACAGTTACAAATTAGCTCCTAATGAAAGTTTAATGGTTTCTGTTGCACTTCATCACAGTGTTTAGTAGCACCTGCTTATAAGAGCAGAACTCTGACTCCTTGGTGTGTCGGCGAGGGCAGGTGTGTGTGTGTGTGTGTGTGTGTGTGTGTGTGTGTTTGTGTGTGTGTGTGTGTGTGTTTGTGTGTGTGTGAGCCATTTATGACCCTTAAAGCATAAAACCCTCGGTCAGGCTTCGTGGTTAGGCCACATGTGGAGAAAGTTGAAAAGAGCAATTGAAGTGGCTGATGTGGTCACTTCAAAGACCACCCATAATTGGGCTTTATGTAAGTAGCTAATGTAAGATGTCTTCTATTTAAGTCACATCAACCGATCATGACAATCAGTGATACCAGTGATTCTGGTTCTCAGTTAATGAATAAATCCCTCTTCTTCAAACATATTTCCAGAAAAATATAATCTTGTACTTGTTCCAGTGTGGTATGTATTTATCCGTGTGTGTGTGTGTGTGTGTGTGTGTGTGTGTGTGTGTGTGTTTGTTTGTTTGTTCTGGTAGGCCAAGGTTACATCATGCATTTGTTGACCGTGAACTTTCTGTAAACAACCCAGCTAATACCAGTGCGTTAAAAAAGTATATACAATTTAATATCATAGGATAATTAGTTTCAAAGTTTCTAAATAATCCAGTCCAGTTAGATTGCAATGATTACAAAAATGCTAGCATCTCTGGGAGGCTGTATTGAGCTACATACTAAGAGTATTTGGACACATTTTAAACTGTTAATGAAACTAGAAGAAACTCAGGGCATCACCATACTTTGTTGAAGTCATTCTCATTTAATGGAAATCAAATAGTTTCTGAGACATTTCACTCACCACCACAAATGTCAATCTGACTGAAGTTGGTTGATCATCAAACTCACTAGGATTCAGCCTCTGGGGACCATGAATGTCTTGAAAAATAACAATATTTTTTTAAACAGTGGTTGAGCTATTTCAGTCTGGATAAAAGTGGTGAATTGACCAGCATTTTCATCCATATGCCATGGAGCTAACAAGGAAATTATCTAACTGTTTCCATGCAGAAAAGCTCAAAATTGAGCGCTGAGCAGAGATAATAAAGATTTCTCCACTCCTGTTCCTGCAGCTTTGCCTCATTGATGAAGATACCAACACATTTTATAGCAGACGAGGCCTTTCGCCCCCATGTGAAGATCACTATATTCTAACACACATATATTACACTGGTAAAGGGCGTGAATCCCACACTGAAACACCAACAAGACCAGAAGTTGTTGAATTATGGTAACCTTAGTTTGAAGTTGGGGGTGTGCAGAGGATGAATTTAAAGCAGGACAGATCTTTGAATCATAGTTGAACCTCCCGGAGAGAGTCAACTCTCTCTCTCTCTCTCTCTCTCTCTCTCTCTCTCTCTCTCTCTCTCTCTCTCTCTCTCTCTGTTACACCTCCACGCTGTTGTGAGTTAATGAGGACCAGAGCGCGGTTACACTCACTAATCAAAGCCAGCTCTGGAAACAGACCTTTAGCTGGCTGCTCATTTCTCTCCCTTCACCTCTTGTTGTTGCTACTTTGTCTTTCCTCAACATCATCTGTACCTTTCCTCTCCTCGTGTCCTCTCTCCTTACCTGTCAGTGACTCTGCTTCCTGTTCTCTCCCTCCCTGTCCTTGCCGGTCTTTTCCTTCACGTCCCGTACTCATTTGTCATCCTCCTCCGAGGAACATTGAAAGAAAGAACATTGGTGACGTGCGTATGTTGCTGATAGGGAGCCTACGGGAGGCCTCGAGGATCTCACGGCTCATTAAGACTGAAGGAGCAGAGGCAAATAACTCCAGGCCGACCCACCACCATGTCAACAACACGTAACACACACATTCACAATCACACAACTCAGTTTCCATGCTAAATAGTCTTTGTGCCATATAAGATAAATATTTATTTCTATCATTATATACTGTATAATCAGTGGTGGAATGAAACTAAGTACATTTAATCAAGTACTGTAGTTAAGTACAATTTTGAGGCACTCTACTTTAATACATATATACGTATATATATATATATATATATATATATATATATGTACTTTTACAAGTACATTTTGATGCTGGTACTTTTGTATTTTTACTTAAGTAAGGTTTTGAATACAGAACTTTTACTTGTAGTGGAGTAATTCTGCAGTGTGGTATTAGAAGGCCTACTTTTACATAAATAAGGGATCTGAATACGTCTTCCACCACTGTGTATAAAACCTGCTTTGTGTCTTTCTCCGTGTGTTTCTGTGATTGTGCATGTGTGATTGTGTGTCAGCGCACATGCAAATGGATCTGTACATATAATCTCCTTCATGTCCATTTATGCCTTCATGAAAAATCACCCTCCGTGTCCCAGCTGGGGAATTACTTCAAAGGCGCCACGCAGGATGAATAGCATGTAACAATATCTCGTATTTGTCCATGTGAAACAGGACAAGATACTCTGTCTTCGCTTCTCTGCCAGTGCCGTTTCCTCACTCTCTGATTAATAGGCATTTGATTGCGGCTACAGACCTGTGCCCGAGCGCACAGAGCTGAAAGGTTACTATTATAGCCTACTAAGTTGCAAAAGAGGGCACATAAAAGTGACAGTCACATTAAGCCGCTCTGTCATTCTGATTGACAGCTGTAGCTTTTACTCTCTCTTTAAATGCTCTTTAAGTGTTTTATGTAGTGACCTGGGCAGTAAAGACACAGCAGCTGTTGTGTTACGGCTCAGCGGAGGACTGAGAATAGAAAGACCTGGGGGGTTGAACCCGCAAGGGGGGTGGCAAAGGGAAAGGGGAAAGATGTGGCTAAATTGGGGGAAAGTGCTTTTTTTGCAATTACACCATGATTCCATGATAATTGATCTGTCTAGGAAACATGATATGTCCAACGCACTGAGCAAATCATCCACCAGAGACTGGACGCTGTGATGATTGCTACATGATAAGCTTTTTCTGTAATTATTTTCAGACTGCAGGTTTGGCTGGATTTTCAGCACTCATAAGCAGAATAATTTTCTTTCTTCGGCAAATACCATTTTTCTCAACTGTTCTCATTAGCCTTTGATGAGTCTCTGATATGGATTACAAAATGTAAACACATCTCTCTGGGAGCCTGAGGAGGGCCTCATACTGTCACAGTGAAATAAGAACACTGCTAAATTTGAATAGCTTGATGTTTTTATGACCAAGGACAGTTAATGTATTATTTTTGTTGTGATACTGAATATTTATTGCTGGTCTCTCCTGCCAGAAATACGGGTAAGAGCCAAGAAGCTTTTTTATGCAAAATTTGAACAGGAAAGAAAGATGATGGTTAGAGAACTGATTCCTTATGGGCTCACTTTCAAGTGCAGAACTATTATTTTTTATTTTATGTTTATTTTTTTTGCCATTTTTCATGCTCTATTAGATGGTGACAGATAGAGAAGGGGAGACAGACGGTAAGACACGTGGCAAAGGGACCTCAGGCTGGATTTGAACCCCGGGTCTGCCACAACAAGGACCTTAGTGGAGCGCCATCTACCAGTGTGAGCCACAGGGACACCCCAATTGCAGAACTATATACAGGCTGACCTCGACTAAAGAAATTCTTAGTCAACTAACACTCACGATTTTATCAACTAATTAATGGGATGATTTAATCAACAGTTCTGTAAAAATTGGCTTCTCTACCAAGAATCTTGTAAAACATCACTTTAAATCTTGTGTTTACCACAGATTTAATCCTAAATTTCTCGGAAATAGGTCAGTCCACATGAAACAGCATAAAAAATGACAAACTGACAAAAAAGAAGAAACGATTATTCAACTAAGACAGGGCAGCCCAGTAATAATGTAATGACATTATATTGTAATGCCACAGCTGTAGACTGCTTCTTTCAGATACTGCAATTACTAGAGAACATTTGCAATGATAGACAGTTTCTTATAAATACAAAAATGTTTAAATTAAATGGTTATTTCCATTAAGCAACAAGAGTTGTAATTTGCTTTGTTTCAACCTAAACTAAGAAACACCGCCTGATGATTTATGTCTGAGTGGCCCTCAGCTGTTTTCAGGCACTTTCTCACCTGTTTCAGCACTCATACCAGTGGCCACATACCAGCTTGATGACAGACAGGATCAATGTAGTGAATAACACTTGTTTTGTTTGACACATAGGGATGAATGAATAATGAAATATTAACAGGCTCCATGTGTCTTTAAAGTCCTTTTATCACACAAATGGATCACTTTAAGGGATAGCCAAAAACATCAACCGTGTGTGTGCTCTGACTAATGTAAGAGCCAAAGAGGCTAAAAGAAATCGGAAAAAGAAAAGAGGGGATAAGTGAAGAGAGGGATTGTGTGTCAGTCCCTTTGTCAAGGATTAAACATGTGGTTGGGACGAAAGCATGAGGCATATTGTTTGTGTTGTGGTTTTCAGTTCCAGTGACAAAATAAACTGCAGGAGTTTCTGCTTGTGAGAAAAAATGTGTTTGCATATGTGTATCTGTCCTGGTATTTAGTGTGTGTTTATGTACAGTTGCAAAACAGTAACACACACACGTGGGGAAACGTGTATTTATACACAGGTTCATGGTTCACTGCTTCCAGTTTATGCAGCATTGGGAAACTTCAGTACAGGAAAAGAACCACGCCAATCTCATTTACAGATCAGACTGACATTTTGTGCAAGCTTCTGCTCCAATCTTAAATTTAATAACTTATATTTCTAAATGCTGTCAGTTAACCACAGGTCTCTGTGACCTTTTGGAAAAACTACTCAAGGCGGTGTTCGGGAAAGAATCAAGATGATATACCGCAATAGCATTCCTCTGATTTACAAAACCTGTAACTCCGTGGCAACAGTATATCATCAGTCTTGACTTCAAAAAGCCGATTCAGCAGTGCTACCATGAACCTTAATGCGTCTCTGAGCTGCTTCTCGGCTCCTCCTGGGCAACATCACACGAGCAGCTGAGGGGTTTTTGTTCCCGTGGCCGGACAGCACCAGGTGTCAAACTCTGTTGATCCACTATCAACCTTACCAGCTACACCAGCTGTAGCTCATGTGGCTCATATACTGGCATACATTCACAGCTGAAACCATAAAAACTAGCACAACTTACGTTTGCTTTGAATTTACTTTATTGTTAAATGTTAAAGTGATGCAGATTTTATTTGACTGAACATGGGGAAACTTTTATCCATTTTATCTCAAGAAGCATTGATGCAAAATCTGCTGTTTGTTATTAATATGACTGCAAATCTAGTTTAAGAGTTATTATGTTTTTGGGGCACCGCATGTACCAAAAACAGGATCTTGAGTCATGTGTGATTTGTTGCAAAAATGTGAAATTTGATTAAAGCATCGATGTGAAGACAGCATCATGGCACAAGGCGGATATTGTGTGGTTCACAAGCCTTTTGAAGGGAAACACAGACAATCAAAAATCGTAATTAAATTTTGTTTCGAATAAGAAAAGAGAGAGCACTAATTAACAGAGGCAGCGAGGGAAATCTGGAGACCGTAGCTGCTAGACAAAAAACACCAAATATGGATCTGCCCAGAAAAAAAGGTTGTTTCATTCAAAGAGATAAAATAAGACCGAACATGTCTTTTTGCCTACAAGTGATAACAAAGCCATTGTCCTACACATTGTTGCTTCTTTGATTCAACATCTATAGCTAAAGACTTGTTTGACAGGCCATTGAGGTGGTCCATATGGCGCAGGGCTCGTGACTCTCTGGAGGATGTAGAGTGAACCAGACAAAGGCTCAGCCAGCAGGCCCTCAGCCTCTCACAGCCTCAATGGGGCAGTGGCAGATCCCCCACTGGGGCCAGTTGCCTGTACGTTCTCAAACCAAAGTCTGATCTATGGAAATAGGCCACTCCAACATAATACGCTCAGCCATCCATACTCCTGCCTCCTGGGTCACGTGGTCTCTCTGTAAAGGTGGATAGTAGTTTAGGAATGTTTAACAATCTATTGGCATGTGACAGATTCATGTTATTTCTAACTTATCAACAACAACATGCAGATGAATTTACTGTTGGAGGAAACTGTGGAAAACAGCTATGTAAATGTGTCATTATGATCAGAAAGCTTGAAGTGTGTAGATGTGATATTTCATTCTGACACTGGCAGTTAATATCTGTCTCAAAATACAACATTTCGTGCAGTACATGATTTTACCTGTGTGCATGTTAGTGTAATGGTGCGCAGACACAAAGGAATTTTTATGGCAAGGTGCGATTTCATACAAAGTTAATGCAAAGACCTGAAAGGACACATAATTAGCAAATGCACAATATTTGTGTCTTCGAGTATTCCCACAGGTTGAAATATATAGGGAGAAAATTGTTTGATGCTATGTCTTGAAAGCTAATCAGTGTTGAGATTCTCCTGCCTAGCGAAGTTCTGATCGATCCAAACTGCATCCAGAAAATAAGTATTTTAAAAGTTGTTTGCTTGTTGTTTTGCAGACAGACCTGACAATGCATGAATTCATACTTTTTACACATTCGCATGATGATGTAGTTATTTCGTCATACTTTTGATTGATTTATTGCAGTTAAATAACAGCAAAAATCTGTTTTTTTGTATGTACAATGGTGAAATTCACTGAACTGTGTGCACCTCAGGATGATATTAATAATCCAGACATGACAAGGTTTGGTTTTTCATTGTGTCTGTCTTTCACAACAGCAGCAATAGTGGCGTTACCACAGTTGATGGGGAAAAGAATTTGCTGTATTGTTTACACTGGCATGTCTCACACAAGTAAAATTAATAAACACGAGACAAAAAATATAGAGACATTTTTTAGAATTGCAAACTGATATTGAAAAAAGGGAAAACTGATCTGAAGACAGACCAAACAAAAAAAGTTGTAAAAGTTCTCAAGGTTTTCAAAGTATGGAGGAAAAAAATCCCCAAGAACACCTGCTATATCTGCTGCCCTTCAGAGAAAAACCTGACATGTGATTTACACATGCAGTCAAAAAAGTACTTACCATGTTCTTTGAGAGTACAGTAAGAAATGAGTCCTGCAGAGAGCAGGAGATGGACCCCCGGAGTGAGGACCTCCGAGACAGACAGATGGGCCGCAGAACACTGAACCACAAATCTCATCTGCTCAGACAAATAAACTGCACAGGTGTACAGGCTGTATGTATGTTTAGGTTGCGATCCCAAATCATATTATGTCACCATTGTGCAAACACACACTGAAAACTGTAACTCTATGAACCCCATAACACCTGAAAAATGTGAGTGGGTGTTTTCCTTCACTTTCTGTTTTATAGAAGATAAACTTTTTATATAAACAATTCCCGGTGAGAAAAGCACAGAGTGTTGTTTTCGGGAAGATGCAAACCCTGAACTTGTTAATGCAAGAAAGAATGAAACAATTGGGTGAGAGGATGTGCTGCCAAATCTGCTTATGTAACAACAGTCCATTCACCTCAGCAAGAACAAGTAAATCTCCCTGATTGTGGCAGAAATGTTGAAATACTTGGATGTGCTCTGACTTCTTTCTCATGTCACAGATCAGGGCTCATTTATAACTTCTGTGTGTGTGTGTGTGTGTGTGTGTGTGTGTGTGTGTGTGTTTGTGTGTGTGTGTGTGTGTGTGTGTGTTGTTCAAGACAAATTACTTCCATTTGTATCTGTGCTTGCGCAAACCACACTGCACACGTTTGTTGTTTGTGCAGGCTCACACAGGTTTGGGAAAGGAGTAGAAAAGCAAGTGTAAAGTGTGTATTGTAAGGACATGCCGGGGCATCCTGTGTGAGAGTGAGCAGGTTGATGAGCTGTTGTGATCGGAGCACTTTGATCTGAGACCCTCTGAAGTCACATTCACTCCAAGCTGAGAGAACCTTACTCAAATACTACATACATACTTCGCTCTTTTATTCTTCTTTTCCGCTTGTTCTATCTTTTTCTTTCTTGGTTTCACACACACACACACACACACACACAGAGAGAGACTTGAAGTTAGCCTTTGTGGCCTGTGAGAGAAGTCAATATGTGTCCTTTCAGCTGTCAGCTGATTCTGCTCCGTGCATCCCCTCCTGTCTGTCTGGTCTCCATGGCATCATCTATAACGACTATTTGAGGTCCAAAACACAGACAGTCTGCACCGTGTGGAGCAAAACGGCTCAGACGGACACAAAATGATAAACACTTGTATATTCATTCACAAAAAGGTGTGCAAGAAGCTGTGAAATCACTTCATAGTAATTATTAAGACAGACATTGCCCATATAACCTACATGAACTGGAGGATTTTAACTCCATGCTGGACGTAGTAAATCACAAGCTGATACCCTGTTATGTTCCTTGAACTACCCTTCTCTATTCCTCACTCATTTTCATGATAAAGTGTGCTGTCAGCAGGTGGTTTGCTTTCCCACAGCTGTGCGATGAGAGGATATGTCTCCAATAAATTCAAAAAGAAAGAGGAGAAAATACAAAAGCAACAACTCATGTTCAATAATCATGAAAAAAATGAAGCAAAACATCCTCAGTCTGTGTAAATATAAGCGTTGTTACCTGTAGAGCAAAGGATTTGAGATTCTATTTATATTTGACTTAAACACCGCTATAAAAGTATTTTAGGTATTAAAGTGTGCAATCAGAGCAAAAGACAAGGCTCATTTATGTTTCATCTCTAGTCCTAACACACACACACACACACACACACACACACACACACACACATACCAAATAAGTACGCATTTACTCATGTAATACACACACACTCACATATACACTGGAGTGTTTTCTCTAGAAGATGAAAGCCAAATGTCTGGAATCTGGCTTCACATCTGCATCCAGTTAAATACTCTAATAATACCAAACACGACAGTGAGGATGTGTATGTGCGCACACAAACAGATTTGACATTTTTAGCAGGCTGTATAAAAGCAATTGTTTAGGGATTCACTTAAACTGAGAAGACTTTTATTCCTTTCCAGACACGAGCTGGGAGGTGTGTGTGTGTGTGTGTTGTTTCTCTCTCTCTTCTTGTCTATTTATTGGCACTATGAATGTAACAGAACACTATATGTTCAAGTGAGTCATCTCCACTTACACTTCTAGCTTTTAATTAATTTGGGTCAATGAAGTCAAGACAAACCATGACTAAAAACAAACACGTGCACAAAAATGTCTCCTATTTCTTTTCATTGCCTCAGCAACAGCCAGAAGGACAAGGAAATGTATCCAGTGTGTCCATGTTTGCTGGTGGTCACATTTTGTGTTTCTGACTCAAATAAACTCAGAAATAAATAAATTAAAGGAAAAACAAATTAACATCTTCTGAAGTTTGCTGCTCGTGCCAGAAATTTTCATAACAAACGCCTCTGCGTAATCACAGAACATAATGTGACTTTTTATTGTTTACATGTAATATAAAGGAAAAGGTGTGTGCATGTGTCTTCTGATTCAGGATACTTTCAAGGACACTTCAGTCTAAAGAACAGTTCATTTGGGATTATTTATCCAGTGGGGAAAGAGCTGATTATCGGGTCTTTGTTTAAGGCTATGGTAAGGTTAAGTTTAGGATTCAAGTAGTGTAGTGGTTATTGGTAGGGTACGTCTCCAGGAAATGAAAGTAAATTCATGCAATGTTCTCAAAAGTGATTTAAGTAAGTGTGTGTGTGTGTGTGTGTGTGTGTGTGTGTGTGTGTGTGTGTGAAGAGTGGGGGTCGTAATAGTTTGATGCGTCTCTATTGAGCGTTGTGCGTAATTTAGCTGTCAATTCACCTGAGGTCACCTCAACGAAACCGGAAGCTATTTTACAAATTAAAAGCACAGGAATCAAACGTTGTGACAACAGAGTCCTCAATGACTGACATAAAAATATACTTTAAACAGATCGTCTTTATTTCAATTGTTGTCGTTTTTAAGTCATCTGACTTGGTAAATATTCGTAAAAACAAATCATGTTCCCTGTATCGCTCTTATTTTGCTATCCACGACCGGAAGTATTATCTGTTTTCTTTTGGGCTTGCTTTACACTGGTGCGTACTTTAACACTCCGGCACCGTCCCGTCTGTCACAGCTCCTCTGGACTTTACTCTGAGCAGGATCAAACCTCGGTGGCATTATCGGACAATGGATATGAAGCTATTGGCTCTCGTGGCAGCACTCACGGTGCTGATGTATGCACCTCCATCACAAGGTAAGGAAATTATTATCTGGTTGCTGTTTGTTTTCTCTTCAGGTTTGTTTAGACCTTGTTCTTCCTTTTTTTGTATTCTATTTTTTTGCAGCGGTCATTGATTTCCTTCATTTTCCTTTCAAGTTGTATTGGTTATTTAACCATTATTTGCCATGTTTTTTGTTTATTCGTTTAAAAAATAACATTTAAGTGCGTCGGCAATGGAGAATAATTTCCAAAAAAAGTGCATGCCATTTCGCACTTGTTTTTTGTTTTTTACTAAAATAATATATAATAATATAGTGATATATATAGTTTTTGAAGTGTTTATGTTTGGTTTTTAAATAGTGTTTCTCGTGAAGTGGCGAGGTAGGCTACAGTTATTGACAAATCCATAATTTAACTCAAATGCCAAATTAAAGAGTGCAATTGTTGCCCTAATTAAATGTCAACCTCTTAATTTTAATAAAAAATATAATTTTCTTCCACAAATGTTAGTTTAAAGGATGCATGATCGTATGCATGTGCTTACGTGCAGCCTGTTGGCTCTCCGCCGCCGTGCGTAAAGCACCAACAGGCTGCACATGTGGCTCAGTAAGAAATTCCCAGTCGGATCACCGATCAACGTGTGTATTTGTTCTGCTCTTTGTTTTCTTTTAATTACGCGCAAATGAGGCAGCTATGAGACAAAGCCGCAGCTAGTTTACATGGCGACATCAGTCACCCACCTTGAAGGTGTGGAACCTTTTATCATGATAATACTGAGAAATCATGTGTAAAAAATAATTAGCATAGAGTTTAATCTATGGCGGCGCTTCTCACCTTCTGCTCATCGTTTCCCTTTAAAAACAAGACAAGGTTCTGTTTCGTCATGTAGTTTAATTTATTCTGCATGCAAATCCAGCTAACTGATATTAAATAGCTTCATGTATTTTTTTCAACTCTGGGTAACCCAAAAGCTTTCACAAAAAACAACATAGTCCGATTTATTTTTCCACATTTATCAACCGTGAAAATCTCCTGAAAGCTGAGATTGTAATGGAAAGTACACATCCATCATGAAGTTTTAGGACCACACAGTGCATACGTGTATGGCTGAAAGAGGTCAGTGTCTGTGCGTCTAAATGTCCTGATATAAATGTCCCCGAACCTCTGTGTGTGTGTGTGTGTGTGTGTGTGTGTGTGTTCGTTCTGCTGGCCAAGTAAAAAAATCTTTAAATGGACAGTTCAACCCAAAATCAAACATAGATATGTCTGTTTTTTTTTTCAAATGTAGCAGAGGCTATCATTGGGTGCTTTACTCGCTATTATATTTGAGAGAAGACAGACGTCTCTCAAATATCTTCAAAACTCAGCAACTCACACCAAAGCGATTTAGACCGGTTAGAGCAGAAAAATAGGTATTTTTGATTTGGGGTGAACTGTCCCTTTAAAGCTAAAGCTAAAGTAGTTTCGATTTAATGTTGGAACTATCCTTCTGCAACCCTGCAAAATATAGTGGATGGGTGTACAGCTCATGAGCTGTTTTCATGTATGAACACAATTTTGTAGATTTGTAGGTGCACTGTGTGCATCAACATGTTATTCTGAGTAATATATATATATATATATATATTACTACATAAATATATATATATATATATATATATATATATATATATATATATATTGGTATCATTTTCACTTCATTTGTTTGTTTTAATAATGTTAAATCTTATTTATATTAAACAAAGACAATTACAGAAAAAGTTTAAAAAAGGGACGCCCCTCCATAAAACTAGTGTGTATATATTTACCAAAAAAAGTTTCCTTAGTTTGAACATTAAATATTTTGCGTTTGTACTGAATTCAATTGACTGTAGGTCACAAAGGATTTGCAAAAATGGCATTCTGTTTTTATTAGTTTCCTACAGTGTCCCTACTTTTTAAGAATCTGGGTTGTACACAGGAGACCATTACTTTCATCTAAACTTGTATTTTATTGCTTTCTTTGAAACATTTTCTGAAACCGTGTAACTGATACCTATCTTCTCTCTCTCAGGAAAGCCCATCAGTCTGGTGGAGAGATGCTACTGCCGCTCAACAGTCAACAGCCTCCCACGAGGCTACATCCGAGAGCTCAGGTTCATCCACACACCAAATTGCCCCTTCCAAGTGATGTGAGTACTGTTTTACCGCTGGCACAAACACAACCACAGAGACCCGTATGTTTTATACCCTGGCATTAAAAAGTCAGACAGGTTTCCTCCTTGTTGGACATTTCTCACCATCAATCTCAGAGAGGTGACAGGACGGAGAAAAGAGCTGTGCATGCATGTGTACACACACGCCCCTCCGCCACTCGCTTTCACACACATGCACACAGAGAATTTACCACAGGCCCAGTGACGCATCCATAGGAAGTGCTCCATTTGAGTTTGAGTGAACGTGAAAGCGAGGTGGAAATTGGATGCAGTTTTGTTTTCAACAGGAAAGTAATAATTGTGGCTTTTGTAAAAGGGTTTGCTTCTCATTTGCTTGTCACGCAGCGGTTCCTCGTTGTACTCATTACATCCTTTGGGTCTGATTCATTGTTACGTCTTTGTGTGGAGTAAATTTACAGATTAGCAATACAATCACAATGCAGTAGGTTACAATAGACAGGAAAACTTCAGGAACAATTAAATATAAGGGAAATATCATTTTCACATTTGAGAAAAAAACTGTCAGGAAGACGGAAAAACTAAGATTTGTTACTCAAAAACAGGACATGTGGAGGTATGATCTCCCACATAGAGACATACGATCCAGTGTTGACCCATTCTGGAAATAACCACAAGGTTACGCTGGATTTAGAAAGTAGCCACATGTTGACAGATTGACCGCTCTACCTCCATGTATTTACATTTTTATGGCACGTTAATGAGGCAGTTCAGTCAAGGGTGAAACATCAAACAGGGTCTTTAAAGTTTGGAAAATGCTTAATGTTAACCATTGTGTTCAAGGTTACATTATGCTTGAATTAGAATAAAGTCCATAAAAAATCTTGATTTTTAGCATAATCCATAAACCAAAAATCTTTTACTATTTGCAATGAAACAATCCTCTGGTCATAAAACGTTGTTGTCTCCTGGCGTCTCATACCAGAAGAGGTTGGTCCCTGTCAATCCCTTACTCTGGAAAATACCAAGCATTAAATAATCAAGATCAAATCATACAATCAAAGTTAATACAGCAGGGAAAAAGGGGTCAATATATAGTCATTGCTGTAGATTAACGATGAAAGCTTTAAAAAACAACAAAGACATGTTTGGTTTAGATTCCTTGAAAGTCCTTGAAATGTTCTGCAGCATCACAGATAAGGTAAATGAATGAATGGTCACCACTGTGAAAAGGCTCTCTGTGTGTCAAACCGACATAGCAGTGTTAATTCAGTCTGTTTAATATCAATGTGTTAAAAAAAACCTGATGTCACTGACTTTGCATAGCTCACCCTTTAATCTTCAACTTCTTCTACATTATTCATGTATACTTAACCATTTTTTTCTTTTTCTTATCAGTGCCAAGCTGAAGACAAACAAAGAGGTGTGTGTGAACCCAGAGATCCGGTGGCTGCAGCAGTACCTGAAGAACGCCATCAACAAGTAAGTTGCAACCACAGAAACTGGTTTTGGTTATGAATAGTTGTTCTTATCGATAGCATACAACACCATGAAATCACTTCTATTCTGTAAACATTTCAAGTGCGGAATACAAAAGTGAATGCGCATCATTCATCTATCACCATTGTGAAGGTGACAGCTCTTAATTGCCCAATTTATACTAAAGCCCAAACATGAGACATGCTAGTACATGACCAAGTGGGAGTACAGACTGATTCTACTTTCACACACAAACTGTGGGTCTGATGTCGGATCCTACATAAACTTTAAAACCAAGTTTAATCTGCTTTTATTAGAGCGCTGATAGTTTACCCCTGATGATCACTGTTTATGCAAGACACAGGTTTAACAGTTGTATGGACTTGAACCAATGTTGTTTATTAGCTAAATAGTGTTTTAAACTCGATAATGCTGTAACTTGGTTGACCTGACTTTCTATTTTGGTCATTTAATGTAACATTAATGCAACAACTTACATTCTACAATCATGCCAAAGTTTGAGATTGAGAAGGCTAAAAGTCACCGCCAATATCAACTGTCTCCTTCCTGCACAGAGGAAAGCAGAGACACTTTTCTGCAGAACACTGGCACCATAAAGTTTACAGAAGGGATCAAGTTGCCATCTTGAACTCTATGCAGTCATATATTTCTAAGGATTGAGCACCCCTGTAGCGGTCGGATGAAACAGACGTTATTCTGGGGATGCACAAGGCTTTTCCTGTCTTTGCACTCCTGCACTAACTGAACCAATAAGGATTTTGATGCTCCAGCCTCTGACTAACACACACTCGATACCCGCCCAGCGTCCCGCAGTCAGACTGTCTGTCTCAAGGATGATTGTGAAGTACTTGGCTTGTGGAGGTGTGAACGGTCCTCTGCATAACAAAACAGCCCATGTAGAGAGTAGACAGCGCTCATTTACAATGGATCAGATCTAATGTGTTTCCAATTACACATACAGAACAGAGGAGGGACAAACCTATTTAAATGTGTCTGAAGGCACACCATTGTAAGTCATGCATTATGCTTCCCTTTAGTCAGGTAAATAAGACCATGATTGCTTTTTTATCATCTGAAATTATTGTTATTCCAATGTCAAAACTTCCCATCCACATTCAAGGGTTTTTTCCGTTAATATAAGGTCTATGTATGTTTATATCACTCTGCAAATGCTGCAAGTTAATGTTCCGTAAAATTAAATCTTTAGATATATGATACGTTTTTTCCATTCACCGGCACCAAAGTCAAAATTTGTTTGTAAATCTCTTTTTGGAAAGAAAAACTAAACCTGTCAAAAAGTAATTGAGTCTCTGGAATGAGAGATGGCCAACTGACTTATGGGCTAAAAAGGACTGATTTACCCTCCAAAGCTGATTAAAGGATACGTTTATATATGAAAGGATAAAATGTAATGTTCTTGATTGCAGGTCCAATAACATTTTGGTCCCATAAACTTGAAGCAGCTGTTTTAGCTGGAAAAAACAAGGATGGAATATATTCTGAATGCTGGCACCATGTCTTTGTATTCCTGGCCTCCAATCATGGCAGAAGAAACTCATTAATTTTGCAGTGTGGTGTTAACAAGATAGATTTTCACAGCCAAGTGTTTGTTCAAATGGACATGATACAAATGTGTTTGTCACTCAGCAAGTGTTATCTCTTATAATCACAGGGTTCCTACGAGTGTTGAAAATCCCTAAAAACACTTGAATTTTAATGTGGTGTTTTCATAAATTATATTAATCTGGTGTTACATCAACACCAACTCTTAGTAAATCAAAACTATTTTAATATTTTAAATGAAACAATCAGATCATCATATCAGTTTGTTGTCTACTAGCGTCTCACACCAGATGCAGGGCTGACCCTAAACCTGGATTAGCATTTGAAATGTCATATAGGATGTCAAATCTATTTATAAACAGATTTTTGAAACTTTAAACCCAGTTGTATTTTCCTTTAAGCCGCCACCCTGCTGTACAATGCTGCCATGAAACATAAACTTGGTTGTTTATAGTGCAATAACCTCTAAATATATACATATGTAATTTACCACAGCTATAAGGTGCTGGAAAAGCTTGAACTGTAACCTTTAAAATCCTCGAAAAAGGGCTTGAGTTTAACTTTGAAAAGGTGTGGGAACCCTGTAGTTATCAACAAATATGATTCTAACATTGCATCTATTTTGTTTTTATAAAACTCATAAAATTCTCTTTTTTCTTCCAGGATGAAGAAATCCAAACAGGGCAACTAAAAAAACCCTACAGAGATCCTCCTGAGGCATCACTGAGGGTTTGAACCATCACATCTTTGTAACATGTGATATGAGATCATCTGGTATGTTGATCAGCACTTATCCGGGCCGCCACGCTGCAGCCTCTTGCATGGAATAAACCTACAAGTCTTCATCGTGAACACCAAACCACCAGCTCTGTCGCTGTCTTCACCATCACCACATTCATCACTTATAGATTTGTAAAAGTTATTAGTGCAAAGTGCAATTATATCTGTGAGTGTATGTTTTCTAACTATACTGTATATACTTTTTTGTTAATGGACATCAACAGTAAAGAGATATTTTTGGAGATTTTGGCGTCCGTCTGGCCTCTCTGTCACTGAAGAAAAAGGGATCGACCTCGGGGTCAAAGTGTTTGATGTTGGCTGGAGGATTTTCTCTACAACAAACATCCTACTTGCAAGTAGCAGAGTCTTTTTATGTGCTAAAACAGCAGACTCTGGAATTTTTATATCTAATCCTAAACATGGGATCTGCTTATCCTGATCCTCTGATTTTAAATTGTACAAAATGAACAACAATGTATAGTTTCTCTTCTAAAAACGAGCCAAGCCGCCGAGGTCGTATTTCATGTTTCAAGTTAATTGGCACCCTGGAATTTCAATGGCTGCCAGCTCCCCCCAGACTGAATATAAGATATATAAAAGATCCTAGTAAAAATGTCTATTACAATGTTTTTGTGATGGAAATTAGGATGCCAAAAGAGCTCGAGCATTTCCTGAGCTGCTCTGTGGCTGTGTGATTATGCGACTCTGTGTTTCCCAACACGCCTTTTATTTTTTTTCATTCTTAGAGAAAAGCTGAACATCTGGATCCCAAAACATTTTAATTGAGCGACCAATGAGTCGAAATTTACTGGAATCATAAAGCTGTGTCTCTTAACAAGAGCTGTTGAGAACAAATGGTGATGCTCGCAGATCACACTCTGACCAAATTGCTATCTAAAAGATAAACTCATGTCAGCTGGATTCTGATTGAAATAAACCCTAAGTATGAATGTCCATTTCAAAGAAGGGTGTACTATAAATTGAATAACAGTTACCACACCAGTAGTTAAAACACTATGTTATATTGAGAGCCACAGTAGAGAAAGTATTACTGATATTAATGAGTAAATGTAAAGAGATGTGACTGCCTACAACCGTCATGCAGATAGCAATGCACTTTATATCTGATGTATTCATGTTTTAACAACAAAATTTACTATTACTCACTAAGTCTGATCATTAAATTCAGTCTTTTGTCTTTTTTATGTTAATCATGGTGTTTTCATTCTGTTCTTTTTTGATCATTGAATGTGTAGCTGCATTTAACTGTTAAGTCTGGGAGATATATTCATTTAAAGGGACAGTTCAGCCCAAAATCAAAAATCCATATTTTTACTCTGACCTGTATTGCTTTTTATCTCTGTGTGTGAGTTGCTGAGTGTTGGAGGTATCGGCCGTACAGATAACTGCCTCCTCTCCAATGGAACTTAATAGCACTTGGCTTGCACCAAAAAATAAAATTGAAAAACTCAAAACCAGTGTCTCTCTCTAGAAATCATGACATGGTTACTATTAGGAATCGGCAAACAAGTTTTTAAAATTTGTTTTGGTGCTTTGAGCCTAAAAAAGCCAAGAGCTGTTTAGTTCTATTGTACTTGAGGGAAGGCAGACATATCCACGGCCAATATCTCCAACACTATGCAACTCACAAAACAAACTACACTGAAAAATAGAAATATTTTCCCTAAGAGAAAAAAAAGCGTTTTTGATTTTGGGGTTGACCTGTCCCTTTAAATCTCCTTGTCACATGTAAAATTAATATTATACAAATGTTTTATTTTTGTACTCTTTTGTGCATTTATACATTAAATCTAAACATTTAAATGAAGGAACTGTACTCTCACATTTGAATCATCCAGCCAACGTTTTATTGTAAAACTTGTATACACTTGGTCGTTAAAAGAAAAAAAAAGGAAATCTTTAAAATGTTATGGTTACTATTGTAATGTGTGCAGCCAGGTCGTAATACATACACACACTTATACCCACTGATGCACACACACAGTTCAGTTCAGTGAGCTTTTCCAGAGCCAACACACAGCTGCTGTAATCTCACTATACCGGCGGGTCAGAGGGTAAATCTGAAGACTTTGATGAGTGAACATGTGTTTAGCTTTACTCACAAGGGCAAATAAAGGCAAGGACAATGATCCAGCCTGTTATTTAGTTATTAACTCAACAAGCGGCCATTAGGAAAACATTAGAGCTAAAAGGGATGAACTTTTAACTTCCCTCTGAGGGCATAATGTGAGGCGGAGCACAGTAGTTTGTGTGATGAGAGTGGTCCGCTGATTGAAACATCAGGCAGAGATAAAGGACTGTGAGTGGCACTGCACCACCCGTTCTGCTGTGTTTAGTGATTAGCTTTGAGGTCTGGTTTAAGGGGGATGAAAGCAGCACTCTTGTGTGAGATAAAGCCATTGATTCAGCCACTTGGTGTTCCAATTCAGAGTTCAAATTAATCAGATATAATCACTGTATGAGCTGACTGTGTTAAACTGGTATCACTGCAGGAATCTGCAGGTAGCAGAATTATTTTCATCCCTAAGTAATGTGAAGAGTGGACAGTTTGTCTCATGTGACATCAAAGTGTTAACTATTTGTACTCTGAATAATAGCTTTTTATTAAAACATTTGTTCACTGAGAATATTTCAATTAAACTTAAAATTGCTCACCTCATTTGCCTTCTATCATCAATTTTTTAGCAGGATTACACAAAAACTACTGGCCAGATTTTCATGGAACTTGCTGGGAGGGTGATGTATGCGTCAAAGAAAAACCCATTACATTTTAAATGTATTCTCATGAATGGGTTTGTATGATTTCTTATGAAAAACATACGCAAATGGTTTGCCTTCCTGTTTTAAACTTGCTGGTTACGTTGTGATGCGGATCTATGTAAATTTGGGCAAAAAAGCAACAACACTTGTTTAAGGTTATGAAGAAAGAACAGGGTTAGGCTGAAAATAACCACCTATCTACAGAAGGCAGTTATATTGGTAATGTGAAACATAAGTTAAGAAGGTTTCTAACGAGACACAATCACTGGTTTCCTGTGTGAAAGCGCTTCATAATTCTGCTGTATGTATCCTAAATAAACAGACGGAATAACTACAAGCTGTTCATGTAAAAAGCCTAAATATTTTGGAGGAAATATATAACAAAGAGGAAACACAAATTAATTTTCAATTTCATTAACCCTCTATGGTAAGCATGTGGCATATGATGCCAGTTAAGAAAAAAATGTGTTATTTTGTCTTAAAATAGACTAAAGTTTTTGGGATTTGTTGCCCATAGGCAACATTGTCCCATAACGGTGCACATGTAAAAAATAAAGTTTTTAAACACCATTTATTTAATAAACATGTGTACATGATTCAGTAGCTTCAACAGGGTACAATACACAACATTTTAAATTGAAAAACATTATAAAAGGAACGTTTTTAATCAGTTTCTTGTCTGAATGTTGCCTGTAGGTACCATTGTACCATCGAACCAACGACCCATTGAAATTAATGTCTAGTGTATGAAATTATCATAAAGGTTTACTCACCTACTAGTCAGAATATTTTTTTTTCCAGATGGAAAAGTGCCAGGAAATGACATTTTGATTGATTTTTTTGTGGCGCAAAATGGCAAAGCTGTTTCCTTTGGAAAAGTCTGCAAAATAGGGTTTCAATATGGCCTCCTGGAGATCATGTGACAAATTAAAGCATTGCTAGTGGTTCCCTATACTCTTCCCTCTTTTTTAAAGTATCGCATCACTCAAAAAGATGCATTGTAGAAATTTGACAGGCCAAAAATGGGTATGTTGCCTGAGGGTTAACACTGCAAGATGGCTCACTTGTGTTAAATTAATGTGACTTTGGAATAATCTAAAAAATTTCCAGATCATATATCATGGCTCACTTTATCTGCTTACTTTGCTCTTCGTTGTCCCCTAAATACTGGAATCAGCTATCAACATACTGTTTAAACACTGAGCAATAAAATACAACACATTCTTTGTAGCGTCCTTGTTGTTTCCACATTACAATGTAAAGCTCATGAACACGCTGAAGTCAGTCTTCCGAGCTCACAAAATGTGACCCTCTGAGGGGCATGTGAATGCACCACTGGCCTTGGCAGAGGTCTTCGTTCTCAAAGTGCCCCTCAGTTTATTATATACTTATCTACATTATCATGACCTGTGGGGGTTGCACAAAAACATACAAATATGATATGTACTCTAAAAAAAGCAGTTGTTTGTAATAGTTCTTCACTCAATGTTTTCTTGGGATGTCTGCCAGCAGCGACCAGTTAAACCATGCAGGTGGTGTAACTGGTGCCACAAAGCCTGAGGTGTAGTAAAAGTGATATTTTATATGCACATTACATTAACCTGTAAATAGAAAACATGGAGAAAAATGCAAGAAATCTCTGAAAACTTCAAACAGCTTTTAAAATGAGCTCATTCATATAAAATGTGTTGTGTCTTAGAAACTAAATTTAAATAGATAAAGAGGGTTCTACAACAAAATCTCAATTAAACAAGATGCTGTGGAAGGTAAATAAGGCGTGTTGAAGCATTAATGCCTCTGCACATCTAGTTTACTGAAGTGTAAAAAGACAACATCATTAGATTAATTATTGAAAGATTTACATGATCTTCATCAGTGTAATGTTGGTACTTGAGGCGAGCTGGGCACCGAGCCTAAATAAACACCGCACAGATCTGCTCACCCCAGCATGTTTCACATATTCATCACCAAACCTGAGAAACCAGCACAAAGATCAAAAGAGCTATGACTCACTGGCACAGATGGGACAAAAAGAAACTCCCTGAAAGAACAACTTTTCAAACCAAGGACCTCGTTCAAAGGTGAATTAAAGTCTGTGTTTTATAATATTGGGAATAATCTAAAAATTAGGTTTCTCATTGCCTTGGTATAAGCTGTACAGCCAGCACTGTACTCATCTACCCAAAGGCTGAGGAGTGTACAAGACAGGAGAAAACATATGAAGTTCATATTCAGCATTGCCTTCAAAACTCTGTTGGGATTTGGAGTTCAACCACAATGTCAGATGAAAAACTGACACCTTGACAGGCTAATAAAGTTTTGTCATGTGAAATGCAAAGAATGACACAGAAATAAGGGACGAGAGAAGCGTATGTGCTCATTTAACTTACAGTACATTTCCCCTCCATCGTTAGCTGTAAGGGCTCCCAGATGTTCAGCCAATGAAACTCCACTTAGTGGTTATTCATCATGAAAAGCTGAGCATGAAAATATGAAATTTTAGTGTGTGTATGTGTGTGTATTTATGTGCACAAGAAGGTAACAGAGGTCACATAAAGCCACTTCAAGAAAGTCCCAGTGGACATTTTTGTTGCAAGTCAGACCAGATTTTTCTAATAAAAAACTACAAGCTGGACCTGAGTTAACCTAGGGTCAGTTTTAATGTGTGTGTGTGTGTGTGTGTGTGTGTGTGTGTGTGTGTGTGTGTGTGTGTGTGTTTGTGTATCACTAAGTATGTATATATACATGTGTGATGTCACTTCCTAACTTGACTCCAAGACCATTAACTTTGCTTTAGCTCAGTACCTCCAGCCACGCTGGCAGCAGAACACAGCCATTCAAAGGCCCCACTACCCAAAATGTCAAGGGATCATGAAAATTGCCCTGCAGAACATATTAGGTGGTCGAAATGCAGACACTTACTCATCACTGTGGTTTGACCATGGAGTTAAATGTTACGACGACAATAATCTCTTCAACGGAAATGAAAATTATCAGGTCAGTTACAGAGCAGCTGTGATCAGAAACTTGGTTTGAATGGTTTGAATTTGTAGGATGACGATGTGAGTGTACACAGATCTGAAGTTCTTTAGTGCTCTGGGGTCCACTGAAGGTCTGATTATATTTGCTTTATACACATCTTTGTTGAATATTAGATTCTGATCAGTTAATTGTGGCATTCTACGGTCTTTTATTTTCTGAATAGCAGATGAGGTGGTTAAAAACACACAAAGAAATGGATGATAGAAATAAACAAACTTGAGAAGGACAGACATGGAGTTTCAGTCCTTAAACACTACATATTGTGTTCAGGAAAATGGATGAAAATATAAATGAATGTTCTTATCAGGTTTATGCCCCTCAAGGTGTTCATAATCAGGAATTAATGAACTTGGCTAAGACAGCCATCCTTTGGCCTCCCCATCATCCATTAAGAGGGCATTAATCTTACTTTCGCTCCATGAATATGCTCTTTTTTGGACTAATGTGTCTCTTGAACACTTGGACATCAAACTTTTTGGAAGCACACTGAGAACAGTTTTGCATTCACATTTGATCTCCCAAAGGAAAATGTTATGTTTTCTGTTTTACCCCCTCAACAATTAGCTCAGAGCAGGGTCAGCTACTGCGGGGCAAACACTTGGCTGTCATGTGGGATTGATCATTGCTTTTTCCGGTTGAAGGGCTGTCTTAAATTCCTTGGCACACAGCTTTTATCTCAGAAACTGTGCAATGCAGAGGCAGAAAAGAAAATAAAGATGAAAAAAAACTGGTCGGTTGATATGTGTGTGTCTGGGAAGTGTGTATCCACAGCTCCTGCTCTCTCTCAACCACAGTTCCCCCCTTATGTTGTTATTTACCCCCGCTGTCCTGGACCAGGCCACTGCCCTGGGGCATCTTGTGCACCAAAATCACACTCCCCAAGGGAGACATTAGCAGAGTCATAGCTGTGCTTGTATCAGATGACCCGTTGCACATTTCCACGAGTGCACACTCTCGCTCTGAAAAATCCCAAGTAATGATTTGTAAATGACTTGTTGATTGTACAAAGGGGGGGCAATGAGTGTTGTTAATTGCCTTAACACTGCCAGTGACCCGCCAGAGCATTAATCACAATTATGACAAAATTACTCAGCCGTTTGTTACAGAAGAGTTAGTCACTGCGCCGGATGTTGAAAGTGACCAACATGCAGTGTGCAATAACAGCGGCATGTGTGTGTCTGTTTGAGAATGAATAGGAGGCTAATAGAGGGGCCCCTATGAGCGGTTAAAATAGCCCTCCTGCAGTCTTTCTACCTTTCATGTGCTAATATTGCAGAGGTTATGAGTCCCAACACCATCCATCTTCACACACATGTTTGCATGGACATGGGGCCTTCCACCCACATAATAATCCCAGCTATGGTCCGAATTCTTTCAGTGTGGTTTTGTTTTCAAACTCAGGAGAAACATTGCGGACACTGGATGTTAGGTACGGATGAGACACAAAGGAGTCACACACTCAGGGGACGGTAGGAGGCCTTGGTCTGCGGGGCCCAGAGGAGCTAAAACACCACCAGCGTTAAACCTCACCCACATACTCACACACTGTGTTCCCCTTCATCTCCATTCCTCTCAGGATCACCCACATCCTAATTGGCTGATCCACCCGGGTGCCTCCATGAAGGGTGTGTTTAATGTCTTCCCATATGTAGCTGTGAGTGCTATGTGACACCCAAAGAAAGAGGAAAAAGACGACCATTAAGGATGTGACTAACAGTAAGAAGAGAGAAACAATTATGCCATTATCTGGAGATGAAACTGATATACTGTACTCGCCTCGTCTCCAATACCACAGAGTGTTTTTTCAAGCATGAGGTCGATCACTATAGAGACCCTTCTGTTGGGCTGCAGGGTGACTCAATGCTTGAGCACGCTGTCCAGATGCGACAGACAGGGAGGTCTGATGCTTAATACCATCCACCAACATTGTTCATCCTCAAACAAATACATTTTCTGGAAACAAAACGAAGAAACGGTTATTTTAACCACTAAACATCTGAATATGGTTTTGATGTAACTGTAAACCAACAAATATTTGAGATTGTATTTTCTCTAATTTGGTAGTTAGTTGCAATGCTTTGACCTGATTTCAAAATTTACAGATTATGATCTTTGCTTTATTTTGAATGGAAACTATGCAGGATATTCCTAAAACAAACAAACAAAAAATGTTTAGATTCATACATATTCAATCATAACTTATGACCCACTAGAAGGTGGGGTGGTGCCTGTATTTTCTCTTTTTTTTGTTGGGTTTGGACATTTCTGGGTGTCGCCCTTTGGGCACAAAGCTACAATGATGTTGCCATTTTTGTAGCTACGCAGCCAGTCATTCAGATGACACAGGGAGGGGACTTTTCGTTCAAAACAACAATGGCATGGCACAAAGAAGTTAGTGTAGATGGTGTAATAGCATCAGTTATATCAGCTTAACTGAGTAATTCTTAATGGAAAGAAAAGCAAAGACGTTTTCTCGATGGAAAATATGTTTTAGGTCTTCTCCCTGCTGGGAAAAGGTTGACTTACCAATGGTTTTGACTGGTAGAGACAGAAATAGGAAGGATGCTGATTGGTTGAAGTAATCCTGTCAGATGGTGACAGACAGATGGTTCATTCAATCAACTGCCAAGTATTTTGATTTGAAGTGCCTGACCCTTTTCAAACCATTTACAATGACAGCTTTTCAGATGGTTGGTTCGGTCTCAAGACCACTTTTTGAAGTTTTGCACGCTGTCTTGGTCTCTGGCCTTGTTGGATTCAGAGTTGTCTTGGTCCTGGGCTTGGATATTAGTCACTTTGTTCCTGGTTGTTCATTTGGGATCAGTTGTACAGAATGCTGCCTGATTCTACCAACATTAGATTAGTTTGATGTTAGAAGATAATAGATTATTTCTATCCATTCTAACTCCTGAATCACTCTCAACCTCCCAGTTGGTGCCCAATTGCGAACGGTTCTTTGGTTTTCCACCACCGAAGAGCCGGCTCCCAGCTGGGAAAACTGGTTCCACATCGGCACCAACTCTTTGCTGGGCTTGAACTGCAAATGAGCTATGTCAGGGGCTGGGGGCGGGGCTATCTGACCAACAAGACCAACTCAGTGCCGTTCAGAGACCAACTAAAATGTGTATCATTTGTTTATTTGATTTGCAATGTGATTGATATGGGTGAGCTAGCATGCTAACGTTAGCGGGCAATTGATAGCATGCTAACGGTAGCGGGCGATTGCTAGCGTGCTAGCGTTAATGGGCTAGCAAGACCAACTCGGTGTTGTTGAGAGAGACTCTGGTCAAAAAAAGGTATAAGCATTGGACAGGACTGGATTTGCTCTGGACTTGCTTGTACTTGGTCTCAACTGCCTTTGGACTTGGTATTTACACAACTTGACTGGACCTAGTCTTGGACATGACTTGGACTCGATTGAGGAGGTCTTGACTACAGTCCTGCCTCGGCCTGAGCATCATCTCATTATTAAATGTTTAAAAGTTTAGTATTTATATATCCAGGGCCTTGCCAGTACTTATCCAAAGTCAACACAAGAAACTCTGGCCCACTCTGGCTGAAGGACCAGCAGGGATTATACAGATTCCAGCTCCAGCTTCTCTATTTCACAACCTGCAAAGTGCTTTTTGCTCAGTTTGTAGGAAATCCAATCACACTAGGGAAGTGAAGTAAAGTTGTGAAGCTGAAGTCATGAGCACAGAGGAATACTAAAGACCATCCACCTTGCAGTCTGCCCGGTGCATTACTTTCTATCCATCTGGCCAAGTTAACGAAGCCTTCCTGGAATCACATCTATTGTTATAGGGGAACGCAACCTCGCAGACAAACCAGTTGTCTGTTGCAGTTTACATAAAACACATCAAAGAAACAAGAACAAAGGCTTTCTAATACCCAGACTGAAAGGAATTCTCGATCAATCTGGTATGAATTGTGAGATACATAAAGGAGATCTTGTAAGATGGCTGTTTATTGCTGGCTCCAGTACAGAGAAACTGTAGCATTTGGCTACTGCCTGTTGATATTTTAAAGAATAAAATAATTTCACATCTCAACTTCAGTTTGGTCAAGTCATAGAAATATATAATTGCAGCATGTGGGCGTTTTTGTGACAAGTCCAGGCTGTACAGCTCATGAAAGCTGTGTCCAAGTTGAGTTGAGAGTCTGAGCGGGAAACTCTAATATTACTACACTGCTGTGCAGGCCAGCTAAAGTTGGACGGGACAGAGACAAATCTGACATGGTTCTTGTCATAAAGACGCTGCAGAGGAGTGGTTTTCT
Organism: Centropristis striata; assembly: GCF_030273125.1. Lineage (NCBI taxonomy): Eukaryota > Metazoa > Chordata > Actinopteri > Perciformes > Serranidae > Centropristis > Centropristis striata. The sequence continues at coordinate 12,085,105 of NC_081536.1, forward strand.
TCCTATGGCCTCTTTCTGGAAGCTCACAAATCAGAATGCATTTTCTTACTGTTTCTACAGGATTAATCTTAAGTGTATAGTATAACAGTGCCTCCTAAAAAAATAAATATATCCTCCTTTTTCCCCATGTATCACGTCTGTGTACATTGGCAAAGAGACCAAACAAAACCATACATGCAATGAGTCAAAAAGAGGGAAAGGAACAAGCCAAGCGATAATTCAAAACCCATAAAAGCAAAAATCTGTGACATCTAACAGCTGCAGCTGCAGCCTTGCTAACAAGCTACAGACACTTGACACTTTAAGAGCTGGAACACTCATCTCTGCAAGATTAATAATTAGTTAAAAGACTAATTATATTGACATAACCAAGACTATGTAAATACATATATCAACAATGAGTTTACATACATTTAATTTGTTTTAACTTTACAAGAGTGATACTTATTTGCCTGAAGTTTACTTTCTGCTTTGTGTGTTTGCTTCTCCTACTCACACATGGTTTGGATTAATCAGCACTACAGCAGCTTAATTCAGCATGAAATATGCTGGAAAAACTAAAAAAGACAGGGTGTAAACAGTTCAGGTATTTTTAGGTTATGCAACAAGAGATTTTCTGACTTAGGGTACATCAAGTGGTATTCAAACAAATAGTTCTGGTTTCCTTTGTCCGGGGTCAGTGATATATGTCTCTACCTCTGCTCCAGCACAATGGAGGCGAATGGTATTTAGTTTGTGGTGATTACAGCATTGAAAAACAATGTTCAACAGCGACGTGCCTTTCCAGAATGCGTGTTCCTGCTTCCCTGGATGATGCACAAAGCACAGTAGGAAGAGTTTTCATTGGACCTACTTTTTACTGAGGAAATAAGTCCCATAAAAACTATTGTTGCTTTAAAATTGGAAATGGCTTTTTAGAACAATAAACAACGAATTAAATGGATTTCTGATGGGAATATTCTTTGATTTGACACAAAATTCAGTGATCCCCACTTTCTGGAAATGTGAACAAAGCTGGCAAAGCAACCAGCACGTAAATCCCAGTTCTCTGGGCGTGTAACTGAAGATGTTCCTCCACCTATATGAGGCTCAACTGTGATGCTGTTTCTTCTCAAACTCAAACTGTCACATGGATTTAAAATGAGCCTCACTGTTTTCTCTTTCGTGCGCTTCTCCTTACAAGCCACAGCTGAAGAAGCCACAGTGTTGAGTGTGCTTTTTCAAGTGATGAGATCCTGCAGTACTGGTCTAATAGACTTGGTAGCAAGAATAAAACAGTAAAGTAAAAGCAGATTACTGCTGTTAGGGCCCGTGATCATGAAGATCTTCCTGAGAAGCATCTGATTTTTCTCACAGATTAAGAAGATTGTACTTGTGAATCTATATATGATGAATCACAGAACTTTGCTGCCGTTTGCGAAAGTCACTTCCAGGAATGGTTTGAAACTTTGGGAAATTCACAGGAAATTTGCTTTTTTGCCCAGAATTTGAGTAATTACTGACATGCAACCACAAGAAAGTTTAAAAAATGCAACTTTCTGCTGTTCTTTTTGTCATTTTGCCAGATGATGTCTCATTCATATATTGATTTAGTTTTGGCTTGCTAGCTTACTCCATACCAAATGTTGTTTGCAACCTGAAAAAAGGGCCAAAAAGAAAAGATTGTACCATTTTCATATTGTTCAGGTGCTTTACTGTGGACAGACGTTAAAAAAAAAAAAGATTGCATCCACTAATATTCCATCCACTGTTTACCGTTGTTTCCAGCCTCTATGCAAAGCTAAGGTAACCAGCTCCTGGCTCCAGAATGATATCAATCTTCATATGAGAGTACCGATATGCCCCAAAATTTTGAACTATTCTTCTAACAGGTAATAGTGTAATCTTGTGCTGTACCTGGTTTTAAATACAATTAGCAAGAAAATGAAATTAAATATTTTAATTTGGCAAAATCTGCAACTCTCTCATCTTCATCTCAGCAAGTAAAGCAATGTCCTCATGAAATGTGTTGACAAAGTATTTTATCACATGTGCCTTTCATTTAGACGGAGGCGGCGTTTTTGGGGCTTAAAAATGCTATTAAAAAAAAAAGAAACCACCCTCCAGAGTGGAAATCTTAAAAATGGTCCACCGTTGCGTTTTCGTCTAAAGACAGAGCATGGCATGAAAACGTTCGCATGTCCAAGGATTCGCTTGTCGCTTTGACTGAGGAACTTCGCCAATGCATTTACGGTGAAACAAACAGAAGTAGGAGAGAATAAAAGTGCCTACGCATACGCAAGCTCTTTGTGGTGTTGTGTGGCAGTGCTTCACAGTTTCCCCCTAAAGATGCTATTCTAAACAGGGAATAAAAAGTGAGAACGCAACGCCACTTTTGCGTTTTCTGTCCAGATCGTCTCCATCTAAACAGGGCCTGAAACCACCACCAAGCCATCTATCTGACAAACTCACTGCCAGCTTCTCAAGGCCACCAAGAGAAACAATCATGCCAACACTGACAGCCTCCTTTGCTGACACACACACGCATGCTAGCAGGGCCCCTCCCACCTTCAGAGGGTCTATAATTTCCACAATTGTGAACAAATCTGTCTCTTCTCTTGTAGCTGTCGGAGTTTCATGGATCCTTGTGAAAGGCGCTGCTGTGACATACATACCCACACCCGCTTTTGATGGTTAGCTTAACACACAATTTCTCATTTGAGCCACAGACCCCCTGCAGGGTTTTTATTACTTGCATTCAACCATCAAGAGTTAATAAGAAAATGGCTGCTGTCAACATGTCATGAATAAAATTTCAAACACAATAACACTGACACAAAAGTGAAAGCCGTGGTTAATATTTGTCAAAACAAAACTTTTAACAAAAGAACCAAAACTGAAAAAAGGCTTTTTTTTAAAAAATGAACAGACAGATTTTATTGCATGTCTTTTTTCGTCATCCGTGTCCTGTGATGCTAAAGGGCATAGCTGTTCAGGAAAGAGTTAGCTGACACAGTTGAACACGATCCACTTGCTTGTCCTTCATACAGAAATGACCTCCAACACCTTTTAATGGATATAAAAGATTGAATTCTCGTGCAAAAATGCCTCCTTTAACGGTAATAGTAAAAATATTGAAAGGATGTCAGAGTCAGTAATGAAAACGGGGTAATAATTTAAAGATGTAGGACAGAAAGATGTGATATGTGGAGGAGGGGGAGGAGGCGGGCAAGGAGAGAGCAGCTGTATTTCTTTTCAAGAAAAATTACAGAATTAGACTTTGAAGGTGAGAGAAGAAATACACAAAAAAAAAGAAATACAGTGGCAGAGAAGAAGAATCAAGCTTAATTTTACACTGTATATGAAAAATACAGTGTAACTAATGGTGTTTGCATGTGTGTGTGTGTAAGAGAGAGATGAGTGGCTGCATTGTGTGTAATTTCCTCTGGGGTGAAAGAGCATCTCACACCTTCTCAGGCCTGTTAATTTCACTCCTGAGATTGAAGCAGTTATTGCAGTCCCATTCAGTAATTACAGAAAAATGCTTAAGGTTACATCCATGTTATCCTGCCTGTCCGGCCCCTGGGATGGTCCTGAAAATTGCTCTCAGTGCGATTTCTTAGCAACTCATTACTTTGGCTCTCAGTGTACATACTGCAGCGCTTATGAATGTGAAACCGATTCCAGTTGGTGTTGCGCAAACAGTAGAAGATGTAAGCAGAACAAATCCACAAAAGTTTACCTTAAATTCTGATCTGTTCTGTTCTTCAGGGACATATATACTGGATTGCATCACTAAGATAGATATTCTCTGGCTTCTTTTTCCTCATAAATCTCTTTGGATCTGAAAAGAAAGAAAGTTTTACAAACACTCATGTGAAAGCCAATACAATCCTTTTTTTCCCCTTCTTTTTTTTGTCCATTTTCAGCTTTATTTGACAGTGAGAGATACAGAGTGAAAGGGGGAGACAGTGGGGAAGATGCAGGAAAGGGCTCCAAGCTCCAAGATTCGAACCCAGGCTGCCTGCTTACCCAAGCCTCATGTGGTATGTGCTCTACCAGTGCACCACCGGGACGCCCCGCCAATACAGTTCTTAGACTGTAATGGATTTTTTCCCAGCACTTTGTGTCCAGTAAAGCATGACATTTCCCACATAGCTTAGAAAAAGTCATCAGGCTGGTGTATTTTAGAAGCTCTTGTTGCTGATCCTGTGATAAAAATGTGGCATAAGTTGAGCAAAATTACACACACACACACACACACACACACACACACACATATATATGTTTCAATTCATCCTGATATAGACACAGTTGTGGAGGTATTTCAGTTAAAACCACAGATGTGAATATCTTGAGGTAAGGTCAGAGGATCACCCAAGTCATTAAAAGGTTTTATCCTCACGTCTGAATCACATGCATTCGATATTGAGATATTTGAGTCTGCACCAAAGAGGTGGACTGACTGCCCGACACTGCCATCACTACAGCTGTTTTCATGCCTAAAAACAGCCATCTCATTTCATTATTGAAGTGTAAATATTAGGATTCTATCAAACAAAATGAGCATGTATGCATAAGCAAAGGAAATGAAGATTGTGATGTGTTGCTGGAGATACTTTAATCACAGAACACTACTGTACGGTTTGAGTAAATGTTTACAGAAACACAAATGGTGTAATTGGCTCTCTGGCCAATTTTATCAAGTGATGCTCCTCAAACTGAATTCCATCTTCTTTATTTGGTCTTCTGCTCAAGATGATCTGAGTGAAAAGCATTTTTTGCCCGACCTCTTTAACAACATCACTTGTGGTTTCTGAATTACAGTACATGGGGAATTTAGCTGCATGGGGCAGAGAAAACAGAACTTGATCAGAATTAGATTTCTTACAAATAAAACTATCACAGTAATCCTGGAAATTTAGAACAGTTCTGGGATTAATCTTTGGCAACTTGTCTTGTTTCATTCTGTGCTGGAAATACCCAGCACCCATCCACCCACATACACATCGATGGGCCAGTAGCTTCCCTCTCAACAGACAACCACAGACCGTGAGATCTGGAAACGTTTCACTGTTTGGTCTTGGTTTGCTTCACAGTGATGCACCAGCTGCTACTCAAACCTGCCACCACAGGCAGCAAGGATTAAGACACTCTGGAGAAAAGGGGAGCATGAATGCCACAGTCAGCATAAAAAAAGATGTAGAGGTCTCACTTGAAGGGAAGCGCCAGTGAAGGATTTCACCACAGAGACTGACCTCCAAGGGATGGGAACCTGTTTTGGTTTCTCATGTCCTGGGAAAATGTTTATACCACCACTAAGGTCTGTATGTCTACATGGATCAGAGAATATCTCATAAACCTACAAAGAGATTTATGTCATGTTTTGTCAACCGGATATTGACAAAACACATTATTTTGTCAACACAACTGAATATTAGCAGAACAATAAATTTGTTTTTGGCGGTGATTTAGATCTTTAATAAATAGCAGTTATTAGTCATGATTACAAAACAAATGGATATTTATATTACATGACCAAAGTTCCACACTTAATGACAGCCTGCTCCATGCACTGCAAAAATTCATGAGATGGGGTTAAAATCTCCAGAACATGCACTTTGAGTTGAGATTATTTTGTTACACATGAGCAGTGGTGGAAGTATTCAGATTTACTTAAGTAAATGTACTAATACCACACTGTAAAATTACTCCACTACAAGTAAAAGTCCTGTAATCAAAACTTTCTTCACTAAAAGTACAAAAGAATCAGCATCCAAATGTACTTAAAGTATCATTTCATTTTTTTTAATGTTATGTGGTTTCATTTATTAACATGGTTAATCATTTTAAAGGGATCATATTTTTTCATGTTAAATCTAGACACAAAATCATTAGGGAGTGTACCTAAAGTCAAGAAGTGACAGCACTTGGCTTGTTGCACTCAAAGCTCCAAATAATTTAATAAACTCAACAGCATTGTCTCATTCCAGAAATTGTTGTGAGCAGTTTCATGTAGGAACTCTTCTAGATAGTTCTACACCAAAACATAGAACGATAAATAACTACAGGTAAGAGGGAATTATTTTATTTTATTTTTGGGTGAGCTGCCCCTTTAACCGAGACAGTGAGACTGAACCTAAATGAAAATCAGGTACTGAAATTGAAGCTGACAATCTTTCAAACATATATATTACTGCTCTGGAAATGACCTGTACAACTTTAAAGTGTAACATGCTGTCGCCTATTATATCCCCATCACAAAGCCACATGTCCATATGTGTTGTATTGTGCTAAGTCCTCGTGTAGTCTGCGTTATTTGCAGTTTTGACTGTGGAGGACACAGGAACAGGACTCAGCGTTGTTCCAGCGGGATGAGCTCTCAGGGGAAGCACCGTATCTGTTAAAACAGATATTGAGTTTGTTGTTTTAGCTCAGGGGGGGAATGAGGATCTGTTTTCAGATGTAACCGCGGGGTTGCTGGTGGGGATGTTTATTTGTCTTTCTCAATGACAGAAGCTGTTATCAGTCACTAAAGTTTGAGTCTGAAGGAATCACCAGCAGCCTTCCGCTATTGATCATAATCTAATAGAGCATCACCTGCAGATGCTGGTTAGTCACACCGGCTACAACAAATATGAACTTTGAGCACTTTAAGACAACTAAGTCTAACACCCATACGAAGTGATAAATAGCAACCACAGTGGACAACAAGGCACTGGAACAATGGGTTAACCCATTGAAGCCTGGAAAGGGTTTTTGTCGTTTTGTAGTATTTGTATAAGCTCTCAAATACTTTTTGAATTTCATTTCTATCTGCTACAGAGGCTGAAAAATCTATTATTTAGTAGAAGTGTTGACACTTCTGTTGAATTTCCAGAAAAACTTCAGGTTTTAGGGGCTTATTTTAAAATCGCCCAGAGGTTTTACAGGAAGTTTTAGGCGTCAATGGGTTAACCAATAACATTTCTTTAGGTCAATTTCTTAATCATACCAATTAAGATACATCCACCTCATTCTAAAATAAATCCTGAAACATTCAGAGCATGCCACACAAAAATGCTTCACTTAGAAAATTGAATTTGTATGATGTGTTGACAGCTCATGCAGGCAGAGTCACCGACCAATTGAGGAAGGGAAACTGGTTATGCAATGAAAACAGATTTTATTACAGGGTTTGGAAGCTGTTTAGTGGCCTGGGACACAATCATATTGGCAGTACCCTGCCTCATCTGCTTTTGGTTTCAAATCAATACATATATTTTGTGGGGTATGGGGTGCTAATAAAACCCATGGTGAAAAGGATATATCAAGAAAAGTGTGTGTTGTGAAACATGGCATTCTTATCAGCATTATGCCCAAGGAGGCTTGTTAAAAATGTACACAAACACCACTTGAACCTCGAAGCTGATACACACCGTCTGCATTAGAGAGGATGTTTAGATGTTTAGTCTCAGGACCACCAAACCCTTCAGGGAGAATTGGCAATGCAGGACCTCAAAACCCCATTGACCTCTAACCTCTCAGAGGGGCTCAGAAAACATGCACACCGTTTTTAGATTTTTATTTTATCTATAAGACATAAAAAGGGATGAAGTTGAGAAGAAGAGGCAGCAGGAACCAGAGGGAAAAGCAAGAGCAGGACAGGAAGGCGGAGTGTGGCCTTCAGTAAGTGTTAAGGATAATAAAGAAGGGCTTAAGAGGGTTAAAAAGCTGTTGGTGGATAACAGCAGGACAAATGAGAGGGCCTTTCTAACAGCAGCACTTGACTGACACCAGCTGAGTCAACAACATGGCCACGGGAAATCTGAATACCTGTAAGGGAGGGAAGAGGAGGTTGTTGCTTCTTCCACAAGTGTGAAAAGTTCTTCTCATCAGAGATAACGGTGATCCTTTTGGTGTTTTATGCCCTATTAAAAATGATTGATTATTGGGAAAAACTGTCACAGACATAGCTTTGTATATTATCCTTATCTGTATTTAATATACATAAATTTGAGTGTTTTGACATAACAGTCAGTGATATGTCAGTGATGCTCTACTTTAACTTGAGAATTCATGTTGTAGTTTTTGTATACCATATTTCAGACTGTTGAAACTTTCCAAATGGTGCTGAGGTTTTCCTTAAAGCGAAAGTGTCAGACTTTACGGCGAGAAGCAGAAACTTTGTGGCGCAGCAAATGAAGGCTTTGTTTATACCTGGATATGTTCATAAGCAATGTTTTTTGGTGGTGGTGTGGTTTTGATAACTTGTGATCAGATTACCTAACCAAGAAACAAAAAGGGGATTTTTTATCTGAAATATAGGTTTTCAGGAGAATTTTCCCACACAGTTTTTGTTTTTTTAATCAGATTTATTTGAAGTCCAGCCCAAATGGCGATTTTCCAACTTATTTAATATACCACAGAATCAGCATTTCTTTCTAACATGTTTTTGGGTGTGTTTTAAATGAGCATTAAGCAGTGGCAGTGCTTCCCTTGAGGAAAGGAGGTCACATTGGACGGCATCAGAAACACTTTGTGCCAGCTCTCTGAAGCAATGAGAACATTCATAGAAAACTGCTTTCTGTTATTAACTGACAAACACAATGAGAAGGAAGTGTTAGATCACACTGGACAAGGACACAAAGCAAAAGGAACATCTGTGTTTCATTTTTCTGGGAGCCAAGAAGAAGTCAGCTTTGCTTAAAATGTTTTGCATCCAAACAGCAGATGTTAGTGATGTTAAATCAGCTGCTTTTTACTGGTAATTGTCAATCAAACACATTTCCACGATGTGCAGGTGAGGCCTCACACAGTTATGTTGATGCAGCAATGCACAGCAACTGTGAGTAATGCAAATCCAGTAGTTATAATAAAGAGGATTTTTTTTCTTGGAAGTTTGCTGGTTAAGCAGATACTTTCTAGAATTGTTTTATTGATTGATAGATTTTTCTGTGGTTGCTCACAGCATGGCCGCTTAACTGATCAACAAATAGAAACATGTGCTTCAATAAGTTCTCATTTGAACCAGTTTGTTTGAGGGATCGGCATATGCCCTCTATGAAGACATTGAAAACAACAGAAAATGGCATTGACAGAGTACTCTTAAATTCTGCCATCCTTTTTAAATATCCGATTCCCTGGTTGCAGCTCTTGAAAGCATCAAATTGGGCCCAGAAGATACAGAAAAATAAATAAAGCAATGTTTTCTTGCACAGTAACACAGCTTTTCTGCACAGCTTTTCTCTCACAACGCTTCATTTTTGTTGACAGCGCCTCTGACTCCTGCGTGACTACAGACATTTTAGATCTTTGAACAAAAAGGATAGATGTATTGAAAACATTTGTGTTTCTAGTTTCTAGAGGGACACAACTCATATCTTTCTTTTTTTTTATAAATAATTTACCTGAAAGGCTTCATATGAATGAGATACCAACAAACCATTAACACTGTGCCATGTTTTGACTCATATTGATTAATGTCCAAACATTTTTTGAAAGGAACTAACATGATATTAATTGAGGATCAACCCAAATATCAAATTATGGTCATTTGAATTATATAATGGTAATCATTATTGGGTTAAAGAACTGATCGTTTTTGTTTTGGTTCCTTGTCTAAACTCGCCTTTTTAATAGCTGTAGAATTTGCATCAATGTTGCTGGATGAAAAACTAAGCCCATATGAATTAAGGATGGTTACCGCCAATAGAAAAAGTATTTTCCTAAGATGAATTTGTATTTAAGCCCTGAAACTATTTTTGTTTCTTGGCTTGAGGAGATTTTTCTCTCCAGTTTCCTTCTTTGGAAATCTCTACACTCTCATTTACAACCACCTGACAGTGCAAGAACATTTGTAAGACGTAAGACCATCGATTTGTAATGAAATAAGCTGACTTTGCTAAATGAAAATGCCCAGAACATTTCCTGTTCTCACTGTCACCTGTACTATTGGATTTTTCCCCAAATTCATTAACCACAGCAGCTTAGTCTGGTAGATCTATATAATATATCGTCCAGATATCTGCCACAACAAAATATGAAAGAAAATGTAGAAAAGACAAGGAATGTGTTGTAAAAAATGCACTACACTGAAAGCTAAAGCTGTCTCCTAATATATATAAAGTCTACAGTTCAATATATGAAGAAAGTAAAGGATGTGCAGCTGAGATCTGTCCAACTTCCAATAATCACTTTGTTTACAGTGTGAGAAGAAGTGTTTCATTCTTCCTTTGCTCCCAAATTTCCCGTGTTCTCTCACACCGTATATCGCTGTCCTCTCCAGGAGTTCCCCCGCACGTCCACTCTGAGCAGACCCCAGGTCATCACAGACATGTGGCAAGATAACAAGACCTCCATTAAACAGGATTATGGCTCCCCTCAGGATATTACACAGCGAGGCAAACTTCATTCTGGACAATAAAAAAATTCCCTGACAGGAAACACAATAGCCTGTGCTGAGGTGACAGTTAAAATGGCATGACCTTATGCACTCAGTACTAAACTTAGACTGCAGACGAAGAATGGACGGGTGCAGAAGTCATGAAGTCTGACATGAGAAAGTTCAATGCTCTGAAAAACTGAGATTATAGATATCTAATATGACAGAAAACAACTAAAAAACATCATTAATCTCAACAAAAAAATGATGATTCCTTACACAAGAATAAACACGCAGGCCTGGGAGTCTTCTTATGATAAATGACAGTCTAATCAGTCAAAGGAATAATTTGTCATTTTGGGTAGAACACACTCACTCATTTTCTTGCAGTTAGTGGAGACGATTGATACTACACTCATATTTATGTGTTAAGTATAAAGCTAGAACAAGGAGGTGGTTAGACTAGCTTAGTTTTTAAATTCTCATACAATTGTCAATTTTACTCTCTGTTGGTGTATGGATTAAAGATATAACGTCAGTTAGTACCTTCACCAGGGCTGTCCCTTGTCATTGATTTTTTGGGGGGATTTTCATGGACAGGGTCTGAAAGTGCAGTCAGAGAGAGGACCAGTTTGGTACCTCCAAACAATGGGTCTCTGCTGTAAAATGGTGGATAGCTCTGTTAAGATTAGGTGTAAGTTACTGCCCCAAGGAAGGAGTTCAAGTATCTCTGGTTGAGGGTAAATTAGAACTTGAGATGGATATGAGTTTTGGTGCAGCATCAGCAGTGATGCAGGCATTGTACCAGATAGTAGTGGTGAAGAGGGAGCTGAGCCGAAAGGCAAAGCTTTTCATATACCAGTCCATCTACATTCTGACCCTCATATATCTTCATGAGATTTGGGTATTAAGCAAAAACAATATGCTGAAATGAGTTTACTCTGCAGGGTGGATGGATGGATGGATGGATGGATGGATGGATGGATGGACGGACAGACGAACGGACGGATGGATGATAGGAAGGTGATTTTGAACTTTGGACAGAACCAGGCTAGAAGTTCCCTTTACTGTGCTAAAGAAAGTCAGAAATCTGTTCAATTAAATTTTATGTATTAAGCCCAGAATCCCAAATTTGCCTCTAAGAGCTTTTATAGTCTGTATAGGATACAACACCCTGTGTCGCAGGTGTATTATTATACAAACTGTTTGCCTACTGATGTTCATACTGAAGGAAAGTTGGCCTAAAAAGAAGTCAAAGTCAACAAACTACATAACCTGAACTGAACAAAACTGAACGAAACAATATAAATAAACCCTAATAAAACTGTTTGCATTTATTCTGAGAAGGGACTGCTGCCCACTTCTTCAATTATCAATCTCTGATACAGGAAGCCAACAGAGCTGACGGAGGAGAGTCAGGAAGGAAGGATAGTTGTGGGTAAAGAGAGGAAGGGGACAGGGTTGGCAGCAACGGGGAACAGTATTTTCCATGGCTGGATCACTTGTTTGTATTAAAGTGTGAACTGACAGTACAGAGGATGTGATGGAAGAAAGCGGATGCACAAAGACACAATAGATGGGGAAGACAAGCATTTTACGGTTTCTATATTTGTTCATTACCTTTCTCTCTTCCTCGTCTGAATGCTCCCTGCTGACCTGTAAAACACAGAAAGCATTTATATCTCTTCACTGACATGACTCCTTTGCTGATACTTTGGCCCAGAGCTGATATCAGATTGGGTTGCATAGCGCCTAAAAGACTCTTGGCTCTCAGACATGGCACTTTATCTATTCCAGAGTTAGCCTTTCACTTTCCCAGCAATACTCCTCATTTATCTGGATGTGTCTTTGGTGTATACATAAATCTGCTCTGCTAGAGTCCTGCACACTCCTGGCAAGATATGTGCAGTTACCTCAATCTTTAGAATAACGGGTCACTTCTTCAGTTCCTCAAAGTCCAGACACAGAAGACTTTGTGCACTAATTCAATGTACTTTTTATGCATTGAGGAGACACAAAGCATTTGTAATCAGAGCTGGTGAGCAGTAGATTTGCCAAGCGTCTGTTGAAAGTCCAGAAACCAGAACATGCAACCACAGAAAGGACTTTATAAGAAAGTGGGAGCAAATTCTCATTAACAGTCCAAGTAAGACTCACCACTGAGCTGGAGTCTGATGTTCCGTAAAAGGGGGGATTTGGTGTAGCACTCCATATATTATTCTTATCCACTGGGTCGTTTTACACGATTGGTCATTGCCTCCCACACATGATATCTTTGTGCAGCTGGAAATACTTGTGAGTTTGCGATAAAAATGGGTCTCAAAAGACGTCAGCATGTTTGATTTGGTCCACTGCAGAGATCAGATAATCTTGGCCATGCATTCTGTTGTTTTTTGTCAGATCTTTCTAACAGCAGATTAAACAATGGGTTATTCATGTATAATTGGAGAATTAATTGAAAGCATATGGAATGGATTATTGTAAATCTGCATTTTCCTACACCACAGCACACGACAATGACTACAGGCAGTATGCTATAAGTGTGAAGACTGATACGGTTTCCCTGCTTTTCTGTCCACTGGGGACAACCCGGAAGCCGGATAGGCTTTCCTGTTACCGCACTAAGTGCAGCAACTACTACATACCCTGCGGCTCTGTTTGCTCCTGGCTGCATGGCGTGTGGTGTGCTTCTAATCATGCTGAGTGAGGACAGGGGCCAAGTCGGTGGGAATAAAGGCTAAGTGTGGCAGAAGGGCAGGAGCATAGGAGTAAGCGGCTAACAAAGCTTTTGGCTAATTTATGACTCCCAGAGCAGATGGGGGGCCTCGCCGCAACTCCTCGGCCATCAAGGGCACCCTGCTTGGGCTCAACACCCTGTGATCCTACCCTGGAGTAAATCAACCACTCGAAAACCCTGACAAACTGAAAGCTGCCCGACCAGTCTATCGCCCCTACACTCCACTCTGTAGGCCTGGTGTAAATCAGCTGGGTGTCATACTGACAGAGCAGCAGACGGAGGGAGTGTTGGACGAAGGGTTCCCCAGAGGCCGAGGTCCTTAGAGAGACAAAGCTCTCTGCCTCTTATCAATGTGTCAGTTTAGCTGAATTTTCTTGAACAGACACAGAAACTCACTGCATGCCCTCAGACCACCTTACAACTGGACAGTTTCTTTCGAGCTAAAGAGATCATTAAACCTGAAACTCTGTTTTTGGTCGGTGATTTGACTCCCTGTTGGCTCTCCTGTTGACATGTCCACGTGTCCATGAGCAAACCACAAAACCTCAAACCGCAGCTGCTAAATGAATAATGTAATATATTGACCTTCTTATTCTCCTTTTATGTCATGGTATTAAATAAAGTCCTATGTTGTGCAACTAATGCCTAGTTCACACAATATAGTTGCATTTCCATCAACAAATTTCAAAGCGCATTTTTAAGTTTTTTTTTTTAAATAGTTAATGCGATAAACAGGAGATGAAAAAGCTGTTTCTGGAAAAGTTCTGATGTAGCAAACGTTTAACTCCCATGACTGATCAGCTGTTTCCAGAAATTAAAAGAAAAATTATAATTTTCCTGATTAAATCCAATTCCTGAACAAAGTTGTCTGATTAGCAACGTCTTTTTTGTTGTGTGTTTTTTTTTCACTTGGGCAATCTCTACTTCTTCTACTGTTTACTGACCAATTAAACTACAGCAATACATTACACTGCCATCTTCTGACCAAAGTACATATGGAGCTTTGTTTATTTGCTCTAAAACAGTTCATGGAAATGTCCCTAATTCGCATTTTCTTTAATATCACATTTCAAACTTTCGCTTCAAGATTCAACTTTAATGAAAACACAGAGTCAGGCTCAGGTTCAAAGTAAGGTTTCTGTAATGTTTATATCACACAACTTGTAGCTGTCTTGTAAACAGGAGCCTTAAAGTCAGCGTTTTCACACTGCATGACAGGCTGTTGATAGGCTCACACACTACCAGATCTTTCACCAGGAGTTATCCCTGATGAGTATGCCTGGTCTCCAAACTACGATTTGTCATGAAAATGCACCTGAGAAGTGCCACGGGAACTAATGTAACAACATGTGTGATGCTTTTTTTGTCCAAGCAATCTGTTGATCTTTGCTTGTAGTCATGCTTGCTGATTTTCTTTTTGTTGGTACATGTGTTCACAAAATTCAAACACAAAAGTGTTTACTAGACAAATAAAAACAAGAATGGGCCACTCCTAAAAAGTTAGTATCTGGTCATGCAATGATCAGTTACATTTTGAATTGATCTGCATGAATGTTCCCCTGCTATGATACAAGACAAATGGTTTGGCAGCACTATCAACAGATATTAGCTGTGAAACAGAAAAAATCTGTGAAATAGCCAAAAATGATTTCTAGTCCTGTTAGTGATTTATTTATGTAACTGGGAAAATCCTTCCTTTTTTTTATCTGCTCGACACGATCATTAAACACTCTGGGGATTCAACCTACTGTACATCATGTAAGTGTAGAGTTGGCAAGCATTGTTGAGCTGCTTCCTGTTTCCAGAACATCCACAGTATGTCTCAATATGCTGACAGGAAGAGTTTTCGAACTTGGAGTTTGACCTAACCTTTGTCACCCAGCTTTGTCGCTGATCCTCTTGGCCTTGACCGTGTTGTCCCAACTTTGATTCAGTGTTGTTGAAGAATAAATCATAATCTTTTCATCCATTTCCCTGAAATAAGCTTGAGCTGCAGATTTAAAAAAAAAAAAAAACAAGTTTATGTCCATGCAATATTGTCTGCACCCTCATGAACCTCAGTATGATTACTTCAGCAATGTACTATTTAGTTCAGCACATCATCGCCATGTACCCTGTTGTTGTGCTCTATCGCTTGAGTTTACTGCAAATCTGTTATTATGCCCATGAAGTTAATTGCCCAGTGGGTGAGGTCTCTGGTGTGCAGAGGTCTCCCGGTTAAAGTGTGTTTAGCGCACATTTCTGATGATGGTCCACATGTTCCTGATTAGATGGAGAGAACAAACACACAACAAACAATGGAGCTGTTCAAATGTTCTCTATAGATGCAACCCATGTGGGTAAAAAAGCATCAAACCTATCTAGCACCACAGGGTAGCGGCACAGAGAAATGTGAAGAATCTGACCGTGACTGCTCGCGTTGAAAGGCATGGAAAATCACAGCTCACAGCCAAACAAGTCAGAGAAACTGAGCATTATTGCATTTGACATTTGGAAACATTTTAGCTGTGGCAGTGAATAAGTGAATATTATAGGCCCAAACTCGGGTGATGGAAGTTGTCAGTATTCATTTACCTTGAGTCTTGATTTTTGTGTGGTTTAAGAAAGACCCCTTCACACACTTCTGCAATTTATTGTGAGAATAAAGATATCAAACAGTGTAATGACAGATAGAGGCCTGGAGAGACGTAGGATGAGAGGTGGAGGGGGAGAGGATGATGATGGTAACGTCACTGTGTTTGCAGAGAAATGTCAGAGGGCAACACAGCTTAGAACAGGTGGCCAAACATCACTTTGAGTGGGATTACACATACACAAACACACATGCAAACTATAGAAACAGAATAAAAAAATTTAACTGTTTGATGTAGCCATTTGACTAGTACCTGACTAGTCACCCTGATGGGCTGATGATCTGAATAAGTCGCTTGAATTGTCGCAAGTTGCTTTTTAGAAAATAAAGTCTCTTATAGGGTCATAAAAGTCTCAAAATTTAGTGAGAAAGCTGAAAGTTGGCAACAGTGGTTTGGTTGTTAATGCAAATGCATAATTACTTCTTTTAGAGTCCGCTACCTGCAGCAAGTTGGTTTTTACTTAAGGTTATGTGAAAGCTTGCTGCTACAAAGGTCACAATTACTTGCAGTGGTACAAATAACAATTCCCACTGCTCTGAACATTCTGTTTTGTCTATTTGAATGGGAATGTCTGTTCTACTTTTACCCTATTTCTACGGTTTAAGCAGCCATTGGATGATGAAAGAAAACTTGACAGACTGGAGGTTTTCCTGTTGTAGGAAGTTTACATATAGTCCATTAGTCTTCTCTCCCACCTATCTGCTCACTTTGTAAGACTTAACAGATGAACTGCTGTTTTAAGAAAGAGTACATCTATCATCAGCATGGCAAGTGGATACGTCTGTTTAAATAATATGAGAACCAACACTGGAAAACAGGCAGATGAACATGGGAGGAAAAAGACACATCTATCCATTCCTATATCTGTTGCACTATTTTCTCTCTGCTAGTGTCAGCTTGTATTTAAGGCCTTGGTCTGTGTCAGGGCGCTGCTGCCACTGTATATCACCAAACCAGTTCTGATCCCATTGTTGTGGTCTACAGCTATCACTGGCTGGAGTCCTCCAAACCACATCTAAGGAAAGAGTATATTTATCACTGGAGAGCAATGCATACTTCTGCTAGCTCTCACACACTGAAACACATACACACATATGAACATGTACAGTATGTGCACATACAGTAAACTGAATCCACATTGTGGTTCTGGTGGTTCCATGTGACGTGTCACTGTCCCACACGGGCCTCGTCCTGATTCTGTCTGGTGTGGTTAGTTCCAGCTGTGTTTGAGGTCTGCTAAATACACATTCTGTGTATGAATTCCTGCTAATTTGCTGACACTACCTGACCTGGAGGAGGTAGACATATGTGGAAACGTGTTCGTCCTGGTCCGAACTCAGTTGCATGCAGGTGTTTTCCTGTGCACTTTAGGAATCACTTTAAACCTAATAAAATTAAACTGAATTTCCTTGAGCTCAGCATTTTGGACCGTCCACCTCCGAATCTAATTTTCTTCAAGATGTTTACAAGAGCACAGTAGTGCACGGTTGCCGTGTGGTTATGTGTGCACAAACGTAAATAAACACACACCTGCCGCTGAGTGAAATCACAAGCAGATGCATGAGGCATCTACTGTAACATGGCAGAGGTCGGATGCACCCGGATGAGAACCCAGCCCACCCCTGTAATTACTATCAGACACACAGCAATGTATGAGCTGGGACAGGGGAACACATGGGAGACATTCGCACTGTCACTATGGCCACACACGTGTACAACATGGCTTGAATATGCATTAATGTAGACATGATGATGCTTTACTCATGTTGATTTATTAACCAGTCTGCGGTTTAAGAAAACATTATGGTCGATTCCCAGAGAAACCCTGAGGCTTTCACTCAACCGAAAATAAAAAGCAAGTGTTCCACTTAACTTAAATTGCCGGCTTCACCTGGAGAAATGCAGAGCTTTAACAATGTGTGTGCCTACTGTGACATATGGAAGCAGATATGCATTAGCTCTTTTTCTGTTGCCTACATGCATGCATGTCTGAATACCAATATAATCTATAATGTATATATAGTATTTTCCATAAAGTCACACATTTATACATTAGTTTTCCATCTAATTATGTCCTTGAAAAAAACAATTTTTGCAAGACCTTCTTGAGAAGAGCACTCAGGCTCAGTAACAACGGTCTTAAAGTAATTTGTGTGCAGTGTGATGGAAAACAAAATGCCCTTCAGCGGTGGAATTTTTTGGTGTTGGAGCCAGC
The DNA here is from genome assembly GCF_030273125.1 of Centropristis striata. Taxonomy (NCBI): domain Eukaryota; kingdom Metazoa; phylum Chordata; class Actinopteri; order Perciformes; family Serranidae; genus Centropristis; species Centropristis striata. The sequence goes on from NC_081536.1 coordinate 12,103,032, forward strand.
AAAACATCAAGTCCAGTAGAGCTACTCTGAGAAGAACAAAACTGTCTGTCTAAATTTTGAGGGGGAAAATGACCACATAAAATTCTCATATTTCACTTTTTACTGGGGCACACACCACAAAACACCAGAGCTTTCAGTAACAAAAATGTCTTCACCAGGATGTAAAAGGAATACTTTACTCCCCTGCCAGATTATATTTTTTATATCGATCACCCTCCCTGTGTTACTTTGAATTGGTGAAGTAAACATTGTTTTGTCTCGCATGTAACCACGGTGAATGAAGATTCCAAAAACAGAGAGAATTCTTGATGAATTGATGAATTAATAACAGCAAAACAATATGAAAACATCTGTTTAGAAATCGTCACACAGCTCATGAAGTCTTATTCAATTCTAATGTATCCAGTCATGTGCTCAGTACTTAGTGGTCTGTGCTAAAGGCTAAAAACGTACTATTTAAATCATTTCCACATAGCTTGCCTGCACGAGAACACAACTATTAATGCATTAACTTCAGTTCATCAAGGATTTTTCATTGTGTTTGGATTCTTTGTTCAATGTGAAGACATGTCAAGCTTTTCTTGAAGATTTCAAGGTAACACAGGCTGAGTAACTGATATACAAATGATCATTTTGGAAGTGAAGCATTCCTTTAAGATGTAAAGTGCAAGGTACAACAGGTCGAAGCAGAGCCCATGGATATAAAACATGTTTTACATGTATGGCCTGTCAATGTTGAAATCTATCAGAAAGGACCCTTCCAAAACAGTTTATTTTGACTAAAATTGTATACATAACTGGTTCATCTGAGACTTAAAACAACCCTGTAATATAATATGAATGTAGGAGAAGGCAACATTCTTTGTAAAATGGTTTCACCCTTGAGACGTTCGTCAGGTTCCAGGCATCTGATGAAGGACATACACATTAAAACACCCTTTATCTTAGCGAGAAGATAACAGATGAACACAACTTCATGCTAAATCACCACACAGAAAGGATAGAGAGAGTATATAGCACCTGTGGAAGTGTGTTACTTCACTTACCCCATTATGCACATAAACACTCAGCATGTTGTGGAATTATAACTCTACAGAAAGTCACTAAAGCAAGCCCGCCATGCTTTGCACATATGAACCGAACACATGATGTTTTCTCTTAAACCGTGCTCCACTTGTTATTCTACTGTCAGGATGCTAAGCAGCACAGAGCAGCAGTGTTAACATCACACCACCGCTCCCTCTGAGACTTACAATCTGCCCTCCTACACTCTATAAATCTACTTTACCCCATGCATACAAAGACGCCCGGATTCGCACACATAAATGTATGCACACACACATATAAAATTAAGATGGACAGCTTTGCCACCCACTAAATCCTGTGAGTTCAGTGTGGTCTAACAACTAACTTTCCTCAAATTATGATGTGCAGAAAACGCAGCCTTATACATACATATTATCTCCCCTACCTCTGTGATAAAAGTTGTCAAGTATCGCTTGGATAAACAAAAGATGGAGGGTGAAGACAGACAGGAGGTTTACATTCCTCCATGCAGCTCAACCCCACAGTCACAACATCATGTGAATGTATCAGTATATTTCCCACCGAAGGTGATTCATCAACAGCTTGATAGTTTGTTTGACTTATTCTGACTCCTATCTGTGTGCTTTTATATGAACTCGCCAGACAAAACCAACAAAAAAAGCACTGTGTCTGTTGGAGGTCTGCACAATGTAGTGTTTCTTCTAATTAAAGTACAAGTAAAGGCCTACTTCTTACTGTGACACACTTTCCTTTCAGTTCAGTACTTTTTAAATTTAACCCCCCTCTAGTGTCTCTGGAGAGGTTTCACTGAAGGTGACCCACATTTACTAGTTAAGCAAAAAAAAATAGAGCAGTGTCTCCATCTTCCTACACTTTCTGAGCCAAGGGTGACAGCAATATCTTTCCCGATATAGATATGTTTGTTTGCACAAATAACACTGTTTGGAAAGATTGCTGGCCTATGCTCAGGCACAGCAGTACAAGGCGGTGGAGATATTTTAATTAAGTCCCTCGTTTATTGTTGCAAAGATACTGGAAACAAACTTCCTCTGAGATGCAAGTACTTGGCACTGCTCGTGTTTGTGGCATCCATGAAGCGTAGGCTTTCCAAATGTTTGAAAGAAATCCCATTAAAAAGGGATTGATGCCTTGCAGAGGAATAGAAGTTTTGAGATTTGAAGTGGCTTATTGGATGGTGACATTATGCAAGGTCTGGCTGGACTGCACCCTGATTGCAACACAAAAACTCCCCAAACTCTCTTGGTCTGTGTTCAACACATCTAACTGGTTCCCAAGCTGATTATGCAAAACACAGACACAGTGGGTTACAGGGAAAAATGTAGTGGTTGAATGTAACTAAGTACATTCTCTCAAGGACTGTACTTATATACAAAGTCAAGATAACAGTCTGACTAAATGTCAAACTAAATGATTAAGTGTGCCTTTATGGGTAAAGGGAAAGAAAATTGCACTTCTTAAAGGTATTATATGCAGGATTTTCTAATATGAACGTAATCCCTCTCTATCTCTAAGTGTGTAACGGTGTATCTGCAGAAACCTGCACTCTGCCTGTATTTTCACATTTCTTTTTAGTTTTATTGTATATATATATATATATATATATATATATATATATATATATATATATATATGCTGTGTTCCATCACCAGCCAAGCAGAAAGCTATGAAAATAGCAGTCACTGCACCAAAAAATGCAAATATAGCAGGACGAAGCTCATTCCGAAACTACATGGTTTGCTCTCACTTTCACTGAGCAGAGGAAGATGGACCAATTTTAAATGTTTTACAAACAGTAAGTGACAATTCCTGCATAGTATGCCTTTAAACTAAATACACTTTAAACTAAACCTAGCACAACCTCAAATATCTAGGCTGCAGTAGTATAATCTAGCAAACACATTAATGCAGTAGTAATATAATGGCAAGACTCTGAAAGGGACAATTTACTGCACAATAAGTTATCTTACCTTTAATGGGCTAATTTGACTAATATTTTACTGATTACTTTAACTATTTTTACTTTGAATTAACGAGTTGTGCTTATAGTGGTGTATTTCCACAGTGTGGTATTAGTAGTTTTACTCAAGGATGTAAAATGTGGTCTGGAATATTTCCATTGGATTGAGGATGGCTCAGTGAGTTCTTCCATAAATAAGTGGTTTAGTGGCGCCATCTAGAGGGCCACAGCCCGGTGCAGCTGTGTGCCGGCAGGGGGCGCTGTCCAGCAGCTTAATCATTACACAGAGAGCACAAAGCTTCTCTCTGGCACCGGAAACCAGGAAGCTCGCTGAGCAACATGACATAAACCAACCCAGTGATGTTGTGTAACGGCAGGGTTTGTGAGTAATTTCAGTCATTGTCTCTTTAACGCATGGTTTACTGAACCAAAAAAGACAACACTGACAACGTAGCAAGGCGAACTACCCGTATCAACACGTAGTTGTTGTTAGTTTAGTTAATTTAAGCCGACTTGCTGCCGGTCGCCAGTACAGCTGATGATGTTCGGTTAGCTTGGCAAGCTAGCCTAGCCACGTAAACAATGGGCAGCTGTGAGAGACTTTAATGTTTCTAACTCAACTTTATGTGGATGTTATAATGGTGTTACGTTACCTGACTTCTTGATATTCTTTGGCTAGAGACGGTAACGCTACTAGATATGTTGCGTTTGAACGTTTTTACGTTTAACGTTACTAATTCCTAGGATAATTAGCTTGAAGTCAGCTAACGTTACCCGTTTGTATATATAATTAGGTTAACGTGGCCTTTTCAGATGTAAGATTTAGTTCAATCACAACTATATGACGTTTACATTAAAGTAAACAATGGCTTAATAACAGACATACATCGTCTGATTTACCCTTCACCTGCTCTGTTTACAGCTTCATCATGCCTGTAGACGGTTCAGAGGACCAGGTGCCCTCCTCTCTCTCCAGCCCTGCCAGTGCTGCCCTCACCCCAGGAGGGACAGAAGAGGATGGGGCTACAGGGGGCTCAGCTGCCGTCTGCTCTTTCCCTGAAAACAGTCAGGGATCTGAAGCTGCTGCAGCCTATCCTGCCAACACTGGACCTGGGGAGGGCAACATTGGTGAGCTATGTGCCAGAATAAAGAGAGAAACTGCATGATTACATTTGCTCGCTCCAACTGATGTCTTGTGTTGTCATTTGTGGTATGGTGTAGGTTGTAAGAGGTCCGGAGCCTTGCTGCAGATCAACCGACAGCGTATCCAAGCAGCGTCTGCCAGTTCTGGAGCCGATGAACTCCAGGGCCTTGGTGTGGCTGTGTATGACCAAGATGTCCTGGAGCAAGGCGTCCTGCAGCAAGTGGATGAGGCAATCCATGAGGCCAATCAGGCTGCTGCTAAAGCTGAGGCTGAGAAGGAATACCACTCTGTGCTTGATGATGTCAGGTAAAGGAAAATAACTGCAATAATATAGAGGCCTGAGGCAGATTTCTTAAATTTTACTCTTGGTAAAACATTGGTGTTGTGTTGAAGTGTTCCTGTGAAATGTTTTTCGTCTATTGCCTTTAAATGAAAAATCATGTCGTAGCAACAGTGGTAAAAGCATAATTTGCATTAACTTCCTCCATGACTTATTTACAATAGCACTTCTGACCTGATCAGATCTAAATGTGTCACTATGCTCAGATAAAGACAATAAATGCAGAACATTCAATTTTGCCAGTGGCTTTACATGTGTTTTACTTCAAATTAACAACAAACTTTACTGTTTTTCAATGGTGTGTGCTTCAGGGCCATCACAGTGTCTATGAAACAAATCAACAAGATCATTGAGCAGCTGTCTCCCTATGTCGCCTCGAGCAAAGATATCAGTAGGAAGGTTGAATCTGTCAAACGACAGAAAGAAAATAAGGTAAAGTACAATATATGAAAAAACCTTAAATTAATACGTATGACTTACATTATAATGTTACATTAACATAACACTGATAGTGACTGTCATGCTGTGTAATTCAGGAAAAACAGCTAAAAAAAGTCAGAGCCAAACAAAAGCGACTTCAGGCCATTCTGGGAGGAGAGGACACAGAACGGGTGGAGGCTGAACTTTTGGCAGAGGAAGATGAAGATGAAGAGGAAGGTGAGCTGTCTTTTAACCTGGGATTCTTTTTCGATATATTGACTTAAAGCTTTGTTCGCTCATTAACGGGGGAATCAATACTGAGACACTACTGAGGGGGAAAAGTGCTGGTTCCCTGCTTTCTCTAGATAATGTGAAACCAGGGTCATGTTCAGCTCTGCCCAAGTGGAAACAATGCAAAGCATTAATACCAGTTGCAGTTATGGTGGCCAAGAAGGCTATTCTGCTGCCTTCCTTATTTAAGGAATTGTCCAAGAATAATATAAGCTAAGGCTTGAATAAATATTGGGTGTTAAAGATGTACTATATGGTGAAGGTAGCTGTAGATAGTCATTCGTATGTTACATCTTGAGCAAGTTTCACCCCAACACACCCACCAATATATGTCTGATTGAAAGATTTTGAAAAATGACTGCTGTAATAAGAAGAATGTTACAAATTTGTACAGACCATTTTCACATTGAACTCTCCCCTCTCGTTTTCCTTGTGACAGCTCGGTTAAACTTAGTGTTCAATGTTTATTTTCCCTCAAGTCTATAAGTTGCCATGAATATTTTGCAATGTCCTGTGAGTTCAGCTGGCTTCTCTTTGATTGTTGTGTTAACAGGGAAAACCGATATATCTATTGTAAAAATCAAGCATAACCAGGGTATACAATTGTCAGCTTTCAATAGACATTTATTTATGTTCTGTGAAACACAGAACACTACCCTGCATAATGTCTAATACATAATCAATTCTATTTGACATAAACCTTTTACTGTGTTTTGGTATAGCTAAATATGAAACATAGAAACCACCACAAGCTGATTTTAAGTGTGAGTGCGCAATACACAGATGTGTTGTGGGTCAGGCTCTGGCATGCTTTGAACTCATAGTGTGAGTGGTACTGGAGCAATGTTGGATTAGGATGGAGTGGGAGATTAGGCCATCTTTTTTTAATTCATTCCAATTAATGCTCTTTCAAAAATCCTCCTGCTCGTGTTTCAGGCATGCTTTGCAGTGGAGTTTTCTTGTAAACAAAAACTGTTATGTTTACATTGTGTTTCTCAACAAAATGTGTTGTGTGCATCTTTGAGGCCTAACAAATGTCTTCAATGCATTTCTTTCCTCACAGAGCACAAACAGATTAAAAACCAAAAAAAAAGAAAAAGAAACAAAAAAAAAAAAAACACATTTTAAAACCTGCTCGTGTAACAAGAGGCAATCATAACGGGACCTTCTTATCAAAACATTGCTCCATAGTGCTACTAGTGGTTAACTGCACAGGAGTATCTTATAGGAGCTGATACTCGACAGTTCTGTATCTAACCCTGCCTGATGTGTGTGTTGTACCAGAAGCTGGGCCGTCCACACTGGGCAGCATGCTCATGCCAGCTCAGGAGACTGAGTGGGAAGAGCTTATCAGGAAAGGTCACATGACTCCTTTTGGAACACGAATCCCGCAGAAGGAGGAAAAAAAGGAACCTCGAAAAGTGATGCTTGCTGAGAACTCTGCCTTTGACCTTTACCTGGCGGACCAGGCCAAGATGGCTACTGAGAGGAGGAAAGGCCCTCTTCCAAAGAAGAAGCAGAAGAGCGGCTCTGGACGCAGCCCTCAGAAACCCAACAGAATTGTTTCTCCTTCCAAGGACAAAAAAATTAAGAAACGCATGAGAAAGCTCCAAATAACAGCTCTGAAGGCCCATCCTAAGGCTCGACCTAAAGCTGAACCACAACTCCCTAAAGCGAAGAGAAAGCATCGTGCTGAGGGAGAGGATACAGACAGCGAGGGGTCAGAGTACCTGCCCAGTGATGAAGGCATAGATCCTGAACAAGAGGAAAGAGAAGCAATGGAGGAGGGCTTTGGGGAGGATGATGAAGAAGAGTATCAGATGAGACCATACAAGAAAAAAAGTGAAGGTAAAGGGAGGAAGAAAGGAAAGAAAAAAGAGGACAGTGAGGAAGAATATAGCCCCGAGAGTTCAGATGAAGAGGAGGATACGAAGGGTAAAGACAGAAAAAACAAAGATGATGGAGATATGGAGTACTACAGACAGCGAATAAGGTATGATCATGTATTTGATCCTTTAAACTGGCATATATTATTGTTTATTTTGGTCGCTGGTTTCGTAATTTCTGAACTGTTTGTGAACAGTAGATGTTTTTGGAGTTCTGGTTGGATGCAAAGGTGCTTAAGTTTTTATCAGCAAGTCTTCCTCTAAAGAGAATGCATACATTTGCGCCTGTAAATGACATGCTCAACAAACACCAGAGTAAGCCTTTAACTTTGCATCACATTTGCAATGGCAGTGGTGCAAATGTGCTATTGTTATTCCCTTTAGTTAAGGAGAAAAGCAGTCGCTTTCTGCTGGCTCCATAGTGCAGAAGGAGAGTTAATCCCAGATGAGATTGGCAGCTGTTTCTTGACTAAGCAAATTCACTCCCTGCTCTTCTTCTCTCTCTCTGCTCTCACACTGGCCTAATTATCCTCCTGCACATGGTTTTATACACTCACTCACTCTAATGCTCAAATTAATGGAAGAGCAGCCCTAATGAGATTTCATATTTATAGCTGCCAAATAAATTGTGTTGGCATGTGTCCTTTTTCTACACTACAGTGATTGAATGTCAATTCAACAGCATAGACACGGCATGGATGGTGAGGCTAGCTTATATGAGGAATGATATTATTAGAGCGGGTGGTATTTGTAGTTGGGTGGGGGGTGGAAAGGGGGCAGAAAAGTGTAATTAACTGAACCAATGCTTAGTCTTGACTTAATTAGAGAGTGTGGTCTCCCAGGCCCAGCTAAAGGACCAGTTTTCGTGGCAGGGTGACAGGACCAGGCCCAAATGAAGATGGATTCTTATCCTCTCCACCTCACACCTTTCTGGGGAACTCGCACTACTAATTGTCTGTATCAATCTTCATTTGCTGCGCGACGACTGTGCCTCTAACTGCCCTCTCTCCTGCACCATTAAAACTGTTCTCCTTTACATTTCCCGTTTTACTGTAGATGTTTCACTGCTCAAGGGAAATACCCACAACTCAAAACATTTGCTATCCATACACCTGTGTAGGCAAGTCTTAAAATAAATCAACGAGTACAAGAGGTGCAAATAGAACATTCATCCATCCATTATCTAAACCTGCTCACCCTGTTTAGGGTTGTGTCTAGCTGGACCTATCCCAGTATGCATAGGGTGACAGGCTACAGCCCGGGTAGGCCACTAGTCTATCACAGGGCTAATACTTATTGATTGAGACACCAACATGAATCCAAATTCACTTTATGTCTCACTCTTTTCGGGCTGGAATCACAAAAAAATGTTCAAGGGTTGTTTGACAATATTGAACTGAACTCTCCAAGATCTTCACAGTAAATTAGAGGAATGCTTTGTAACGGTAGATGTGCTTAATTAGTGTGTACTCATTCTCTTTGTAGGAGATGGAAGCGACAACGTCTTCGAGAAAGGGAGGAAAAGAGAGAAAGAGGCGATGAGCTTACAGACGACAGCGATGAAGAATTTGACGAAGGCTTCAAAGTGCCTGGTTTCCTCTGGAAAAAACTTTACAAGTAAGTGCATTGTGAAATATTCAGAGCGACCTCAAGTATCCACACAGTCAGTTACAAATGTTTTTAACTAGAGGTGAGACCAAGTCATTGTTTTGCAAGTCACATGTAAGTTTCAAACATTTGCACTCAAGTCCCAAGTCTTAAACTTGAGTTGAGTTTTGAGTCCCAAACAAGTTAAAATGCGATTTTCACTAAATATAAGGCGATTTCAATACCAGTAATATTATATTAAAATCATGAATGCTTTTTTAAAGGTATTAGATTGGCAAAACAAGTATTTTTACATCTAAAGGCTCAAGTGCAAGTGAGGTCACGAGTTACTGGTGTAAAAGTAATCAAATTTGTGAATTGGGTCTGACTCGTGTCCACTCCTTTTTTCGGCTGTCAATATTAGCGATTCACTTAAAGCTGGAAACATTTGTGTATGAAAAAAAAGTGTTTTTTCTGGTGTCTTGGTCTTAAACACACCCACTGCCTTTAACAACCTTTGTCCTTAATTGTTTAATGATTAATCAAAGATTATTTGATAAAGACGCCATAAACTTGATACACTTGCTGCTACTATAGGTCACTGGTATTTGTGGAGAAGTTATTTTGTCAAACTGTGGATTTAAAACTCTTTCTAAGACTAACTGAGCTTTGCGTTTTGTTAAGTAATGTAGGATTTGCCAAGCTAACCTCTTATTGTGAAATCAATAAGAAGTATTTATTTGTAAAGTGGGAGATTAAGTAGATTTTTCAATTATGGCCAAATGAGGTTGTGTGTGAAAGTGGGATGTACAATGAGGTGTAATACCCTTGCGTAGTGTTAATATACAAATTGTATATTGGGTTATACATGGATGTACATTGAGATATAAAGAGACACAGAAATAGTTATTTTAAGAAAAAGAAACTTAATCATTCAACACGGTAAGACATGTATACAGACACAGATATAGGAGGGAATAAGTTTACATGCAGCACAAACAGATGGATGTGAATAATATGAGTAAGGGTTGTTAGGTGTGTTGTGGAATGTGTAGATTGATTGATAACTATTGTGATTCATATATTGTGGCTATACAGACCACTACAACGTCTGCAATTCCATAAAACACTTACTTTTCATAAGGTACACACACCATCCGGCACATACACATTGAACATTGATATTTGCTGGAAACTATTTGAATATTATTGGAAAGCTGAACCTTGTAGCACACTTTAAAACTCTAAACTTTAAAACGCTAAATAGACTTACAGCACACCTTCGTGCCATGCGCAAGCCACATACAAAATCTTAGGTCAGTCTGACTAACGGTCAGCGAGATATGCCCTAAACACACATCCACACACAGACGCTTCTTGCTTTTATAGATAGATATCTATATTATCTTATTCTATTTGGTCAAAACACTGATTAACAAAAATATAGTACAATATTAATCCCTTCACTTTATTAAAGTAAATTTGACTGTGGCTCAGTTGGTAGAGCGATTGCCCACTGACCGGAAGGTCGGGCGTTCGATGTATGAATGAATACCCAATGGTGGCAGGTGGCACCATGTAGGGTAGCCTCTGCCACCAGTATGAATGTGAGTGTGAATGGCTGAATGAGCCAGTCTGTAGTGTAAAGCTTTGAGTGGTCGCAGAGCGATTAGAAAAGTGCTATATAAGTGCAGGTCCTTTTACCAAGTAGGGAGTAGGTAATTTGTTATGACACTTCAATGTCATAATTGAACCAGATTTAATTTGAAATACAGCGTGTATTTGTTACTTGGATGTCCCCAGTTGCTGTCATGCACAGGTGTTTAAGTCGTGTTTAAGTCATACATGTGTATCACATTGTCAGGTACCAGCAGACAGGTGTGCGGTGGATGTGGGAACTCCACTGTCAGCAGGCAGGTGGCATCCTTGGAGATGAGATGGGATTGGGTAAAACCATCCAGGTCATCTCCTTTCTGGCTGGACTGAGCTACAGCAAACTGAGGACCAGAGGATCCAACTACAGGTACACACACACACACACACACACACACACACACACACACAAACAAACTGTGGCCAGAGACTTTGTGTCTGTATGGTATGAATATTTGATTAGGGGGATTTCTGCTTGAGAGTGTTCATCTGAATTATTAAACATGTTTCAATTATCAGACTCTTCACTTTCTTACTGCAGACATCACAGAAAACACTGACACTCTGGTTGTGTGTGCATTTGAGAGTAGAGCGAGTATCTTCATGAACACTTAAAATGAATTTTGAACTCATGGTGGAGCAGGTGTGGGACAACATATCACGGAAAACACGATGCTGGTAATAATCTTGTTTTACTGCACAAACGACACTCATGCATTTCGGAGGTGGAGCTTCCCTGATAGTCAATACTCTGTCTACTATAGACGCCCACAAATTGATTGCTTGCAAACTCAATTATGGCCAAGTATCAATAGCTTCCACCAGGCAGAGGTTCATACCAGCCCATTAGTGTATTTTTATGTGTGTCTGTGTATGTGTGTGTGTGTGTACCTGTGCTTGACAAAGCTATTGTAAATCTTCACAGAGGAGCTGAGCATGTGTCCATGCAGCTTCTTACAGGGTTCATACGGGTGCTGGAAGTTCTTTAACACTAGAATTTCAATTATGTTTTTTTAAGCTTTTAAAAGTGTGTGAATTTTGAAAAAGAAAAGTGAATGATGCTGACTGAAACGGCTTGGAATTGTAATTGAGTTACTTTTAAAATAAATCAATATCTGACTAGTTTGTTTTGTAGATAAAGTAATAAGTCAGAGAGCCAAATTGAACACTTCATTAAATTGTCGTCCAGTTAAACATCATTATCACCTCAATGCTAAACACAAAATCTAAATAACATTTCAAACCAAACTGTATGCCAGTGGTATTGGATTATCCTAAATTGTACAGGTGTACCTAATGAAGTGGCCAATAATTGTATGTACTGTATTTACCTCAACTGTTAGGTGCTGGAAAAGCTTGTAATTGCACCTTGAAAATGCTTGAAAACTGCTTCAATTTGACATTGCAAAAAGTTTAGAAACCCTGTTCTGCATTGCACATTGTTCATGCAAGCAAAGCTCATTTTCACTTATTGGGAAAAAGGCTTTATTTTCTGTAATTTGGTATAGAAGTGATGATGGTAATTTGCTAATGATATTTGCTGAGGTTATGCAAAGTTAAATGAACCCTTAGTTCCCTTGTTGCCCATCTTAATAACAAGTTTGTGATCGCTGTACTGTGTTGTAGGTATGCTGGTCTGGGCCCAACAGTTATCGTGTGCCCAGCTACGGTCATGCACCAGTGGGTAAAGGAGTTTCACACCTGGTGGCCTCCTTTCAGAGTCGCTGTTCTACATGAAACTGGCTCATTCACCAGCAACAAGGTGATTGTGTGTTCGTATGTGCTTGATTTTCATATTCATAATTTAGTTACAAAGTTTTCTACAGGGTCCTTTTTTCCTCTGGGGGGCACTAGAGGTCTGTTTATGCAGCATTATCTCCTAACCTTCTCCCCTCTTCACCTCTCTCCTCAAACCACATTAAAGTAGATGCCCTACTTCGATGCTCAAGCTCACAGAGATGGTTAGGAATTGCCCTGAAGAAAGCCTGTACTGATGAGTGTTTTTCTTTGTTGCAGGAAAAGCTTATTCCAGAGATAGCATCATGTCATGGTATCCTGATAACCTCGTATTCAGCTGTGAGGACTATGCAAGACATCTTGCAGCGCTACGATTGGCACTACGTTATACTGGATGAGGGCCATAAGATCAGGAATCCAAATGCTGGAGTTACCACTGCTTGTAAACAGGTATTGTTTTAAACACATTCATGAACAAACACATTTAACCACAAGAACTGAAGCATGCAAGGAGTCAGGACTTTCACTTGTGAATACATTTAAACTTTGCCGAGTTGAACAAGTAATGCATGTCTTTTCATTTGTTTCGCTTATCTAGATTCCTCTTCTCCACATTCCTACCTTGAGAAGAAGCTATTTGCTTCCATTTGTTCTTGTACATCAAATGTGCTAGGACATCACATTGATTTTTTTGGAAATACACAACATACATTCTCTCTTCCCTCTCTCTAGTTTCGCACTCCCCACAGATTCATCCTGTCAGGCTCTCCCATGCAGAACAATTTGAAGGAGCTGTGGTCTCTGTTTGACTTTGTCTTTCCTGGCAAACTGGGGACGTTGCCTGTCTTCATGGAGCAGTTCTCTGTGCCGATCACCATGGGAGGATACAGCAATGCGTCACCTGTACAGGTACTGCAACACACACAAATGCACATTTAGGATTTGTTTAAATTCTCCTTCTTAATCTTTCTCCTCATTTTTGAACTACAAGAGATAGTACAATCCACCAAGAAATGTCACGCCTTTTTAGACTTTAACTATATATTTTAAACAGATAAAGGATTGTAGTTGTCTGGATCTTAAGTTTTCAGAGAAAGAATCTGAGCAAACTCTAGCTGCAGGTCTCCAGTGAACAGCACTGATTTTTAACATGTAACTTCACCTCACGGTAAAAACCTCCTTAACATTGAATACTGAAGGAATCCTAGCCACTAGAAGCTGACTGCAGTGACAGCAGAAAATTACACATTGTGCGTTTAATGGTAAGGGAAGGAAAAGGATACATAGCATATTTACAGCATGAAATATTTACTTATCCAGCAACCCAACAAAGTAAACGTATAACTGTATCACAGGGAGGGAGCGCTAAAGCGTCAGTCGACAACACTAGTCACACATAGGCACAATTTTGGAGAGCAAGATGGAAGCATGTCAGGAGGAGAGACAGCGGAGCAACAGAGCTATTAAGTGCAGTGCAGGATAATGTAGGTCTATGCAAAGGAACTTCAGCACATCCCTAGTGTGTGTGAGAGAGGGAGAGGCTAAAGTGGAGAGCCAGTGAGCTAAATTGTAGCCCTTTGTCATTAGTGCTCAATCGTTAATAACCCACTGACTGTATGGATTTAATTATTTAAGCTGGCTATTGATGCTTCTTCCGCTGTCGATAATAAAAACCTTTACTAATTATTAATGTTATTAAATGGTCAGAGAGGGCTAAGCTCTGCTGCCTTATCCTCTTCTCGAAATTCTCAGAACAGCAAAGCCGGCCTCGGCTGATCTTCATGCGTATGTACAACTAGATGTATGTAAAAACGTATATGTGTATGGGGTGGGGCTGGATGCGCTTGTGGATGCGGGATCCATTACTGAAGCATGCGTTTGCATCCCCATGTGAATCCACTCAGCAGCTTGTGCAGAGATCACTGAATCATCTGCCGCCCTCCTCTTCTTTTACACTCTGACCTCCACTGAGCACTAAATCCCACCACGTTATTGTCCCCTCCAGCTTTTCAGAGGGTGTCTTTGATCTCTCTGTGGACCCCCAGTGAGTTAATGTTTAAAAGGCCAACTGGCCTTTAGCACTGAAGGTGGATGAGGTGTAGCAGGACATTTGCAGTGGGGCTCCTAGTGCTGGGTGGGACAGAAATTCCCCCTCTTTTTCCAATGAAGCTGGTCAGTAGTACTGATGAAAGAAGAAGGCCCAGTCCCTCGAGACCTTCAGCACTCTGATCAATGTTTAATGGTTTGTGGTGCTGAGAGGGACAGCAACATGAGGGAGGGGAGGAGAGAGGGCAGAGGAAAGGCTAAACAAGAATCATGCCTCAGGAGGAATCCACACTGACAGGTGTGAGTGTTGACGTTGTTGATTGACATGCTAAACTGCACCTTGCTTTTGTTTTAAAGCACTTTGTTGTGTTGTTTTTTCAGGTCCAGACAGCGTTTAAGTGCGCTTGTGTGCTGAGGGACACCATAAATCCTTACCTGCTCAGAAGAATGAAAGCAGACGTCAAGGCCAACCTCTCCTTACCTGACAAAAATGAACAGGTATTCATCATACTCTTAGACATTTGACCCTCTTCTGTCTCGAGTATTGAACAGCCTCTCATGTCTGGTTCTCTTAACTGGGGAGGTGTTTATCTGATTGGATGTGACTGTATTTGCCACGTCTAAGGAGTATTTGATGAATGTGCATGGCCCTTGTCAGGTGAAGCCAGCTAATAAAGTCCTAGTAAAGTAAAAGGAGCAGGTATTCATTAAGGTTGCTGGTCCCTGGTCTGTCCACGCGGCTGATGCTGGTTGACTCCTCAGTCCGCTTCAGCTCATTAAGTCAGTCCCTCGGGACAACAGTGGCTCCAAAAACACTGTGCTTCCTTCTAATTTCTCTGCTCAACACACTGCATTTCATCAGGGGCTTTAAAGTGGATGTTCACTGCTTATTACACACTTTAACACTGCTCTGTGTGTGTTTTTGTGTTTTGTGTAGGTTCTGTTTTGCAGATTAACAGAGGACCAGCGGCAGGTTTATCAGGGCTTCTTAGATTCCAAAGAGGTCTACCAGATACTTAACGGAGACATGCAGGTAAGCCTCGCTTTCATCATTCTAGCAGATTCACTGTGTTTGTTTTATGCGTCTTTCATTCGGAGTCGTTGTGTTGACCCACACTGCATTATAAAGACAAGAGCAAAACTCTCGGTCAAGGAGAAGACTTCCAGGAACGAGGCCCGGCTTATTCATTATTAAACCTCCTAACTGATGAAGATCAGTTCACCTCTCTCGCTCTGAGGCATTTGTGTGTATTTTTATGCATTCTTTACAGTAAAAGAGCAACACCTGAAGTGGCATCAGTGGAATACATTTTTCGTGTAAATGTTGTTAAACCCTAATATCTTGACTCTAGTATTCTTTAAGATGCTCTCTTTAAGGAAGCTGTGTAGTTGGTCTTCTCACATTAGCTAAACCCTGGAGAGAGAGACTCGACCATTTATCACCACTGACCAAATGGACGTGGTTGGAGAGCCACACACACACACATATGCTCTTATAGACATATTCAGTGGTCACTCTCAGTCCATTAACCACCATTACTAATGCAGTGGCCGCTGGGCCTTCATCAAGAAACACGGCCTTTATTGTCCGTAAATAAATTATGTAACTAATTCCTGTAGACTAAAGTAAATGTCTTTATTTGTTTAAAGGTACAACGCTGTAGAATGACGTGAAATCGACCAACCTTTTCTACCAGTTTTGTCACCTGTCAGCAATTCTGTGTTCATGAAATGGACACATTGGATCCAAAATCACATACTATGCACCACATACCCAATATGTGTACCGTCATTTTACATACTTTCGTGTAGATAAACAGCAGTATGTACTGTTTTTGGATGCACTGAACTGTAATTACCGTATCACTGCCATTAGAGCCTCCATGCTGATTGGAAATCTGTGGTAATTATGGTCTTCCGTGCCAAACTCGGCTCTACCGGCATCAGACTTTTTTATATTGTGCTTTAGCAATGTAAAACCTTATACTTACACACGGTGTATTAAATAGCATGTTAGAATGGAATTTCAGATACAGACACAGTCTTCTTTAGATCATTTTATTTTAAGATCCCTTTGTGGGTTTTTTTTTGGGTGTGCTGTTTAGGTATTCTCAGGTTTGATCGCGCTACGCAAGATCTGTAACCACCCGGACCTTTTCTCGGGCGGCCCCCGGATGTTGAGGGGAATCCCAGAGGACCAGCTAACTAAGGAGGAACACTTTGGCTATTGGAAACGCTCAGGGAAGCTAATCGTGGTGGAGTCTCTGCTGCGACTGTGGTTCAAACAGGGCCACAGAGTCCTGCTCTTCACTCAGTCTAGACAGGTTAGGAACATGTTGCTCTCACTTTCTAAATTAACCCATCAATCACTTTGCTAAAATTGCAGTTAATATATATTGATATATGGTAATTGTTTGTATTAATGGATTTTTGCATAGGTGAGACATCTTATTTATTCCCTGTGTCAATTAAATTAATAAAGGTAATTGTATGGTCAAATGTACATTAAATGTCTTAATTCTGATGTCATATGTAGTAGATTGCTCCTCTATATTTTGCTGTGGCAACCTACAATGCATATGCTGTAAAATTATATGCGTGTGTGGAGAGTGTGAGTGAGAGAGCAAAAGTGTGTATGTGAGCAAGGCCCCAGCTGTTGCAGTCAATACCAATGAGATTATACCTCAGAGGGAACCTGAGACCCTCCCTGTCGGTATCTCTGTCCATGTAATATTAATCTGCTCTAATCCTTTTAGAGATAATCCAAACCTCAGCCCCTCTTTTCCGCTCGCTGTTTCTCTCTCTGTCTCCCTTTCTCACTGTCTCTCTGCTATCTTTATCTCCTCTCCAGATGTTGGACATTTTGGAGGTATTTGTGACGGAGAACAGCTATACGTACCTGAAAATGGACGGCACTACCACAATAGCTTCCCGACAGCCCCTCATCGCTCGCTACAACGAGGTAAGGATTATTCATCCCTAATGGCTCTAAGTGTTTCCCATGAAAATCCCGTCCTGAGGGACAACGTGTTTCTGTGGAGCCCTGCACACCCCGAGGTGGAAACACTAATTGATGACAATCTGTTGTTCAAACTGGGTAATGTCTTTCTTCAGGAGAGAGATTTTAAAATTATAACCAATCATTTCGGAGTTTGTGTTGATATTTAATGGAAAGTCTGACTTTTTTCTACTTTGTAGGGAGAATTAATTAACCAAAAGCCAAGTTTAGATTTAAATCAATTTAAATAGTATTTTAGTTTAGAGAACAGGAAGTTGTTCTTGAAATAAATGTTTAAGTTAAGAATTTACCAATGTCATTAGTTTATATTATTATAAAAGGAGCATAAAACTGTTATAAAACATTATGTTCATTAATCACTGACATTCTTTCTTACAGGACAAATCCATTTTTATCTTCTTGTTGACCACTAGAGTCGGAGGTCTGGGAGTCAATCTGACAGGAGCCAACAGAGTCATCATCTATGACCCAGACTGGAACCCCAGCACCGACACACAGGTGAGACAGATACACACACTTTATTTTTCTACTTGTGTACTTTGTGTGTGTTATTTGCATTTTAAAAATACTTAATTATACATTTCTAGTCCCAGCTTTTCCTACTTCTTGCTATTTTGTCCTTGTTTATTTTAAGCCTTGCTGTGTGTTTCAGATAATTTACTGCAACAATTAATTTGAGATTATTGTGCCGTTCACAGGCACGGGAACGAGCATGGAGGATCGGTCAGAAGCAGCAAGTGACGGTTTACAGACTGTTGACTGCAGGGACCATCGAGGAGAAAATCTATCACAGGTCAGAGTGCAGTTTCTGCTTTTATGTTCGGCCATAAACACTTCATACACACGATATTCAATCACAGAACTCAATTATAAGGAGGTTTAAAAATCGTGCACCTGCTTTTGTGCCTTCTCTAATGCAGTTATGCATTTTCGTTATCTTTCCATTGACTTTACATGTTTGTGAATATTGGTAATGACTTGACTAATTGCTCACATCACTGCTGTATTACTACTTGCACCATCCCAGTTCTCAGTAATTGAAAAGCTTTCCTGCATTATTAAATGGCCAATCTAGGACTTCTAAACTGTTGCTCTGTTTGGTTTGGGTCTGTAAAGTGCTTTCAAAAAGCAAGTTGAAAGAACTGCGGGGATGCTATTTTGATACGTACAGTCGTGCGGTTAACTAATTTTCTCATCCGTCAGCCAAACTACTCTGTGGTGACAGATGATCGGCGTTGCCTGCTGAGGTAAAATAACAAATTACACACGCGTATCTAATTCTGTATTTTATCTGTTGCAATTCAGGCAAATCTTCAAACAGTTTCTGACCAACCGTGTACTAAAGGACCCAAAACAAAGGCGGTTCTTCAAGTCGAATGACATCTATGAACTCTTCACTTTGGCTGACCCTGATGGATCTCAGGGAACAGAGACGAGTGCCATTTTTGCTGGTGTGCAGAATTGTTTTTCTTTCCATTTTCTTATACCAGAGAAACATTTTTACCATTTAGTTATTAGATTATCTAAATATCTTTTAAAATAAGTTGAGAAGAATTAATTTAACAGGATTTGTTTTTGTTTGCCGTACAGGTACAGGTTCTGAAGTCAAGGCACCAAGGAAACCTCAGAGGCCAAGGCCATCACACTCTGTACACCATGGCAGTCATATAAATAAGCACTCCTCAGCAAGCCAGATTGAAACTGGTAACACTCTGTGTCGTAAAAACAATACGGGTAACGCAAATGGCCCAACAACCATTCAAAGCACCAACCAAAGTGGCCTGGATGTAGAGCCAAATATTCCTGCAAATACACAGCATACAGGGCAGAATAACAGAGACTGGGACGCAGCCAAGCCAGCTGTAAAAAACTCAAACTCATCCAGCTCTCACCAACACACTGACAAAGACTCTGCACTCACCAGCCCACAGAAACACAGGGAGAAGAGGAAGCACTGTGACTCAGTTGACTCGGATAAACGCAAACATAAGAAGCGTAAACACGCCAAGGATTCTCGGTTTGAAGGCCATCGCATCTCTCACTTGGTAAAGAAAAGGAATTTTACCAAAACGGACAGTGACGACGAAGGGAAGGAGAAGAAATCAGACGATTACGTCTTGGCAAAACTCTTCCGAAAATCTGGTAGACTTTTTGTGCACAAACCCTATGAGCCGTATCAGACATGTTTATTTTTTGCAAAACAATAAGCTTCTTTGTTGGCTTTTTCTTCTTCAGGTATCCACAGTGTGATGCAGCATGACACCATCATGGAGTCCTCCAACCCTGACTATGTTCTTGTGGAGGCAGAAGCCAACAGGGTGGCCAAAGATGCCCTGAAAGCGCTTAAGGTTTCTCGCCAGCAGTGCAGACTGTCCTACAACAGACCCCCTCCTCCACCTGCAAGGTACACAGTCTGAAACTTGGGGTGCTTACATTCAATTGTGAAGCGTATTTTAAGCAGACTTTTGTTGCAAGAAATATTTGTGAATTATGGCCATTTTCCATCAACTGGCTTAGAGTTAATAAATTAGGCTATTTCATAGTTTGGTCAGAAGTTGGCATTACAGGCAAGTAAAGTTGTGAACCAGAAACAGAAAAAAGGTGTATGATGTATGATATAATAATGGCGCGAGATCTTCAGGAAATTGGTTTAATTTAGTGCAAATTGCTCTTTCATCCCAGTTAGTATTGGCCATGTGTTGATGTTCAGAGACGTAGACAATTTCATTTATTATCTGGGAAGTTGCAGAAAGCGAAAAACAGCTCATCAGTCATGGTAACACTTTCTCAGAATTTTTTCAACAAAGCCATTTCCATATCCCATTTAGCATCAACTTTTTTTTTTTATAAAAGGCAAAAACCTCAAACAAGTGTAAAATAAAAGCTTTTTGTTAAGGAAATTTTATCAAATTTCTTTCTGCTTCCATTCAGCTTTTCTAATGAAATTCAAAATTAAACAATTCTACCAACACTGGGGTTGTTTAGAACTGTAAAACAAATAATTATGTTTCCATGTCTGCTTTCTCAGGAAACGGTTTGGACAAAAGAAAAATTCTCTCATGGTTACACCATCTGTTCAATCTGTCCCCACCCCGAACAAATGCAAGGTAACAGCAGTGTTATTATTAAAACATACACACTGGTTAATACAGGTTTCTGCATTTGTGATGCCATGTTGTGTAAATTAATCTGTTTCTCTCTTTAGGATGCTGCTATTGTTAAGAAGGCAATATCAAAGAAGCCTGGTTCAGGAGCTCATTTCAGCGGGGAGGGCGCTGAAAGTGACTCAAACTCCGCCCCTCTCTCCTCCTCCTCCCTGCTGGCCAAGATGAAAGCACGCAATCACCTCAGTGTGCCCTCCAGCCAAAGAGAAGAAGAAGAGGACGAAGACGACTCTGCAGCTCCTGGAAGGAGCTCCCCCACAGCTCCACCCACTGAGCATGACGATCTGTTGGTGGATTTGCGCAACTTTGTAGCCTTCCAGGCGAATGTGGACGGAGAGGCCACCACTAAAGAAGTGCTGGAGTATTTCAAACCAAGACTGACGGAGAAACAGGCGCCTGTCTTCAGAGAGCTGCTCAGGAGCATCTGTGACTTCCACAGGACTTCTGGTCAGGAGGGGATGTGGAGGCTGAAGGAGAACTTCCGCTGAGTGAAGAACGGATCAAAGACTAATGAGATGCATATTTGCATACTTGTCAGTACTTGTCTGTAGAGTTTAAGCTAGAATATAATTTTTGTTTATTTGTTTTTCATTACGTTTTGTTATATACTGTCAAATTAAAACGTGTCTGACAAAAATACATTGACCACATTGTAGTAAAGACATTTTACAGTTTAATGAACTGGTGGGTAAGCTAATTAACTCATATTATGAGTTTATTATCAGTAAACTGTCTTTAAGGAGAGGCCCATTGCCATGAATTGGTTTGAGATTTGTGCTTGTTCACACATTTTTGCAATTGCTTGTGTCTGTTCCATTGTTGTTCCTGGTTACACTTGAATTCACTTGTTTTATATTTACGTAAAAGATAAAACCGTATTACATTTTCAGAGGGATATGTGTTGTTCAAATGCTTTGTTGATTTACCAGCATCATGTGTGTCATATTTTGTAAGTTGCCTCTATAAACTGTGATGGGAAATCATCATCGATTTTGGTAGATTTTTGAAGTGATTGACTTTTATGAAACTGAAAACAAATTTAGTGTTTGGGAACTTAATGTTTAAATGACCTACCTCCAATTATTGACGAAAAGCTAAATAATTTAGCTGCCATTTTTTATAAAGAAAAAGGCTTGTACACTGTCTGGGATTTCACTATATGTAATAAACCTCTGCAACTGCTTGTTGTTGCCCTGTTTGGTTATTTGAAGAGGATTACAGTAAAGGATGAGAATTAGTCTGAAACAATTGAAAAATAATTGTATTTAAAAAAAGATAATTGGCCTGTAAATACAGGCTGCAGAGGAAAAATTGACTAGATTTGTGTTAAATGTCCATAATTACCACAATAATCGTACATATGTACATATTTATTTAATTCAATGTAACAAAACAAGAAAAAAAAGATTTGATTTAAGGCTTGTCGTTTACAGAGTTTTACTTGTGGTGCTGACCAGGGTCCTGAAATACAGTCTGGTAAAACTCCTGTAAACATTAGCCTGGAAATCTGCCACACATAGTTAAAGTTAACTTGAACAATTGTTTGTAACCAATGAAGATGAGAGTGTAATTTCATTAAGTCACTTAAGCAATCATGAGAGGATGGAGAGAAAGCCGCTGACAGGAAGCGGATCCACTTCAGGCCTGCACTCTTGTCAGAGTTGTCTAGACCAAATATTGGGATAAAGTTATCAACCGTTATTTGATTTCAATTTTCTCCACGCACCTCGCCGAGGTCATAATAACAACTTTATTTTCAGTGGTGCATAAATTAATTACGCGCATTTAATAACTAAAATATCATTATATTCCCCCTTTAATAACATAAACGCTGCACGCCAGGGAAACCCTTAATAGCGCGGGGCCCTGTAACTGGCCATTATCCGCCTGTAATGATATTACAGAACCAATTACGCGCCATTAGAAGGGATTTTCTGCACTTTATGTGGTTTAGTCCAATCCCGCACTCCTCTTCTAAATTTCAGCTGCTTCTCGAAGCCTCATTTTGCCTCCACCTCAGAGACGCATGGCGTCTGCGCTCTGCCGTCCCAGATGCGCTTTAAAACTAATTGAAAGGGTCCCGCAGCAGATCATTTATCTGAGGAAGCGAAATAAATCGCAGGACCCCTTGCTGTGAACAAAATCAAAAATTTGGCCTTGTGAGTGTTCTACATGCGCAACCCCTTGTAAAGTGGACCCCCTAACACACCCTGACGAGCAATTAACCCACCCGACAGTCAATCTAAAACCCAAAAGCAGTCATCCTCCTTTTTTTAATATATGAAAGAACCAAATAAAAAGTGCAGCGGGTATGTGTGCATGTTTATGGTTAGGGAATATGCTTGACTCTGGAATAACAATCACTTGTGATGAATTTTTTTGGCACCAGAGCAGAGCTGCCGTTTGCCACCCTGGGTATAGCTCCCCTTTCTCTCCCTCTTTCTATCTTTCTCTGACACACACACACACACACACACACGGACACGGACACACACACACACACACACGGACACACACTCACATCTCTCTCTGGGAGTGTCCAGATGTCTCTATAACTGTATAACTGTCTACAGAGTGTTAAGGCTTTCAGCTAGTGTCGCAGAATCTCACGCCTAATTGGTCCTAATCGGATTATCACGGCTTTGTCTCTCTCACCCCCAACCCCTGGTGTGTGTGTGTGTGTGTGTGTAGGAGAGAGAGAAAAAGAGAGGGAGAGAGAGGGGAGAGAGAGAGAGAGATGTGGACACTCCCAGACAGAGTCAGAGAGTCAGTGGAAGTGCAGCAGCCACTTCTCTCCAGAGCGGGAAGTCACTCACATCAGCATCCTCTCTGCAGGTAGGATGCTTTCTCTCTCACACACACACATCAACTTTCAATCTTTCCAAGCCCCTTCTTCAACCTTCTTCATCTTAGGAAGATTCACTGTGTTTATTTCTCCACCCCAGATCTGAATCGCTTGGCAGCAGATCCGAGTCCTCGGGCTGAAACTTTTGTCTCTGGTCCAGGTTCAGTTTCGCAGCTCGGAGACGCGCCAGGATGTTCTACTTCCACTGCCCTCCTCAGCTGGACGGGGAGTGCTGTCGCTCCAACACATGTAAGTTTCTCTCATGAATTTTTAACATTGTTTTTTAGTTGATTTTTATACAGCTGGAAGCTATTTCTAATGCCTCTTTTAAAGAGGCCAGAGAGTGAAAAGTTTTGAGGATGCGTAATTGCGCGCACAAAGTGTGTGTTGTTGTTCGAAGAGCGAGAGGAGAGGCCTGAGCAGACGTTTTCTTTTTCCTGTTTTTATTTTATAATCATCTTTAATTAATAATGAAAATAACACAGGCCTATTAAAGAAAAGCTTATTGTTATGCAGCGATACATTAGAACATGTTCATATTCAGATACGCCATTAGATATCGCTATAAAAACAGAGATTTTCCATCTTTCAAAGTGTTAACTTAAAGGGTTGGGTGAGTCTTAATAAGCGTGTGTTTTCTCTTTTCCCATAAACTAAAAGGTGGATAAAGGGTTAAGTGTGATTTCTCTGTGCTGTGTCAGTCTGCTGGCTGTTTTGGTGAGGAGCGCTGGTGGTTTGGCCCCGGGGCAGAGGGGGCGTTTCGTCCCGGGCACAGATGTTAGGTGTCATGGCTCTTAGTCCGTCATGGTTCCCCTCAGACACCCAGCATCAATGTTTCATGCAACTAATGGAAATACAAAATGTGCCAGAGATCTTGTCTCCTTTGGCAGATATTTATATTTGTTGTCTGCATTTCTTTTCTTTTTTTTCATTGGGAGCTCTTCTTTTAACACATCTACTAAATTAATTTAAATACACTAATGCAATTGTAAACCTCATTTTATTGAATGACTAATTTTTCTCCAATAAACTTTATTTCCAGTGAATTCCAGCGGCTTTGGCAACCACGCCCCGGCTGATTTTGATGATGGATTCCTACGTAGAAAACAACGCAGAAACAGAACAACATTTACTTTGCAACAGGTAATTATTTCCCAGGAAAAAATATATCAAATAAGAAAGATATGAAAGTGAAAAAAGCATAGGGAAATCTGCTAAACATAAAAGAAGAAAAAAAAACAGTTGGCAAAGTTTCAAAATAAAGGACTTTGGCAAAGAGTTTTTGTTTTCCAGAATATAGACACATAAATAAGGCTTTTATAACAGATAGTAACTTAAATATATATTAATAATAATAATCTTGCTTCACACATATTAAATTAAAAATGCAAGAATAGGAAACCTCTAAAAATTAATATCTGTCCATTTGAAGATCATGCGTGGGCATATCTGTAAATTTCTCTCTATGCACGTAATATAAACCTATTTTAGGCTGCTTTCCTTTTTTTTCATCCAGTAATCTGTTATCAATGTTATATGTATAAAAGCAAATACATTTAATAAGAAAGAAAGAAAGAAAGAAAGAAAGAAAGAAAGAAAGAAAGAAAGAAAGACCTGAATATCGGTCCAATAGAAAATCAACTTATTTAAAGTATATCTGGTGTTTTGTGTGGATGCAGTTGGAGGCTTTGGAGGCCGTCTTCGCACAGACCCACTACCCGGACGTGTTCACGCGGGAGGAGCTGGCCATGAAGATCAACCTGACGGAGGCCAGGGTGCAGGTAGGCTGCAGCAGCACCATGTGTCCTGGGCACGTTTGACCATGCAAAGAGAGGGTAAATTAAGCCACTCTGTCATTCCGGCGATGCACTTTAATAACATCAACATAATGGTGAATATTAGATTAGCTTGATTAATCGGTCATTCATAATTAACCAGCGATAATGCTCCTCACTAATTTGTCCGCGTCTCAAAGGTAGGAATACATCATCCATGCAGATCCTTTCCCAGTGACGCACACAGGAAAAAGAGATATAAGAGGGCAAAGCCTGCAGCCTCCAAAACTCTCTATCTCTCTCTGTCTGTCACACACACATTTTAAAACACACACACATGCACCTTTAAATTTGTCGATTTATATTCCGGTCCTGCCCTGCACATATGCGCGGTTATAAACTTGGCCAGATGTAATTAAGTTATGTGTCCTGTATGTAATTTCCTGCATTCCAGATTTGCTTTTGGGTTTTGTTGTGCGCACAGATCTAATTGTGGGAAATATAATAGTTTGCCTTTTGTTCCCCAGGGTCATCTTACTATCGCTTAAACCCAATGGCGGGGTTGATAATGGAATCCAGCGCTGTAAATTAGGGATTGTAAACAAATTATTCCCCTCCTAATCCGATTACCACATTCCTATTATTAAATCTGAACATGAATCCACCGCAGTATGCAGGGATATTAAACTTACATTATTATTAGAAAATAAATTTCCTTTCTGTTGTAGTGTTATTGCCCCCCTTTTTGTAAAGTGTCAATGGGCCTCCCCCGCATTAAGAGCACGCTGCAAATTGAGATTAATGGAGCAATTATAGCCCATTCAGAGAGGGTGTGTGTGTGTGGGGGGGGCGCGACTTCTTGCTGGAAGGTGCAGGGGTGAGATAAGTCCATTGGTTGTATTGTTGTCCTGCCACCAAAATGTTGTCCTTTCTTTATGCCGAATGAATGCATGTGTTTTGTTTGGCTGTTGACATCATTTATACCTCTGGTACAATAGGAGGGATGCAGAGCACATGCACACCGACTCTAACCTCCATTCACACATCATGATTAATGCCTGCTAGAACCAAGTCCTAATCGAATCTGATGTTGTCAAACAATCACTAAATAGGGAAATAAACGACTTCATCATAGCTGCCTCTCTCTCGGGCAGCACAACTGTCAGTGGGAAGTCATTAAAATATGATAATGAAAAATTGCTCAATTAAATGTTGTTATAGGCAGTGACCTTCATTCGATTAAGATACCAGAACTTGGCTATATGTTTTCAGCTGTGTGGATGGTGAAGTTTTGGGGATAAGTCGTGGACTGTGGGAAATTAGAGCGCTCGTGTGACACATTCAAGCACCTCTTGATATACAGGGGAAATCAAAGCAAATAGAGCATTTGTAAGATCTGTTAACGAGAAAAAATACATTATGTAAGCTTTAAGTCCGCATTTAGAAGTCTCATATTCAAGAGAAATTAAGACCTTGAATCAATTTGCCATGGATATAAAGCTGTGTTCAATAAATAAAATAAATGGATGCTAATGTGTCAGGAAATGCAGCCGTTTTCCAGTTTTAATTGGTGATTTAATTTAATTGTCTTCCCTTTATTCATTTTATTTTTTTTTATGCAGGTTTGGTTTCAGAACCGCAGAGCAAAGTGGAGGAAGACGGAGCGAGGAAGCGCAGACCCTGAAGGAGGGAAAGAGCAGATGAGTGACGGCACTCCTCCATCACGCAGCATCAACTCTCAGTCCCCAGTGGACAACAGCAGGAAGCAGAAAGAACCACTGGAGATGCAGCAGAGGTGAGGAAAGACAGAGAGATGATTGTTGTAGCTGCTATTGTTAGGAAACAGTAAAAGCATGTTGGTCCTGATTTGCAGACTGGCGGATCTGGGAGATGGAAATAATTATAGTAAAAGCTGGCACTATAAAAGTCAAATAAAGACAGCCATCTAGATCAGATTACTGTAGATGAATAAACTGATTATGAAACAGTCAAATAAGGAGAAAAGTAGCTTCACATTACACACTGTAGTTTCAAAAAAGTTGGAAACTTTTTTTTTTTACTTGCAGATATTTCTGGGAATGTATGTGTATTAATAGAATAAATTGTCAGTTTTACCTTTTCACTGAATAACTAGAAACAGTGTGTCTGGTTTCTCCAGTATCAACAGGACAGTGGGTCCAAGTGGTCCTTTCTTCCCATCCTGTATACCAGGAACACTCCTCAACTCTGCCACCTACGCCCAGGCCCTCTCGCAGGTTGCCACACTGAAAGGTAAATATGATTGTCATTAATAAAAACACATGATGATAATGATAATCTGATGATGAAATTCTGTTTTCCAGTAGACTTCACCACTCACCATTTTTTTTATTTCTCAGGTAATGGCTTGTGCTCCTGCTGTGTTTCTGACCCCATGGGTTTGTCCTTCCTGCCGCCCTATGGTTGTCAGGGCAACCGCACCGCCAGCGTGGCCGCCCTGCGCATGAAGGCCCGTGAGCATTCGGAGGCTGTGCTGCAGTCTGCCAACCTGCTTGGTGCAGCTAGCGGGCCCGGCGCCGGCGCAGGAGTCCTGTCTGGAGTCGGCATGGGCTCAGCTGGGGTGGCGAGGCCCACCGTGGGCCCTGCCATCGAGGTGCCCATCACCGCCGGGAGAGGGGGAGACAGCTGCAGTCCCAGCCCGGCCACAAAGGTGTCAGTCCTGGGCGGCAGTCCTGACAAACACCCTCACTGCTCCAAGGAGCCACTGGAGAAAAAGTGAAGCGCGGGACATAAACGTGGATGTACTGATACTCTAAATCTGTGTGATTGTGCCTGTTATTACTACTCAACTCTACTCTGGTCCTATGAGCAACTAAGCACAACTACTGACTGACTCCAGAAACAGCCTGGGAAAAGACTTTACTGATATCACAATGTATGGATGCAAACATTAAAATATTTATTTGACAGTAAATTATTATTGTTTGTGGGAAATGCTGAATATCTGGGGCCTTGTTGTCCCCATAGAAGCACAAGTGTGTTTTTGGATCTATATCTGTCTTCACACACTCTTGGACTTGATGGACTGATGTGTGCAACAAAAACCTATTTGATAATGTGAATTTAATTAATCCTGATACAGCTCCTCTGCTTTTCATAAAGAGGACTTACATTGTGAATGTTATTGCATGTAAACTGTAAGTGTAGAACTGATGGCAGGACTGTGAAGATTTTGGAGGATTTTGGCAATATAATGTCTATGCCATCAGGTCATTTATGGGCTCAAACAATCTCTCATTCTTTTATTTTAAAGTGAAAGTGCACTTTAATATTAATCACCCTTTTTTTTCCTTCAGTGTAAATGTGTACATGTGCCAGAATACAGTATGTTCCTGTGTGAACCCCAGGCAGGCTGAAGCAGACCCAGTGACAGAGCGGCGGTTGTCCCCTCCACTCTGTTAGCACATCTGTAGCGCCAGCAGACAGGGAACACACCAGTCCTGTTGTGACATGTTCTTTAAAACAATTAAAGATGTAGTCGCTCATGTTCCTCTCCTGTTGCCTCGCGCTCCAGCCATCTGTTCTGATACATTATTTATCAGTTTCCCTTAAAGCCGGGAGAGGAGAGCAATCGTGACTCTTATTATTTATTTACTTTTAGGAACGCTCTTCCTCTTTCTCTTCCTCTCTTTGAGCATTTTTTTAATAAACCCCATTAAACATGATATATGCTATTTATTAATGTGGAATTTACATTTTTTTTAAATATCACCACCTCAGGGCTCTTCACACACTGGTTTATCACAGGCAATACATTTGTTGATTTATTATTCCTAAATATCTCTCCTCACTAGAATGACTCTTGAATAAAGGATCAGCTGATCAGATTGAGAATACTTAACCGCAGAGCACACAACCAGTAGTCGGGCTGATTCAATTTGCGTCCTTGAGGATTTTCAGGAAATTACTTTTGATAGTCAATAACACAATTAAGTAAACTACACACACATTATCATGAATAATTGATAAGAAATTATGTATTACCATGAAGTACTGGTTCAATAATTGATGAGGCGACACCCTGGTGACACAGAAGAGGGAGATAATGTCAGAAGTCGTGCCAGGTTGTACACACAGAGCACTCACATCCTCTTTACATTATGTGTGCATGTTGTACCCTCCAAATATTCCAATAAAGTGACACTTTCACTGACTATGAGCCACCTTCTTGTGACATTAGCTCTATTTTAAATTTACTGGGATTTAAAAAAAAATGTGACACCATATTTCATAAAACACACAGCATTCATACAGATAAATTTCCACGTTTGAGACAGAAAAGTCAAAATTCAGCTAAAATAAAGTTTCAAAATCAGAACCTATTATGGCTTATATTTATATATTTGGTATCATCATAATATATAGCAGGTACTCTGTTGTATCTATTCATGCCACAAATAATATTACCAAAAAAAACATCATGTCCTAATATAATGATTTTGCTTTAAGCGAGCTCCAGAGCAAAGATGTTAAGCCCCCTGACATGGCAGCTAATGATAACACAATATCCTTACACAAATCAGCTCTTTTTCCGAAAATGTACCAATATGGACGCCGGAATCCAGCCAACTCATACAAAAGACGTGAAAAACACATTCAATCTCTCCAAAATTGAATACAGTAGTTGTGGAATTTAATCATTAGCCAAAACAAAGGATGCTGAAGTTATAATGACTCCGATCATCATTAAGTTCTGCATGGTGCCCATAATTCACTGCTTTAATATTTCATAAACAAGTCAAGTTGGTGTTGACATTCAGCTGTGCATGTGGCATCATTGATAATTTTCTGTCACCTAAAAAAAAGTCCCGAGGCGGTTTTGTGGAGCATTGTTATATCAAATTAGCTGGAGAGCGGCCAGAAAAGCAGACAAACATGGTGAATATGGGGGACAGCAGTTGAACTCTGTTCTTACAGTGCAGTTAATGGGCTTCTTTTGTTGCAGTAATGAAATATTTTGCAGGGATGTGGGGAAATATGTCCTGAAACAGGGAGACGTTGTGCACATGCACCCATCCACAGACAATATAAGGCACACAGAAAGAGACAGTATGCTTAAGAAAGACTGGCACATACATACTATTCTTTCACTTGACATTGGGTGCAACACCTAAATTTTACTATTCAAGGACCCAGCTTCCAAAATCAGACACAAAGTGCATTCAGGGCCGGTCCACTGAAGGGCCAAAAACAGCCTACTACTGTATCATCTCTGCTTTTCATTCCTGCTACAGACCTGATCAATAACCCAATCAATTAGAATCAATTAAGCTCATTCTGAATGGAGATAATACAAACAAAGCATATCTTAATGCAGCAAGTAATGTGCCTGTCTGCTGTCTGCCACATAACCACAGCTCCGCTCCTCCTTACTCAGCACAGCCTGGAAGAGCATCCTCAGCGTTTGGGATCAATGCTTACGGTCCTCAGAAGCTTCACAATATGTTCAAGCAAAGTTGGAGAGTTGAACTGTGCAAACACAAGAGATATGTAACAAAAAAAATGTAAAATATTTCACTGCAGATCAAATGAAATTGGAAGTCGGTTCTCAATTTGTCCACTAGAGGGACTCAGTGAGCAGGAAACTTGTCAGACTGTACAACAACAGCCTTCATTTCAAACTTCACTGGGAAAATTGAGCATTTTGTAATTTAGTCATTTTTTGCTGAGGGATTTTTTTTGTCAATTGAATTTTATTGATTAAAACAAGTTTTGATTAATTCATTAACAAGTGCTGAGTGTTGAAGGCCCCAGTCGTGGAATGTAACTAAGTACATTTACGCTTACTTATTGGTATAAAATAGAATTAACATAGAAATTATGCCTTATAATGGATAAAGGCAGTTTATCCCATTGTGCAATTCACAAGATGCCCTGCAGTAGCCTATATATAGTGGAAACAAAAAACAAGCCCCATCTTTACCAGCTGCAGCATTAAAGCCATACACACATTAATGCATCAATAATTATAATTCAATAACATATGTTATTCTGAAAGGGTCTATTGTGCATGATGAGTGCTTTTACTTTTTGATGCTTATACTTTTGTACTTTTACCTAAGTAACATTTTGATTGCAGGACTTTTACTTGGAAGATAGTATTTATACACTGCAGTATTGCAACCTTTTTGAAGTAAAAAATCTAAGTACTTCTTACACTACTGAAGAAACCAACGTTAGAAGCAAAACAGAAGATAAATGCAACTTCTGGGATATTTCATCTCATCTACACAGGAAATATAGGCATGGATGTTGCTGATTGTTATTTTTTTTAAATTTTGTTTCACCATTGGCAGAGATATTTCCCACTGAGATTCAAACTCAATTAAAAAAACAAACCACTCCCAAAAGTTTGCAAGACCAGCCTTAAAACAGCAGATTACGTCAAAGATGAATGAACAGTGCTCAGTAAGTAAGTATCACTGATTGACAAGAGTCCAGTGTGGAGAGAGAAATGGTGGCTGACGCTTGGCGTGTGGGTGGAGGTGGAGGTTAGAGGAAAGGAAAGAGATTGGTTAGAAAGGGATTACCTCAGCCTTTCCCAAAGTTTAGTAAGCTGTATGCAAAACCATCTGTGTGTGTTTGTGTGGGCATATGTGGAAGAGTGCGTCTCCATTAAGGCCCATGTGTGTGTGTCCATCATCCTGCCAGGCCGGCCCTGCACTGGCCAAGAATCCCAGGAAACTATCTGCTACAGCAATCTCCTATTATAGCAGCGGGCTGTAGGAGGGGAGAGGGGGGTGAAAGGGGGAGGTACAGTTCCTCCCCCTCCTCTGCCTCATGGCCTTTTCTGCCGGGGGGTGACTGAGGCTGTAGTCAGGGAGATTACACTTCCATAGTTTAAGTACTCTAATAAGTGAGTAAAATCTTGTTGAAATGAACCTCTCAGACATGTGCCACCAAATAAAAAAACTTTGTGAAAGGAAATTATTTAAAAAAAATAATCATAATGTTGTCTTATAAGGTCAACAAAATGGTTTATTTAAGTGTGGTGATGATCGCAGGTGGAGACCAGGAGCTACTTGTTGACACTACATATAGTACTTGTCAGTTCTGTTCAGTGAAGAGGGTGGTACTCTAGTGTGAGGCAAATGAGTTATTTATATCTCCCAGAGGAGCACCCACACTACAGCCCCCCACCCCCCACCCCACCCACCCAGCACCCACAATAATAACACACCTTCAGGAAATTAGGTTTTTCTCCTGGTTTAGACCCCACAACCTCTTCTGTAACACACTTTGTGACAGTAGGCTCTAACTAGACTGCCAACAGTTAGCTGTCCAGATTTAAAAATAGTTGAGAGGCTGTTTGTTTCATCCGTCTGACACTCGACACCAAAGGATCTCTCAGACCCGCATGCAAGCTTAAGCCCTCATTCTGTCCCCCCATGGTGGACACTCTCTCTGGGACAACTCCTCTATTTCTGTCTGGTCTCCGGCCCCGGGTCCCGCTGCCTGCCTCTGGTCAAATGCTTAAAGACCTGACTGTGGACTACATGGGTTTTTTTGCTTTGGATTGTTGTCAATAGAAAGAGCCAGAGTTGCCAGAGGGGGCTTGTGTGAGGCAAAAGGGCAGGATCAGACCAGCAGGGCCTTTTTGGGGGAGCCTTTCGAGGAGTTTACATAAGGGCCAAATTATGGAATATAAAACTGAAAGGTAAGACCAGAGCTTAAACTACAATCCTGTTCATATATTAAAATAATGTGTAAAAATCTTAGGAGAAAAGTCAAAACAATAGATATATTTCTCCACATGCATGCATGTCTTTTTCAGGGAATATAAGTGTAATAGTGGGTAATTTCACACAGATAAATACATGTAAACATATGAAAATATATGTTTACATTTCAAGAGAAAATATACATTCACTTTCTCTCACTGACAACATTTTATTTTATTCCTCTGACAGTTCATGACTTTTTTCAACATTTAGCCATATCCTTTTTGGTGTCAGATTTGACAGATTTGCTGCTGTTCAGTCAAAGGTTGTAACACAGTCCCTCTGAAAAACGAGGCCTCTAAAACCTGGTGTCAGGTTTTAGAGTTGGAGGCCCGTCACTGGACAAAAATAAACCTGTCACATGCAAGAATGAACAGAAATCACCCCAGCAGTTTGACGTAGGAATATTGTTGCAGAAAGGGGCTCAAATTAGGGATAGTTAACTGTGCAGGATCTTTAATGTTACTGTCTGAAGATTGAAGATTCTTCTTCTATCTCACTAAAAAGAATGAGTCTTTTTTTGAGATAAAGAGAGATCTTAATTAAACGTCTTATTTAAGAGTGTTTTTGTCCTTAATGTTGCTTACCATTAATTAAAAGAGCTTGCTTAAAGTGAGTAACTATAACAGACGTGGTCTTGCCTTGTTGTTTTCTGCAGGGGAAAGGGGTTGCATGACACTTTACATTTCATTTGTGCACTATTTTTATTTGCTAGTAACTTAGCTGGACAGTACAGCAGTGCAGTGTGTAGCTCTTCTGTAGATGCATATGAGATGGACGGCCTCCAGGTCAGAAGATATTAATGAACTAATGGATATTCTGAGCAAGGTGACGGCTGCCTGGCAGCTGCAGTAAATTTAACCAGAACATGACGTTACCTTGTTGCATATAAAAGTGCAAATGTTTTATTTAAAAAGCAAAGTACAACAGAGGGGATATGTAATAGGAAGGATTTAAAACGTTCCCCAAGTTGGAGGGAAATGAATATTTTATTACAGAGATATTGAGCTTTATTTTTAACCTGAGGCTTATTTGTAAGTATGTTTCGCAGTACATAATTTTAGTTTTTAAATCCAGTTTATTAAAAGTAAAGTTTTGAAGGCCCTCCGCAAGCAGGGCACAGCAGCCAGCTCACTGTGATGTGTGACAGAAACACAGCGAGGCGTGAACACATACAAATATGTCACAGCACTCACCCATGGCCTTGGCTCGTTTAGATTTACAGATCAGAAAACACTGATTTTATTTGTATAAAAAGGGCTCTACTAACTCTGTTAATGTTTTATACTTTACACACTTTTTATTTTTTGGTTTTGGTTTGGATTTGGTGATTTTGGTAATGTTAACCATTTTAAGTAGTCTAGTTTTAACACAGATGGTTTTAAATAACTTAAACGTCACACTGAAATGTTTCAGATGACAGAATGTGTACTTATATACCAGCGATAAACTTTCTAATTTTATCCATGAAATCTCAATTTAGCTTGCTGTAAAACCAAAAAAGTTTTACTACAGTTAACCGGTCTGAACCAGACTTTTATACTCTTTCAGAGAAACAGAAACAAGAGAAACAGCTCGATGGAAGCCTTACCGGCTGCTCTAATTTGTCTAACATAAACTTTCAGCAATAACATGTTCATAATGTGACATATAATAATTATTATAATTAATTATAATTATTGTTAAACCAATGCCAAAGCCAATGTTAATATATAGCTTTTGATCCATATCACCAATAGAAAAATGTATGATGCGTCTTTACGTGTGTGTGTGTGTGTGTGTGTGTGGTCATCTAGGTTAGTATGGATGCCTCCTGCTTTCCCAAAATAACTCACGTGAGGCTGTCTTTACTGTGCCTAGCAACAGTGTAGTTTTATTCACAACATGTCTCTGAAGGTCAAAGTGATTGAGTAGAAGGATTTACAGCGCTGTTTTGAGAAGCACATACAGTACATTGCTGCTTAATGCAAAGGGAAAAAAGCTTGGTATCACGGCCAGCTATCAGAAAATAAGCACCACAACAAATTAGTTGTATCCTTTAAAATTTGATCTCATGTAAGAAAAAACACAACATACATCACACACGATGCAAACACTGATATAAAACTCTTCCTTTTAAGATGAATGGTTATGTGAGTGTATGTTGAGGTTCATGCTAATTCTCCTTTCTTTTCTCCTGTAGGAAAAGAACAAATTCCAGGATTTTTTTGGACGGAGGACAACAAGAAGGCACAATGCCTTAGGGGCTACTAGCTGTAAAAAAAAAAAAATATATAAATATATATCCAAACTCTGGGTCCTGCATCTCCAGCAGCAGGCAGCGGGAGTGTATAATTTTGAGGTCTGTGTTTGCATGAATGACTGAACAACTAGGAACAGAGCCCTTTGCTAGCGACCCTGCATTATGACGTCAGTTGAGAAGCGCCGCTCTGGCCGAAAGAGTGGCGGGCATCGAAAGCACAGCGATGGAGGCTACAGCGACACCTCCAGTGGTGGGTCCTTCCTGGATGACACTGACCGGGAGGTTAGCAATCTTACAGATCGAGCTTTCAGGAGTCTCTGCATTGGAGACGAGGCTGTTTATAATGACTCAGACCTCGGTTCATCTTCTCCCTGCACCCAGAGAGACAGACAGCTGGCCTTTAGCCAGAGTGGCCAGGACAGAGACAGAGAGGACAGACAGAGGGAGGAACTTAAGAGAGCTGCACATGACAGTTTCAGCCTCAGGATGCAGCAGTATGGACAGGAATTGATCGACGGAGGAATGTATGGGGCTGAGATCCAGAGAGATGCACAGTGGGAGGCTTATGGGGAAAGGACACAGGGGAGGGTTTCTGCCACATTCCAGCACTCCTTTGTGGAAACCCCTCAACAGGAGGACTCTCTGAGGGAAGAACAGATGTCCTTCCTCAGCAATGGAGCCGCAGAGTTGAGTTCGCAGCAACGCAGAAGCCGCTCCAGAGTTTCCTCTCTGATCAGAGCTTTTAACTCCGAGGGACAAAGGGATGGATCACTGGTGGATGGTAGAATGTGGAATGATGAAACAAGCTGGGACAAATCAGCTCTGATGAGTATCCAAAGCGAACTCTCTGAGTTCTCTACATCTTACCAGCAGAACTTTAACAGCGGCCATTTCCCCTCAGCTGGCCCGTTCTTATCCCGAGACACCAATTTCTACTCCTCTGAAGTTGCAGCGATGTCTAACATGAATTCTGCATCCTCTTTTATGAGATCTTCCCACAGTAAACACAGCATGTCAGAGCAGGTCAACTGTAACTCTAACTTCTTTATACACAGTGAGTTCAGTCCCTTCAAGGTATGGAGGGACCATAACAGGTTTCCCTTCCGACAAGGAGAAGTCTCAGGGTTTATGCACTGTTCAGAGTTCCCTAAATGGTACGAGACACCGATGTACAGGGAGCTTTCACTGGAGGCCCAACAACAGGGTCCTTATAGGTTTGAGGGGAGGGGTATCAGACACCCAAGGAATAACATGGCGCCTGTAGTTCCTCCCACTCTTCCACGCTCAACGTCAACATCCACAGTGCTGCAGAAAGCTTCAGCCGTGGAGAAACGATGTGAGTCAGAGTTGACAGGTCATTACCCACACAGGAAGCGAACACAGAGTTTGGGAACTAAAAGGCTCCAATCGCAGCGGCCTTCAACTGCGTCACCAACCAGCGAGATATCTCGACGTGTCCAGGACACCATCAGCTCCGTCAAAGCCCTCCAGCAAAAGATCAAAATGATGACAGAGCAAAATATCGCAACAGGGATGACAGCGAACCAACAAAGAGTACTTTGTAGCAATGATAATTTAATTCCCTTTGGGAACAGTGAAAAAACAGTGGTGTCAGAAGTTGTCAGCAGTAACCCAAGCACGACTCCCTTCAACATCAGCCAGTTACTCACACCTGTAGTCCATGCACATCAAGAAGTAGAGAAAGCAGAGGTCGGGCAGTATGCAGTTTCCCCTCAACCTGTGGAACATGCGCCAGTGCGAGCAGAAAGCAGGGGAGCCACTCCTAGCTACAAATCCAGAGCCACGAGCCTGCTCTTCAATCTGAAAGACAACAGGAAAAGAGTAAAAAGCACCTACAGTCCACCCAAATTCAAAGGCTTGGAGATGCAGAAACAGCCTTCTATCCAGGAGCCTAGAGACACTGTGATAGACATCCCTGATTTTCCAGATATAGATATATTTCCCCAGGTGGAGGAATCTAGCAGGGCAAATGACGCCTTGCATCAATATGTTAACCAGTATTATACCCCTGGATTATCACTTACAACTCCAAATTCTCAACCTGTATATACAGGCCAATATTCAGAGTACACTTCGAGTGATTACCAGACAGCTCAGATGCAAAGTGAGATGGCTCATCACTCTGGGTTCACTGGCTTCATACCTGAAAATTACGCTAGCAATCAGCTGGCTAATGGACAGAATCCTTATGAAGACTTATCGTCATTTACTCCCTATAAGCAAGGCATGATAGATAATGCTCTAGGAGGAGACATATACGGGCTTAAACCATCTTATTCAGCAACAGAAACACAGAGGATAAACGCTGACAACAATCATCCCAGAGAATATTTAATAAGTAAGGCAAATGCTGAGCAACATTTTAATGAAACAGTGGGAAGGGAATTCACAAACGTGGATAGATATCAGCAGCTCAGAGAAAACAAACATGATTACAGTAATGTGTCCTCACAGGATGGGTGGAGACAGACAAACAGCCAAGAACCAGAAAATCTCAGCCTGAATCCCGTCTCTCCATGGAAACAAGAGATAACTACTTTAATGGAAAGAGACCAAGATACTCAGGCTTACCAAACAGCAGCTGCGATAAAAGACGAACTAAATTTGTCAAGAGACAAATACAGAGGAGAAAATCAGCTAAGTATAAATAAAGAACTTGAGAAAATAGAGTTAAGGGAGAGTTTCGGTGCCGGAACATCTTCTCATAAAAAGGCTGGGTTGGTAAATCCTAACATTTCAAACCAAGTGCCACAAAATGCTCCATTTAGTCATGACGCTATAAATCCAGCATATTATGGACAACAGCAACCTGGAGCATTTAAGGACGACAAATATGTACCTCAAAATTATAATGAACACAAAAATGCAATGAATAATACTTATTTGGCACAGAATAAAAACACATATAATGATCAAGAATACATAAACCAACAAATTTTGTATTCTAATAAAGATATGCTCACACAAGAAACAGGTCAGAGGAAACAATATACGCCAATTCCAAAGGCGTATGAAAAGCAAAGTTTCCAGTCAATTGAAGCTAAACCACAGTTTGAACATAATATGCAGAGAAATTCCTTATCTAACCCTGACAATGCATCTCCTCCCACCACAATGGCAAATGAGGTAAAACACAGACAGGTTGGCGAGGTCAAGGCTGAACAGGCCATGCCAGAGCATATAAAAGCACAACACGCCCAAGCAGAGCTGGCAAAGGCTCAATACTGGGCTCAAGTGGAGCAGCCCAAAGCAGAGTCGGCTAGGTTAATTTTAGCAGGGCAGACTGGTTCAGACAAAGTCGGAGCAGAAGAGGCCAAAGCAGAAGTAATAGAGCAGGAGAGAGTAAACCAGACTAAAGCAGAACATGTAAAAGAGGACAAGAGACAAGAGAAACAGACAAAACAGAATAAAGAAAAACAAACGGAGTGTGACAGAGGGCAACAGACAAAGGCAGAGCAAAAGGTAACAGAAGAGAATAAAAATATTAAAGACGAAGTAGGACCCAAACACTTGAAAGAGGAGCAGGGTGAGCAGGTCAAAACCGAAGCAGAGAGGCTAAAAGAAGAACACATAAAAACTGAACTGGTAAAGACGGAGCAGGCAAGATTAGAGGAAGCTAAAACTGAACGAGCCAGAGGAGAAAGGATCAAAGCTGACAAAATTGAGGAATTACAGGTCAGAGAAGATAAAGTTGAAAGGGAGCAAATGGAGGCAGAACAAATCCGAACAGAAAAGGTTAAAGCAGAGCAGGCTGAAGCAGAGCATCAAACAGCTGAACAAGCAAAACTAGAGCAGATGCAAGAGCAACACGCTACTTCAGAACAAGAGAAGACTAAGCTAGCTGGAGTGGGAAAGGTCAAAGCAACTAACGTTCAAGTTGAGGATGCTAAATTAGAGAACGCTGAGGAAGATTCCACTCAAGCTGCTCAAGTAAATGCAGAACAAGCTACAATACAGATAAGTAAAACCAAAGAGAGAACAGTAGAGCAGGCAAAGTTGGAACAAACCAAAGCCGAGCTTGCTAGAGCCGACCTTATAAAATCAAAGGGCACGCAGGAAAGGTTAGCTAAACCTGAAGCACAGCAAACAGTGATGCAGCAGGTCAAAAGCGAACCAAATAAAGTTGAGCAAGTTAAGACAGAGTTAGCTAGAGCTAAAGCAGAGCTAGCAAAAACAGAGAACGTACAGGAAAGGTCCGTTAAACCTGCAGCAAAGCTTACAGTGATGCAGCAGGTCAAAAGCCAGCCAGATAAAGTTGAACAAGTCAAGACCCAGTTAGCTAAAGCTAAAGCAGAGCTAACAAAAATAGAGAGTGTGCAGGAAAAGCCAGCTAAACTTGCGGCAAAGCTAACAGTGACACAACAGGTCAAAAGCGAGACAGATCGAGTTGAGCAAGTTAAAACAGAGTTAGCTAAAGCTAAAGCAGAATTGGCTAAAATAAAGGAGAAAATGAGAGGAGAGCAAAAAGAAAAAGTCAGAAATATAGGTCTTACGGAAGAAGATGGGATTAAGACAGATGTTCCTTTAAAGGTCAATGTCAATAAAAATGATGAGTACAAAGATAAAAATCAGGCAAAACAAGTGCATCAACAGAGAGAAGACTCAGTTGTTGTCAGCAGGCAATATTCAGATCAAGCTAATAGAGAAGTTAATGAGTACGAGCGTCTTAGAGAGAAATATGGTTTTATTGATACAACTTCACCAAACAGCAACAAAGCTGCAGGAAATGTTTCTTCAAATGATGCCAATGAAACACCAGCTTTGTCTCTTGATAAAGTTGAGACTACATATAATGAGAAATCAAAAGACAAATCTAGTCCCACAGCAACAGCTAACACAGAATATAAGGAGGAAGTAGGCAGCTTTAAAGCCACTGAGTTGACAGAAAGTCAGTATGTTTATAGCGCGTCATCCAAAGAATTCAAATTATCCAGTGGCAATTATTTACCTATCAGTGTAGATAAGAAAGCAAACACTGGCACTGTTAGCTATAAAGTGAAGGATGACAGTGATGAAAAGTTGGTAAACTACGACCACCCGAAACACACTGATATTTCCCAGCGAAATCTCGCAAGAGATTTAGATTTGGCTAAACCACTGCCCATTGAAAGAAAACCTAAGTCAACTGATCACATCGTAGGTCAAGGTAAAGATCATCATTATGCCCCTCCCAGAGCTCTGTCCCATAAAGAGAGAGCTCAGACCAAGCAGGAAATCCTGACTTCCAAGATAAAAGCTCATGCTGAAAAAGAAATTTCAGCTATTAAAGAAAAGGGTTTTGCTGTATCCAAAAATTCTACCAAGCAACTGGCAGGTAGTCAGAGTACTAATATACGACAGAGGCCACCATCACAGGAAATGTCTAAAAAGCATGAAAGCACAGTGTCAAGTAATATTACACCAACGCACCAGATGGAGCCTTTAGGAAAACAGATGGAACCAGTCAAGTCACCTCCCAGCTCTGCTACAATACCACTTAAGACTGGAGCAACTAGCAGTCAGGT
Source organism: Centropristis striata (assembly GCF_030273125.1). Taxonomy (NCBI): domain Eukaryota; kingdom Metazoa; phylum Chordata; class Actinopteri; order Perciformes; family Serranidae; genus Centropristis; species Centropristis striata. The sequence continues at coordinate 12,143,491 of NC_081536.1, forward strand.
AGTAGACCATTCACAGAAAGTACTACCCAAAGAACCAATGAAGAGCAATAACAATATGCCAAAACCACAGAAAGAAGCAAAACAGACAGGAAGTTATAACAACAGCACAGATGGGGGGTTGATAGAAATTCAAAAGAAAGAGAACCCATCTGAAATTAAGTCACCTATACAAAGTAAAGAGCAGGCCCCCAAGAACAGGCAAGGAAAACTGGAAGCAAATCAAGGAGAGAACTCTGGAAAACAGAAAGAGAGACTTAAAGACAATCCTACCACAGACACGAACCACCTTAACAAGAAAGGAGGGGATCTACCACAGGCTACAGCTCTGGTCAAAGTTGAAAGCTCCAAACTCATGACGACAGCAAAGACTGAAAGCAAACGTAAAACTGTTCTTGAAGACTCAGCACCTTCTCTAAATTTTGTCTTTGGTCAGAACGAGACACCAGAGCCTGATGATAGTTTGCAGATCACAGGTATAATGGTAACTGTACGAGAAAGAAAGCCATCCATTGAGAGTGAACAACTGACAGAGTGCATTCATTCAGAGCCAGATAAATGTCCTCCAAGCTCAGGTTTGGAAATAAATAAAGAAAATACATCTCCAAAGGAAGTTAGCATAGTGAGGCCAAAGGATGGAGTTCAGAACACTCATCCTGCAGTGAGGGAAGATCAAAGTAAAGTTGGAATGAGTAATCATCTTAAAAATGTGCCAGAAACTTCAAACCCAGAGTCAAGACAGAACAATGTGCATGAGAATGTCACTGTGGAAATGGTTACTCTACAGCAGGAGAGTTCTTCCATAAATGCAACCCAACTCCGAGAGACACTTTCTGAAAAAGGTGTGCCCTCCACAGTCACTCTACCAGCTAAAAATAAAGCTGAAACTCAATCCCTTCTCTACAAGCAGGGCATAATAGCAAGAGAAACGAAAGATTACACAAATGAAGCACCAAAGGAGAACTCAGCAAAGAGTATAAGGAAAGATGAAGTAAAGAGTCATAACGAGGAGAAAAATCCACAAAAAAGCATGACAGCACATAACAATGAAAACTCCATGGCCAAAGTGGTGAATACAGCAATCAGCTTCACAAATGATTCAAACAGAGGTGATGATGAAACTTTGATAAAGCATGATTGCCTGTCATCAGTGAAAGAAGACACATCAACTTTAAATCAAGCCAAAAGTAGGACTATAGATGAAAAGAGTGTTCCCTTAGTGGAACAAAAGAGCTTTGAATCAACACCACCAAAGCCATTCAACACAACCAGTCCCTCTAACCATTTAACTGAAAATGAAAACACACAGGTATCCTTTCAACACAAAGAGAAACAGATTGGAGAAAGTAATCAAGCGGATGAAAATGTTCATATAGGCGGCATTGCCATCAGAATTGTGCCAGCAGTAAGTGAGAAAGACAGCGTGGAAAAGGAGGGTAGACATCATGTCACCAATGTCCCTTCTAATGTAGCTGCAGCTATTGAACATAAACAACTTGCATCATCTAGTTGTCAAGAAAAAGTGAACACTTTTAACAGTGAAGACAGAACCAAAGACCTCACTTCAGCAATGAAAGAAAATTTGGAAGACAAACTGGGAGTACAATGTGTGTTGTCTTGTGTGAAACAACTGTCTGATTCACTAAAGATCAGCAACCAACAGAGCAACATAAACCCAACCAGTGGGAATACTCTTGCTGAAAATGGAAATCCTGAAAATGTCAATAAAAGTGTGACATCAGTGGATGAATCGACAATACGACCAATGGAGGGAGACTACTTCCAGGTGCAAGGGGTAACAGAGAGAAACACTGAACCTCACAGTTGTATAAAAGTTGGAGATATATCAGATACTGTTTCAAAGGGAAGGGAACTTCCAGAATTACTACCAAGCAAGGCAGCTGTCAGCAATGAATCACATAGTGAAGGAAACAATGATGTCTTTGTGTTGGATCAAAGTCTAATGAAAACAGTGAAATCAAGTTCAGTAAGAGTTCAAGACGAGAACATTAAAAGGAAGAACAGTGAAGCAGAAGAAAACCCTGCTTCAAAACATGATGGCCCCACAGAGAGACAGAGTAATAAAAATGACAAAGCCGAGGCAGGTCACTACAGAAAACATCACTCAGAGAACCAGTCCAGTTTATCAGCGAGGGAAAGACAAAGCTCTAAACATTCACACCCAACAAAGCAAAATACGGTTAAAGAAAAGCCTGAAGTTAAACCAAAACTAAAAGAAAGGGTGTCCACAATACCTGAGATATCAGCACTTGCAGACTATGCCAGGTTAAAAGTAATTGTTTCAGAAGACGAGTCAAGCACAATCCAGGAATTCCCACCCAACAAAAAAGAAGGGTTCTTTCCACTAATACAGAGTCGCCATAGCAGACGTCCAAATTTCAATGCAGACCAACAAGACTTCTCTGTGAAAGAGAAAAGTTTGCCAAATAAGACAGAGATCAACTCCAAAGTGAACAAAGAGCCCAAACCCATAGTATTTCCCATTACGGAGAAAGAACACCAAAGGACAGGAATGTTCAAACTGGGAGACAAAGAAAGACAAGAGACAATGCTTTCAAATGCCAAAGCCAATGAAGGTGTAGATACTGGGGCAAAGCACGCACTACATCTCAAAGAAGAAAACAAGTCACCAAAACAGGGAAGTGAAGAACAAGTGGCTAGAAGTGATACCCAAAGAGTTTGTCAAGTGGAACAAAGTATTCTTGAGTCAAACAATCTTCCCTTGCTAGCAACCGCCTCATGTTCGACAGTCAACATGCCAAGAAGCACCTCTGTGTCACAACACCTGAAGCCACTTGATAGTTCAAATCCACACAACAGCACTGCAACTTGTAAAGATGAGAAGACTGAACATGCTCTGGCTACGATTGGAGAAGAGAGAAAAGGAAAAATTAGACGAGAGAAGCTCGAAATTCGGCACGACAACACCAAAGCACAACAGCAGTTTGAGAACAAACAAGCTTCTCAGACAGAAAAGGAGAAAACAGCAGAAGACATGAGAGTAAAACATTTAATAGAGGAGAAGAGAGCTTCTCTGGCTGAAGAAGAGAGGAGAGCTGCCCAGAGAGAAGAGGAGAGGAGAGCAAGAGAGCGGGAGGCCATTGCTATGAAGATCAAGGAGAGGCGGGAAAAACAGAGAGAAGCAGAAAGAAGAGCAGAGAAAGAAAGGGCTGCTCAAAAAGAAGAGGAGATGAAAGCAAAGCAAAGAGAAGAAGAAGAAAAGAGAATGAAAGAAATGGAGGAGAAGAGGAGAATGAAGACTGAGGAGGAGCGTAGAGCAAAACTGAGAAAGGAGGAAGAGCAGGTAAAAGAGAATGAGGAGAGGCAGAGGATGAAACAGCGAGAGGAGGAGAGAGCTGCACAAGAGGAGCAGCAGAGGAGAATTGTGCAAGAAGAGAAACAAAGGAGAGCACAAGAGGAGCACCAGAGGAGAGAACAGGAGGAGCAGCAGAGGAGGGCTGCACAAGAAGAGAAACAAAGAAGAGCTGCTCAAGAGGAGCAGCAGAGGAGGGCTGCACAAGAGGAGCAACAGAGGAAAGAACAGGAGGAGCAACAAAGGAGGGCTGCACAACAAGAGAAACAAAAAAGAGCTGCTCAAGAGGAGCAGCAGAGGAGAGCAGAAGAGGAGCAGCACAAGAGAGCTGCACAAGAGGAGCAGCAGAAGAGAGCACAAGAGGAGCAGCAGAGGAGAGCAGAAGAGGAGCAGCACAAGAGAGCTGCTCAGGAGGAGCAACAAAGGAAAGCTGACCAAGAAATGCAGAAGAAGAGAGCTGCTCAAGAGGAGCAACAAAGGAAAGCTGAACAAGAGGTGCAAAAGAAGAGAGCTGCTCAAGAGGAGCAACAAAGGAAAGCTGCTCAAGAGGATCAGCACATAAGAGCTGCCCTGAATGAGGAGCAAAGGCGAGCTAAACGGATGGAGGAGAAGATACTAGCTGATATTCAGGAAAAGAGGAAAAGGATCAAGCAGATCCAGGAGCAGAAGATTGAAGAGCAGAAAACAGACATAAAGCAAAGAGAAGCAAAGCAAGCCAAAGAGGAGAGGACTAGACTCCTTAAGGAGAGCCAAGCTGAACTGAAAGAGGAGGAGAAGAGAGTAGCACAAGAACAGATGCTAGCTCAAAGCGAGGATGAGATCACGGCGAAAAAGAGAGCAGAAGAAGAAGATAAGTTAGCAGCTCACAGAGAAAAGGAGAGAGCCGCTCAGATGGAGGAGCAGAAAAGAGCCACACAGAGGATAGATGCTCTTCAGTACTATGCCATCACCTCAACAGAATCAGAGAGGAAACCCAGAGAAAGACAACTATGCTCCCCCTTACCTTCCCAACAAAAACACAGTCCATCAGGGTCAACTGAGGACTCCCACACTAGGCCTTATAGGCCACATGCCCCTGCATCTCCAGCTCCATCTCTGCCCCGCTCCAACACCTCCTCTCCTGCCCTGGGAGCCAAGCCCTCAATGTTCAGGGTGAAGGATAATACCATCAGAGGTTCCTCTTTCAAGTCAGTCAAACCACGCTTCCATAAGAACTTTGGAGAAGACTTCCGGGTGGGTTCACCCATGGGCTCAGAAAGAGGAGAGGAGGAGCAAGAGATAATAAGACGCAGTGCTGGGACTCCTGTCTATCCTGACACAGGGTTAAACAGACTTGCTGCAATCAAAGAATCATCCACTTTTCAGCCAGCATATTCATCACAAGATAACTCTGCACATCTCCCACAACACCGGCCTTACTCCAGGAGGAGCATCGTTTTGGATGAGGACGACTCCCGCTCAATCGTCAGCATCATGTCCGAAGATGTGGAGAGTTTTGCCACTAGTGCAACGGACCTGGCAGATATACGAGGCCTGTATGACTATGACAGGCCAGAATCAGCCTGTAGCTTCAGCAGTGATGTGTCCCGTTCCTTGGGCAAGCCTCCATCAGTTCCCCCAAAGAGTGAGAAAGCCTTGCGCAGGGCACAAAGGTTGACTACTCGGAGAATCAAGAAGGAGCTGTCCAAAGTTGCAGCAGACAGCCCTGCTCAAGAGGTCTCCAGTGTTCCTTCCTCCTCCTCCACTGAGGTACGCTCCTCCAGCAGCCAAGCTGTGGCTTCCCCTCATTTCACCTCACCTGTCTCCCTCGCTCATGCTCCAACACTGGAGTCTAGCTTGCCTCCTTCACGCACAGAGCGCCAATCTCACAGCTCTTTCTATGCTTCCCCTCATGCCACTGGTCCTGTCTCCCTCCAAATTGCTTCACCTCACGCTACCGGCCCTGTTTCCCTCCCTGTTGCTTCACCTAATGCTGCTGGCCCTGCTTCCCACACTGCTGCTCCTAAGACAGTTGCTCATATTCCCTCTTCTCCCACTCTCCATCATGCCAACCACCCAGCTCCAGTGACACAGTATCATGTAGAGTCAAGCTTTCCACAGCCCTACCCACTGACCCAGCGTAAGGTGCTGCAGGACCTCGGCTCTGGACAGTATTTCGTAGTGGACGTCCCTGTTCCAGTGAAAACAAAGACTTTCTTCGACCCGGAGACAGGAAAGTATGTCCAGCTGAATGTGCGTGAGTCTGGCCAGAGCACCTCCCGACCCCAGCCCCAGCAGACGTACCCACCACCTCAACTCCAACCCCAAATGAAGGTCAAGCATCCACAACAGGATGCTCTAGCTGGCAAGCCTGTTTCGCTTTATCAAGGCAACCATGGTTATCCCAAAGACTACCAACCTCCTGCTATCCACCCTGCGCCCCGCCCCAGGTCATCAGCTGCTGTGACTCTCCACCAGGATCAACAGCCTGTCCGGGGGAGCCACAGCTACGGATATCCAGCCCCTGAAATGGGACAGAACTTGGATCATCGCTACAGCCCAGAGAAGACTCCGTACATGGACACAGTTAATGATAAAGACAAAACATATAACACACTTTACAACACACATGGCTCATATGAGTCATTCCCAGAGTGTGACACAAACAGCCAGCTTGCAGTAAGCTCTGTTTGTGAAAATGAAAGCTCAGCCCACTCACGATGTCAGCCCCGTAATATAATACCAATGAGTGAACTGGAGGACTTTATGGAGATGTCTGACTGGTAGATTTCACTCAAAAGAAGTAGCCAAATAAAGTATCTGATACCCAAAGCACAGTATGATTGGATCATGATATGCAGCATTTTAAGTGTTTGTAAATTACTTTTAAAGTGAAAATAGTCTCACAATGTTTTTGGTTTGTAGTTTTAAAAAGTTCCTGTGGCATGCTGTTAAATCGCTGCTGTTGATTTTGGAGATTTACTGTTGAGCTATTTATGTGTTACAGAGAAGTTCACCATTCCATTTGACTTTTGAATGTGAGAAGCTAAGATATGTTTCTTGTGTATCCCGTTGCTTCCTAAACCTAGGAGTGTGTCATTTTACTTCAAACAGCAACAGTGTGTCAATAGTAGTTTGGAAAGCATTGGTTTCTGGTATGACCACTGGCAGGCCTGATTCAGTTTTCATTCTTTCTTTTCTTGCTGGAGAGGTCCTTGTTTTGGCATTTTGTGATGCATGAAATATTAAACCCACAGCGTCAATCAAATATCTGAAGCATAGTTTGTCTATTCAACCACTGTGTCTAAGTAAAAACATGATGATGTGATTATTGCTGTTTTTAAGGTTTATTTTCATACAGTAGTCCATTTTTAAAGTTGAAAGTTTGTGAGAATGTTTCTGTGTTGCTGTGAACCAGAGTAGTGTGAGATGGACTTATTCAGGCAATAAAAATACACTTTATTCAACAAAAAAACTTCTTACCACCATGACTGTCTTTCAAAATCATTGTAATGGTTATAAATAAACAAAAAAGGAAATATAAAAGATTGCTGCTACAGGTTGATTTCATTTTACTACACATAAGGCTGCAATAACAATATAATGTTACTGCCACTCATGTCCTGTTCTCACTCTTGAAATGTACCGAGGGTCTGGATGACTCAAAATGAAGTCTTTTTACTGAGCACATAAGGCAATTACAAAGTGTTATTGAGAGAGCACAATAATACATGTCCTGAGAGAGTTGATCAACACAAAAAGAGAAAATAAGATTTTGTTAATGACATATGTGTATGTTTTTTGCCTTGGGATCTAATGATAGAAATAATAAAATGTCTTTTCTTTGATTTGCCTTAAACTCAGATTAAAAAAACCCCCTCTGAGACCTGTGGAAGCGAAGGCAATCCCAGCCGATATTACTGTCTTTAAGAGGCTGTAGCAGGTTCAGTATTAAAGCCACAGTGAAGATATCATATGAAACTAAGAAATACATTGGTACCAAACATATCATGATGGGCAACAGGCTAAATGATGCTCCAAATTAGGCTACATTTTTAAAAAACTGACATTTTCATCAGGGTCCTTTGACCCTGAAGAAGTGTTCTATGGCTACACACATCTCCCCCCCTTACAGACATGCCCATTTAATGATAATCCCATGGAGTTCAGGGCAAAAGCCATGTAGTTACAGATGTATAACTAGAAACACACAATGCATCTGAAATTGATTTTCAGGTTCCCATGCAGCTTTGAGAATATATCCATCCCTTCTATGTGACAGCTATCGTTGACCTGCTATCTCCCTCTAAAGATCCACGCTTAAAAAAGACAAAAATGGGCCTATGTGTGTCTCTAAGGGTTAAACGTACACTGCTGTGGGGGAAATACCTGCATACACACCCAAACTTCACAGTAACTGTGTCAACTTAGAGTTGTTGATCCCCAGAGAAGCAGTAACCTGCTTTGACCACTGCAGGGCAGAGGAGAGCGACTCCTTCACTGGAGCAAAGACTCAAACTTAAGACTTATGAAAAGGAAAACTTGAGGGGAAACCCCAAGTAAATGATGTAGTGAAGAAGACATCATATTTCTCCACAAGAACCATCATGTTGGTTCTTTTACACATGACCCTCGACTGATAAAACGACAGCTTAGCTGTTTACACATCTCAATTACAATCATTTTAAAGAAAATATTTTGTTAAGGTTAAAGAAGATTAAATCACATTGTAAACCTGGGCAGTCCATTTCCCACTTAATCCACACTTTTCAAGAGAATCCTACAAATAACCTGAAGGGTTAAATCTGTTGTGTAATTCCATTTGGCTTTGGCAGAGCTCGAAGCGCCAGCAGAAGTCCTGCCTCAGCAGTTTAGCCTGCCCAATAAAGCAGCAGGCTTCATACCGCTGGGACAGTCTGACAACCACAGCCAGAGACAAGCCCATGCCACTCCGTCCAGCATCCAGACAGGGAGAGGTCCCAGCACACACACGCACATCCACATAAATGCATGAACACATGCATGCAGACAAAAACACAAAGCGCACATACAACATTTGCTCTTTTATGGGGAGGTGGCAGATGAGGATTACCCTCAGACTTTGGGAGTAACTTGGATGATGCAAATGCATGTTCAGCGCTTTACTGTTTATCCTTCTCCAAATGACACACATGTGACAGACGCATGCCCACACACACACACACACACACACACACAAACCGCGAAACTTGACCATCGCTTTAAAGCTCTGGGTTTTTTGGGCTTCTGTCCAAGACTCCTCACAGGAACACAGGAAATGACATTTCCTACGTTTTGCAGGACACACTGAGAAAGAGAGAGCAGGGGAGAGAGAGAGAGAGAGAGAGAGAGAGAGTCAGAGTGAGAGAGTACTGGGAGAGTGAGTGGGAGTTCCTAAGTGGGAACAGAGCATTTACTGTTTCATATTACACAGAAAAGAGGAGAAAGAGGAGAAGAGTTAATGGTGGGTAAGGGCTCTGGTGGGTTGTCCAGTCAGGCTCTGTTTTGAATGTAGCTGCTTGTGTTAATGCTGTGCAGTTGTCTGGGTTTATGGATTCGCTGACTGTGGAAAATGTACTTCTCTGTAGTGGTCCTTGTCCTGACTAAGGCTCTGGTCACAGGTAAGTTTACCTTGTTTACAGATATAACCATTAAGAAAGAAAGAAAGAAAGAAAGAAAGAAAGAAAGAAAGAAAGAGAATGTGTCTAAAGTACTAACTTAATCTGTCATCTAGCATCCACCAATGTGAAACCATACATTTGAGTTGATTATGGAGCATGTAAATAATGTCAAACATACATGAAAAACACCTCCTAATAGTCATGGTTTTAACTGAAAGTTGCAAGTGCATACATAATTATCATATTATTTACATAGCAGACGATCTTTTGTACATTGGGCGAATATGGCTTTGTTTAAAACCAAACTTGCTGAGGGAGTTAAGTTGAGTTGGAGGAAGTTTGTTCCCTGTGATCAGAGAAAACCTCAGTATAATTTGCGTTCTATAAACTGCCATAAATTGGACTTACAACTCATATTCCCTGCCCTATAATTTTTTGGTTATGTTCAGTTTTGTGTTTAGTTTGAGTCACTGTTGCTGCTTTTGTTGTCACATTAAATAGTGTAGGACAGACCCTGAGGGAGATTCCCCAACTAACACAGCAAGAAAAAAAGAAAGAGCAAAGCGGCCCAGATGGTCCCTGTTATCTTGTCGTGTTTCTCTTTGCCTGTTTCAGGCCATACCATACTGAAGATGAATGTTTCCCACCTGTAGATTCTCTTTGCCTGTCTGATCACACATATTGTGTCCAGACTTCATGTCTCTTCCAGACAGACCTGACCCAGCTGGCAGCACAATAAAACTACCTCCATGGAAGTAAAGAAAAGGGGCATAGAGTTTTCTGTTTGTCAGTCCTCTTTACGCTTTCTAGGGTGCAACAGACTGAATTCCCATCCAGTGATGGAATGACATATATAAGTGGAAGCAGTGATAGTTTGAGCTATAACAGCATAAATCCAAGCAGCCACTGTGGGTGTGCACATAAATGTACTTTGTCTAAATGCTACAATTATGTTTAATTGGCAGGAAATCAAACATCTTGCAAAAATGAACTCAGACTTTTTTCCCATGTGGGGCTCATTAGCAACTTTAGTTAATTACTAATTTAACTATCAGGGAGGGGTCACACAAGCTACCAGATCACTGTTCTGAGTGACTTTCTTTTTTGAGGAGCATATTTTTTATGGTTTGGTTTGATTCTATTCTAAAATACAACATATATAAGACAATAATTATATATGTATAATCGATATGTATATACAAAAACCAACACTGACTGTACCACCTGCACTGCTTGTGTCTTTTGTCTACAGAGGTATGTCATGGCCTGAACGTGACAGTGACCCCTGGGCCTGTTGTCATGGTAACAGAGAGAGACAACGTGACACTCTCCTGCCTGGTATCTCAGAGGAAGAGGAGTGGCAGCGTCCTCATCCTACGCTGGTTCTTTTCCCCTCTCGCTGCTCCCACCCTGGCACCTCCTCCCCCCTCTCCATCCCCGTCTCCTCCTGCACCCGAGCCCCCCCAGTTTCTGATTGTGAAGCTGGGCATAAAGAAAATTAAGCTCTATGGGAACTTCACCCGTCGTTTCCCTCAGTTTAAGTTTCGTCTGTACGAGGACACTGAGGGAGAGCTGTACCGGTTGCGGATCCTCAATGTGACGGGGGTAAACCAGGGTTTCTATACCTGCAAAGTTCAGGAGATCCGCAAACACAGAACCACATGGAGGGCAACTTCCAATGGCACCAGCACCACACAGCTGACAGGTAATTCCCTTTGTACAAGCTGCTCTTCATGTCACATTTGTTTGTTGGATGGGCCAGGGCCTCCTTTTGGCTGATTAATGGGTAAAAGTGCTGGTTTTCTACATTTGGCTTTTTAAAGTAAACATGTAAGCTTACTGGTTAAAGGTTTGAGACCCTTTCTCAGCAAGCATCTGCTCTGTCTAGGCATTTTTTACATTAGCATAGATTCCCCTGGAATGCAGACATACCTCTCAATATTCAGAACACATGCATTTGTATCCTTCAATAAAACAACAAGTCCTCCAAACCATAGGACCACATATGTTGTTGGTTCCTACCTTAAAAAAATGGCCAACAGGAGCATTTACAAAATTAGCGGTGGCAAGAGATCAATCCGCCCTCATACCTTAAACATGTCGTCAACATTTTGGTTAGGTTGAGGAAACAAAACTACTTAGCTAAGGAAAAAGGAACACGGTTAGGCATTACAAAAGGTTGTTAACGAAGTAAATAAAATGGTTAGTTTTGGAAGTGAGGTATCGTAACACATGATTATCCATTACCTTTCGTTTGCCTTTGCGTCCTTTATAATGACTACAGTCACTAGAGGGCGCCACTATCAGAAGACTTTGACTTTGACAAACTGCTAAAATGCAACTCCGGTAAAGCAGTTGTCCCCTGGTGGAGGTCAAGCCAAAAGTGAATCAGGCAGTAAAACAAAAGAAAAACATTTAAATATTGCATTATTTCTAGCAGAATATGGAGTCAGATTGCATTAACTTTTTAGCGTTTTGTCAGATCAAATTCAAGACAACTAATTTAACATCAATTTAACCTTCACTTGGTTCAATTGGGCGAATAAAGAAATACAAATCTCTCTCTCAATACCACCTGACAAAACAGTCAAACTGTGCATTGTGTCATACACCATTTGGCCTGACAAAAAAAAGAAGAAAGTATTTTACCTATTCATTTTTTTTATATACCTTTGTGCAGCCTTAGACACTGACAAAGGAGGATCAAACGCAAGGGGGACTTCTGCTGTTATTACTCGGAAAATGCTTTGCATGGAATATTTCTTTCCAAGGAATTCCCTCATAGCCGCACACTCAGCTGAGACATGCTGTCCGTGTTATCTGGCAATGGAAATAACCAAAGGAGCAACAGTTTTTATTGAAGGACAAAGGCCAAATAGAAAGCATGTATTTTCTGTCTCTAGCTGCGCTTTGCTGTATGTAGTGCCTATGTGTGTTTGAGTGTGACCCCAATCCTCTGGCATTTCCATCTCAAAACAATGAGCTCACACAGCCAAACCACACTCAACAATATCACTCTCTGTGTGTGAGTGTGAGGAGTAAAAGGTAGAGTGTTGCTGAGCTGGCTACGTTCAAAAACTCTGAAACACATGACGTCAGCATTCTGGGTTTACTTTTATGCAAGCCTCAGGAGAAAATTTACTGGAGAATTCAGTTGCAGTGGAACTTTTGTAGTCTGTGCCAATATAAGTAATAAACAACATGAACAAACCAGGTTAATTTAAATCACATGCAGTAATGAATATTTCTTTATACTTTTATGTGATTTAATTAGATTGATCTGCAGCAAATACATGAGATGCACTGGATAAACAGGTAAATAGAGATGTAAGATGCTGCTGTATCTTGCTATAAGTGTGGCTACACCTGACACAGTTGCACAGTTTACCTTTCACTTGTTTTATGCCAGAAAAGTATCGAGGTTCGAGTCAGACGGAGCCATCTGACAACGCCCTGCCTGCCCTATATTCAGGGCACTGTCCCACTGAGGAAGCCACACAACCTCAGGCATCTCTGACATGCATTGACCACAGAACCAGAAACACACGAGCTGACATTATAAGGGTAAACAAAGAGAAAACTAAGTCGGAACTGTAATCCAGGGAACCCCTCAGTCTGCAGAGCTCAGAGCAGAGGCCACACCCGCACTCTTATTCAAAAGATTGTGCACAGAGGAGAGATAGTTTGTCCTCTCCCACATCTGTAAATCACAACTTCAGACCTAATGGTCTGCTGCTTTTTCTAAACTGGAAAATGAGCAGACAGCATGTACGGTTAAGCTGATCTCTGACTTTCCAGCCCTGCCAGTTTAGCGGATGGCTCATTTTTTATTGCGTCCTGTCTTCACAGCTGGACTGATGTGGGGAAGCAGACGAGCCTAAATCTGTACCTGATGGCAGGCTTTTAGTCATTTCATGAAAAGCTGCACAGTGATTTTATTTTTTGCATAAACTTGAATTTTGTGTAGACACATCTGTCCCGTGGAGAGTGTGTACTTTAAAAGCTCCCTAACAGCCAACCTGTTAACCTGGAGCTGCGTGCTCTGATCAGATGTGAGGTTTGGCATGTGGTTAACCACAGTGGGAAGGTCACATATGTGGTTTACTTACATTAACTGTTAACTGCTCAGAGATGCCAGTTAATGTAGGCTGTCACCTCGTCAGATGAGTTTGACTTCAATCTACAAAGCTGTCATTACTTTTCTTTTTGTGGTAAACAGTGGGTGGAAAAAACATCAGGAACACCATAAAATATAATTCAGTCCAATTAGAAAACCATAGATTTGTAAGTTGTTTCAACAAAAAACACTTTTCTTGACACCTATGTCTATAATGAATTATGAACTTACTTATAATGCATTATAATGTGCTTGTCACGCTGTAGAATTACAGTTATAGGCACTCATAAATATTCATAATGCTTTAAAACAATGATCATAACACATTAAGAAAGCATTTTATAATGAATTATAAAATCAAGTATCATAGTCATAGATCAAGTATCATAGTCATAGTTCATTATATGTTATAATAATTTTATAATGCTTAAATGACAAGCAGTTATGAAATATGATACTGCATCATATTAGTCAAAAAATGTTTATACTGTATTATGCTTGTTAAAAAGCATTATGAATATTTATGCGTGCTTATCACTATAAGCATGCATTGCTATAGGCAGATAATAATTCATTATATGCTCATAATAAATTGTAGATATGGGTTTCATAGAAAGCGTTACCAAATGTACATACAATTAAGCCAAAAAATTGTTGTAATTGTATTACATTGCATTGTTATGAAGTATATAATCCCTTTAACCAAACTCGTTTCTTGGACTGGAGACATATTTTAGAAAAGAAAGAAGAGAAAAATGAGGTGTGAAATGATCTAAATGAACACAGCAGTATCTTAAAAAACACATTACCTGTGTTGTATTATCTAAAGTGTATCTTCTCCTGCCTTTACTGCCTGTAAAACTGATCACTGAAACATCTGATACACTTTTTCACGTTCGCTCAAAGCACAAAAGCCATTGTGTCACTCCCTGACATTAATTAACGTGATATTCAGACTGAACGGCCGAGAACACATTTGACAATTATACAGGCAGTTCAGCGGTCTGGAAATAGGCTAGAAGTCAATTAGAGTTAATATCTTATCATTTCTTATTAATATGTTTATCAACCTGTGTTTAAAAGACATATTAAAAACTCATTACGGGGAGCAGGGACTAAGTAATTTATGTACATAGCCTCTGTTCACTCTCCTCAACCTCTTGCTAAATACCCCTGACCTATATACAAGCCATCATTCATTGACACACACTGACAACAACTTCCTTATTCCTTCTCTTTTCATACCACACAAAGGCTATTGCAGCATTAAACAATCATGAAGCAACCAACAAAAGGAAGTGGAGATGCAGAGCAACGGGGAACCCCCAAACACTGTCCAAGAACAGCAATACAGCCAGGCCTCCGTGTGTGTGTGTGTGTGTGTGTGTGTGTGTGTGTGTGTGTGTGTGCGCGCGCGTGTGCGTGTTGGGTTTGGCTGATGCTGCAGCAGAATCTCCCTTCACGAGTGCAGTTTTGATATTTCTGGAAACCACTGAGGCTGTGTGCTGTGTTGGGTCAGGGCCCTCAGACGACAGCAATTTTAAAAGAAACTTGTCTGGGCACCACTTTCTACCCTCAGTGTATCTTTTCTGACTTATTTAAACACTTTTTCTCTCCAGTGCACTTCACCTATGAAGATGGTAGCAGTGAAGGACTGTGGCGTTTATTTGCAGGTACTGTTTTCAACTCTGTACTTCCTCTGTTTCATGTCACTACATACAAGTCTTCCTTTGATAAAGTTCACTGTTTGTTTTCTAGATGTGTATCTGTGCGCTGTGCTGATTTGCTCACTGGGCCTGCTGTCTATCTTCCTGTTCACTCTGGTTCTCACCGGCCAGTACTTTTACAGAAGACACAGGCTCAAAGGTAAAAGCTATTATTGTTTTACTACAGTAATAATTATATACAACTTGATGTTTCAATTTTCCCGTTAAAAACGAACATTTTTTGCTACTGTCTCCACAGCCAGCTACCTTCTGGTCAAGTGTCCAGAAAGCAGGTACAGTTGCTTGATAAAAATAGTGTTGAAACAATTAATTAATTTATTGGTCGGCCATTTGACAGCGTTATTAATCTAGAAATTTGATAATAAAATTCTTTAATTGCTACTTTTCCCTGTTTAATGTAATTTTCCAATTGAATATGTTCAGTTTGGGATTTCTGGTTGGAAAAAAATACTATTTTTAGTACAACAAATTATGAATTGCAAAATATAATTGATCCCCTATGTTGCATTATTAACGAAAGGAGAAAATAATTATGTATCTGCCTTGTGATTTGGATCTGCTCCAAAATTAAATTGGTTCTTCCTTGGCCCATGCTACAGCCTTCCACCAAGTTTTATGAAAATCTGGCCAGTAGGTTTGGTGTAATCTTGCTGACAGACAAACAAGCAACCAACCAGAGCTGAACCTCCTTGGTGGAGGGAATTGTCCAAATAAACAAAGCTGCAGCTGTAAATAAAACTTAAAAACCTCTCCTTTGCTCCATGCAGCTCAGGAGAGACTGTAACCAGCTCCATCAGTTCCTCCAGCTCTTCCCCAAAAGCTCAAAGGAAAGCCACAAGACAGAAACCTGACAGAAGAGTAGCAATAACACCACCTAAACTCCCCGCGGAGCCACCACCACACATACCAGCTAAAGGTAAAGTGACGTCTTGAGGGCAGCATGTAACCTCTGGGAGACATTAAATCATTCAGTGTTTTGCAACCTTTATGGCTTGTGACCCCACATCACAGGTTATGGTTTCAGTGTGTCCAAACACACTGGAGGCATTAGAGTCACAGGGGAGCTGAGAGAGGCTCCAGCCCCCCAAAAAGATTTAGTGGGTTAAGTAAGCAACAGATGAAGGCATCCAGCAAGTAACAAAGGAGAAAATGATATCTCCAGCATGATTCAATGTCCGTGACCAGAACAGCATGGTTTGATAGAGATTGGAAACTAGTAGAAAACAGCAGAGAGTGAAACTTTATACTTTATTTGGGTAAAATCCTGCTGAAAGTAATCTAAAAAAAAACATTGTTTCTGTTACAAACTCTACCTTGAATATGTTTTATATCGTGGCTATGGAGGATAATATTTTTCCTTCAACTACACAGTCATATTTGTGAGTTTATTCCTCTTGGCTGCTGTTTTGAGTCAATTAAAGCCGTCTCTGTTTTTCAGTGCCTGTTGCTGCAAAGAGACCTCAGAAGCCCAGAAGGTTAAAGGCTCACATCAGGAGTTCTGCCACTGTGAGTCTCCTCATCCTCACCCATCCGACAGACACCTGTCCACTTCTTCCATAAAATAATTTATGAAACAAATTAATATACAAATTAAAATGTATTTATTAATATTTTGAAAAGCAGTTTTTCCCCTGCACAGAGTTGTTATTGAGGTAAATGCAAGAGGGAATTTGTTTCACGACTGCATGATTGTCTACAGGAGTTTATTGCCGTCTCTTCATTCAGTTATGAGCTTGATAATTCTATTTAGCTTTATTGCTTCTCAAACACAATTATTTATTTAGAGTGCTTCATTGGTTTTATACCTATAATAAAAATGTCAAACAAGTGTATACAGAAGAAAACTACTCAAACTAAGGATCATCAGTATTTCTACTGGTGCCGTTGTGATTGCGTATTGAAACGAAGCTCCGCAGATGTGAGAATTTCTTTTGCACGAACATACTGATCGGATTAGTGCAACAAGGAGGATCTGAGGATGTTGGATAGGATCCCTATTGTACCAAATGTTGTTCGGGTAAACTGGATGTTCCAAGAGATCCCGTAAACACATACTTTCTGCAGCTGAAAAGCACTACGGGGTTGTTTACCATACAAAGTGAATGAATACTACTGTTTTTCAGGATAAATATACTCCCTATATACAACTCCTTTTCTGAAATATCTATGCTACCTACAAATGTAACAGTATATTCTGCCTTATCTATGAGCTACATTCCTTTAAGTTTCTCTCACTCTTTCCCTCCTTCCTCTAGCCTCGAGTACCACAGGATGATAGTCTGACATATGCAGAACTGGAGCTGGTCAGACCGAGGCCAGAGCCCCCAGCCTCCTCCAGCCCTGACCCCACTCCCTCCAGCCCGGACACTGTGTACGCTCAGATCCTCTTCCAAGAAAAACAGCTGTAAACACAGCAGCTCTGGACGCATGGATGTCATGGTACCTCCCGATGAGGGCAACTGAACTGAGTGGCAACCAAAGGACTATATTTATGAACTATCAGTATGACATTTAGCATTTGTTTTTTGGCTGTAAGTATGCTACAACTGTTGGTAAATGAGGTTTTTGTTTCCTCGGCTCAGTTCCATTCCAGCACAGCAGTTTTCGGGTCTTATAATTCTGTTGTTTTGTTTGTTGGCATTGCTGGCCTGTGAGCCAGATGTTTATAAGAACGCTCATACTGTTAACTATTCTGTATAAACTCAGGAGACTGTGTGGAAAGAAACTGTTGTCCAGGCTCTCTTACTGCAGTATCATAAGGCACTGTAACACTTTTCAAATGCTTGTATAAATACAGTACTAATACACCAAATTAATAAATATATGCCTGGGTGTGATATTCTTTGATTTGTATAAATACTCTTTTAAATCTCTTTTAAGCGGGTTGGATTGTCAGATTGTCTGTAATTTGTCTGGGGTCAAAAGCAAATTTGTTTCACGTGACAGCAGACAAACCACAACAGCTGCAGTGCATTCATTCCACTTTTCCACCAACATGGATCAGATTCTGTTCCAGTGTATGCACCTCATTTTAAACCTGAGGATTTCTACCAAAAACAAATTGGTTTAGACTTGAAACTTAAAGAGTTGGTTCCCAGCAAGAAAAAAAAAAAAAAGAAGCATGTTTTCCTTGACCTGAAGTGTACCGTGACGACATCAGTGCGCTTCATATTCTTCAGGCTGGAATGAGAGGATGAAAAGTTATGTTTTTTTGGATTAAAAGCATATATCAAAACAACAAAAACTTACAGGTAATCATTGCGACCTGCCATTTTGCTATTACAGTTTACTTGTGTTGTGCATGTTGCAGGTTGATGACACATCTTTCATTACAATGGTTCTGCGCGAAAACTGGTAGAAACACGAGCTGGTTCACTAGATAATTCCAAGGATCCAAAAATACTGAATGGAATGGATCAAGAACCACAGGTAATTTGGTGAAAATGGTGCTGCTTGGCAGATTGTTAGCTTTTTCTAGTCTTTATGCTATGATATACTAAGCTAAGCTAACGGGCTGCTTGTTGGAGCTTCATATTTTCTAGACAGGTCTGTGTGTGGTGTCAATCTTCCCATCTACATCTATGCGAGAAAGTGAACAAGCAGATCTCCCAAAACATCTTACTGATACTCATAAAATAAAACAGGTCTAGTCTAGATTTTGACATACAAAAATGGATAGAAAAAGCACAGAGTCTTCTCCTTCTGATTCCAAAGTTTAACCAACACGACACAGGTATAAACACTAAACATGAATCCTGGAAGTGGCTTGCATTATGCTCAAGTACCCAGGAAAGGTGAAGGGTGTAGGCCATTTTGTGAAGGTCAGTGTGTGAAAAATGGGATGAAGATAGAGGTGCACGGAGGAAGAGAATGATGCACATCCACACCCTTCTCTCTCTGAGTGGGAGAGATGGAGAGAGAGAGACCATCATCCCCCACAGTTCAGATTCACTGACTAGGATGAACCCGCTAATGACTACATTTATTCAAATTAGACTAATTGTAATCATGGTTAATAATTAGCTTTACAGTGCATTATAATTGGGTTAGGCTACAAGATGGTTCTGCCTAGGTGCAATAATTTATTTGATTTAATTATTCTGAGGAACCCAATGGTTTGACATTTCATATCATAAAACCAGCGGTGTAGAGAGAATGGAGATGGCCGTTAGCTTTAGAGAAGGTCATTGCTCGCTCTCTGGGAAAATTATGAGGACTATTTTCCACTCTATTAAGCTACTCCACTTAGCACAATTAGCCACACACACAAAGGTTAAAGAGAGAGACCTCTTTCTTTATGATAGAGAGGAGTGGTGCATGAGAGCGCGAGCAAGAAAGGGAGACAGAGAAAGAGAGCAAGTCTCCACCATTGAGATAATCTACCATTTAAAGGCGCAGTGTGTAAGATAAGGCCAGTTTTTTAGTTTAAAATGTAAAAAAAAAAAAAAAAGACTCACATTATCAACAGAATGTGAAGAAGTTTTCACATGGTTTGATGAAGTTTTCACATTATGTCAAAGACCTCTATGTGTTGTCTTGCTGCTGAAATTACCATGCTAACCAGCCTGTCATGTCTTCTCATTCCACTTGTGACTCGAGAGGCACTGTAGCGTCTAGTCTGCCCTCAGTCCAACATGAAGGATGAAGAAGTAGAGCCTCCTTAGTGCGTCGCATCAGGGAGGGTAAAAAGTTGAGAGGTCACAGGGTCAAATGGCATCCTATTGTGATATAACACATGAGCAGTAAAAGCTGGTCTGCACTTGCCAAAAGGCTCAATATGGTGCTGCACGAATGTAGAACATCTTGGTTGTGCCAGACTGAGCGCACCTAATGAGCACCTGAGCAGAAACCAAGCCCTTCATTTCTACTTTTAATTTAACCTATTTGATTGATGGCACAGTCCTCAGTTAGTGGCTTAATAAACACAAAGATGGCTGAAGCTCTTGGGAAGCCATCACGTTTAGCAGCAACCAATAAAAGTCAGCATTTGTGTGACTTTCCATCAATGGAGACAGCTCTTGGCAAGAAAACAGTTGACATTTGATGCTGAACTCGCAACGCTTCTTTCATCTAAAGCTTTTAAAACTGAGTTAAACAAACTATAGAGTAAACTATAGGCCGATGACACAGAGAGCAGTGTTATTTTCTTAGCTCTTAGCAGTTTGGTCGAACTTTGCGTAATCTTAATCATTTTAATGCATGCAATGATTAAATTGTATAGACCCAGTAGGAAAAAAATGTGATGGCATGAGATGAAGATCGAAAGTGGAAATGAAAAGATATCTATATATTATTGAGAAAATTGCAAGGTTTATTACACATGTCTAACTTCACACAATCTGGTCAGGAGGAGGTGAAATTCTTCTCCTTATCTATTTGGAGCATGTGGTCAGACATTACACATTGTGCCTTTAAATAGCTAACTTATATTGGAATAGTAGAACATGTATGCAGGAGTGTGAGTATTGTAATTTTCCATTGAAGGTTTAGAAAGGGTTAAGTTTCATACTGTCTCTTCAAATGGGTCAGATTTACCCAAGAGTGAGATGTCGAGGCCCTGCAGTGATTACAGAGATTGAACAGTCTGATGTGGCTAAAAAGGCATTTGTCCTTTGTTAACCATAAACACACACACACAAAAAGCTGTGACAAGCAGAAAGGACACCTCAACAAGGCCCAAACACATTTTACATTACCAGCAACACACACACTCGACATGATCACAATAAACTTGTGAAGATAATGGTACAACAAATGGAAAACCATTCGAATGCTCAGAATACTCGTAAATGCTGCATCACAGAGCAGATTGAAAACACATTGTGAAGAATAACAAAGAAATCTCAGTAAACTATTCACAACTAACTAAAACATCCTGAATTGTTCATACCGCAAACATTTACCAATGCAAAACACCACAGCCCTCATAGCACAAAATGCTGATGTGTGCATGCCGTAGTTTTTATGATCATGGATGCTTGTTGTGCAGTTCGTGAGAAGTGAACTGCTCCAGCTCTACAATACTATTTTCTCAGGAACGTTGGCTGAGCATGCACGCTCTGGTTCATCATTCACACAATTCTCTTTTGCTTTCAGTTTGAAGCTGCTCAGTTCAACCACGGGCTTCTGCTGTGGGCCCAAGTTAGCTCTGCTGGAGCGGCAAGGATTGATTTAAATAGTTGTTTTTAAAAGCTTATTCTCCCCATCACATTTCTCATGCAGTTTTTCCCATAAGTTCTTCGTCATTTTAGCTAGAGTCCATCCGGTTTCACCTTTATGAAACCCAGATGAAATTAAATTAAATAAATTTAGATCCTGTGCAACCCAGATGTCAGTCATACTCACAATCATGAGACTCGCAGGAGAAAATGTATGCAAATAGCTGTCAGTTTTATTAAAATTTGTTGAAATTCAGTATTTACAAAGAAGAAAAAAAAACATAATTAAATACCTATGTAGGAGATAAAATATTCCATGTTGTCTGAGACTTGTACCTAATATTGTAACATAATTCTCCCTGAGTGCACACACAGGCAACAAAAAGCTCAGTTGGTGTCAGACCTGAGACACTGATGGATTTTCTGTGTCAGAGTCTCTGTGTAGAAACGGTGGCTGGAGGCGTGATTGTGTTCGAACCCTGCCACCTCTCACTCACAGGTCCAGGTGAAAACTCTGCCCCAGGCATCACCGGCCAACAGAGTAGCATGGCTCCTACACAGAAGAGAGTGTGCTTAAAAAATAGGAACATCTTTTCAGATCTGTGAGGTCATGGAAATTCTGTTGTATGCACACAATGAAATATATACAATGTGAGTGAGAGTTGTTTTGAATAGGTTTTGAATTAGTTCCGGAGGTGTATTAGTATTGAAATACACAGAAATTATTGTTTTTCTTAAGCGGAGTACTACAAGTGAAAAGGTAAATTGAAGATATATCACCATGTAACTGACCCAGTTGATTAGTTACACTAAGACATTTTTTTGTATTACAACTTTTCTGAAATGTTTCAATATGCAAATGATGCATTATCGTATCAGTATGTGAACATAAATTCAAACATTGGATAAATCATGGTTCAAACATTTTGTTTCCTTTTGTTCACATATTAAAGTCAATGTTTTTTACCAAGGGACTCTTTTTATCACTCTATACGTCAACAGCTGTAAAAGAAATAATTTCTGCAATATTATTAGGAATAAAATGTTTTATAAATCAGGCTAAATATGATATATGAACAAACTCCAGAGTAAAAACCTTTAGAATATGGATAGGAATAAAACTATAAAGGTGTATATAAATGTATAGCAGTGGAGATTTCTGGCTCAGAGTTTGAGAGAAAAATTGAGCAAATGGCCTTTAAAAAGATGTATTGTAAAAGTCCACACACACTAAATCGGGCAAAAAAATTACATAATTGATATCACCATGAAATCTCCCTAGTGTCTCACCTTGAGAACAAAGGGTTCAACTAAATCCATCCTTTGCTGTGAGCAGTTGCATGATATTTACTGTACCTGGACATGGTCAGCGATGTGATGGCTGGATTATTCTTGCTGCGGCGCTGCGACACAGCCTGACTTCTGTTCAGCTCTTGACACAATACCAGATGTCTCTCCCAGCCTTTAACCTGGCATGAGCTGCTCACTGTGGATACATCATTAGAATACATCAACCCCCATTCATTATTAAATCACAGGGCAGGTGTCCACCCTGTCTGTAACCCTGACCAGCGGTCCCCACCAAAAAATTAAAATGTACATTAACACAGTGTTTATCTGTGGTCAGCAGGCTGTTAAAGGGAGAAAAATCCCTTGAATATAAATGCTTCAGTGTTACGTAAAGACTCGCCTCAATGTAATTTGCCAGGCATAATACTCCTATGAGGTGACGCGAGGCTGTAACCAACGTATGCCAAATTGGATCTGGGTATTATTGCTTTCTAAATTATACACGCACACACACGTCAGCAGAATTACTCATCAGTGTTTACTGCCTCTATGTTTAATAACTTTATAACAACATAATTCCTGCTAGCTCTAATGCTAGTGAGGGATGGGGTAAGCATTACAAGCTCTCATCTGAAAACAACGCTGTCTAGCTCTGAGATGAGCGGTTAAAAATAATCATCTCACACTTAAGGAGTTATCTAATTAGATAGCGATGGGTTTCTTTTTGTAACACAAGAATAATATCCCTTTTTGTGCATCTTAGTCAGTCTCACAGTTCTGCTTCTGTCAGCCACTCCCATCATCTGTGTTGTTTAGAAATATAAAACCTATATGCATATCCCATCCTACTGCCAGTAACATTACCGTCTCTCTCCGTTCGGTCTTGCCCTGGGGACACAGGCTCTTCTGGAGGGCCAGGTAATTGTGTTCTGGTGTACTCTGTCTTCCATATCTGTATGAGAGACACATAACGAGTAGCAAAATCAGACATAATTCAACATAATAACAAACACACTCACACAAGCACCAGCACGCAGGCACACCCCCCCATAACTCAAGGTAATAATAAAGTAATAATACCATTTTTGTGTGTGTGTGTGTGTGTGTTGTGCGTGTGGCATGGGCACCCACTCCCAAGTGAAGCCCAATTTAGAGTTTGCAGCTTTGATTGCAGAGAGGCAGTATGTGCTTATATTAGTCCTGCACAAAAGCAGTCACACACACAGAACCCATATGCTGTTATTATTACCTTGATGGACATCCAAGTGGCACCAAAGTAATGACTGCCACATCTCAGTACAGTATAGTTTATAAAAACAAAGAAATCTGTCCCGCTGATCTATTATTCCTGCCAGACAGTGAATTTAAAAACAGTCTCTGTCATACACACACATACAAAAAAAAACATTCACCCGTATGACGCCGTCTGCACAGCCAGTGACGATGACGTTCTTGGCATCCCACTCGTGTCGCTGTGTGAAGCTGACACACAGGACGTCTGGCTGAGGCCTGCAGGAAGTGTCAGTGCAGGCCAACAGCTGACCCTTCATCGTCCACAGGTAGAGCAGAGGTCCCGCACATGATGCGATCTCACCCTGTGACAGAATAATGTGGTGTTGACGCCCATGTGCGCAAAGATACACACAAAAGAGATGCACAAAAAAAGCAAAACACACACAGAGGATATGTGGCCTGTCAACAATGAGAAGCTTTTCTTCCTCATGCTGTGAATGAAGGGGAACAACACAATGTGAGCCAAAAATTCAAGCCTGAGCAGTATGGGATTTTGGAGACAGATTTAAAAAGAGAAACCAATTACAGATATGATGACCAATATATTGCATAGTGACTTTTGAGCTGGAATGAAAGTAGACATATTATTCATGGATCCTGCACAGATTTTGCACTGATATGACTATGCAAACTTACTCGGAAAGCTGCTCTCCTAAAGAAATAGCTTAATTAAAGAATATTTAACAGTATTATACATTATACATAGGATGCATTTCATTGTCAACAAAGTGTAGAAATGAAAACTGAGAATATAAAGAAAATAAATAGCTAAATAAACATCAGTACTGTATGATTAGCATCAGTAAATTGCTGATTTAAAGAAAGAATATATGGAAACAAAATAAAAAGTTCTAAATTACCCCAAGCATTGTATTCTGAATCATATGTTCTTTAAAAGTAGTTTTATTTGTGCTGTATATTTTACAACATATACGCAGATACAGAAAGATAAAGAATGACAAAAGTGGAGATAAAGAAGGTGGACTTACGGTGAGTTCGTTGATAGCCAGTGCAGAGATGCTGGTTGGATGTCCTGTTAACTGGGTGACATAGCTCAGCTCCTCCATATCCCACAGGATACAGGTGAGGTCACGAGAGCCACTAACTATCATGCTGTGGACCTCAGACACAGCCAGGCACGTCACTGAGTCTGTGTGTCCGTACAGCGGCTACGAGGAACAATTGGATCAGTGTTATTCTGAGTGTGTGTGCGTGTCTTAAGACATTATGCTGGTAAGTCCTAAATATCTGTTGTAATTAGACTTGCAGACAAACTAACCTGTCTGAGTTTCATGTGAGTGAGTTTGTCCTTGTTGATGGCCACATCCCACACACACACCACAGTGCTGCTTCCTGCGGTGACGATGGTTGTTGGGTTTGGACAGGCGGCGCACAACGTCTCCCCCCAGTCACATAAACTCTCACACACAGCAAAGGTCTGGAGATGGGCATAGATAAGTAGACCATTATGGCTTTATGTGTTAATTAAGTATGATGGTGGGAGTTTATGGATATGTTATGGAATTATGACCACGTAAATGTCAGTTTGTTTATGAAAAATAAAAATAAAAATTGTACCTTTTTACATACCAAATGGAGATATTTTTTTTTATTAAATCAGGCAGAAATATGGTATAGCCAAGGATAATCTGAGTGATGATTCATTAAAAAAATCCCTCACAATGATTTTATTGATGCCAGTAATATTAAGATACATAGCATATAAGAAACTTTGTTTTTCCAAACAAAATGTTCTGAAACAGATGGAATAGTGTGGAAATTTTTCTTTTAATTCTGGTCCTGGGTCTGGGATATGTCAGTAGTTCAACATTTATCTTGGTCCATTGCATCAAACACTACAGTGCTCTATGATACAGCATTTTGAAGCCAGGGCTCTAGGTTGAAAGTGTGATATAACATAATCCCTGATTTTATGCTGTAATGACCGTGGGATCCAAATGTGTGGTTTTAATGGTGACATTTTTGTCACCATTAAGGTCTGACTGTCTGTATGTTGGCTCCAGAGTTTATTATAGACTTATTATAGGAGCTAAGGTCGAAAAGATAAAGTAAAAGAAAAAAAAAGAAAATCCTTTATGTCATATGCATTAAAAAGCCAAGTGTCTCTGAAGCACAAGGGTTAACACAGCAGCGTTTAGCTCTATAAGTGAGTGAAAGCTTGGCAGATCATAAAGAACGCCTCACTGTTTTGATTGAGCGTGACTAGTGATGTCAGAGTCAGCTGATACTGATTAGCTGTGTGTGTGGCTCAACACACACCCAGTGAAATGCTTCATATGTATGTGATTAAATTGGGTGAAATACAGTTTCTATAAAATGTGCATACCATAAGACTGATACTATCTAATAATTAGCACTATCTAATTATTAAAAGGCAGAAAACTGTTTATTTTATTTAAGTTTTATTAATTATTTGATCCCAATTTTGCAATTAAAAACAAACCTATATTTTGTGGGCCTATATAGGATCTGCAAATGTTTCATTTCAATGTGATTCATGCAAATGGGTGGAGCTGGAAGGTTGTGTATAATAAAAACTTTTTCAACTGGATCTACTGTACAGGCTCACAAACATACCTTTTCTGTGGCATAGCTTCCAAAGGCACAGCTATTGTCAGGGAAGCCCCAGTTGAAGAAGCAGCCTAACAGAGGCGACAGGAGGAGATGGTTTCTCTCCAGGACCACAACCTCTTTTTCCAGACACATTATCTGACCGACAGGGCCTCTCGGCAGCTCTGCGGAAAGGTTTACAGTGTTACTGGGAGTGGGGCACCATCAGCAAGAAGTTGTGGAAAGTAGAAAGTATGAGGGTGTTTCTTAAAAACATTTTAAACCGTGGTGTAAAAAGTAGAAAAAGTGACCTCATTCTGCCTCTTGTGTACCTGAATAAACTTGCCTGGCCAAATAAAGATAATGGCTCTTCAAAAACATCATATTAAAGAGTATGGTGGCTCAGTAAAGTTGTGAAGAATTTCATTAAATTGACCACAGAAAAATGGGCAATTAAAACATCTATTCCCAGGTTAAAACAAGCCGAGGCTCTGTCCTGGGGGGGACATCTGCATCCTGGACAGTGCGAGTTGTATGTGTATGTGTGTGTGTGTGTGTGTGTGTGTGTGTGTGTGTGAGGGTGAGGCAGTGAGAGAGTGGCTGTAATTGACCTATTCATGCAGGAACAGGCAGAAATCATTACATCCTATCGCCAGTTCTGCTTCTTAAATCCCCTGAAAGAAGTTGTGTCTGTGTCAGTTTTAGCGTTCCTCCTCCTATTCATCTCTATCTGCTTATTGATCAGATCAGACACTCTAAGATTTAATATGAAATGTAATATGCAGGAATCTCTCCCTGAGCATTCGCAGATTCATCTCGTCTCCCTCAGTGGGCCTGTAGGGATATTCAGATTATTAAGTAGGGCTCAGCGGAAGAGTCATCTCCATATTGTAGCTCTAACAGATAGCTCCTTCTACCCTTTCATAGTGTAAATTAATCTATGGACATTCTCGCTCTGTTTCAACGATCCCCTTGAGACCAGGGCACATCTTGTATATAATAACCAACATCAAACGATGTAAAATAAAATAAAGGAGGAACGATATAAAATTGTAACAAATGCGTATGAATTTAACTGATTACATTTTCTCAGCAGATCATTTATATCTTAACTCAGCTGTAAATACGTTGATAATTATAAGGCTACGTTATGATTTGCTTTAATTGTATACCTTCTCTTAAAGGAGCTTATGCTTAATAAAAATAAAGGATACAGCCTGCAGCTAATTAGCTTAGCTTAAAGACTGGAAATAGATGAAAACAGCTGCCCTAGCTCTGTCTAATTAACACATTACATCTAATTTGTTTGGTGGGTACAATAATAAAAGTGTAAACACAAGCTTTAGAGGTGCTGTTAGCCACATATTTTACCTTTGGACATAAACAGGCTACGTGTTCCTGAATAGTTGTAGTCTTTGTACTAACATTAGCCTTGGCTTTCCTTTCTGGAACATACCAAATCTAGCTTGCTCGATTTATGTTTGAAACCTTAGATTTTAGGGACGTGCACGGACATATCACCCTCCAGTAGATAAAGGTGAACACACCCCTCTAGCAACAAACTACACAGATACAAGCCAGTGTGGTCAGGTTACGGTCAAGGTCAGACTTTTAGTGGAAATAAATATAAGAAGACACATTTCTGAGTGGAGAGGGACATCATTATAAATATATCTTATTTGCTGTGTGAGCTATTTTAATATGTAGCTGTACCTCTGAATGGCTGCGCAGAGGTCTTCAGTTTATCCAGTTTGTAGAAAAATGGAGTTGGATGAGATGGTGATGATCCTTCTTTCTTAGTGCCACTGCGAGGTGGATGTGGTTTGGTGAAGAGCTATGGGAAAGACACAGATCATTCAAAAAGAAAGATCATTTTTAAAACCAATGCCATACACTTACATGCAGGAAGTAATGCCTTTTTGTACTTATTCTTTTACCTGTTTGGGAACCTGGCCAAAGTTGCTGACGTATCCTAAGATTGTGCTCTTGATGAGGGGGTCCTTAGCACCCTGCTGTCCTCTCTTAGCGTAGAAGTAAGGGTGGAACGTGTTCACACTTTCTACGGCAGCAGGGCCTTGTTGCCGGTGCCCGAAAATCAGGTCTATCCACAGGTGGAGGTGGGCACTCACATAGTCACTTTCCAAGGCCTAAGGGAAACAGTAGCACAAACTAAGACCACCTTGACAAGTAATTGCAAAACTACTATACATGCACTGTGCGGTCTTAAAATACATCAGTGTGCAGTGCTCATTGTTATTACAGTGGGGACACAACCATCAGTCAACCTGTTAATATGAGAGTTTAGAAACAGAAGAAACTTCTGCAAGAATGCACAACCAATCAAATTATTCAGGTACTGTATGATTTCCTCCAAAAGTCAATTTAGAAGTCGAGAACAGCAGTAAGCTGCACAGCTGCGTTATGAGCGTATCTTCATGTTTGAATTAAAGAATGATTTGGGTAGAATAAGGCAAAGATTGGTTTTGAAGAGTTAATAAGGAAAAGTGGGCATTATGACCAGCATGTGTATCCTTGCATCCAATCTTAATAAAGCCATCTTGGAATAACAGAAAAAAAAACATCATAACAAGGAGATATTGTCCTGAGTTAATTTGTCCATGGAAGAAAAAACAATCTCCTAAAGTCACTAATTTTATGAGAATGGCGGACAATATGAGTAGTTCAGTAGATTACAGAGTGATAACCATCATAGATGCCCCAGGAATGGAAAAAGGGAGGGTCACACTGAAAAACATCAGACCAACAGAGAGACAAAGAACAGAGATATACAATAACCCCACACAGAGAAGGAGAAGAAAGAGTTGAGAACATATTCAGCCTGTAAACAGCTGGCAGAAAGAATGGCATTATGAAAAATAGAGAGTATGTGCCTGTGCTGAATAGTGTTAAATAGGCTGACTGTCCTTCACTGCCTGTCTTCCAAACTTCAGATGCATGCCTTTTCACAGATTTTCTTGATAAGAAAAACAAATGGGTCATTATATCTGAAAACAGTCAGTACTAAAGAATTTCAGTGAACCAAACTCAACGAGACAAGCTTGCCTTTAGAGAATATAATGATTAAGACAGTGGCTGTTGTTGTGAACAAGATCCGTCTCTTATAATGTGGAAGAAAGAATGAAGACAAACAGAATGGCTGCAACCAACACTATTACAGTGTGACTACTACACTATACTTGTTTTAGATACTAAAACAGTGCATCTTCTGTGTACATACATCAGCTAGTATTGACCAACATTATTAGGTCTCATGGGAAAAGTTGCTACGTGCAATAGGCCGGACAGGCCAATTGTAACGGACAAGCCAAGTAAGGTCGGGGGGATCACTGACCTCTCGATGGATCCTAATGAACTCCTGGGGGTCACCTTTCGCCCATGGAGGAAGCTCCACGTCTCCCAGAGCGGTACCATCCTCCATAAAGCCTGTAGAGATTTAGATACACAGTACAGGCAGCCTGCTGGGTCACATCACATCACTGTGCATCATCCTTGAAAGGAGTTTAAAGATACCCTGTGGAGTTTTTAGTCACTGGTGGCACTTTAACAAAAGCAGTTATCTAAACTTTGCTCTAGTCATTCCTGAGATAAACTAACCAAATCCCTGCAAGTCGATGTGAACAATGCAGGTTCACATTATTTTCCTTTCAATATTGCTTTTCCAAAAGATATATGAGGAAGGAGATATATTCCTAAATGTTTGTAGGGCTTCTAAGGTAAATACAATGTGTCTGAGTAATTTAAAAGCCAAGGTGATGGTAAACATTATAATCCCAAATAGGGAAATTTGGGTGGTCAAGGTGGAGAAGTATACAAAACAGTCATAAAAACAATGTAAATACAAATATGCAATATGCAGTCCCTCCTTTCCACCACCCAAACACACACACACACACACACACACACACACACACACACGTATGCACACATTCACACAGAGGTATTCACTCAAGCACTAGCATATGCAGATAATTTAGAAACAAATTAATATTTTTATATGGAGTGGGCTACATGATCCCTAAGAAACAAACTCTACTTTAACATTATAATAAACTAAAAAATACTACATATTGCACCATACACATATTACACAAGAATTACCATTCCACATAGACTGTTAAATGACTGTACAAAACATTTGATGATTTGATGGTGTTTTGTACAGGAATAACTCCTGAAGGAACAAAAGACTTGCTAGACCTGGCTGTTCCTATTTTCCTGTTCCTTTGCTCTCATAGCTTGATTTTAAATGGTTGTGTAGAGGGAGCGAAAGGTCACTTTGGATGCACTCAGCTTTGCTCAGAATGAGATCTTTACACAACTGAGCAGCCAACACCTGGTCACACCCAAAGACCCCGTTCTCCAACCTCATGTGCTACAACCTATCTTGGTCTTGGTTGCACATGCTACCAGACACACAAATCAGGCCAAAGGACAGGATGCCTTGTAGGAAAGCCACTGAACATTAACAGATTTGTGTTTGTTTACAAAAAAAAACTCAACAGGGTACCTTTAAAGGATAAGGCTGATGATATTGTATATTTTTTTATTGCCTCAAAGTCCATGGGAAGACCAAAACCAAAATAAATTGATTGTACTAGCAGGTATTGGCTATGGAGCAAGAGACCAATATAGCATATTCCTCCGTGCCACGCACCTCTATTATTGTCCAAAAACTATTAAAAACACATTGATGAGCCAAACTGTTGCACTGGGTATCATGTTCCTTTGTTACGATAAACAACAGATTTATGTCTCCTAGAAACAAAAAGGGTTGGGACTGAAAACCAGACAGGGTAGGGATTATCAGAAAGTACAGAGAGAAAGAGCTGATGCACTGATGGTTTGGGTCTTTATATGAGATCGTTGTTATAAAATATACAATAATTCTAGCGCATCCTTTGAACACATGAGCACAACAAAAGTATGCATACCAGGCAAATATCTTAAGAGGAAATTCATAGTTTCAGTCATTTACATACAAGAGGATGATATTTCTGACTGACCGAGCTGGATGTGGTTGGAGTTGAGCAGAAAGTCAGGCAGGTAGAAGAACTCTGGGATCAGCTCTCTGACGTCCCCTGTGTTATCCCTGGAGGCAGACTCCCACTCCTTCTTTACACTGTGAAACATCCGCTCCGGGATATCAAACCCGCCCTGCAGGGAGACGAGGCAGGACACTGTCAGAACCCAGGCAAACTTTTGAACCAAACTTTGCAGCAGGATTTATTAATAAAATACAGTCGTCTTGCTTGATTCAGTGTAGTGAAACATATTTTATATTCTTCATAATATCATGTAAGCAGGAAATATTTGCAACTATTTGAAGGAAGCTTTTCATCTTTCTGGAAAATTCCATAATCTATGATGGAAACCTCATGAGGGAGAATGTAATTTAGACTAAAACAATTACCTCAATGAATGAAAATAACATATATACTGGTAAACTTGGTTAGAGATGTAAATCCAGTTATGGATATTACTACACACCCGTTATGTGCTTCAGAAGACAAAAAGGCAGTGTAATTCACCAGACTAACATCTTTATTGCTTTATTCTGACTATCAAATATGCATGCCTTTTCATTATAATCAATTGGATGCTGTATTGTAAATTGGTAACATCTGTGGCTACTTGCATTGTCTTCTTTTAGATGCTTTCTGTAATTATTTGCATATATATTGAAATCTCCCTATAATCTGCTTGCATACCAAAAACAACACAGAAACAGGAGTCTGGAGTGCCGAAAATATCTTATATTACAGTCACATTATTAGCAAGATTATGTTTAAAAGTAAAAGTGATGAATTTTAGGGAAGCATCTGGAGCAATGGGTTTGCAGAAACACAGCAAGCTTAACTTTCTTAAATTTCTTAGGTAAATTCAAGACCACATCTGCAGTGATCACATCCAGAATTTGACCTACATTGTAGAATATATATTACATTCATTGCTTGTAACATGTTTGGGTGTCTGCCGATTTGTATGCATGGATGCATGTGGGGATGAGGACTCCAGTCTGCTAAATGAGCCTTGCATCCACGGCAAAAAGACACAGTAAGTACCACTAAAAATCGACTGTAGGTTCTGATTTTCTTTGATTCATCAACAAACCAAGTTAAGCGCTAAAGGCTATACATTCAGTATTATCCTTTTGCATGCGATGGATATAGCTGATGTCATGGCATAAACTAGTAGTAGACTCACATAGAAAAAATCTTCCATTTTCTATTCTATGCTATTTTAAAATTAAGAAGTTGATATTACATTGAAGCCAACAGTAATGCTTCTTGGTATGTCATCTTATACCAGCTTATTGATTTTAGGGGCATAGAAATAACCAACAACGAGGGTCCGAGCCCTCACCTGTAGTGTCTGGAAGGTGTGTGAAAACGGCTCCATCCTGACGAGGAAGGAGGCTACGATGATGGCGGAGGAGTAGTGCGTACAGTAGTGGCATTGTGCTGACAAATTTCCTGTAGAGTAAGAGAGAGTTGAATAAAAAGAACTGTAAAAAGAGCAAAAGTGTAGAAAAATTAAGAAGCTGCATAAATACCTTCAGCCTCTATGTTCTCAACTTCTTCATATCTTTGGATGAATGCCTGTCTCCTTTTCTCTGTCTGAGCTCCCATTGGCTTAGACAGGTCGCGGAAAGTTGAGGGATTTGAAAGGTCGAGGGTCTATTAAGGGATAGACAGGGATAAATCCAACTCGTAAAGCTTTCATTTCCCCATCCTCCTACAACATGAACATTCAAGACAAAGTTGTGACTGTGTTTGATCTAACCTCTGACTGGTAGTCAGCGAGGACCCAGGGGAACACTGGATACTGCATCAGGTCATTGTATGTCCTCCCAGCAATGGTGTTCAAATGCATCAAGTACTCAAAGTTACTTATTTCCCCTTTCTGGAAAACAGACAAGAGTAATATAAAGTACATAGCTCCCTTATATATCATAAAAAAGGAATAAAGTTGGAAACAAAAGTGGATCTTGGCTGCCATTAGTGGGATAGTTTGGATTTATTGAAGTGGGGCTATATGAGGTTCTTATCCACTGTCAGTGCAAACAATCAAACTTTTAAAAAACCATCCATTTAATGTCATATCGGTTCAACATTCTGGGAGTCTCTACTGATGTCACACACAACTCTGACAAGAGTTTATTGCATTACCTGCCATTTGACAAGAGCTGCCTTTTCAACCACAGGAGTCTTCCTAAAGGACAATAAAACAAACAAAACAAATACCTTGAATTAGCATCAGAGGCTGATCACTGAGCAGTGCTTACCAACACAAAGTTTTTTTTGCTTGCTTTGTTACCTAGCAACCCATGTTGCAATGTAACACAGCAGATTTGTGAAGCAGCAGAGTGGAGGTGAGTGAGTGAGTGAAGCTGAAGTTGTGTGTACACAGCTGGAGGAGCAGTTATGGGACTGAGGTGAGCTACACTTTGTAGCATAAATAGTGAGTAGAGATGTGAGGGATGTAGCACATGTTGCCATCTGTAGGTTGTGAGGAAAAATACTTAAAGTAACACCGTACCTTGTGTGGCTAACCTCCATCTGCTGTTTATTAGAGGAAGTACTGGAATATTTTCCTTGCACAGTAAGTTTTTAAGTGGCATGCAGAGGTTAATGATTACTAGAGGCCGACCAATATGGTATTCTTGAGACCGATGCCAATACGACGATTTTAGAGGAAAATTAATCAGTAACTGATATGGTGGCCTTTATAGAATTTTTTCAAACTGGAATCAAAATCCTTTTTTTGGATTGTGCACCAATTTTTCACCACTCACAACACAAACGTACCAAGAGAGCTTTTCCTTCTTTCACAAAACCTTATTAAATAATATTTAACATTGTTATACATTATACAAACAATGCATTATATTGTCGGACAATTATATAAATGATAACTGAGAAAATAAAGAATAAATAGGAATAAAATAGATAGCTAAATAAACATCATTACTGTTCAAAAAAATAGCTTACACCATTTCTAAATCACAATAAGCTACATTTTCTGCATTATATAGTTTTAAAAAGTTTTCATAAGGGCACATATCGGACAGAATATACACTATATCAGCTGATAAAATTTGTCAACCGATGTATCTGTCGGGCTCTAATGATTACTTATTAAACAAGGAACAATATTTCTATCTAAAATGCCGACTTCCAAGAAAAATGAAGACTTCCTGCTTTATAGTAAGGAAGGTATAAGATACATTTTCCCTGCTTCATAGCTAAGACAAACAATAGTTTCTTTTTCCAGCTGTTTTTTCATTCAGGTAGGTGTTTGTTCAGAGAATTTTGTAAGGTGATCCTTTGACAGGCATTCGCTCAAACAGAGCCACAGATGTTAAACAAACTGCAAAAACTGCTCAATCAAAATACCGTGTTTCCAATTAATCTACCACAACGTGTGTTTAGCCAAACAAATTCTAAATTACAACATTTCCTCACATATTTTATCCATGTAACAGCTATCTAAACTTGGTTTAATCTAAATTAGGAAAGCATTCAACTGCTCCTGAAATCTCTTTTCCCTCTGTGGCCAGTAACATGGCAATAAAGTCCTGGCGCCAAGCACCCCAGTTGCTAAGTAACGCTATTAAACAAGAGGAACCTTGACTTTCCATGTTTGCTGTCGGGAGGCGAGGGAAACGTTGATGTACACAAACGCTGCATTCCTGATCTTTCCTCTCGACTTCACCACCACATAGATAGAATTACCAGGTATTATTAGCACAACTTTGACATGCTGATTAAATCGGAAACTTCCTTTTACTGTGTTTCTGTTTTGTTGCTGTGGTTTAACATTCTGACTTTTCGGTACAAGGGTGAGAGGCTTGGAGCTAAATGACCAGTTAACAGGATCTGAAGCTGCTGCTGTGTTTCTAAAGACAGTCTCATCACTTGATTAACATCACCACACTAAAGAAGAAGATAAAATATGGTGAGTACATATCTTCATTAATGCTGAAAATGCAGAGTTTGAACACAGAATACCAACTGAAAAATTAAATAAGGATGTAAACAGTAAATGGGTTTTAGAGAGCGAGGGGCTATTTTAAGTGCATCCAATAACCCCTCCCCTCGTCCAATAACTCCTGACCAAATTATTTTGTAAAACTACACTAAATCAATCATTGCATTTGGCCCAGTATGTGTTATCTAATTGCAAGCAATAATTTCATGCAATAGTTTTCTATAGGAGGTTATAATGGGAACAAGCACCAGTGGATAACCTCTCTCATCCTGAGGATGATGAATGAGGCGAGAGAGGGCCTTGGGGTGTAACACAGACACAAACAGACACACACCTTGCTCTTTTAGACAGGGAGGGGAGAAGAGTGGAGCCCTCATCACACTCTCAACACTCCCCAACTATCATTTATCAAAGTCCTGATTTGACTCTTTGTGCACACGCACATGTACTGTAGTACAGTGCATCCATGTCTGTCGATGCACTTGCATGTGGATGTCCCACGCACACACATACACACGAGCCTTCCTTGCCTGAAAAGAGCCAAACAGCTCAATCAGTTGAATGGTGAGGGAGCATCAGCACTCATTTGTTTTTGCTGTATTACCCAGTGTCGCCTCTCTCCTATTGTTCCCCTGCATTAGCCTTAATTAGAGAGTCGTGCTCTTAAATACCCCCATGGGCAACACTGGGTGAGCACGCACTAGTGCAGACATAACACTGCAGACACACTTGCGTGCACATACACACACACACAGATTCACACACACACAGCTCAAGCTCTCATACCTCAGAGAGCATGCTTTGCCTGCTGCCCCGGGCCATACATAAGCCCTTGTATCTGAATAAATCACATCAGCTTTACACACACATACTTACACGTAAACATACACACATCACGTTTATTTACTATAGTGCTGTGTGGTGGTGTGGATTAGATGAACTATTTGAAAAATAAGCCTCTTTGAGGCAAAAGTGAGGCTGAGCTGAAACTGTCCTGTTCGGTAATTCTCTGTGTGTTGCAGTACAATGCCCAAAGGGAAGGCAGCCAAAGGGACAAAGGTGACCATCAAGATCGCCAAAAAGGCAATACGGATGACCCCGGATGGGCGGCGAAGGCTCACCCTTAGCAACATGGGTATAACCATCTTCCCAAAGTGTCTC
Source organism: Centropristis striata (assembly GCF_030273125.1). Taxonomy (NCBI): domain Eukaryota; kingdom Metazoa; phylum Chordata; class Actinopteri; order Perciformes; family Serranidae; genus Centropristis; species Centropristis striata. The sequence goes on from NC_081536.1 coordinate 12,179,769, forward strand.
CTCAAACTGACCAATGTGGATGAGTTGGACCTAAGCCGCAACCTGATTCAGAAACTCCCAGAAAACATTGGGAACTTTACATCACTGAGATGGCTAGACCTTCACAGCAACAAGCTGGAGTCTGTGCCAGAGTCCATCGGCAACCTGGTGGGACTGACGCACCTAAACCTCTCAAACAACCGCCTAATCTCTGCAAGTCTACCCTCCACAATAGGTTATCTCACCAACCTCAAGAGTGTCAATCTGGGGATGAACCAGCTGGACACCCTGCCCACCTCTATGATGGCTCTAGATAGTCTCCAAGAGTTATGTCTGTTTGATAACCTTTTCATCAGCCTACCAGAGTTTGTGAAACTCCTACGTAACATCACGAAGCTCAACGTGAAGCGAAATCCTTTATCATATGTTCAGGAGGATAGTGAGGAGATGGAGAAGGGAAAAGAACCAGAGGTGTACCTGGTCCACGAGAGCAGCCTGTGTAAGACATGCCTTAAGAGATGTAAAGAGAAGAGGGAGAGGCCTATTAAAGGAGGAGGAGGAGGTGGAGGAAAAGGAGGAGGAGGGTGTGGAGGTGGTGATGCATTTGAGGAGAAAAGGATAAGGACTTATCAAGGACTGATCGTGCCAAACTCAGTGGCTGCAGTCAATCAAGATGTGTGGAGAGTAAGAAATATGGAATACAAGCAAATCAATTGACCAAGAAAAGTCATCTCAAACTGTGTAGATTAGACGTCACCTTCAGACTGCTCTTAAAACTGTAATAATATTTGCATAATATCTTATATGTCACAACTATTATTTGATGTATTGGATGTATTTTAATTGACTAAATAAAGACTGATAACATATAACTGTCTTGAAATATTGCTGCTGGATGAAGGAAACTAACTGTGGACACGTACCTGGCATTAGCAATGACCTCAGCAACCCCTCTGCCTTTTAATGCAGACACCACCGTGCATAACCTGCAGAGGGAAGAGGGAAAAAAATGAGGATTAGAGTCTTCAAAATGCTGAAAATAAAACTTTTTTTTTTTCATCCAGTCTGTATAAATGTGGTACCTTTTATATGCAGAGACGTGGTCTTTATTCAGGAACACCAGGAAGGCTGAAAGTCCGTTTTTCATGAAGACCTCTATAGCATTGTCCTAATAGCAACAGAGAGGCACAGTGGCTCGATTGTCATTTAGATTTAACAACATTTGTATCTCGTAAAACATTTTATCCAACTGATCCACTTTAAACCTAGACTTAAAGGGATAGTTCACATTATTCGAAGGCTGTATGAAACACTTGGATGGTGGTCACTGCCTCAATCGTTTAGTTTGTTTATGAGTGTGTGTGGCATTGGCATTGTAAGGGATAGTCTGTATTCACAATAACACAAACATGTTTTCCAAATAAATATAATCCAATCTGAATAGAAGATGCATGTTAATTCAAGGCATCTGTGGCAGCAATTAAATGTCTGACCTCTAAAAGGAAACGAATGAAGCGGGCATCCTTGATATCCTCATAAAGCCAGCGTCTGCAGCGGGCTGGCGGCAGCTCTTTACTCAGCATGGTAGCAATAAAGGAATCCCTCACACTGGCAGAGGAGAGAAGGGACAGAGAATTTAAGATGACTGATTGAGACAACCGAAAAATAATGCATGCTCTCTTTACATTTTAACTGCACACACAGCTATACCTGCTGGGATGGTGTTTCCTGCAACAAACATCTCCAGCAGGACTCAGGGTGAATCCCTCACACAAGAGGAAGCTCTCCTTCCCAAACAGCAGCACCCCCTCCGTCACTCTCAGGCCACTCAGCGTCACTACACACATCTTAGCCTTTACCTACAGAAAGAAAGAGAAAGAGAGAGAGAAAGAGAGAGAGAGAGAGAGAGAGAGAGAGAGATACATTAAGCCCCATGTGAGAGGCACAATACACATCAGCACGCTTCTCTCTAGGGACATGACATGGCAGCAACGCAGGCACTTCAGGCTTTACTTGATTGATCATTTTAATCACATATTCTAATCATTATTAAAAAGACACAGTTGAACACTTCATTATCAGAGCTGATTGATGGGGAGCAGTGTGACTGTGCATTTCATCCAGCCCCAAAGTGGACCCACATGCTGCTCTGAGCGCTGGTTGTAGCTAATGCTAACTGCATTGTGATAATGTGTGGCTAATTCTATTGTCTCCCCTCATTTCACAGTGAGTGTGTGCACCTGGCTGTCTCCCTGTGTTGGCCCCTCTGCAGGCCCTCTGGGACACAGCGCCCAAAAACCATATGGGGTCCTCAACATACCCGTAGGCCCCTCACAATTTATACTAATCAAATCAGACTCCCTACCCCCAGACACAGAGTCACACACTTGGTGGAGGAGGCAGCACTGCCTGGCCATTATTAGGAGAATTAATCACTGCCAAATACACAATAGGAAACCTGCTAAGTGATCAGAACCTCTTGTCTGATTGCACATATAAAGACATGATGGATAATATCACTTGTCATGTTAAAGCGTTTAAGAATAGTCAAGGTGAGTCTCAGGCACATGGCACAGAAATCTTACATTGAGCTATATCATGGTCAGATTGTATGCAATGAATACAAACTGGCATCAGGACTACTGTGCCGAACAATGACTAGATTTCAGAAAAAAATAGTCACATTTAGTTATCAAAGATTAAATACAAAACAATAAACTTGTTTCCTTATCTCCTAACTGTGCTCTGGACAGATACGCGTTATCAGTATGTGGGTGATTTAGCTGATGATGGGAAGAAGGAGAGAAAAGGAGGACTTTTATTGACTGAGAGCCTAATGTCAGACCATTGATTTCTCCCCACACACATTACTGTCATAATCACACTATTGGCGCTGGCAAGCTAATTATGAGTGGGTCTCCCTTTGTGTGTTACTGTGTGTGTGAGTCCGTGTGTGCATTTTTCAGAGCTAATGACTGTGTTCATTTGACAGGAAGCTCAGCAGGACTCATACACTGAACCACTGCAAGACAACAGGACACACTTGCACACATCACACACTTACTAAGCGGATGTAAGACAGCTTGCATCACCTCCTACTGTTTTTATTAATACTTCTGTCAGAAACATTAAAAGCCGCGGCTGGTTGCCGGAGTGATGAGAGTCCCTGTCAACATGTGCCTTGGTTTCTAACTCACTGGAAGAATGAGAAGAGCTGAGCTGGGCCTCGACATTAAAACATTACACTAATGAGGAAAGATGAAATTCTGATAGCAGCGCTGGGCTATTGGAATCCCTTAGTCTACATCAGATAATTATGATTGTGAATATTAGCAGGGTTGGAAGGAGGCGTGTTGTTTTTAACCCAGCATACCAACACACCTCCTCTCCAAGATGCAGCTGCTGCAGGATGATGCGTATGTCGTGGCAGTCTTGCATATGGGAGCAGGATTCGGGGGTTAAGGGGTCTAGGGGACTCTCAGTGACAGCAGGTGCCTCATTCAGAACAGGAAAGAAGGTCAGGCGGTCACAATCCTGTCCTCCCTCTTCTTCATCCTCTTTAACCTCTGCTCCAACTTCACACAGGATCTTGGGCTCTGTTACAAAGGAAACACATTTCCCAACTGAGCTTACATCTAACAACCACATTTTGGTAGAAGTAAAATAAAAAAATAATAACACTTTTCTTTACCTGTTTCACCTTCGGTTCTATTTTTGTTCTCCTCAGACATGCCAGTCCTTAAACCCAGACACAGCGTTCCTAGCACCTTTTGTAACAACATATGGCAATGTTAAAGGGATAATTTGGATTTACTGAAGTGTGGTTGTATGAGGTTCTTATCCACAGTCAGTGTATTACCTATAGTCAATGGTAGAACGCTAGCATGGAAGCTAAAGAAAGGTTAAAAGGTATTACTGTGGATGGGGGCAGCAGCAAATGTATTTTAGTGAGCTAAAAAAGCCTACCAATAAAGAATAAAATTTAAGTTTAGCTGCCCCTTGACCACAGCTTCTGTGCCGAGACTCCCATCTGCTTCTTCAGACTGGGGGGTTAGTCGATGCGACCCCACTTCAATTAATCCAAACTATCCCCTTAAATGTACTAAATAAGATAGTGCTCCTCAGAACCCGCTCTAAGATGAGAGGATGAGAGGCTGTACCCTTTTGGATTGTCTAAGAGCTTTTCTGCGGATGCGTGATCTTGTCCGGTTGGGTCCTTCAGCAGCATCCTGCACCCAGTTTTGGCTCAGCAGCACCCCTGGGCCGGGGCCGAACACGGCTCTCTCCCTCAGCAGCTCGGCTTCCACGTGCAGCCACTTGGAGCTCACTCGCTCCCACTCACTAGCTCTTAACTGGGAAACAGGCCCAGACAGAGGGAATAGATAAGACAGAGATAAACATTTATTACAGATCCAATTTTGGCTTTTTAATTACATTTATTTCAGTGTATAATTATGGTCATATTTCTGTCAGACCTGTAAGTGATTTGTCCTCATATTCTCAAACATGCTGTGGCCTCTCTGTCGATGTGACTCCATGCAGGACAGAAACTCCTGCAACAAAAAGGAGAGTAACCTGATGGCTGCAAATGAAAAGAGCGGGCGGCACAATCGCTCTTCCTCTAGCTCATATTGTAAACACACAACACACATCATGTTCACAGAGATTGTATATTCATAATGGTATTGTTGTTTCCTCATGCAATTACAATGCATTCATACAATTACATCTGTTCTAAATTGCATTCACTGGGCAAAATAAGCTAGTGGCTACAGTCTTACAATAACCCTGTCTGGAAATGTAATCATTTGTTGGTGTGATCTAATTAACATAAACATTAATATCACTGAGCCACGCCACAGTCAAGGGCAAGGCTACTGTGTGTGTGCGCCTTTACTCTGGGTGTGTGTATGTGTCGATTAAAAGAGAAAAGAAAAGAAAAAATAGAAAAACCCAAAACAGAGCCGTGTTGACACTGCAGGATGCTCATGTTCAGCAGACACACTGGGATCATATTCTGACTGTTAACTGCTTCATTAAGCCCATCATCACAGCAGTGCTCGCTGAGAGACTAGTGAAACAACATGTGTCCATCCTCACAGCTGACCCAGGAAAGCCATTTAATTGACTGAATGAACACGCAGTAACTCTTTATATCTAGTCTTATTTACAGATGCTAATTCTGTGTTTCGCGGAATAACCCCATTAATGCAATAATTGATTTCAAGTACAATAAAAAAACAACTACTTCTGTAACACAAGAGATGCAGAAATTCAACATCATTTCAGACTAAACCCATGCGTAAAAGTTGACAACAAACTTTGACAAGCCTTCTGGAGAATGAAAAACTGTTTCTCTAAATGACTGACTGCCTATCCAAATGAGAAGTTTTGCAGAGAGAGAAATAAAGGAGTAATTTGAGGGGAGATTATAGAAATATTACAGACAAAAAAGAGTGAAATAATGAAGTTTGCGAACTAGAGCCGTGTTGCGACAGATAAACAGCAAGTCGGGCGTCATCATCTCCTAATTTCATTCCTTCATTTGGACAAACATAAGTAATATATAGCATTAATTACCCTATTTAGCAGATAGGAACCTCATTGGCTTTTTAAATGCTGCATTAAATACATAACTCATCTCTTCCCTCTGCAATTAACATCAGAACATCACACTCATTTCCATTTTAATGACTTCCCAACAATACGCCACCTTTGATGATAAGGCAACATAATGTCAACTTCATTCTGGGCTGGCAGTGAATGTGTAATGAACTTAACGTGATCATTAGTGCTGTTAATTATCTTTCTAATATGAGGACACAGATATGATTATGGAAACTGCATTCGCTGATGAAATAAATCTCTAGAAGAATTTGCACTGAAGCTTGACTGAGGACAGGCTGCCTATTGGTCTCTGTATTCTCATTCATTACCTACAGTAGGCTTTAAAACTCTTTTTTTTTGTTTAATAAAAGTAGATATCTGAGACTTGGAAACTCTGTGCCTTGTAGAAAGACATCACATATGGATCCAGTGACAGAGAAGAGACTCCACATAAGCTCATGACTTGCCAACTAAAGGTCATAAGTTGATGATCCAGAAATTAATTAATGACTCACTTGTTTCTTCATGAAGATGAATGGGAAATGAACAGACTGGCTGACCACTGCTGATGATTTGAATATCATTTTTTTTGCTGCATGCTGCAACCTACTCAGAGCAAAGTGGTGCAGAGTGAGAGAAGGCAAACATCCCTCCCTCTTCTTTCCTGCCTCTCAGACGGAAAAACAATTCATCACCCTCTCTGATAGCCTGTCAAAGACTGATATGATAAAGAATAACATCAAATGAATAATGTTTTCATCAGATTGGTACCACTATAATTGCCAACCCGATTTCTGTCGGCGAGAGAAGCACACAAACAAGAACACACGGGCGCTTTGTGGGGGAAGACAGACACACAGACGCGGTAATTTCATGCCTGTGTGCCTGAGTAATATGTCCCCGCTCCCTGCTCCAGATGGCTCGACGTCTTAAGCGTTGTGGGGGAACTAATGATGTGGGCCACGTGTTTCGGGGGGAAAAACAACAATAAACGCGTCTTTAACCTTCAGCGGCAAACAGTGTGTTGTAGTGAGTGTTCCCATGGATAGGCCTAACAGATATCAATTACTATGCCCACTCAGGGGCAATCAGCTGTGATAATCCAAATCCATTTAAAGAAATAATCAAACACCCCCACAGGGCTGGACGGCCCACAGCACAAACACAGCAGTGACTTTGGGATGAGTGTTTGGACACGGTGCTCTGGGACACTGGGGCACCTGGGAAAAGGTAACAACCCCACACTCATCAAAGGGGACACCAGTCACAAGCATACAAACCTCTCCATCCTGTCCTGTGCCAAAGAACCAAACATTAAGGGAAACTGAGTGTGTATTTACCTCTAATGTTACTGACTCTTTGCCTGGTCGGCCCAAAGCTGAGCGAACAGCACTGCTGATCATATCAAACTTCTTCTGGGAGCTGCTGGTCACCTTCTTCTTCTGAGACTCTGAGAAAGCAAACAATGTTTTTTTTATGAACCCAGAGCTAACATTCAGGCATCCTCTCCTTTTGCAGTTATTAGTATAGTGAGAGCTAACCTGTGTGCAGCAGCCAGGCTTTTTGTGCCATCTCCTCCCACAGAGGGCTGATGTCAGTCATGCTGACAGGCCCCGTCTCCGCCATGGGGCTCGCTGAGATCTCTATCTTAGAGCTTTCTTCAAGCATGTGCCGCCTCTCCGCCATGACCTTTGACCAGCAGACCTCCGCTAAGGACACTAGTTCTCTGTCATCTGGAACACACACACGCTCATACGCTCACACACGTTTGTTCAAAACTCTCTGGTGATCCAGTAAACCTCCACAGACTTAAGAAAAATTACAAAAAAGTCAGGCTGAAGAGATGAATGTAAATAAACCCTCACATACTCGGCTCCATACCTGTGGTAATGTCTGCTCCGTTGCTGAGCCGTGCAGGATGTCTGGTTTGGGGAGCAAACAGGTGGGATGAAGCTTTCCTGTTAAGTACTTTTTGTGGCCCACATCCAAAACCTTCAGGGTAGCTACAAGAAAATGTGTTTAAATCAAGGTTATTATCATAAATTAGAACTAAAAGTTAAATGAAATAAGCAGTGAAATATTGTTGCAAACTGAAGCTAAATAAAAATGACGCCTTATGATAAAAACTAAAACTGAAATGATAGTTCCTGGGTAAGCAACTATAAAAATTAAAATTAAAATGTACGTATATTCATTCAGGTTTTAGTGTTTTAGCTATAATGTATCACTACTGAAAAAGTGAAGGTCTAAAATCTCAAAGTCAAAATTAAAATAAAAACTATAATAACCTTGATTTGTATTACCAGGAAACCATGGTGGCAACTACATGTTTGTGTGCATCTGAATGTATTTTTGGTTGTAGTATTACCTGCCCGATCGGATCAGTAACAGACAGTGAAGAAGGCACGTAATGAAGTTCATATTTGCATTGTAAGTTGCCATGACTACATCCCAGCGTTCCATAAAGGTCTGTAACGCCCTGATGACCCCGTCTTTTTCTTCTTGGGAATGTCGGGGTTGAGACAAGAGATGAAGCAGGACTTTATTGGTGCACGAGTAGAGAGCTGACACTGTCTTCTCTTTCTGAGTTTGGCCTTTCTCCAGAGCCTAGAAACACACAGCAGCGTATCGGTTATCAGCTGAATGTAAGATTAGTGATCTGTTGGGGGAGACTTTCACAAACCTGTGCTCACACTCTCAAAAAAACTGAAAATGTTATAAATAAAAAAATTCTATATGTATAAATGAAATAAATGTAATATAAATAAATATATATATATACATTTTGATAGTTTTTACAAATAATAAAATATATATAAGATATGGATAAATAACTGTATGTTGTAAGATTATTGCAACCTACTGAAATATACCAAATATAAATGTAATGTATTAAAAACAAATATAAATATATTTAGACCAACATGCATTAAATCATATTGGTTGTAGCGCATTGCCCTAACCTACTGAAACAAACATATTACAGTCAGTAACTGCAAAAATGGGTAAAAACGTTGCCGTGTGCTAGATTTATAACGCAAAACAAAAAGAGAGCATTATAGCAAAACGGCACAATAATCAGTTCATCTTGACTATCTAGTTTTCATAATAATTAGAAACTAAAATTGTAATTGAAAATAAAATTCAATTAATTGCTTTTAACTTCAGTATACAGATTGACAGAAGCTACTAATGTATTCATTTCAAAAGTCAGATGGCGGATTTCTTTTTCAGTATTAAGTATCTTGATGAGTGCATGTATTTTACTGTATTATCACATGCTTATGTTTTTATCTCACCACAACAATCTGATCTGCAAGGAAGTTGATCAAATTTTCCGAGTCTCCCAAGAACTTTCCGCTGTAAAGTTTCTGCTGCAGAGTCTGACTGAAGAGCACCACATTCTCCACCAACATACTCATCTGTCCTTCAGGTGTCAGGTCCGTGTAGTCTGAGAGATGAAAAAAAAGCAGCACATTCAGATGACAATGTTGTTGTTGCATGGATGTGGTCGGGTCAGTTTCAGCTATGAGGAAAGCATGCATTGTAGTTGTACCTTGTGAGTTGAGATGAGTGCTGCTTTCTTCCTCATTGCTGAGCATGCGGATGATGTCCATGATAAACTCCAGCAGCTCAGTCTGGAAACTCTGTTTCTGTTCCAGCGATGCACCATCAGGGGAAAACTGTGACATTTTTGCATTTTATTAGTTAAAAAAAAAAAAGATTGAGAGTGATAAATAAAAAACTGGGCAAACATGTTGACATGCTGTTACTTTTATTAAGCTTGATTGACATCTTGTCTAATGTTGTCTTTGGGAATGTGTGGTGCGTGTTCATGCAGGTTAAGCTTGTCTCTCTGAAAACACTTCTACAGAAATGTGTAGTTCTTCAGGCCTTCTGGTGTTCTCTCCCTCCTAGTGGTGAACCATATTATAGACCGTACAGTGGCTCTGCCTTATGTATTAGCTGAGCAAAGAGTGGCACCTTCTGGATAAATAAGAGTTTTGCAGTTTTATACTAATTTTAGTCTTTTTTCTGAGAATCATTTTAGCAATACATGTGTGTTGCATGTATGTTGATATTTTAGTGACATCTAATAAGATACAGAAAATGATTGTTTGTATTCATGCGTGTTAGTGGATTCACCTCCAGCAGCAGAATGAGAGGATGTGTGTTGGTGTTGGCAGACACATTAAGAAGACTGTCCATCAGCAGAATACGGATAAAGTCGTACACTGGCTTCCTGTTTGGATGACTCTTAAATGCATCCTCACCTTCGCTCATTGCGCAAGGCTCGCCCACGCCCTGAAAGAAGTGAACAAACAAGTCTATAAGACCACAGATGTGAGAACTGATAATTGAGTTTTGGTTTCATTAATCCAGAGTAACACACACAAACCTCTGAAATGTCTGGAGGGAACACAACTCCAGCGAGTGCATGGAGGAACTCTGGTGATGCCCACAGTGGATCTCTGGGCCGGAGGTTATGGAGAAGACAAAGAAACTGCATCACACTTGCTGGGAGCTGCAACTCCCATGATGCATCAGTGCCCGACATGTGCTTTGTTGCAGGTACAGGCTGTTAAAACATAAAAATAACATTAGTTCTACACAATATTAATTTGTGGCAACAAATACTGAAGGTTGTAACATTCTTACCTGAGCGATGATGACTTTGATTAATTCTAACAGTATTGTCGCAGCTTCGACACAGAGCTGCTGAGCAGGAGCGTCTGCTTGGCTGTCAATCAGTGACTGTAGGGTATCATCCAACTGCACCTGTGAATGGCACATAATCGGAGCATTATGACAGTGATGACGACGAAGAGGACTTATGAGATGAAAAATGACCCACCTTTTCCTCTGCAGTGTGACTGGCCTTCTTTTGCAGGAGCAGAGCAGCCATGGCTTCAAAGACCTGAGGCAGGTGAAGGTGTCTGGTCAGCAGCCCCTGGAGGACATCGAAGCCTGGACATGTGGTGCTGAGACACTCATAAGACCAAGAATGGGCTCGGAGGTTGTCTGGTCACAAGGCAACAAATCAATGATAAAAGTCCATTTTGGATGAAAATAAGATAATTAAAACAGTTATAAAAGACTTAAAAGACTGTGAGTTTAAGATGTTTCATTCATCTAAAAGTAATATCACATGAATAAAACTAATATTTTCCATGAGTCATGATGAGATTTATGTATTAAAATAATGTAATTATGTTGTATTATAATAATGTTAAATGATAATCAAATCATTTTCCTGCTTCACTGTGAGAAAGTATTCAACTTTATGTACCCAAGACAGCAAAGGGTTCCTCCATGCCCTCTATGAGTGAAGCTAGGAGGACCCCCTCTCTGAAGCTGCTCTGCTGGTTGGGACTCGATAGAAAGTGTGTGAGCAGGACTAGACCCAGTTTCAAGGTGGAAGGGTGAAGGTGGGGCTGAAGGAAGAGCAGGAACCAATCGCTGCCCAGGGCATCGAATAAGGCCGTCTGCTGACTAGTGGGGAACAAGAACATGAGAGACTGATTCAGTTAATGTTTCTGCCAGGACATTATGGAACATGAAAAACTGGGGAAATATGTTTTGGTTTAGTTAAGTAGTCACAGATGCAACTCACTCTTTGATTAAAAGGCCGTCTGAGTTGAGGATTTCGCAAATGGAGAATAACAGCTGGTTGCGGATCCAGATGAGGCTGGCTGGATCAGAGCTCAGAACTACAGCACGGACAAGAAAACTCCAGTCAGTACCTTTTTGGTCATCATGTGATCAGACATGTGATCTCCTGTGTAAGATGTGGTTGTGTTAATGGTGTACCTGGTGTCTCTTGTGAAAGATCACTGCCACCTTCATTCATGTTACTAAGAGGAGGGAGTGTGTAGACCAGGAAGAGTCCAAGTCTGACCAGATAAAAGACATATTTTAAACACAGAGCTATTCCTATAAACTTAAACGGGTCAGTAAGTGTATTAAATTACACGTTAATTCATTACATTACTACAGTAGATGGTGGTTCCGCTGTAGGTAATACAGTAATAAGTATTCATACAAAAATACTTTAGGTGATATCTTTATGTGAAAACTATAAAACTAAAGCACTTTGTTGTGGCTGGTGTATTTCTAGACTTTACCTGCTTATGTCCAGAGGGGTGAAGTGAGCTTTCAGCAGGGATGTGATGACGCAAGAAATGATCTTAACCTTCTGAACAGTCACAGCAGGATCCGAGAGTTCAAACAGCAGCTTTGGTAGCAGGCCGATTCTGTGCATGACCGCTGCATTCCTGCTGTCATTGCTGAGAAAACAGAGAGAAAAAAAAGACAGACCATTAATATCACTCACAATCTGCTCCCATGGACAGATAATCTAATTCAGGAATCCATGCACATGTTCAGTCATGCTCTTCTCTTCAGCCTGTGTGACTGATTCTGTTGAGCACTCCCTTGACTTTTTCAGTTGTACATTTCTATGATATTGATGACAGGCTGCCGCAGATGTTGACAGAACAGACGATAAAGTCTGCCATCCATTCTGAACAAAGACCCTCTTTGTTGTGTAACCTAACTTGATGGCCATGGGACTTGATAATGATTAGATTAAAGCTGCAACATGCCTGGTCACATGTGATGGTTGTGGAATATACCTTGAGGATTTTAGGATTTCAGCAAAGTGTTTCAGAACTGAAAGGTCCAGGTTATCTGACGTGTTCTGCCAAACCTGAAAATAATGACAGAGCAACAAAATATAAGCAATTAGCTTCTAATGCACTTAAAACATTCCAATTTAAAACTGGGCAAACACAAAAAATGATCCATCCCCAACATCTGCTGAACTTTTTTTTTGTTTGCCATTCATTTATTTGAGTTTTCTTATACACAACAAAACATTTGACAGTGAGATATGATGCCAAAATTGAAGTAGCTAAAAAACCCACATCCTAAAAAAATCTGCATTCTGACAAATCATAGTAGAGTCATAAAGCCCAAGAAAAAAAAAGCTACTTGCAAAACAAAATGACTAAAACAAGAACGAAAAACCTTTGCTAAAATGCTAAAATTTGAACTCTTACCTCCAGGTCACACAGCAGGGCCTGGAAAGCAGGTGTGTTGTGTAGGCAGCCTGAGCCAGAGGTCAGCTCCACTGACTTTGAGAGGTACAGAACCAGCTGAAAGGTTCTGTAGCTGACCAGACTGCGCTTCATCTTCAGCAGGAAAGCTAGCAGCTAGAGAGCAGATCATATATATATATTTAGAACCGATCACAACAGTGACGTGGCAGATTTTGATGTCAGAGTCTACTATAGCTACTGATTTCACAAGGTCCAGCAGACCTTGTATCCGTTGATGCGATCCATTTCCTGCTGCATGGCAAAGTTGGTCTCCAAGACAGAAAGTAGGACTTTGACAGCTGCGTACAAAGAGCTATCATCTGGCGCCATTGCAACTAGACTGAGAACAACTGCAGGCCCACCGACATACAGGAAGCTGTTGGATGCACTGCTAGGGGTGAACGTACGCACACCTAGAAGAAGGAGGACCATGGGATCACCTTATGCGTCTGCAAGAATCAGCTAATGCTTTTCAATAGCACTTTATTTACCAAAGTGTCCGACCAAGGCTGCTCCTATGGTTCGAGCTGTCCCGCTCAGGTGCTGGCTGATGTTGTGAGATAGGAACACAGGGGTGGAGTTATCCCGAGATGTTATCCCCATCTGTAATTACACACAGTTATTGCTATGCTGTATTAAAACAACAAACACACGTAGGTTCAACATGGATTAATCTTACCTCTTTAGCGATTAGTCTGCAGTCCACCTCATTGTAATCCTCTCTGACCTGCACGACAGTTGTAAGTGTAGAAATTGCTGGGTTGATGCCAAATGAGATCCTCTCCTCAGGGACCAGCCTGAGAGGGAGAGACTCAACATCTGGATCATGGCCTGGACACAAACAGAGAGTTGGGGCAAGACAGGTAAGTCATATGTATTGTGTCACTATTATTAACACCATCAAAGGAATACTTCACAGTATGTTTTCTTTGAAAATTCAAGGCGACTCAGGGCGAGTAATTGATACACAAATGGTCATTTGCCTGTGAAGTGTTCCTTAAAGAAAAATGAATGTAAGTGAATTAAATTGGTATATTATCAACAAATTACTCATTGTGAACAATGTCCTCACATAAAGCATAAGTATAGTTGTTCTGCATCAGTATAAGGTACAAGTATAAGGTCCCTACAGTATATCGAAGCAAATAATGTGTTATGCAGAGAAAATCATGCATGCATGCAATGAAGACCATGACAACATGATTTTCTGCATGCCATAGTATGGTGGAAAGACGTAAAAACTACAAAAGAGATATCTTAAACATTGACTAATCAAAACTACATTCCTAACCAACCTTGAGTTTGAAAAATATATTTTGTTGGTTTGAGTTAAATATGAATCCTATGCTTTTATCCAGGATGATTTACTGTATGTAAACAAAAAACAAAGTGTAGAAATCCTGTGAAATTCTTGCACCACATCTTGTAACTCACCTGTGTTGCGCAAAGCCAGGAAGTTGCCCTGGTAGGCGGTTCCTTGTTTGTACATAACAGCCACAGCCTCAGGGCTCAAAGCTTCTTCAAACAGGTAAGACGGACCAACGCGCCACACGAGAGCAGCGTGTTCCTTCCAGAGAGCTGGTGTTCCTATCAGGCCGTAAACATCGATCACAGCTGCAGGGTCCATGGAGACATACTGACCAGGGAACGGCTGAATATACCTCATCTGACAGAAAATTATGATACATGAATACATAGATGCCACATTAGACCGAAAATGTGTTCAGTTATAACCTCCTCAGTTTCTCTCCTCTTGTCGTACCTTTCCTGTCCCCACTGCCTTGCCGTTGAAGTAGGCTGAAGCCAGACAGCTCTTCTTCACGTCTTTGGCCATGACGACAACCACGTGGTGCCACTGACCTGGGATCAGCATGCTGGAGCAGCGGAACCTCAGTGTTGTGGTCAACGAGGTAGGAGAGCAAACTTCTGGCTCCATCATATCTGTCAAACAAACATGGAGACATCTGGTCAATCTCTGCAGTATTAACTCATGATGTAACTACTGTGCTGTCCTACTTTTCCACAGTTGATAAGGAAAAGCTGACAGTTTCAAAAGCTAGAAAGAAACAAATGCTCCTACATTCTTCAATCAAGAAAGGGCAAATGTTAACCAGACTATCTCTCCTACCCAGGTATGTAAATGCTTCCTCCTCTGTGGAGATGACCAGACAGCCATCATAGGCTGAGAAGGAGATAGACAGGCAGATGTACTGTTGTTCGGTCCGGGACATGTGGCGAACCACTGACAGTAGACGGATTGGGTGGGAATCACAGGATGAACTAAACCGGTTGATCTGGAACCAGCAGGAAAATGAGAGGCCAGCTGTAGGAGGAAAACCCCGGCAGTCTAAAAAAAGTGAGAGAGAGAAATTTTGAGACATTTTATCGAGATTTATTCGCAAATATGCAAATATTAAACATCACTTACCTCCTCCGATTCCACCTGTTGGGATTGAATCAGCGGCCACGCCTTTCACTGTAGCCAGAGAGGGCAGGAACAGGCAGCTGCAAAGCATACCAGCACATGGCCAGAAATGTTTGAATGAATGATGTACTGAGATCAGTTTTGTTTCACATATGTTATGATTGTTGCAGCATAACCAGAAGTTCTATCTTTGTCTAGTCTATTAGATTCTGCAGGACTACAGACACCCGGTAAAACAAGGACTCACCCATATCCGCTCTCACTCATGTCAAACTCTACAAAGGCAGGTGTGGAGGAGACTCGGTGTGGTCTGAAGGTGCGTGGTGACGTCATGGACACCAGACTGATGATCTGGTGGACGGGGATTGCCGAACCAACACAGGATTCACCGCGAGTTGTAGACCGCAACAAGCTGAAGGTCCGCTTCAGCGTCCTTACTGGAGACCCCGTTGAGGCATCTGTCTCTGTAGTGTGACCTGGTTTAAACAACACAACCAAAATCTAATGTGTGACTGTCTTCTTGTTTGTGTTTGACAGACCAAATTCAACTTTGAGACATTTGAATCGAACATGCATCTTCAAAGAGCATAAAACATAAAACAACAGAAGGATTAAGGTCTGATAACAAAACGAGTTTGTACCATTTGAAACAGGATCTTTGTCTTGTTTACAGTCTGGTTGCAACTGCATGGCTGTTTTGTCTGCCAGGCACATGAGTGGGTCCCCTAAACACAGGAACTTTCTGTAGAGGAAATAACACAAAATATTGTAGCAAAAATATTATAAAAAACATTTAAAAAGTTGAAAAGCTTTGTCATCTTCAGCAAATAAAGAAATGCATGTGTTTCAACCTCTGAATACGTTTTACCTGAAGTCTGATTGTGTGATGGCCTGGGAGGAGAGTTTCTCTAGGATACGAGTAACAGGCAGATGTAACGGGTGGCTTGGAGACAGTAACATGCTCTTACAGTGGGCCAGGAGTGTAGAGAGCAGCCCCCCCTCGCACACTATCTGGCGGTTTCGCTCAGATTTAACCATGGCCTGGATGTGGTGCGCCACTGAGAACTGGACCTCCATTGAGACCTAGGAGAAAGGGAAAGAAAAAGTCATACTGGGGCCCTATCATGTATTTAATAATACTAGAGCAGTGCTAGCTATTTGGGCCCAGGCTATTTGCAGCAACAAAAGCGTTCATTCCTAAAGTTACACCACAATTTACATGCATTCAGTCCCCTCTCTATACACTGTACAGTGTGAACATAACGCTTAACTAATAAATGTAACGCATGTGTCCCATACATTTCAAGAGCTAACACTTGACATTACATTTTCTTGGGTTCTCAGCTTTACGCCCGGCTGAACGGTCGTAGAAGAAATTGAAGGACAGACATACATTCAGCCAGAGAATCTTTCCATTTTAGTTAGATTGGATGCCAGAATGGGGATTGTAACACGTTCAGTCTAGAAAGGTACCTGTGGGTCCTCGGTTGTAAAAACTGATGGAAGGAGAGTCATAATAACTCTGATTGCTCCTGGATGAAGAATAATATGATCGCAGGTGAACCTACTGGAATGTAAAAAAAAAAAAAAACAGAACACAGAACAAATAAAATATGGGTTGATACTCATGAGATCACATGTAGACCCCATTTACATATGAATGTCGAAGAAATTTATCTTATAGAAATATTGGTAGAAATATCTACCTGTACATGGACTCTGTGCAGGATGTGGAAATACTAGGTGCTGTGTTTCTGGATTTTCCCTGTGTGTCCTCCACTGACTGCAGGCCAGATCCTGAGTGGCCAGGAGGGGAAGCTGAATACACTCCTTTGTGCCCCGTTTGTCCATTTTGTTTCTCTTTATCTCTGTCATACCCATCCTCAGGTGCAAGTCCCAAGTTTAACTCCTGAGAAGAGTAGGTCCCTGTGGCGAACTGGTCGAGATAGGAGAGCAGCCTTATACATGTCCGAAGTGTGACAGGCAGACTGGGCTGCTGTGTACTGGAGGGAGAGGAGGGAGCTTCAGGGGCCTCTGCTAACTCTACAAACTGGTGAAAGCTCTTCCCGGGAGACTGTCCTTCATCTGCAGTGATGATACAGGAGTCCTTCTCCCCATCAAATGTCATTTCCTCAGAGCTATCTGTGTGGAAACAGCCCAGCTGGAGAAGAGCCTCCGCCAGCTTTTCATAAAATCCTCCAGTCTCAAAATGGTGTGCATTTACTGAGTGAAGATGCACAGCCAGCGACAGAATGTGGAGAGTGAGGAGGAGGAGGTCCAGCAGCGGTTGGTGCCCCAGGGACTTCCACACTTCTGCCTGGGGAGGGTCAGACAGAGCTCCTTCCATGTCCATCACCAGAGTCAGCAGTCCAGTGAAGCCTCCTGCTTTCCTGAAGGCATCCCAGCTGTTGGGACTCTCCAGGACCTTCAGCACAGACTGCAATACACAAGCATGAATGGATTACTGAATGGGTATACACACGGCCCACACTTGTCACCCAAATGTCAAATGCCAAATGTCACCCAAAGTGACCAAAAAAAAAAACACAGCTGCAAAGAAACCACTAAGAGGCTCACAAGGACGATGAAAAAAAGGCAAAAACAACTACAAAGAGACTCAGATTTTGTCGCTTAACCAATTAGCTGATTGAAAACACCATTTTAAATATTGTGTTTTTCCAGAGATGTTCTCATACTTTTCTTGAAAATAAGTCTCACTGTATGACTAATCAACTCAAGAAAGTTGTCTAAGACCAAAATAACCGATTAGTGGACTAACCAGGGACCACTAGGGGGGCAGCCCTACACAAACAAACTACATATAGACACTAAATGACAAAGATGAATACAAACCACAGAGATATTTGTCACAACTACAAAGAAGCACAAAAACCACATAAAAGAGAAGCTAAACAAGGATAAAGTCTGTGTGTCTTGCTCATATGCAGGAGAAATGGTGGGGCCTTTTGCATGTCTGTGCCCAGGGGCCATTGTTTCATAATCTGTCCATGTACAGAAGTGAGGAGTCAGTGAGCATGTGGAATCACCAAACAAAGGTAACCATAATCATAATAAAAATAATGTTTTGTGATAGACATTAAGCTTTTGCTCAAAGTCTCAGCTTTTAAAAGCATCTCCTGCTCAATTAAAACAATGTCGTGAAAAATAGATGAAACATATAGATATATCATAAATCATTTCTGGTAACTAGTTTTTGGAGGTGAACAAAATCACATTAGCTTTATTCAATTTAGAGACCTAATCCATCAGGTAGGTAATGTGTGAGGCAGAACGCAGAGGGAAATGTGATTAACTGAAACTGGAGTAATCACAATGGCTCTTAACACTTGCCAACCCAGGTCGCACCCAATCTGATTGCCACCTGCTTTAACCAAGTTAGTACAAAGAACACACACACACACACACACACAAAAACAAGCTGCATGCATTCACAAACAAGCACAGGCGAACAAGTTCACACAAGTTGAATACACACAATATCTGCAAGTAAGTGCTCTTCTCACTGCCATCTATAAAAACGGACACATTCAGTGGGTGTCTAACTTAGTTAGGCTTAATCAGATCTCTGTCCCATTCACTGATCCGATAGAGGTTGTAATCTTCAGAGTGCCACAGTACAAGGCTGCTGGCCTAATCGAATCGATCCGGAGTTAACAGCTAAACCTGTTTTAGCAAATCAATCTGCATTTGTCTATAATGTAATCGGGGTCCCACATGCTAAGAAAATAAATTCACTAGCTTATTATGTTTTAAGTGCATTACAATTTGTTATGATTTGATGTAGAGTGGAGACTACGTATACAGTTCAGCTGAGATCACTGCATATCTGTGTGTTTCTGTATGTGTGTGTGAGACTGTGGGTGCATGTACCTGCAAAAGGTCCCGCTTCAGTCCAAGTTCCTGCTGCGTGGAGGAGCAGAGGGCTCCTATGGCTGTACTCATGAACTCCTCGGGGTTGATTTCAGCTAACTGCTCCAAAATGCTCAGAGTGGGACCTCGATACTGATCCTCATCCAGGAAAATCTTTATGTAAGGAACCATACCAAGGTCTCGCACTGTAACTGGAATACGAGTGCAGAAATTAAGTATACAACAACAGTGTTTATTTTTATGTCCATTTAAAAAAATGGACATGACACCTTAAACGAAATCTATGGATTAAAGACACATCATTTGACAAGCTTGTGCTCACAAATTTCCTGCGATATAGCAGAAAATATAATTTTTTCAGCCTACACGGAAGAAAACGGACACCACCGATATTGTATTGTAGCATTGTACAACTGACCCATCATATTAAGGGTTATACATCATTTACTTATATATTTGTAACTTTTCAATTCAATTACATTTTTTATTACAACTCATTTATTATCTTTTTTTCTTCTTTTTTTCCATTTTCAGAGTTTTTGTCCCATTTTATT
Source organism: Centropristis striata (assembly GCF_030273125.1). Classification (NCBI taxonomy): domain Eukaryota; kingdom Metazoa; phylum Chordata; class Actinopteri; order Perciformes; family Serranidae; genus Centropristis; species Centropristis striata. The sequence continues at coordinate 12,199,325 of NC_081536.1, forward strand.
TTTTATTTATATGTAAATTTGAGTGTTTATGGAATACATTCTGTTTGATTACTAAATGGTACAGTAGTACTAAAACAGGGATGGGGCTCTATTCGAGCAGAAACATGATATGGTGTCTATCTCACTGGATCAGTGATTTAGAACATTTTAGACCTTGACCAAAAGAAAATAAATGCATGTGAAAAGAATTAAATATATATACCTGTGTTTTTGATTGACCGCAAAGTGAGGGATGACAAAACTTGAAGCATGCAGGTAGTGAGAAGTCTCTCACTGTCCTCCACACTTGGAAGCTGCTGGGGATCTAAAGAGCATGACAACTTTAGATCCAGATTACAGAGTAAACGTACAAGATGAAGTTTGTCTGATGATCTATACTTACACACCCATAGACAAAATACATAAAATACATACATTTTATTTCAAAATCACTCATTTTGAAAGCAAAAGTACTGAATCATGACTGGGTGTGTTGCTCAATCCAAAATCAGCTGTCATGGCATGTTACGTCAAACAATCACGCTCTGTCTGCTATTATTAACTGTAAAAGCATGATTACATAGATGTTGAGGAAACAAAAATGTTGGCTCATACTGATTTGAGGGGAGGAGACAACTCCAGCCTTCCTGAGGATTTTAGCTCTCCTACGAAGTTCGCCGAGCAGCAGCTCCAGCAGGCCCCAGTCACTCAGTACCTCAGCTAGCATTCCACTGTGCACGGTCATCCTACACAGCAGAGGAGACAGATCGTATTCAGCCTACATCAAGCACTTCTTAACCAGTAGTTACCACCTGTGGTGTTGGTCATTTAAGGACCAGTGTGTAGTATTTAGGAGGATCTATTGGCAAACATGGAGAGAATAAGACCTTTTTCTACATAAGGAGCAGGTCCTTTTACTTCTACAGTAGCCCAGAACAGACAAACCAAACTGGAGTTCTGTCTTACTACAAAGACTTTTTAAAAAAAGGGCTATTTCTTGTTTGAACTATGTTTATGAGTGCTTGTCAGATGAGAGGAAATAACACATTCTGGCTATCATCAGATAAACTAAAGGGTTAAATGTTTAAAGCAAGAGTATTCTGAACAATTCTGAGTAAAATATGTACCAACTACTGGCTCTGCTCACCTGTGAAAACACTTGAGAGCCACTACTCCAAACTCTATCCCTTCCACTCCTGCTGCCAGCGTCCCAGCCCAGTTCTGCTTCAGCACACTCAGCAGTGCCCGCAATGTCTCATGGGGGATGTAGTTCAACTTAAATATCACCTGTAAGAAAGCATCTATTAAACCTTAAACCCACTCTGTATCAAAAACAAAGTATGTTCAGGGAAGTCGTACCATCTCAAGCAGTGAAAAGAATAGTTTTTGGACAGGTGCTGGTTTACGCCACACACATGCACCCAGCTGGGCCATCGACTGGACAGTCCACTCCAAGAGAAAGAAATTGGCCGGGTCCCTCTCCCATATTGTCTGCAGGGTTCGAAGAAGCTGGCAGCACAGCAAAGGATCCTGAGAACGCAGAAGGGAGGCCTGCAGCAGGTGGAAGGCGGGCAGGTTTTTTACTGCTGCACCTGGAGACAAAGGTATCAGGGGTTGAAGAATGGTAAAAAGCATCAGCATACTTAAAGCTGGAATGAAGGATCTTTACATATAAATTAACATGATACATTCAAACCCTTGCCAAACAAGCTCATACAATGCTGATTAAGCCTATCACTGCCAAGGGAGTTGCGTTTTCTGTGGCAGCTTTTCTATACTTGTCGTAGAATTAATTTGAGGATGTATTAAATATCAGACATATAGCGGTTTAAATATGCATCAAACATGTTTTGATAAACACACAGAAATCTGACCAACAGTCACAGTCTCTTTACAGGAAACTTCTGCTTGATTGAGATATGAACAGCTCTGATTTAGGAAATCCAAAGTGTTCTTCATAACAGGAAATTACAGGAAGTTGAACCTTAGTTACACAGAAATAATGACACACCAACCTGCAAAGTAAAAAGAGAGAAACTGGGTGTTGTCTCCCAGTGTTGTTCTGACTTTTGGATTTGTCTGACACCTTTGGCATCTGAATCTGTTTTTTGATACTTGCTAAATAAATCCCGCACAAGGCTGCTATTTGAATCGACCTGGTCGTCAGTTGTTTCTCTTTAAAGATTTTCTACAACATACTCCTGTGATGTGTTTTACATCAAGCCAGAGCAAAAGAGACAGGGAGGGAGAAGAGACTATGACAGTGGCAGCGGCATAGTCTCTGCTTCAGAAAAATAAAAAAAACCCTAAATGACGAGGACAAACATGGACCATCATCAATGTAGCTTTTTCTTAATGTTGACAGTGTTTGTGTATTTACTCTCACTGCCAGAGGAGAGAGACAAAACTTCTGCAAGCTTAACTTGTCAAAGCAGGTGTCAGCTCTTTAAAATGAGTCGATTTGAATAGAATAATGGTCTGCGTCTTTGTTTACCTAACTTTTTAAAATTGGATTACAATGTATTCCTGTCCTGTTCCTTGACATACAGTAATGCAAAGCCTGAGGTCAATTTAGCTGAAATATGTTTTGAATTTATAGGTTAAAATGTATCAGATTTTGCTCTTGCAAGGTCAGTATAGTAAATTCGATAGAAAAAAGAAAACCAATAAATTACAAACAACCTTTAACAGAGAACAGACTGAATACCATAAGCCAATCGAGTTATAAATACATAGATAGATCGAAAACAAACAACACAACATGCATGAAGGCAAAAGAAAAGCAGCATAATCTGCCTTGATGGAGTTTGTTCGCTGCATTGTCAAAATATTAAGAGGAGGTCTTCGATTTTGGAGCCAAAACATGCTTTGTGTTTGTTGCGAATAAATATATACCTGGTTAGTAATAGGATTCATTTTCACACTTAATCAAAATTGCATCAAAACCAAATAAGATCAGCACAATACAGTCTCTGGTCCCTCTGCTGGAAAGAGATCTACTCCTTGATGTGATGGATGGGTGCTGAGTGTGTGTGTCTGTGTGTATAATTGGATGTGTGTGTGTGTGTGTGTGTGTGTGTGTGTGTGTGTGTGTGTGTGTGTGTGTGTGTGTGTGTGTGTGTGTGTTTATTATGGACACTCTATTTATGAGTGTTGGATGGAGGTGTGTGTGCATCTATGATAGATGGCTGGTTGCTGTAGGCCAGTGGTGAATGGATGTGGAGCATCCTAACAGAGTTAGAGGGGAAGCCTCCACTTCATCATCCCAGACATAATCACCTCAGCTTCCTGTTAACCTGAGGGGTGTTGTGCTCTGCAGCGGGGTAGCAGTGGGGGAACGGGGAGTCAGGGTGTGTGGGAAATCAGGGAAAGGGAGCGGAGCAGTTTGGGTGGGTTATATGAGAGCGAAAGTGCAAAGGAGGGATGAACTGTGTGGTCATTTGGGGGGCCTATTCCGCTCCCTAAGCCTACGTTTGCTGAGTCATGCCCTGGATGATAATTAGATGGTTTGTAGAATTTGGAGGGGATGGATCAGAGTTTATCCTCACGGTACAATCAACCGTTAGAGATAATTAGGGAGGGTAGCAGGAGAATAACAATGCAGAACTTACAGTGAAGACTTGACCTACCTTTGGTGAGCGGCGGGTCAAACTTAAAGGCTGGAGGTTGTGGGTTTGTGACACAAAGAACCACTTTCAGCTCAGTTTTTCCAAGCAGGGTGAAAGATGCAATGAGAGCCAGCAACTCCTCCACAGGCTGGAACTGATCCACAGAAACACCTTTCTCACAGCTTATGATGAGAGACAAAAGGGTAAAGTTAAATGATGCAGAGAGAAACAAAGATTTACTTGTGCTGACTCTAAGAGCAAAGAAATTAAATTTATATGAAGAACTGCACCCTTTGAACAGGCTGTTAATTGACACACTACTTCTAAGAATGTCTATTTATTATTGCCCTCAAAAAAACAAAAAGACAAAAATTGAATTCTTTTGATGCCTTTTTATTCACTTAAACAGTTATGTCTTCTCTGCGTGCACTCTTTGATTGAGTATCATTTAATTTGTTTTATTCTTCTGCTGTTCGTGTCCTTTTATCTCACCCTTTCAGGATGTTCTCAAGGGCCTTGTAGCCGTTGTTGGTGTCAAACTCCGAAAAGAGGGCGGGATTGAGAGGATAGGAGTCCCTAATGAAGCTGAACACTGCCACAGCCACCTCAGCAAGCAGCGGCCCCGAGACATCAGCGCTGATGTGCAGCAGGTTCTGGATGCAGATACGCACACAGTTCTTGCCTAATGGGGAAGAGACAGTGTGCTTGGTTAGTGAAGTAGTAATTCCTTTTTTCCTCCAAAAAAATAGTGTCCGCACACTCAAAGTTTCTAATTCAAGAAATGTATCACCACAAAGAAGATATACTTAAGGCACACATATCCTAAGACAGTTTCACTTTCAGCTGTTATAGTTCATGTCACAAAAAACATTTTACTCCGTCTTCTCCAAGATTTAACGAACTGCTATAGATTGATGATTCTGCACTGATACTCATCTTACAGGCTGCAGGCCAAATGTGGTTGGAGCAGTTTATGTTCATGAGTCATTCCAGCATTTGAGTGGTTGCATGAGGAACCAGATTGTTTACAACAAAAGTGAAGTTTCAGCCATTCAATGCAGTAAAACATCTGATTTATCTGTCATGTAGGCCTAAAATGGTGCCAATCCTCATGCAAAGTTAATTTGGTTGATAAGATAATAAGTCAGCTAACCTGAGAATAAAATATCTCAAAGAAAATGAGTTACAGGCCTTTTAATCTTTATTCATTATCTGGTATATTGTATTTGCTTGTATCCTAACCTGTCTCTGATCTTCTCTCATTTTGCAAAAGTTGAGTACATTTTTTTTTTTATAGAAAAGAGCTTAAAATATCATGCTGGAAAATGCTGATAATTCTTGGTGTCCAAAACAAATCAAAGTAAACTTGTGTGCACAAGAACATTTAAGTGAATTATCTGTGCAGATTGAGGCATCATGTGAACACATACTTGCAGCATGTCTATCAGCTGGGATATGTGGTCATGTGTCTCTGTATAATCAACCAATTACTGGAATAAAAATATCTGTCTGCACAAATAACTTTCCCAGACAAAATCTAATTCTTCACTTAAGGTGCAGGCTGTTTTCTTGTTTATGTAACACTTTACATGGAATGTGGTCTATTGTAAGCAGAACAATGAAATGACTGAGAGATAAACAAAAATGTTTTCCTCACCTAGCAAGCTCGGGACAGTATTGCTCGTTGCTACAGCAGAGACTGCCTTGAGCACGCGGGAGGCCTGATATCTCCATGTAGCGCTGGTCTGGTCCCACAGTGATGTGAGGCCAATGATGAGACACTGCAGCGCCTGGGTTTCCACCAGTCTCTCCACATTGACTGGCAGCCTACAGAGCTGAAGGAGAACCTGGATAGAAGTTTAGAGTGAGAAAAAAATCCAATGAAAATTAATAGAAGCAGCACAGAGGATAGACAAGACAAGCTTATATGATGAGGAGGAAAAATAAAATTGTAAAATAAAAATGTAAAATGAAAACATTGCCTCAACAAACCTGTGTCAATGACTCTTGAAAGGTCTCTTCTATGGTCAAGTTCTCCTTTTTAGCTGGAATGCACACTAGCAGGTACAGACATTTCACTAAAGCAGCAGGGAGCCCGGGGTTTATACAGGACAGGACATCCTATAAAAACAGACAAAGGCAAAAAAAAAGGAAGACTTACTTAAATGATGACAAATAAAAAGGGGGAAATACAGGAATAAATCTCATTAGTTCATTTTGTATTTATATTATTACAGCAAGACCAACAATAACTGACACTGTCCTTGTTTATTTTATTATTATTATTATTATTTAATTATCAACATGATGAAAATCATGTGATGTTGTCCAACATCCAGTGCCAAGAACAAAATAAGGGTATGAATGAGTGACTGCAATCAAATGTAAAAAGGTTGTCAATTCAACAGATTTGATCAACCGAAAGCATAGGAGCCTTATTTAGAAAAATCCCTTCACTTGACTCACTGAGCTGTCAGCCGTCAGCAGCAGCAGAGACTTTAACAGCAGCCATCCTTGATTGTCTCTTGTCTCACAGTTTGTCTCCTTAGCATCCTGCCTCTGGAAGAACCGCACCACCTCTTCACGAGCGCCCTCTGAAAAGAAAAACACACTGAATGTGATCAACAATAATAATAATACCTGTATTTGATATATACACAATGATAATAATTCATCTTTATGAAACAAAATAGAAAGTGCTTTAGATAGAATAAAAAAACGTAGAAGCAAACAGTAAATAAAATAGCATGATGAAATACAACAACATTTTATAAAACCACATTAAAAAGCAATAAAAGCAGGTCTGAAATTGTGAGTTTTTTAAAGTGACTTAAAAGAAGATTTAGAAAATACGGCAGGTTATTTCACAATTTAGGGGCCTGAACAATGACCTCAAAGACTAAAGGTCAAGAACAAAACAGAGACATCAAATAGACTGTTTACATACTATAGCTGCTTCTCTTCACCATCTTCTGTCACAGAAATCAGTCAAATTTAATTCAGCATTTTAGTCAAATGTTCCTGGGCTCAAATAGATAGCAACATGCACATCTGAACTGGAGAGGAGGAAAATGGATGGATGGATGGACGAACATCTGAAGTGAACAGATAACGTTAACACACGAGTTTCGTTTCTATTTTCAGAGGGAAAATTTGCATTCTGTGTTATTTTGGCGTGTGCTAAGTGTTTGTGCTGTCGAAGAGTTCCTGCAAAATGGTTTTAACAGAACACTGGTGTGCACGAAAAAAGGGCAACAAAGCTCACACTTTTTTAAACTAGAGCCCACCAGAGCTGCATCAAAAACCAGAAGCATTTACTTCCCTAAAACCGAAAAGTTTCATTTATAACTCCAGAAAAATGCATACACCCGAAAAAGCGTCCAAACCTCAAAAAAGGGAACTACATTTTGTTTTCACTATTTTGTGAACAGTTTGCATGTTCTTTGGCATTTCATTGTCAACATCATGACGAGTGACATTTAGATTACTGTTTTAAAACATTTATCTATATACTTATATATATACTTTATCAATTATACATTCCTCTTTACATTCAGTTGATTCATTTTCAATTCTCTTCCAAAAACTATTTGCTTTATATTTTAATCATGTCATATATTGTCCCCTTACTGTAACAGTTATTTTGTTTTTACTTGCAATATTTTCTTATTTATACATTTTTATACATGTATCTGAGTGGGATTGGAATGACTGGAAAATAACCACAGCACACTGAAAATGCAGAAGTAGGGAGAAGAGGTAGAAAGTCCCTTCACCTGGGAAAAAACCTGTGTTGTACAGTATGTGCTGTGATATGAGAAGTTGTTAGTACCTGCAGGTCTTTCTTCTAGTCTGTTGTGGATGTTATGGATGACAGTGTCAGCAGTGAGAGCTGCAAGCCCCTTTATGTTCAATCCTTCCAGTCTGCCGCCATCCTCACAGACCTGGGATCAGAGAGGAAAGAGTCATACAAACATACTTTATACCCTATAGTAACCAGCTCTGACAATTTCAGTTCCTTCAATACTTTATAGCAGGATGAAGGGGAAGCACATTTAAAAGCTTTTGTGCCTTTTCCTGTTCTGCAGACCAACATCTGTACAATATTGTGAAAGCACAGATCACACATGTATGTTATAATAAAATGTGATAAAAGGAATAAGCCAAATAGGAGAGTTACAAGGCCCTGCAGACTGCAGACTGATTGCCATTTAGCAGCAGCAAACAGTACACAGTGGTGAATAATATTTCCAGAGCCAGCCACAAAAACCGCTCGTATACAGTATACAACTTCTCTAGGTACTCTGCTGTATATGTGCATGCATAAACAGCAGGTCATCAGACTGCAGTAAGGTGAAAAGTTGCAGAAAACAAATGTTTCCTTGTCTGGATGTGAAGAAGGATTTCTTACTAAAAATAAATTTACTTTGAGTTCCAGCTGTGACAAGGTTTTTATGAATATTATGAATTTTAAACTATTTTGCTGTGGAATATTAGCAATAAATGACATGTTGTGCTCATGTGTTGCTATATACTGTATGTATATCATTTGTTACACTACTTTGTTACTCTACTACATTTGGTGCATAATGAGATGCAGTTAGCATAGTTAAATTTCAGCTGCTTTGGGTAATGCACTTCACTATAAATAATAGAAGCCAGCATGTACTATACAGTATGCTCCTTTCACTTCCATAAGAGGATATCGCATTTCACTGAGTCTGCTGTTCTTAAGTGAGGCCCTACGTTCTGGTCAAATCTCTGGTCATGAGGCTCATACATATAACAGCACACACACACACACACAAGCGCACACACACACACACACACACACAGAACACACAAACTAAAGAGTGATTACGTTTGCAGCTGTGAGCCCGATCAATGGTGCTACACACACACAGATCTGTGATGGAATTTACACCGAGTGTGTGCACGGGTGAAAAGGTTTCTTCATAACCGTGACGCAATTCCAACACAGAGAATGAGAAATTCTTCTTCCAATTAATCAAAGCGAGGCCAGGAGCTATGGGTCTCACGCACTTTTCTTGCATGTGACAGTTCTGTAAACTGTATAGATTTACAACCACATACACATTCATTTCAGAGATAGTGGTGGGATCAGCTGAGGGCCAAACATCTGACTGCCATCCCATGTTGTTCCATTCAATCGGTGTGGAGCCGTTTTGGAAACCACAGTGTCCTGAGGCGACTATTTAATTTAACCTTATAAAGGTTAGTTCAAACTGTGGCTCCACAAATTTCCCTGCAATCCATTTGTTTAAGAGTTTAACAACAAAAAAACTTCCACTTCACAAAAAAATATCAATAAAAAGGCACAGCTTCTTGTCCCAGTGGTGCATACCTGTATGTAGAGAGGGAGGACTTTGACTAGATGTTCCTCTTTCTGCTCTGAAGGAACGTGGTCACTTCTGTGGTCAGCGTACGGGCATTCGTGCACTCCCAGCTCCTGTAGTTGTTCCTTGAGCACTTGTGGGAGTTGAGGGTTCTTACAAGGGCCCTCCACCTTCTCCACCTTCAACTCCACGGAGACAGATAACTCTCCTGATGCACTCAGCTCTCCAGTTTCCTTATTGATCCTTTCCCCTTTAGCAGTCTGGTCCTGGAGGGAAAATAAGAAAGAGCCAAAAGTGAAACATCCTCAAATTGCTAAATCTTTTTTTAGATTTCTCAGGTTTACATCATACCCTTAATTTTTTTTCATCATATTTCCTTGGATTGTCTCACTTCCCCAAATAAGTTTTTCCCAAACCAAACAAGTCAGCCGTCTCGACTCCTCAGTAACCCACACAGCACACGGTGTATGAGACATCACCAGACGGCAGAACAGCCCACTGGAAGTCATGTGCCATTTTTATCAACTGGTTACAAACCTCTGTGAGGAATCTGTACGGTGTGACTAATGTTCAATATTCATTGATTGGACATACATAATGCTAGTCAATGTTTAAACCTTATCAAGCTTCAACTTCACCACTGCAGACAAAGTTTTTACCTTAGATGTTATATACCAGCAGGGTATATTCTTTCCTTTTGTCCCTTGCTATATTTAGTCAACAGTCATTTATAGCTAATAAGTCTTGTTACTCACATGTGAAGTTACAGTAATTTGAAAAGAGGGCAAGTCAGAACCTTATGCTCTCACAACATCAAAGTCCCCGTCTCCAATATTGTTGTGAGATGAAAAGACACTTTTCAATGCTTAAAATGAGATGATAGCCACATTCATTAGTATCACATGTACTGAAGCTAAAAAAAACAGATCAATCAGATTTTAAACTCAAAACTGCACAGATGAAACAAGGAAGAAAGGCAACTGTGTGTCGCTATTTTTTCAGTGACTTTTTCTGTATTAGATGCAGATTGTTAATAAAAGAATACATTTATAATAAAATTGTATTTTTATGCCTCAGACTTTTTTATTTTTGCCATGAAGGCAAAAGAGGTATCAAGTATTGTTTTTTTTTTTAATACTACGACTGTATCAAAGTTTAACATTCTGGTATGATGACAACTTTAGTGGCTGCTAAAACATCTTTGATTTCTGTGTCAAACTGTGTGGATGACGAGTCCTGCTTGTGAGGCTTTGACTAGAACATTGTTTCCTCATTACAGTGATCTTATTTTGGGTACTTCTGTTTAGTCACACACTCATAATGAACAATGAGGGACATTGGTAGTCTGCTAAACCAATACCTAGAACAAGTTAACATGTTACAGTGTAACAAAGGAAGCTCACATTCCACACAAATGTATTAATACTTTGAAGTTTTCTCATGTGAGAATGTGCACAAATGAGTGTGTGAGAGAGACCGACAGCAAGAAAGAGCGAAAGCATCCAAAGTCATTACTTACTTGTGATGTGGAAAAGCAACAAATATTCCTATTGACAATGTCAAACTGAAAACATGACAATGGGTACACTTCGGCTGCCTTAATATGCATTTCAAAAAAGAAAATCATTCATGCAACACGCGGTAAAACCTCTTACCTGTACTTGTGTGAGAGCCATCTGGGATTTTCCTAGCTCTACGAGGAAACTGTGTTGTGTTATTCCAACTGAATGAGTGGTCTGTGTCTGTTCCCATGTCAGGAGGAAAGACAAGCAGAGACCTGCTAAAACATGACTAGAACACCTACTGTGCTGACCCTTCTGTAAAACTACCGCCCCTCACTAATCTGCAACAAGCACACTGAACTTTGAACAAGCAGAGCAACTCAAATCAGCTGGCCCAGGTCATGTGCCTTCTTACTTCCTCAGAGAAGGAGAAGTGAAAAAGTGTTGTTTAGCTGGTTGGATGGGGCCCTCCCCGCACAGCTCAAAGAAGATTCCCTCTGCTTTTTATAGACCTGCCAAGATATGAATCATGGTAACAGGATCCCATGATCTTCCAAATAAGCCAGCAAACACAGCTTGTAATTACAGGTTTATGTGGGGAGATTGCAGGTTTGACTTGCAGGTAAAATAATTAAAACAAATTGTGTTTCTCTGCTTGAAACAACTGGAAAAACAGGTCAATTTTGCGTGATTAAAATGGTAAACAACCCCTTAACAGCACTGAAAGATATCTGAGTAGATATCTTTCAGTGCTGTTAAGGGGTTGTTTACCATTTTAAACGTGCTCCATAAAGCAACTTTACCAAATGAGTCAAGCATATTTTAGTCAGCCTGACTCATTTTCAATTTATTAAAACACCAATGTATGTATTGGGGTCCAGGAGACGCCCATGCAGAAGGGACCAATTGCAGCCTAAGTAGTTTTAATAGATAAAACAAAAATAAAAGATATAATGTTTGCATGGGTCCTACATTAAAGTATCACACAGTCAGGGGGGTGTCGTCACTCTGTAAATCATTTTGAAGAAAAGCTGACCCTTTCCTACAGTTTTTTTCTTCAGGTGACATTAATTACACAACTAAATGTTATGACAGGACATACGTTAAAATGGTATTCTTGGGGTCCCCAGTAGGTAATCCTTTTATGTTAAAATGTTTATAGTTCAAGCTCAGTTAATACTAGGAACTATGTTGAATTTGTTTTATAGAATCAAATCAGCTGAAAATAAGTCTGTTTTGGTTAACTTTATGAAACAGGCCCCTGATTTTGTGAAATTTTGGACTGAAAGACTAATCAATTTAGCTAAAATAAATTAGTTTTTTATTTTTATTTTTTACATTTGGTGTAGTTATTGGGCCTTCATTCATAACTACTGAATCAGTGTGGTTTGAATACTTGTGGCTTGTGACTTCACTGAGATTGGGAAACTACTACTATGTCTGTATTGGTATTGAAAATAAACGCAGTGCTAACTTAGCTAAACAGCGCCATCTTGTGGGATTTCATGATACAAAAATGTGCTGACAGTAGCCAGATCAAAACTCAACAAAATAAAATGTATACAGCCTTATAACCTTAAAGACAATAAAACATTATGGCAGGTAAAGTTAAGGTGTAACCAGCGACATTAATGATGCAGCCACGCTGGTGTTAGTATTGCATGCTAAATCAGTGGCTTATTTGGGCGCTAAAATTGAATGCATCATTAATGTGACTAATTAAAGCTTTACATAGCATGAAAAGCCTACAAAGAATTATATGCGGACTAAGGGTAAATACAAGTTACCATACAACTGCTGTTTTCACTCATTAACGTAGATACCTGCACAGGAAAAAGCTCCATGGCGTGCTACCCCACATCTTCAAGCCATTTTATCACTGTCTGGAGCTGACTTCCAGAGCTTTGGCTCGCATTGTTTCCGCAGCGTTTACTAACTTTTAAAAGCTGACAACACGTGGATACAATGACGTTTATCCCGTCCGAGCCAAAAAGGTACTCTCATTTCAGACAGTGTCGCAAACCCATACTGCAGGCTAATGTGGGGCGAAATAAATTAATAATAAATAAATGTATCGCGAAATAGGGAGTTTAAAATCCACATATGTCTAAAGCAAAAATGTACAAAGAGGCTCTCTAATTAGTTGTTTCAAATATTTGCCCCAATATCTCCATGATCTGTATGACTGCTAATTAACGTTTAGGAGTTACCATATTTATAGGGACCACGTGTTTCGTTGACGCATGGGACGTCACTCGACATGTGATCCCGCTGCAGCCAATGAGGTGTCCAGGGCGTGGTCAGCCTCAATCAGTTTAGCACAATGAAAGCTGCCCGTTACTTTGCAGCGAAACATGATCTCTCTTCTCGCCTTACATTATGATGTCGTAGCGTTTCGCCCGAGCAGCTGATTTGTGTTTCCTCTTGCAGTTTCTGTCGGTGGAAGTGTTGGAAGGCTGTTGTTGCAGTGCACCCATCATCATGCATCCGATCCCTGTGTGCTCCGATAGCGGTGGAGACATATTTGACTGTATACAGAGAGGAAATATTGAACAGTGTATACAGTTTCTTCAAAATGACCGATCTGTTCTCAAGGAGAGAGGTAAGTGGAAATAGGATATAACAAAAATATTGATCTGATCACTGCTGCTCTTATATTTACAGCATGTTTGTAAAACTGCAGGCCACTACTTCCTACTGTGTTCCTGTCTGCATATGCATAGTATTTAGCCTGCCTCTGTTGGTTCCTGATTTTTTTTTTTCATTTTGAAGCCTAAAGAGTGCTGATCAACGTTGTTTTCCAATGTAACAAACCTGTTATACACAGTTATATACTTGTACTTCACATTTTGTCTTTTGAAATCTGTATAGGTTATTTTTTGTAAATATTATAGCAATGAACAAGTGCATTATGTTGGTTTTAAATGATCACTTTAAACTTTGCCTTGCTCCTGTGTATCCTGATGTGATTTTGTCACAAAGCCAAGAGGAAAACCGAAACCTGCTGCACTCATTCTTTGAGATGGCCTGGCACAAATCTAGATGGACAGATCCTGTGACAACACAGCACAAAGTCACATTGTGCCAAAGGGAACCCTAACCTCGAGTCCAGACAGTTTCAGTGATCAACAGGCTGACGGGCCGTGCATTTATGTCAGGCCCGTATTGTTAGTCACGGAGACTGCAGATGTGATGTGCATGTTTGTCTCCATCCAGGCTGGGGTGGGTTCACCCCGCTCCACTACGCAGCCCTCCATGGTAACCGCGGCCTGGTTGACCTTTTCCTCAGCAATGGTGCTGACCCCAACCTGACATGTGATGCTGGACAGACAGCCTTTCATTTTGCCTGCAGGTGAGCAATAGTTGCATATTTAGGTCTCTAGTGTGAAACAAAAAATGAATGCAATGTCTGAATTCACGCCTGGATGTGAGCATCATGCATCTTTATTCTGCGCTTGACCCTGTGTAATAACAGTGGGTGCTTTTAAATCTCACCAGGCAGGGGAACATCTATATCATACACCAAATGGTGCAGTATGGAGCTGATTTGCGCCTCATAGACCTGCAGCAAAAAACATCACTGCATCATGCAGTGACTGGGGGCAGCATGTAAGTAACAATTCACAAACTCATTAGTTTTTTCTTGTATTTGGCTACACACAAAAATATATCAAGCTTGCACTAACTGGTTGCTATCATTGCCAGTGTTGCAGTGCATTATTTGTGGGAGACAGGAATGTTTCGGTTCTCAGACACAGACATGTACCAGGTGACGCCCCTTCACCTGGCAGCTTCTACAGGCAACACAGAGGTGGTCCGGTATTTGCTCAGAGACAAGGTATGATGGTTATGTTGACCAACATAAATGATAGATCTTTTTTCATTGTTTATGGTGAGTCAAATAAAGAGGATTTTTAAGGGTAGCTATTGCTATTGCTAACCAACCCAGAACCCAGGCAGCAATAGCCTGGCAAACCCCACAAGGTTAAAATAGTGTTTATGTCAATAGAATCTTGTGTCTTAAACAAAAATTTTAAAAATTCATCCAAACTATCCCTTAAAATCTTTAAAAGATGCTTTTGTGAAACTAGGCCCATTGCAGATATCTTTGCACCTCAACTGTCCTGTTTTCGTCTCAGAGATGTGCTGTGCATGCAGCCGACCAGCAGGGAGCGACAGCGCTTCATGTTGCAGCAGAGAGAGGCGGAGTGGAGGTGTGCTGGACACTGCTGCAGAAAACAGGATGCGGGATGCTCTATCTGAGGAACCACAGCGGCCTCACACCACTGGACCTCAGCAGACAAGGGAAAACATTTAGGTGAATCTGCTGTCTCTAGAAATCTCTGGAAAAGCACTGAGTAGCAGCCCCCTGCATGGTACCCTGACATCCCCCAGTACCTTTAGATATCCAGTATTTTCGCATTTCCAGATGACTTATTTCTCTTGGGATTCTGATGCTGATTAATACATTGCTATACTGTGTATTTTTCTCCAGACATCAGCAACTCACCAAGCTACTGAGTCGGTACATTAATGAGCCAATACACCACAAGCCCACAGAGTCTGAAGGTGAATATTACTCTGTAGTTCTGACCTTTCATTTAGAGATGAAAACAAGTATGATTATGATGATGACAATGGTGATCATAATAATTAAATGTGCTTTTTCTGCATTTATATATCAAGTTTTTTCACATATATGTAAATGTTTGTCTCATGTGTCTTTTCTTACCAGCTCTGTATTACTGGACACTGTTTTTTCCGACCATAATGGGAGCTGCTATCCTGCTGATAGCAGCCACGTTGGGAGGTTATGGTGGGTTAGCTTGTGGCTTGCTCTTCCCCTGGCTGGCCAGAAGCATCTTCACACAGTACCACCGCATGACCACATACCAAAGGTTTGACAAAAAATGTTGTACACGTGAAACGTTTAGTAAGTCAAGATATTTCTATGTTTGTTATATCTCTCTGTTGAGATAGCATCCGTCTTCCTTTCAGGTTACCAAACCCGATATACTTGGGAACCCTCATTGCCGGCTTGTTCCATTCCCTGCTCTGCTTCTATGGAAGAATGATGCCTAATATCCTTAATAAATGGAGCACACGGAAGTGCTGCATCTCAGTATGGATACTTCCATTAGTACACCATGCAGTACACTGTCTATACTATTTACTTACTTAATTTCTACAGGGTAATGTTGTCTCAAAACATAGATGTTGTACTGTTGTTCTTCTTCTTTTTCTTTTGAATGGTAATTGTAACCGCACGGAGCATTATCACTAACTTTCGACCGTGATTATGGCCCACCAAATATCTGCCAGCTTGTTTGCTCACTTGACCATTGTATTAAAAAGAATAGGATACCTTTGTGTATCCTATACCTTTTTGTACCCTAATGTGAAAATTGTCAAATTGTCAGTTCTTTCCTTGTCTTCTTGCTCACCCAAATATACACAGTAAGGCAAATGTTATCTAGGATTTTGTATACTGATATGAAAAGAGTTCATCCTTAACCTTTTTGAATGTGTGTGGCAAACCAGTGCTCTGGTCCAGGTGTCAATGGTCCACTTCTCTCTGGTCCTGGGTTTGTTCTGTAAGGTTCTGACTCAGGATCCTGGGACACTGGACAGAGCAGATGCAGATCCTCGCTTCTCCTGTATTGCTGACCTGGTGGAGAAAAACCAGAGCCCTCACAGGTTCTGCCCATACTGTGAGGTAAGATATCTGTACTGGTCATGATTCTGAGCGCCCCCATATCTGCCTACTGTATGCAGCTGGTTATCAGTCTTGATCTAAAATTGTACACAGAGCAGTTCAGGGTCCTACCCTTCAAAAAAGCTCAAACTTCTCAGATGTCATAATGAATCAATGATGCGACGATTAAATGTGATGAAATATTCATGGTGATTAAGTCTCTGCCAGTTTATTTTCATCCAAAAGATGCAGATGCCTTGCGTGTTTTTGAGAAAGGTTGCTGTAAAGGTAAATGTATAATGTTTAACCTATTGTCGGGTTGTTAACAACAGGAAAACAAACAGTGATGCAACACCCCGTACTCATCCCAGGTCACCAAATACTGCAGCTTTGTATCATACAAACGTTATGGTGCCCTGTGCCTCAGTATCAGCACCACACGTCATACCGGGGAGCGGGGGGACTATGGATCTCCATTGACTTTGTATTGAATGAAGGTGCCTTCTTGTAAATTTCATCCACTAGCAATTAGCAGGAAAATGGTGAAAAGCTGCTGTGTGTTGCAAACTTGGTTTTTAAGATCTGACAAACCAAAAAACTGGACTTTTAAGAGGACAAAAGTGGATATTAGCTAACATAAGATTGTTAACACATAGCTAACATTAGCTTGCTACCAGCCCGCTTGTCCTTTCTGGTAGACAGTATGCCAAAATAATCAAACAATATGTTTAAATCTACCAGTTGTATCTAGAAACACACACTTTGCAAGTGTTTCAGCTCATGGTTGTCTAAAAGTTAGCATTGTAACTGCTGAGTTCTCACGTCTATATATACGTCTGTATCCACTTTCAATTTTGGCAGTTTATAAAAGCTAAGGTCTGGGTTCTTTACCCTGTTGTAGTACATTCTACTCCACAGCAGCTTTAAGTAATTTTTCTGTTTTTTGCCACTGGACAAATTCGACAAGAAGGCTCCTTCATTCAATGCAAAGTCAATGGAGAATGATGGATTGTTTTCCCTTCCGGTGGGGGCTTATGTGCGCTCTATTGGCTGGGGATTACACACCCACATGGGTCTCAAAAGAGCCCATAACACAGCAAAATAATAAGAAAAGAGAAAATACAGGCAGAGGGCAAAGTCTCTGCTGAAAGAGACACAACCACACACTTCTTATGGGTCATAAGTGATGATTAAGAGGTTTTATTTGTGTATGAGTCTATACATTGTTGAGGAAATTGTAATTCATGAGCTACATCACCACCCTGTTTTTGCTTTCCTCCTAGCTGTTTGCGCCCGACTACACTAAACACTGCAAGCTGTGTGATGTGTGCGTTAAAGACTACGACCACCACTGCCTTTTCCTCAACCGGTGTGTCGGTCGGGGTAACCACCGCCTCTTCATCTCCTTCATCCTCTCCATGGCGACTGCCCACATCCTCTTTATCGCCACAGCAGGAAGTTTCCTGCGTGATAGGATGTATTTCGTTACTCTCAGCTGGTCAGTGTGGCTCTTGTTGTTCGGGGAGGAGTTCTGGGTTGTGGCCATGACCGTTTTGAATATGCTGACGCTGCTCTGGGAGGTGTGGCTACTGATAGAGCAGTTCGATGCCATCGCAACAGGAACAACCACCTACTTCAGACAGTGCGAGAGCTCAGCTCGGCAGAGGTCACTCGCACAGCGCTGGGTTATTGTGCTGTCGTTCCTGCTGGAGGGTCGAAAACGGGTGGGCAGTGGACAAAAAGAGGACCAAACTTCAATAGACATTTAAAACCGTCCGTGTGTCTTGTCTGCGTCTCCTGATTGTTACATATTCCACTTGCTTCTGAGTTTACAGAGTCTTTGGTGTGCACTCAACCTTGTGATAATGTCCCCTTTAGATCCAGTAACCCTCCAATGCCATTTAACATGTTGTACTTGAATGCAAAATATGAATATATCTCAATATTCTATTTTAATAAAGAGTAGATTCATCATCACATCTCGCAGGATAGCTACCACTAACAGTATAGATGTTCACCTAGTTTTTAGAAATCTCACCGAAAACTTTTAAGATAACAGTGTTCTGATGTACCCACTGGTTTACATTGTTCTGTGTAAAGTATTCGATATTTCCCAAACTGTGTTTTAGCAGGAAGCGCCACAGAATGAATGCTTACATTTACACATTTTTATATTCCTTATCAGCAACGTTTTTTTTTTTTTTACACCATTGTAATTGTGAATAAAGTGTGTCATCTGTGAAGCGTCACTCAAAGTTGTGAATATTTCTGTAGCAGGTCCTGTGATTAGCTGGTGATAATGGTTAATATCAGGTGCACTGAAAGGCTTTGTTCCTAACATAATTTCATTACCTCTCCGCCCTGCTCCCAGTCATTGGAGCCATGACACTTCCTCTGCTCTCGCTAATGAGACATGCTCTTTTCATGCCTTCAATTAAACACACTCATTTCCTTTGTGTCCCTCAGGACCATATTTCTAGATTATAGATGATGTTCCCCACACCCCTCAGAGGCTGGTGTGTCTGGACTATGTGAGCGGGCTATGTCACATGATATAATTTAGTGTCGACTGTTCAGCCCGTCATGCATATGGAGTGGTAAGATAAGTGCATGTGAACCTGTGAGTGCTTTTACTGTATTTCTCTGCCCCTCGATCAGTGTGATTGTATTTAACGGACTGCCACTTGTCGGTATCCGCCTATATTTTATATATGTACTGTTTTTATACTCTAGGTAATATAGGCCTAACAAAAAACATAATTGCAATCAGCAGCTTATTGAAAAATCTTTCTCTTTTATCTCACCGTGTAGCCTCCAGTGCATTGAAATACTATCTTCTAAAAACGCTCAATAACAAAAGGGGATTCACAATATGCGAAGTGCTGATAGTTATAGTGCTGACATATAATAACTGACATTTTAAAAATTAAATATTGATATGTTAATAATACACATATTATAATGTGTAAATAATCCAGGGTCTTTTAACCCTCCTGTTATGTTGCGGGCCAAATTGACCCATTAAAAAAAAGTGTATTGCTGTTCCTGAAAAAATGAACTTAGCAGGAGGGTTAAATCATTTCCCTTTCTTTCTGCTCACGCTTTCTCTATTTTTTTTTAATATACATTTTTACCTTTTTTTCTCCCTTTTGGGACTTTTATTTGCCCCCTAAATTTTTTGCATTAACTTGGCAAAAAAAGACAAAAGTGCAATAAAGTTAATGAATAATTACATTGATAGCATTTTTTAAATCAAAATTATCTCATAATTTGGAATTCTTTTGGCAATCATGATTACAAGTAAGAGCCCTGTATTCAAAATTTTGCTTAAGTAAAAGTACAGATGTTTTATTAGCAAGCATGTATATGTTAAAAGTAACTTAGTGTCAGATTTAAAAAAAAAAAAAAAAAAAAAGCATTTACCTCTGAAAAGTAGTGATGTAAGAGTATAAAGTATTAACAAAGAGATACTCTAGTAAGTACAAATATCTCAAAATTGTACTAAAAGTAGTTTGAGATACAAAAAGTAGTTTGAGATACTTTTAGTACAACATACTTTGCTTCCCACCACTGACTGTGTGGCTGTAAAGGGAAACAGGCTTGTTAAATACAAAGCTTGTGACCTCTCTCTTGATTTGCATACTCAAATCACTAACAGCCAGCACATTGAATTTTACTCTGTTCTCAGCTGGGAAAATGTACGGTACAACATCAACAGAAGAAACTCCAATATTATTACTCGGAGATCAGCAGTTTTCACTTCTCCATCAAAGCAGCTCACTTCCTTCAGTGAGAGACAGACTGGAGACCATGAAGAGGAGGACAGCAGGAGATCATTGCACAGCTGGGTTTTGTTTCTCAGTAGAGCAGTACCTATCACACAGCTGCTTGGGACTTTCTTGTGGTTCACGGGGAATCTGGCTCCAGACTAAGAGTCGTCTGGTCTGCCCATCTGAGATGACATGGCAAGTAATACTCGCATGACTGTCTTTATTTCCTTCCTTCTATTAGTCTGTTCACATCGGCATTCTTCAGGAGCACGTCATTGGTGTGTTGCTGATGGCAGCCATAGTAGTCCCTTCTCTTTGGGTATGTGGATGTCATTTGAGTTGTTTTTTAGTGATTAGCAATTAAGTAGAGGACTGAGATGTTAGTATTCCCATTGTTTAGACCCTGAGTGTGCCTGTGTGTGTGTTTTGTGTCTCTAGAAATGGCCCCAGTTGACAGGAGTACGCTATGCAGACGAGTTCTCTGCCATGAAACCATCCAGGACTCCTCTGACCAGTGACAAACCAAAGGAATTGGAAGGTAACGCTCTCTTTTATTTAATTTCTTTCGACAATGATCTTTGTATCAAGCAAGGGGATGGTCTTATTTAAAGAGATTCATCTGGTTCCACATCATTTCTCTTCCATATCTGTCTTTCAGGGTATGAGCTGCTTTTTATGAGCTGTTTAAAAAGTTATGCTACCACTAATGTACTGCTACATCCTTATAAACGCTTCATTACGGCAGGAGGGGGGAATTGTTTGTTGAGAACTTCTGCCAAGACACAACCCAGTAACCAGAACAAATGTTGAAATCTGACGTATCTGCAAACCACCGATGTGTTGGATGTCAGCATTTTTGATTCAGAAATATGTTGAATGTTCATTGAGACACATGACAACCGGTGTTGTAATCACAATAGCTGTTTTGAACACTTTAAGAACACTATGGTTAAGGTTAGGCACCAAAACCACTTGTTTAAAGTTAGGTAAGAAGAGGCAACAGTAGAAACATTTATTCCAGACGTAATTCCCAATAACCGGAAGCGAACCTGATCTCCCAGTTTAAAGTCCTTGTTTGGTTGGTGGAGGTTCCCCTCCACTCTGCACTCAGATCAATGTATTTGTGGTTTGTAGAAATATTAAATGCCAGCATTTTTCCTGGTGACTGGGCTACATGGCTGCAATGATACTCTTCTTTTTCCTCAAGCAGAGATAGAATTCTTCTGAGCATGTGCAGAACAAGTGTCTTAACTTTACCGTAGCTTGTTGCTGATTGGAGGAACTTAGTGTGTTACTATTGCTCACGGTCTCCCCTATAATTGGGACCATTTGTCATTGATCATTATATATGAGCTGATTATTTTCTCTTATGAGAAAACTCAGTCTTCAGTGTGCCTTTACTGCATTATAGTCTCATCCAAACTCTTAAACTGCAGCATTTATTTGCTATATCACATCCACTACAACCCATCCAAAGTGAGCAGGAACAAGAACATCACACAAACCATACCAGTGAGTGCTGTGGCTTTGATTAAACAGATTGCTGAGTGACTGAGTAGTGTAGCATTTCCCCTCAGACTATAAATCTTTGCTTGAAACAGTCAAGAACTACTAAATATGAGTTTTTGGCCATTTTAAACACATGTCCACACAAATGTATCATTACATCTGCAATGGTTTAGATAATAAAAACTACTTGGCCACTTGCTCTCCATCAAACATTTAATGGTGCGAATAATGTCAGTTAGATCAAATATATTGATCTGAGGTTGTACTTTAGGTACAGAAGAGACCATAATCAAATCTTCATGAGCAAACAGCTGGAGGGATTGTGAAGACTGTGGAGCGATGCGGGTGCCAATGTAAAGAAATGGGTGACAAGACAGAGGACACACAGCCAGACATATTTATAGACGGTGAGAAATTGATACTGAGAGTGAGCAGTAGAAGGCAGAGAGACAGATAGCAAAGCAGAGAGGGTGTGTGTGTGTGTGTGTGTGTGTGTGTGTGTGAGAGAGAGAGAGAGAGAGAGAGAGAGAGAGCGAGAGACAGAAAGAGAGTGGGCAGGGCTCTAGGTATGTGAGAACAACAGCACGCCGGGCCAGTGGGACAGACAGGGGGAGTGAGACGGAAGAAAGGAGGGGAGGAAGAGGAGAGTGTGTGGTTAAGTGCTTGTAAGTGTGTATGTGTGTTTGTGTGTGTGTGTGTGTGTAATCAGACGGAGACAGTGTCCAAGCAAGACAGTGAGCCGGGGAGAGAGATGCTCGCAGAGGATGAGGAGTAACAGGGCGAGGCAGCAGCGAGAGCCTCTGAGTGTGTGAGTGTGTGTGAGGAACAGTGTGTGAACAGAGGGATGCAGTCATGTCTCTGTGAGAGGGAGCAGCACAGCAACGGTAACCATGCTAAGCCCCAAGATAAAACAGGCACGCCGGGGTAAGCACAGTCCCTCCTCCCCTTTCTCCATCCCTCCATCTCTTTTCCTCTCTTTTCTCTCTCTCTCTGCAGTCCGTTCCTTTCTCTCGCTGTCTCTGCAGAGCTCCGTTTGTCCTGCTGTCTTTGTAATAATGCAACATCAATATTGTTGTCAGAGCTTTCATTGATAATGACATCAAAAATGTGGCACAGCGCCATATTAGTAGCACCGGTGTCATTCTGCATCCTTTTGACTATTGTTTCCAGCAGTGACCTGAGTTTTCTTGCATGATCTGAAGTGTTGAGGCTTTATCTTCTGTGTCCAATGAGAGTTATCAGGCTCTACTACGGAGTGATGTAATCCCTCTCGTCTCTTCATTACACCATCCTCATTCCTAGAAGATTTGATCCTGATGGAGATAATGTGGGTTGTAGTAAACATGGCTGCTGGAAGGATAATCCTCCCTCCAACAATGGTCTGCATCCTGACATGTTCACACCTGAGCACATGACTCCGTCTCTATTTGTTCTGGATTTATTGGGTTTTCGGTTGGCGTGGTTTTGACAGGTGACTCTAGATCAGAGGTGTTGAAAGGAATGCACAGCTCTCCGCTCGTGTAAATCACAACAGCTGACTGTCAAACATAGTTCCTCTAACGCCGGGTAAAACCCACTTGTGACCGCTAAAGTCGGAACGCCATATACAGAACATGCCTCTCACATGACTGTGTGAAGATGAATAAGGAAGCTGTAAATCACAGGAACAACTCCTGGCACTGAGATTACCATGATGCAGGGTATAAATACATGCTGTTGCTACAGACAACCAGCATACGCTGTCTCAGGTGGCTCTGAGAGTTGTGACAGTTGCCAACTTATCTCAGGGAAATGGACTAGCATTGCTTTTTAAGATTAGCCACACAATCGCTGTCTCACTATCTATCTATATACATAGATAGTGAAGATATATATATATATATATATATATATATATATATTTAATTTTCATTTTATTCCATTTTCATTGTGATGTATTTGGAAGAGATTGATTAATAAGCACTTTATAAACACTTTATGGAAAGAGGTAAAACAATTTTATTCCAATGATGAGCAACCATGTAGATACAGATATAGATAGATATAGATATAGATATGTTTCATTTTCATTTTTTTAAAACCCATTTACTTTTACCCTGTTGCTTTGCTTTTTTTTTCCTCCAAAGGGCCAAGCTGTCAATTAACAGGCTTTATATATTTATATATAAATAAAACTATATATATATATATATATATATATATATATATATATAATTATTATTATTATATTATATTACATATTTTTGCTTAACTTATTCAACTGTTAATTACTATTTCTATTTAGTATTTTTTTAGTCCTGTTTATATTTCCACATTTATTTTCTTATTCTCCTACAGACTTCTTTTTTATGGTATTCCTATGACTCCTATATGTATAAAAATGGACATAACACAGCGTTATATTGTCTCGCTGCAGCTTCAAGAACCGTGTATGTGTGTCTTTAGTCAGGGTTGTTGCTTCATTTCTCCTCTGGCAGCCGTCTTATCCTTGACCAGCAGTAAAAGTTAGACCATAAAAGATGATGGGAAGGAGAAGTGCCTCTTCTTTCTCCTTCATAACCACAGTTGGAGAGTGCAGTATCCACTTCACTTTGCTTGCCACGTTTTGTACGCTTGCCATCTCTCATTTGCTGTAATGGTATTCTCCTTTGATTAGATTCCCAGCTCTGCTCTCCTCTGACCCTTTTATGCAGCATCATACAGCATCACTGAGCTGGATCTGCACTCAGAGGCTCAGATAGCGGAGCAGAATCCTAAAGCAGATAAGCAGTGTCGAGTATTACCGGAAGTTGTTGGTAAAACTCTGAGTAATCACATGTGGTTGAGGCTCATTATCTGTGTGGCTTTAGCTGAGAAATCACCCTTTTTTTAAGAATTATTCCTTCACTTTACATATTAGTACAGCATATACAAAACATAAAAACATTCTAATAGATTAAACTAAACAACAGTAAATAAAGTCATTTCAATTTGCTCCACTGCAAACAAACATAACAACAAAATGCTACAGTAATGCATCTTTAATAATTAATACACTATAATGTTACACCAATTGGGGCCATTTTCATACGCAAGGAGAACTTTCACTTTAAATACTTCAGTGGGGGAATGTAAATAAGTACATTTACTCAGGTACTGTACTTATCACATTTGAGGCACCGTTCTTGTATTTAAGTATTTTTAAATTTATGGTATTTTTTTATATTTCTACTAAACTACAATTCAAAGGTTAATACTGTACTTTTTACTTCGCTACTTTTACTTTACAGAGATTTTAATTAGTTTATTTACAGATTAAGATTACCTTAAATCTAAAATATTGATAACACTTTCTATGAAGACCACATCTGCAGCGCATTATGAAGGCATACTTTTAAATCTCTGCATTGTTTCTCAAAATGTTGGCATTTCACACAACACTTTTATCACTTATAATCATGATGAAGGATAAATTATTTTAAATGCATGAAAATGCACGAGTCTTTACTCATCACTAAAAATTAAACATTATGATAAAGCATGATTTAATGTAGATGCATCAATATATATACTTCATTTTACTGAACACATACAGTGATAACTTTGAATACTGCATGGACTGTTGTAGTTGAGGTATGTGTAGGTAGTCATAAAGTATTAAAAGCACCATCAGTCAACCTGTGTGTTTATAACTCAAGAGCATCCATAAGAAATCATTATAAGTAGTCTATTATGAGTCTATAATGTCTTATGAGCTATAATATTTCTTTACTGTTCATATAGTGCATCAGAAAGCATTATGTATGTTTATGAGTGTAGTTATGAAGCATTATAAATGCATTATAATAACTATAAATGTCCATATAATGCACCATGGATGGGTTCTTCATAGAAAGAAAAATATTATGCACTGTAATAGCTGTAGTTAAAATTAGCTCATCCTCCAAGTACAACAGTAATACTGCTTACACATCAGTATATGACTCAATATGTAATCACAGGAGCCATTTTTCTTCATTATTAGTACTATCTTTTCTCTGATAACGTTTATTTCAACTTGTACTGTAATGGAGTATTTTCATGGTGTAACACTGCAAAGGTTGTAATTGAATTATCTGAATATGGTTACCATCACAGATTATCACTAACGAGCGTGTTCAAAATAATAGCAGTCCAATGTGACTAACCAGATTAATCCATGTTTTTAGTATATTTTTTATTGCTACATGGCAAACAAGGTACCATTAGGTGCAGCAGATTCTCAGAAAACCAACAAGACCCAGCATTTGTGATATGCACGCTCTTAAGGCTGTGCAATTGGGCAATTAGTTGAAAGGGATGTGTTAAAAAAAAATAGCAGTGTGGCATTCAATCAGTGAGGTCATCAATTTTGCGAAAAAAAACAGGTGTGAATCAGGTGGCCCCTATTCAAGGATGAAGCCAGCACTTGCTGAACATGCATTTCTCTTTGAAAGCCTGAGGAAAATGGGTCGTTCAAGACATTGTTCAGAAGAACAGCGTACTTTGATTAAAAAGCTGATTGGAGAGGGTTTTTCAATTGCACAGCCTTAAGAGTGTGAATATCACAAATGATGGGTCTTGTTGGTTTTCTGAGAATCTACTGCACGTACTGGTACCTTGTTTGCCATATAGCAATAAAAAATATACTAGAAACATGGATTAATCTGGTTAGTCACGTTGGACTGCTATTATTTTGAACACTGCTGTAAGTGTATTGAATATGAGTTAATGCACTTTGAGTAACATTATTTCCTGAAAAGACAGCATTTGATCCTTGTACTCTAACATTTCTTTGCTGACATTAGTTTAAAAAAAATCACTTCCTCTCTGAGATTTCCTGCCTCGTTTTTTTTTTTTTTAAAGAAGTACACGAGAAGACATGGCCGCTGTATTTATAGATCCTGCTCTGCTAGCTGCCAGCGTACATTTTTGTTAATGACTGTTTCTCTAGTCTTCTCCCTTCCCGGCAATCATGACTCTGCAAATGAAGGGCATCCAGAAAGGGGAGAAATGAAATGAAGTCCAGACAGGGAGCTGATAAGGGAAAGAGAGAGAGCGGTAAGGGGAGAGAGATTTCAGTCGAGGCCCTTGCAGATACCTTCCCTGCTGTCCTCAGCAGAAAGCAAGATGCAATTAACAGGAAAAAGACGCCATTGATTTCTCTCTCCTCTCCCTCTGCCTTCTGTTATCTCTCTCCCTCTTTCTCTCTCCCCCTGACTCCCCAGGGATCTCTCTACTGTCACTGTTTTTGCTCTGAACCTTTGGCACACCTATGCTAATATATAATCCATGCTTGCAATCAGTCTGTTGCAGTTAAAATGCAACCTGAGCCAAAGCAAAACTCCTCCCTGTACTGCAATGAAATTAGAAAATATATATGTCCTCATTAATATCTTAAACACATAATCAAATGTAGTGGAATATATAGAGTTCATCTTAAAGCAGCAGGTCTTTGCTGCAAAATGGAGGCCATGCCTGGGTAGATTGACTTAAGAGGAAATCTGGATGCACGGTCAAGCCTGTGGGCTTAGCTGTACCCAAGAGAGACTTCTGTGAATAATGATTCAGGATTGTCACTGGGTGAATTATCAGAATAAAAGCAAAACAACAAAAACAGATTCCCAAAATAACATAAATCCTTAGTCTTTATGTAGCGTGCTATTTCTCTCTCTCTCTGTCTCAGCCTTAATCCTGCAAGCTCTCCTTCCCCTCACTTTATCTCTGTGTGTGTCCATGCAGCACGGTCCAAGAGCATGGTGCTTGGAGAGTTGTCTCGGGTCTCCAGGCCCTGCTCTCCTCTGGATCAGGAGAAAACCCTGAAGGCAGGCTGGCTGAAGAGACAGCGGAGCATCATGAAAAACTGGCAGCTGCGTTGGTTTGTCCTGAGGACTGAAGCTCTGTACTTCTACAAGGACCAGGATGAAACCAAGGCACAGGTGACGCTCACAAAATAACACATGCACATATATAAGGCTGATAAAATCTGTTTCCTCAGGAGGCTGTGATGCTGTGTGTTTGAATGTATCTGATTAGTATTTCCCCCAGGGTCAGTCGATCCAGTGTGTGGTCTCCAACTGTAAAAATAGCTCATTGATTCTTAAAATCAGGCAAGAAAACTCTCAAGTCAAATATATATATATATATATATGATTTTTAAAAAGCAAGACAAAAAATATTTTACAAAATTGCGAAGGAAGAGTCGGACATAGGTTATTTTTCTTGCATACACACACACACACAGATATACACGCAAAAGTAAGCATGCATAATACATTTAAAATGACATTTCTTAAAAGTAAAGTTAATTAGATAATAAAAATGTAATGTACTTTTTGTTGAAACAACTGATCCAATGTCTGCAACAAGGGATATGTAATATAAATATAGAAATAAATAAGATACTTGAGAAAAAAATCTTTTTGATATACATCCTAAGTACTAATTAAAATATTAAAACCTTTTCTCTTCCGGCTGTCAGGGGATTCATCTCCACACTGTCCATTAAAGCGTTAGTGTGTTGTTATTGCCTTGACACACACTGATAATGGGGTAACTAGCTGCCCTGTGGTTCTGCTGTAAGCACTTAGTAGGTGACCTTTGACCCTTTCTATGTTGGAAGGATTAGAAATGCACAGTACAGGAAGCGCCAGAGGGATAAATAGATGAAGAGATGTTTCCCTGAGTCATCCCTCCCTCCATCATCATTACCTCTCTCTGTTGGATGGCTGCCCAGAGCTCGCTGTACTCAGAACTCTATAATGTTTAACATGCACTGCGCGTCCAAGTCCAGAACCACTAATTGATTTCTTGTTTGGCCCTTGAATACCGTTGATACAGGTGTTTCCCTCAGTGCTGCCAGTCTGTCAGTCAGTCTGTCTCTCTGCCTGCCTCACACCTTCCTCTCCTTTCTCCTGCAGGGTTGTATTCCTCTTCAGGGCAGTCAGGTCAATGAGCTGCCTGCCAATCAGGACGAGCCTGGACGTCACCCTTTTGAAATCGTTCCAGGTGAGTTGGCACGGTGACAGCTCTGCGTGTAAGAAAGTCAGTAAGTAAGTAAGTCGTGTTAAAGTGCGGAACCATCTGTTTACAGGGTGTCAAATCCTGTCCTGCCCCGCTATCTTGTCTGTCATTTTTATTGTGACTTTTTTTTTTTAAATGCTATATAAATATAGTCTATTATTATTACCTTTCTTACATAGGAGAAAGACACAGACTTTCTGATGGCGTTCCCCCTTTTTTGTTGTTTTGTGTCCAAGTATTTGCAATCCATCCTTTTGTTGTTTGGGTTAGGGTTTTTGCTTGTCTCTTTGGTATTTTTGTGTCTCTTTGAGGTTGTATTATGTCTCTTTGAGGTCTTTCTGCACCTCTTTGTGGTTGTTGTGTGTGTTTTTTTAGTCACTTTGTTCCTTTTGGGTGATTTTGTGACTTTTTTGTGGTTGTTTTGGCCCATTTTGAAGTCATTTTAAGCGTCTTTGCAGGTGTTTTGTGGCCCTTTCTAGTCATTCTAGCCAGTCTCTTTGTGGTTATTTTGTGTATCTTTGTGGTCTCTTTGTGTCTGCAGCTGGGGGGGTTTCATGTCTCTTTGTAGTTTTTTTAGTCATGTTATAGTTCTTTGTGGTCATTTTGCATCGATTCTGGGTCAGTATGTGTCTCTTCAAGTGACATTTTGCAGGTGTGCCTGGTAGGCCCGCTCAGTAATCCATTTATGGTAACATTTAATCCTGAAGTATGATGAATTACAAATAATAGAATTTTCAACTACAAAACTGAGTTTAAATTAAATTCTAAGTTTTGAGTTTTTAGGGTTCAGAAGGTGATGAAACTTCAAATCATTCAATATCAGTGCATGTACCAAAACCACTAGACCATTAACACAATGTCAGGTTGCTGTAAATCACGGAAGTGTTTCTTTGTGTTGCTTGAAGTTATGATCATACTGTAAATACAGCATGTCATATCCTCTGTGTAAACCTTGTCAGCCCACAATCAAAGTGACGAATGGAAAATAGAAGTAAATCAATAGCTACATATGAGTCACAGGCCGTAACGCATGCATGAAATATGCAGAAAAGCAGAGAGGATGTGATTGCCACGGCCATGTGTCTGAGCGTTCAACAACGGTTTCATTCATTTCTAGTCTTGACAGCGTGGGGTTGGCATGATTACTGTCAGAACAGTGGACAGTATGTACAGTAGATAGATCAGAGAAAGAAAGAAAGAAAGAAAGAAAGAAAGAAAGAAAGAAATCTGTGATTATGAAGCTTTGATGATAGTGCCTTTGTATGACCCTCATGGAAGGATATCTTGGGTCATATTAACATAGATATTGCAAACATCCATTCTACATAAGGGCCGCCAGTGCTCAGTTGTAGCCTCTACTTTCCACTGGTGGTACAAGTTCAACATGGGCCATTACTGCAGCAGGTTGGCTCACACTCTGACAGATGAGGTTTCCAATAATGATGGTAGTAAGTACATTTTTTCAGCTTGAAAGCTTGGAGGATGTGTTGAGGTACTTCTGAAAGCACATTGAACCGCTCCCTCTCTGGCTTTCTGTGTTGCCGGCATTGTCAAGGTCTTTGTTTATTGTATTAAAAGTCCTACAGCACAAAAACAACTGGGACATTTTCACTCTGCACGTCTGACAACACTGACATGTCAGCTGTGTCTGTTCTGTTGCATCATGGTAGATGTGGTTATAAAAAGTACTGAAACATAAACTTAAACATTAAGTCAAAAAAATCTAAAAAGTTTCAGCAAACACCTGGATACTAGACACTGGAATAGACACTATTTTATTAATAACTTACGTTAAAAATGAGGAGCAAACTATGTAATAACTCCTCTGTTTTAATGTTTTTTTTGTTTTTTTTTTTATCTTTGGTGGTTAACCTTGCACCAGCTTCACACTCAGAGGAGAGGCACTGCTGGTTTTTTTTATACATACACACATATACAACACATTACCTGTGTTTAGAATTACATGAGCGTCAGCATATTTAACAGCTACTGCAGGGCTGCATTCAGAAGTGTTAAATGGAACAGACTGCATCTTTATTAGATGTGGTCACATGTGCACTGTGGGTGTAAAATCATTTGGTTGCTGCAGTAATTGTGTTTGTTTCTGTATGTGGCCTTTCTGTGTTTATGCATGTTTGTGTGCTTGTGTGTGTGCGCGCTCACATAATGTACTTTTACAGTGTTACCACATGTTTTAACTCGTTTACTATGGAAGGACATTGACAGGGGGCTACCTGAGTCAATATTGTATTGATTCTTCAGGAAGCAAATTTGCAATACTGCAATATTACAATTTGATATTAATCTATGGTTATTTTTTTAGATATTTAACTATTTAGAACGGCTTATTTTTACATGCAGTGATGTTCTGTTACATGAATATTCCCCCATCCCAAGCTTTTTTCCATCCCGTACCTCAGGCCACAGGCAGCAACTGGTTTCATATCATTCCACAACATCATAATTATCTACGCAACCACTTAGTGCACAATATAGTGCTTTGAGCGCACGAAATGGCATCTCGTGTGATAGAAGTACAACCACGTGTGCACAAGTTAGTAGATCGTGGCTACGTTCCCTCAATTGAAGTAATTTGTTCCCTTGTTCCCTTGTCGGATGGCCTACGGATTGTTAGAAATGTTACAATAAGTTAATCATGCTTTGAAGAAAAACTAGAAAAAAAATGTTGTATCGACTTACCTACAAAGAGGGAGCAAAATACTCAAAACAAGGGAACAAATTGTTCAAACGTGGCCATGATATAGTACTTCGAACACACAAGATGCTATTTCATGCCCTTGAGGTCCCTAAAGGGCTCGGTTAAAATCCACTTGGTAGGTCTGAAAAAAGGATGACATCCTGACGAAAATTGTCTGCAAGCCAATTTCAATCCAACGTAATGGGGACCAATGGCTGCCTATGTGTTAATAAAAACACATTCAGAGATCTAAAACACAGTGATGTGCTTCAGAAAATGCAAACTATATGCAATTTGAAGTAAATGGGGTAAAACATGCAACTACACTGGTGTGGTGTAATGTGAGATAGTGTCTGGTGTCACTTTGTAGAGAAAGTGTGTGTCAGTGAAATAACAGTAGAGAAGACAAAGGGGAGGAAAAGGTCCTGGACAGAAAGACAAAAGAGACGTAGTGCAGTTGCTGGTGTCCATGGGGAAAACTTCTCTTTCTGGGTCATTTTTCTCACACACAACACACTATGCACCACAGTGCAGGACTGAATGCAGGTACCTACTCCACTTACACTTACTCGTGTTCATAAGAAGGTTTTCAGTAGAAAATGTAAGAACATTTTATGAATGGATCCCTTGATGCTTTTATCTCCATCTGCAACTGAGTAGCGCTTACATCTTTTCAAAAGCAAACGATTGCAAAGTCACATAAAGAGAGAGAATTGTAATCAAAGCTAAACTGAAATAAACTAAAATGTCAAACTAAAATGTCAAACGGGGTGGTATCACACTGTGTGCAGCCAGAGGAAGGAGAGACAGGTTGGTAGAGCTGCATGGCTGCCTCTTTGTACTTTACAGGGGTGCTGGAGCTGATAAGGTTATTGGAAACACTGATAGTTCCAGTTGGCAGAACAGACTGATTCAGTTTAGGTGATCAGCAAAGCGTTTTTAAAAGTGGTACCAGTTCTGTGTGTGATTTGAAATATTTGAAGCACGGTGGCTTTGAAATGTGTTAATCATTCTGTCCTATTGATCCAGAAAGTCATGAAATATGTTTGTGTTCTCAGGGGGGGCTGGAGAAAAGGATCGAACTGGCATAAGCCACGAATCTTTCCTGCTGATGGCCAACTCTCAGAGTGACATGGAGGAATGGGTCAGAGCAATACGTAGAGTCATATGGGCTCCACTTGGAGGAGGTGTGATCCCTAAACATATGCATACACAAAAACATAAAAAATGTCTGCACACATCACTGTTTATGTAATAAAGCACATTGTTAGTTGCTTTAAAGAGGGGACTCAAACCTCTCGGGTACATTCTGATGTTTATTTTCTGTCAGGTGTCTTTGGGCAGCACCTGGAGGAGACAATGTTGTACGAGAACCAGTGTGGCCCTCAGCGACTGGTCCCCGTGCTGGTCGAACAGTGTGTGTGTTTCATACGTGAACACGGGCTGGAGGAGGAGGGCCTTTTCAGGGCCCCAGGACAGACCAATCATGTTCGAGAGCTGCAGGATGCCTTTGACCGTGGCGAGAAGCCAGTGTTTGACAGGTGACGCAATGGGCGGGGGCATTTTATCTATAGCAACGTGCCAAGTTATAATCTATACTGGAAAGCATTCTTTACTGTATATCATCTCTCATCTCTTACAGTACCACAGATGTCCACACAGTGGCATCGCTGCTAAAGCTCTACATACGGGAGCTGCCAGAGCCTATAATCCCATTCTCCAAATACACACAGTTTCTCTCTTGTGCTCAGCTTCTTACCAAGGACAAAGCGATGGTAATGACATGTCTGCTTAAAGGTATACTATGCAGGATTTCCCCAGAAGCACAATATACAGACTGATACAAAAGCCAGCCCTCTTAATCCTCACTGATGACTCACTAGAAGTGTGGGGTAGCGTCTGTATCTGCAGAGAACCTGCCGTCTGCCTGTATTTCTCTCTTTGCTGTGCTCATGGCTTTTCTTGGTGTCACCCCTTGGGCATGAGGCTACAGAAATGGTGGACGTTGCACTGCAATAACTCGAACATGTAACAAGATCTCCAACCTAAACGACAGAGTAGGTTGTTTCTCAATACCACCCATAAAGACCTATAAGACCATTTGTCAAACGGTCCATATGAGTGTTTCACTGTTTGCTGTACAGAGTGGAGTGTTCTAAAAATAACGCACACGTCATTATACATACACGTAAAGTTCACAGTTGTAAAAAAAAAAAAAAAGCTGCATGTTTCATTAAATTTAAACTACAAAACCACTGATCTATGTTTGGGCGATGATTGTCTGTGGGACAAAAGCCCCTCTCCTCTGATTGGCTGTGGGATCAGATCTTAGATTAACACCCGCCTTTTGCTCCATAGACTGAATGCACAGATAGTTCTGCACCAAATACCTCAGTGGAGGAGCGATTTGTGATTTGTAGTTGAAGGAAACAGAATCTGTGACTCATGGGGAAGATTTGAGCATTGATTTGTGTTTCAAAAGAACACAAATATTTTTGTGAGGAATTATTTCATATACATTGAGCATTTATTGCACAAGTTCACATTCAGATTTACACATATTCAAATTTTGTCCACAACTTCACATTGTTTGATACAGGTACACAAATGTGTTTTGCACCAAATATACTACAACAATAGGAGCAAAAATGAGCGTGTTTGTTGTATTTGTGGAGAAAAAAAAATCTACAAGTACACAACTCATAGAGTATGTGACTTCAAATTTACTGATACGCATACACAATCACTGTACACAACTACAACTTCCACTGTTGGAGGTGCTCAAATCTTTTGCACCAATAATACCTTCATAGAGAACAGTCTGCAACATGACAGGGCAAAAGCCAAAACAGACAAAACTCATTCCAAATCAATAGTAAATCTGGGGTTTGCATTTGAGTTTGAGTGTTGTGCAATAATTCCTGCATAGTATGCCTTTAATACTTTACTAATATATTTCCAAACTCTTGCCTTTGCAATAACATGTCTTATTTTTCTCCAAGGGTATCATAGAGCTAGGCAAACAGGTGAAATCTCTTCCTCAGGTCAACTACAACCTCCTCACATACATCTGCAAGTAAGTGCGTATACACTGTATATCAGTAGTTGTTACGCTCACTGACGACACTATGATGGGTTTCATTGTTGCTGCTATGTCCCATTCACTGTTTGATGATTGAGGATTTGTCAGCCTGTCATACAAAAAAATAATGTTACACCCACATCCTCGTCGGCAGGGGAAGTGACATCACATTGATTGACTCTGAGTGTGTATAATTACATGTCTTCTCTGCCGTCTGCTTCTATTTAAATACCATCAGCTGAACCCACTCACCAGTTATGACTCAGTCCTCCTCTTCATTAGCCTGAATTTTACCAAATGAAAAAGAACAAGGTTTCTGTCAGCCAATGCTGATGAGGTTACATAATATGTGGAAATAAGTCCTGCTGTTGATTATTTCCGGTTTCTCAGGTTTCTGGATGAGGTCCAATCTCACTCCAATGAGAATAAGATGAGTGTTCAGAATCTGGCCACTGTGTTTGGACCCAATATCCTTCGGCCCAGGGTGGAGGATCCAGTTACCATGATGGAGGGTAGGAGATGCTGTCAACACATGATGACGGGTGACACATTAAGGGAAAAGCCTGAATAAATGAGTAGAAAAACACAACAAATGCAGATGCTTTGCTACAGGTGTACTGCATTATGCATAACAATAATGAGAATCATATGCTATGGCTACAAACACATGCATGCATGTGCAAACCGAGTCACAGCTATTGCGAATTACCACTTGTTTCTTTAATTTGTCACCCGTCTGTATGTTAACCTGCAGCACAATTTGTGTCACAAACAATGGGCCTCATTCACCAATATCTTCTTAAGAATCTTCTTAGATTCTTTATTAAGTCCTTCTTAAGAAGATTTCTAAGAAGACCCTACGTCAGATTCATCAACGTGTTCTTAAGCCGCTGAATTGTTCGCAGCCGTGTTCTTAAATTGGTGATAAGTTGGCCATCTCCTCATTAATTGAGCGGGCGTGCCAGGTGAGTTTAATTAACATAGGATTAGCATAGGTAACCGCCCATTAATGCCCATAAAAAGGACTGCAGGGCCGTGTGTAGACGCCACACAAAGGAAACAGCAACAGAATGCCTAAAGCAAAGCGTAAATCCGTTGGAGCACAGGTAAAAAGAAAAAAAACTTTAGCAGTTCAGAACTATATATATTTAAAATGTGTGCCCTGTAAGGCAGGAGTTTACCATAGTGTGTAAGCTCAAAATATGTCTTTAGTATTGGACTGAGGGGTTGCAAGCTTGGCTTGATTTTATTTTTTTATTTTTTTTATCACAGATGAAGTCCCATAGAGCCAACTTGCAACAGAACCAGAACTGACAGAGCCCTCGGGCAGCAGCAATATATATGCCATTGTTTTGTACACCGTGGATGGAGAAATGCCACCTATAAATAGGGTGCTATCACTAATGGGCGGCATGATTTCCAATTCACTTGATTCATGTTAAAGCGTTGGCACATTTAATTTAATTAAAAGGAAAAATGAAAAAAAAAATGAAATGAATAAATAAATACATAAATATGACAGAAATTTCACTGTTATTTATTTTATTGAACTTAACAAAAGAAGACAACACAACCATGCCAACATGTCAGCACTGAAATGTGCTTAAGAGTACTCCTGAGTGTTCGTAGGATTTGTTCTTACCTAAGAAAAATCCTGGATAAGAAAAAAATTCATGAACGCCACAATCTTCGTAAAATCTTCGTAATAAGGAGTTAAGAACAAATTTGTTCTTAAGAACGGTTCGTGAATGAGGCCCAATGTTCCAATCAATATGTTCAATAATGTCATTAAACATTTTTAGCAGGTATATACTCATGTGTCCATGTTTTTGTCATTATTAACAGGAAGTTCACAGGTGCAGCACCTCATGACTGTGCTGATCAGTGAACACACCCGACTTTACCAACGGGAGGAGCCAGAAACTGACGCCAAGATTCCCCTGCAGCAACAGCTGAGTCCTGGCCAACGCGGCAAAGTAGAATGGCTCCCACAAGAAGACGCCAACACCCCACCCTCCAAAACCCCGAAAGAGGAACCCCGGTCTTCCACCCCTACTACAGAAAGTAAGCCGACTGCACCGAGCCCTATTACAACAACGTCAGAGAAAGGTGAGGATAGTGAGACTGAAGGGAAGGTCAAAGGTAAGACAGAAGAGAAAATGGATGGAAAAGAAGACAGCAAAAGTGAAGGGAAAGGTGAAAGTGAAGTAGCTGTGAGCCCCAGTAAACAGTCTAAAGCCCTTCCCTCCTGGAGGAGCTCCTTCAAAGGTGGTGGTGCAGCATCTGGGGGACCGAGGGGCAAAATAGGGGGGTCAGCAGGAGATGTGTCAGCAGCTGCTGGGAGCAACTGGCTGATGAATGGCCTGTCGTCCCTCCGAGTTCACCGGCGCACCACCTCATCTGGTGAAAGACTCAAAGACTCTTCTCTAAAGGATTCAACCCTCTCCCTTAAAGAGACTACTCTTCCACTAAAGGACTCACAGAGAGACTCTGATGAAGACTCCTCTCAAATGCCCCTGTCTAACAGAGTCCTTCTCCAATCCCACAGACTGTCTGCCTATGACAACGTAGCCCCCTCCAGTCTCAGCCTGCCTGCTGACACCTCCTCCATCTGGACGTCCTTTGAGATCTCTCTGGCCGAGCCGGAGGGAAGTGAAAAGGCGGTAAAATTAGGGCAGGGTCAAGAGAAATCCACAGAGGTGAGGGACAGTACAAGTACTCTGGATCACAGTGCAAGCGGCACTGAGGATGATCTCACAGGAACAAATGAAGGTCTCAGCAACATGCTGACTGAGCTCAAACAGGAGCTGAAGAAACAGAGGACGAGCTACGAAACCTGCATTCGCAAGTGAGAATGAGTCACTTCCTGTCAAGTAACCACTGGTGGAGGAAGTATTCAGCTCTGTTATGTTAATAAAGTAAAGGACCAAACAGTTAAAATACTCTGATATATTTAAAAGTTATACATTGAAATAATAAGGAAGGATGAGTAAGTATAATCAAGAAAATTTACTCTAAGTCTTGAACGTAAAAGTACTCAAATCAGAAAAATGTTATCGTATGCATGTGTCATTAGGTATTTAAGTGCTTGTTTTGTGATTTTCTTTTTATACAATCATGTAGTTCTAAACCACTTTGGCATAAACCTAGTTTTTTAAAGCGCTTCATGAGCAAATTTGGCCTTGACCATAAAGTTATTGTCAGATAAATGTAAGTACATATTCAATATTATAGTAAGTTACTTTAAGTATAATGTAACATAAAATTTAAATATTCAAGTACTCAAATTAAAGTACATTAATTGAGTAAATCGATTCAGCTTTACTCCACCACTGTAATTAACCAATTCAAACAGCATAAGTTATTTATAACCTCTTCTTCTATTTTTTGAGGTTGGAGGAATCCTGTTCTAAGTACCAGGCCCAGGTAAACTGCCTCGAGGAGGAGCTGGACCAGGAGAAGAAGAAGTTCCAAATGCTGGAGATCCGACTCAGGAACTCGGAGCGGGCACATCAAGACGCAGAGAACCGCAACATTCTCCTCCA
Organism: Centropristis striata; assembly: GCF_030273125.1. Lineage (NCBI taxonomy): Eukaryota > Metazoa > Chordata > Actinopteri > Perciformes > Serranidae > Centropristis > Centropristis striata. The sequence goes on from NC_081536.1 coordinate 12,237,090, forward strand.
GAAGGAGATGGAGGAGTTCTTCAAAACGCTTGGAGATCTGACCACAGGGGCAACACGGACCAACTAGACCACACCAACCTGCCTTCATCTGGTCCATAAGAGGAGGAGGAGCAGGATTACTGGGAAGACCAGCCAGCCCCAAAGCTTTGAAGACCAAATACCTCTAGTGCAGTACTACTTGCCATCGTGTCCTCTTTAGTACAGCCGTCTTGTGCCTACACTTACCAGTGCCGGTGCCAAACGAGAACTCCTATGGACCAAGCAAGCATTTACCATTCCACAAAATCCCTTACTATTATACACCATAGGTCATGTAGCTTATTATTTATTGACTTAACTTCCTCTGAGGACAGATAAAGCCTTATTGATGATATGAGGTACAGTCTTCACCCTGCTCATTTCCATGTAGAACTCCTCTTGTAAGAAATGTTAAAAGAAAAAACGATGTGACACATTAAAATTCAACTCTTTTATTTGCTGGAGTTGAAGGTAGACAGTTTCCATTTCTGATGTATATAATTGGTCTGTTAGTGAGGCAATTTCAGATCCAAAGGCTAAACTTCACACCTGATCAAAACACACACAACAGGTTAACTCTTTGCTGTCAGTGTTTGTTCGAACCATCAGAAGACTGCAGCATCGTCCCAGTAATACTCAGTGGCTTTCCCGTCTTTCCTCTAAATGTACCTGCACTAAAACCAGAGAAATCTCATGCGTATTCTACTCTATCTTTTCTATTTTAGAGGAGATGGAGGAGAGGAATAACAAACAGAGGAAGCCACAGATCAGATGTGGCACAGAACGGGTCAGGACATGCGTCACAATCCCCAAAGTGCATTCTGGGAGCTGATGCCAGGGGTTACTGCCTGGAGTGCCCGACCATGAAAAGGGCAAAGGGACAGGTTGGGAATTTGAGCCATCAAATACATCCAAAGGTTACCATGGCAGGTAGCGTTGCCTGTTTCCTGACTTTTAGAAAACATACATCTACAGTAAAATGTACAGATCAAACACTGACTATATTAATCTATGAATTATATTGCACAGAAAACAAAAATGAAACAAAATGCATATAAATAGTACTTCTGAATGAAATGTACATTACATACAATAGACGCCTCCTAGCTTGAAATAAATAAATAAATAACGCAAATACAGGAAAAAAAAGTGTTTTCGCAGTTCTTTTGAATGACGTGTGCCATGATACTGTATCGTCAAAAACGTGTGTGTGTGTGTGAGGTAGAACTCAGAAAGACGCACCACAGGAGAGAGGAGCGTCTGAAACACAGAGAGGATTAAAAAATCATTGAACTGAGTAAGGGCACTTAAATTAAATATGTTAAATAACAGACAGCTGTGAATAATGTCTGTAAGAACCTGCCAAAAAGGTAAAGTGACTAACTCAGACTCCGTCTCAGATGACAGTCCCCAGATACAGAGCTCATTCTAGCCAGTGGAGTGGCCTATGTTTAATTGTTACAGCGCTAACAGAAGTCACTGGCTCCTCACATTTCTATTCACTTACATTCACCCTGTTCCTCCTCATCCAACAGACCATCGCCTACAAATTACATCTATCTAAACAAGTCAAAGTACAGTCAGTATGCTAGAGTAAAAAAGAAATTCAGTGTCATGGCAATAGACCATTTGCCTGCTTGTCAAGATGCACACAATCAGAGGTGATAATACTAAGTTAATTTGGATACACCAAAGGACGCTTTCTACAAGAAAGATGAGGAACAATATCAAAATAAAATCATTCATTTGCAATTGAATCCAAGATGAAGTGCACTATAATCTACTGTTAAAAAGAGAGTTGGTGTAGATTCATTCAAATGTCCAAAAAAATAATACAAAAATGCCAAATGAACAATTCAAAAATATACTCAACATAATATTGCCGTGCTAACAGTGGTATCTGTGTAGCAGCAGGAGCTAAAAAACAGCGATGTGAAAAGTACACTCAAATCCCTCTCTTTCATGACATACATCACAGATTCACATCAAAACATACTCTGATTCTTTGCAGCAAAAATACAGTAATAATGATACAATTTCAACCCACAATCATTTACAGCAGTTTAGAGGGGAGGGGGAAATAAAACAAACTGTACATTAAAAGCGCAGCTCTACAAACTAACATGAGAAGTTCCATTGGCCTCTCCCGTCACACACTGATGAGGAAAGGTTTGCTTTTGTGTGTGTGTGCGTATGTGTGTGTGTGCGTGTGTATGTGTGCGTTATCTGCAGCAGGCCAGTGCACCGAGAGAGGTGTGGCTGTCCAAGCTGCTGTCTGTTTCAGAGGTCATGGTGGGGTCACTGCTTGGGTCAGTGGGCTCTGTGGACATGGACGAGACATCATTGGCCGAAGAGGAGGAGGAGGACGTGGGCTGAGGGGGGCTGTCGATCACTGCTGCACCTGTGCTGCGAGAAACACACGTCAACGCATAGGTTTCATTGAAATACACAGGATACTGCTAGTGTCTGCTGAGTCACAAATGCAGATGTAAACAGTGCCAAAAATGTCTCAGTAAGCACTGGTTTCATCATTTGCAGGTCAAAAGAAGTGTTTTTTAGAAAAAAATATTGTAGCGATATTACAACAGTATGATGGAAATATCCAGATTTTGCTCTCAAAATATTGCGGTTATATTCTTGGATAGTATTTATTAAAACCCTTGAGATGTGCCAATAAAATAAAATAAATATCAAATATAGAAATGTAGGAGATTATACTGTGAACACAGCAATCAATCTATATGAATTGACACCTTGTTTATTTTACCAGCTGTTCATATTAACTTTAATTGTACGTTTTGATCATGATTATTTAGTTATTATTTTATTAATTTTTCAGGGAGTATATCCAAATTCAAGATCATTACTAACCTTGAAAACATAACAGCTAAAATTAAGCTTTATTAATCTTTTAATCTTTAACGACTTTGTATAAACCTTGTATGAGTATATATATGAATATTTACAGGCAGATTATTCCAATCAGATGGAGCTTAAAAACATAAAGGCTTTCTCAGCTGTAAGTGACAAGAACACAAACAATTTGCTGAAGAGTCTTAAATGATGAGTGGTACAATAAAAAAATATATATATTTTTTTAAAGACAGTGAGGGTAATAAAAATGGATACATTAAGTAGAGAAGTGTCTTTATTCCCCAAAACTCTTATTATGTATTATGTAAATTTCAATACATTACACAAAAATATTGAAATGCTGTTGAAACAACGATTGTACGTAACTTTTTGACCAAATGTATCCCCAGACCTGCCACAGATATCTAGGTTAAACCTGCATATATGAATTATTAAGTGAACTTCATATAAAAATGTTAAAAGTATTAACTTTTTTTTTGCATGATTCCATCATATAGAGTGTCAGAATCATGTGATACAAAACCTTGTGATCACACTTTCATGTTCGCATCAAGCCTCTGATAAACACCCATCATGCGCCTCCACTGATTCACTATTTATCCTTTTCACCTCCTCTCACCTCCCAGTTAAAATGATGACTCACCTAGAGGAGGCGGCTGGCCTCTTATCACTCCATTTCTTGACCACTCCTCCCATTCACTCACTTCCTTGTAAATTAGCCCTATAAATGAAGGAACAAGAAAAGATTAAGCGAGGCAGGAGACACAAGAGAGAAATCATTGATGTGTTTTCTGTGCGGTCACAGTGTATTGCATACTGTACAGTCCAAACAGCATCATGTTTCTAACTTGGACGGGCTGTGCTGGTGTGACCCTTCTAAAAATGAGTGAGGGGTCATTATCACCTGGCAGGGGTTAGGATGAGCTCATCCTGCTGCACAACTGAAAGTGATATTTACTCACAATCTGACGTCCTCTCATGCATCCACAGAATCAGGTTCCCCACAGTGGAAAACACTCACTGAGAGGCTTCGAGGGGGGATTTCAAGTCACGCAACGCACTCGCTGGCAACTACAGTGGAGATACAGAGCTCCTCGGGCAGCAATTCCTGTAACTTACTGACTGCACATTTACTGGCTGTCTCACTGGATTTCATGGTCGACATGGTTTATTTTTGTGCTTCCAATGAATAGAAAATAATCACGTCACCACTGGTGATCTGCTAATCACAGAATCTGACCAACTTACATAACATTTTTTCTATATTTGAAATGTTTTCTTTATTGTGTCACTATTTGTTCTGGTGTTTTGCGGCATGTCTATGGTGAAACCAAAGAGGAATTTCCACTCAGTGGATAATAAAGTTTTCGTAATCGTAATTGTAATAATTTCGTATCTATTTCATTGGAAGCACACCTAATTTGCAGAACAGGGAATGCAAGTATAGTTCATTGATGTTATAATGATGAGTTGTTGCATATTCATATTAGATGTTAAATTAACCAGCTTGTTTGGTAGCAACTTGAAATTAGGGTTAAGGTTCTTCTACCCTTATACAGGTCATTTCATATCTCCAATAACGATATTATATCAAATGTACTTCATACTTCATAGGATCAACACATAAAGCACCATTCAAATTACGGAAATGTTGCTGTAACGCAGTTTAAGACATTCTTCATACATAAATCACCATATCCTTATGCCTATCCCTACTTGAAACCTAATTTTATCCATCCATCTACATTGACCTTTAACTTGCTATTTTTGTGGTTTAACATTGTGGATACCCATATCAATTTCAAAGTAAATGTATTTTATCGAACTGTTAACTTTTAACATTACTGAATTAAACCTCTTAGGAGAGTCCTGTGCTGCCTCAGGAGCCAGAAGCCAAATAATAAACTGAAAGTGACATTGCAAAGTGTTGCGTGCTGCATTAAGAATCTTAGTATGCTGTCTAACCTTTCCACTCCTCCACGGTATGCTCCCTCTCATCCAGCTGTTTGTCGAGGACCTTTGGAGGCGGCTGAGAAAGAAAAAATGGTGTAAATGGCACATCGGTGGTACGAAAGCGAAGCCAACTTTCCACTTCAAGTGATGTAATTAAAATGTCATGCGACCCATTTAAGAATCATGCACGCCGACGAGCGATCCACTTACCGCTTCCACTTCAGCTGGGTCGTACCAAACGTTAATATAGGGGTGCTGCAGGGCCTCGTCTACAGAGATGCGTTTGGAGGCATCGATCACCAACATCTTGGATAAGAGATCTCGAGCTTGGCTCGCTGAGGGGGGAAATAGATAAGATGCTGTGCTATTAATCACAAGTCTACAAATGGGGTTTGATGAAGGAGTTCTGGATGAGAGAAAACGCTACCTTTTAATTTGTTGTGGTCGGAGTCAGCAGGGAAGAGCACATCTGGGAAGAGTTTCTCAAAGCTGTAGCCTGCATAGCGTGGCCTGTTTTCTACATACGTTCTTACTGACTGATTCAGCTTCATTAGAAAGTCCTGAGATGGAGTGCCGAGCTGCTCAATTACCTTGTTCCACTGGTCGATGTCTGAAGTGTAACGTTAAGGAAACACACAGTATTGACTCCACACACACATAAAGTAATTCTCCATTAGGGCAGGGTGACATTTAACATTCTTTGAAGGTGCAAAAAACACCAACAGCTCTATTTACGTACCTAACACACACACATACTTTGATCACAGGATATAGTGATGCAGCCACTCATTCCTTTCCTCTGCAGCTAACACATAACTATTACAAATACTCTCTGCGACTACTGCCCTTTATCATCTGGTTTGGCTCGACACTCTCACAATACTCGGGTGCAGCAGAGCGATAATGGAGGTCATGTTTGTCGGTTGGAAAATAAAAATGGAAAGCAAAGTGACAGAGGGAAACTCTCAGGATGGTGCTGGATCTCTTCACACAGAATGAAGTGATGACACAGTGATCAATCGATGATGGGGAAGGATACGATCAGTGCCGGGGAACAACACGCTTCCCCTGATCATCTCGGCCACTATGCAGCCGACTGACCATACATCCACTGCAGGTGGACATTTAGATGGCAGGGAGGTGGACATGCAAACAAAATGGTGAGATTAAAAAAAAAAGCACAAACAAAGTGATGCAAAATGCAGAATGGTAGCGTATGATGGTGTGAGTGGAAGGGAAAATGGAGAACATGCAGCATCAGCCAGACATATTTGAGAGAGAGAGATGCAGATACAAATGAAAGCTGACATGTTTACAGCCAGAAAGCTTCAAATCAGGCATGTTATACTGTGCTAAATTAATAATTCCCCATAGCCTGGCACAACATGCCGCATTCAAGCCAAAAATTGGCTAGGGAATGATCTGACAGTCTGCACAGCATGAAGCACAAACACTTTAAAGAGACTGTTAGGATTTACAGCATAAAGAAGAATTTTAAAAGACCCAAGGATACAGTCCCTTCCTGGGAAGAGGATTTTATGGCGAACCATTTCCGCCAGTATGCAGCCCACAGACCATATGTCCACTAGTGAAGTGGAACAACAGTAACCAAAGCAGATAAGAGGTGAGAAGAATGCACAACAACAGGTTAGTTTCACGTAGGAGGCCGGTTAGTGAGCAGTTTGTTACAGCAAAGTCTTATTATGTGCAGGTGCACCATGCAGCTTACACACTGTTATCAGCAACATCTATCTTCAGGTCTCTGTATGTGAGTTAATATGGATCCAACACAATTATTTATTTTATGGTGTATTACAGTGTACCAATGGAAATTAACAAGGTAGAGCTGGGCGATAACTCAAGCTGATCATTTATTGTCTGCAAATACGTCATAAATACTATTTATTTATTGAATAACAAGAAAACATGCTCTATCTGGTATATATCATTATAAAGATGCAAAATGAGCTGTATCTGCATAGAAGAATTGTTAGTAATTATTACTAACCATTGGCTTGGTAGCCCATGCCCAGGATAACCTCTGGTGCTCTGTAGTAGCGTGTAACCACATACGGAGTCATGAGGAGGCCCGTGGCAGCCGTCCGAGCCAAGCCGAAGTCCAGAATCTTCAGTGTGCAATCTGACTTGACAACTATGTTACTGGGCTTGAGATCCTGCAGAGGAACACACAACAGAATTCATGAAAAAAGGAGATCTGCGACATCAAAACCCTCAAGGCAAAGTAGTAAATAATGATGCATTATTATTATTATTATTATTATTAAATGAGCAGAGACTTAAGAATTTGAGTTTATTTTTTCAGTAAAATTAGAGAGCCTGCTTTTACCCAAAAAAGGGAGAGGACATAATGCAAGGGTAAAGTACCCAGGTGTGCTGTTCCCATCTATGTCTTTTTTTTAAAATGTTGTCAATTAGAAATAATGACAAAAATGTGGTTGTGTATTAGCAAATGTAGTTCCATCTTGTCCTGATTTCTCTTTAATATGTTCAAGTAGAGAAGTGGCACGTATGAGAGTGTCTTACACCGTTCAGAGAAAATGGACCCCACATTTCAACATACTGACCAGCAGCACTGGTCAAACATGTGTATGTCATCACAGTATTGTCACATGATATCAGCATGCTGCATTATCCATCATGACTAAAATTCAGCTGATAGTCTGCAGGGTCCAGCTCCCGCTGCAGCTATTTCCAAAAGATTATTTATTTTTTGTCAGTGTCATGTTTCTCTGCAGTACAAATTGGTTATTGAGGTCTTTTATTCAAAGTTCACAGTTTCCAGATGAATCAAGCAGTGGCATTTTACAATATTGATTTTGCTTCCTTCGGCATTCGTTTAATATATGTTTAAGTAACTACTAATTATGAAGCAATTATCAAAGATTAGAAACTCTTTATCGCCAAAATATAATTTGTCATGAGATGCACACCTGGCTGCATGTTTCTAATATTAGGACAGTTTTTTTTGTTGTGAGTCTTTCTCTACACCTGCATATTATTGATCCATATGGTGATATTATACATTGCCCTATTCGAAAATGAGGTGAGAATCTGTATCAGCTCACATGAGTTTCAGTAAAGCTGCTAGACATCAAGTTCAAGTACATTTAATCAAGAAGAAGTTTACAGTCAAAGAAATGACACAAATGCTAATGCGCTTTTATAGATGTTTTATATTGCCAATATATTTGGAAGAGGGTTTAGTTGGTGATTAAAAGACTATATTCATCATCTAACGGTGTTCCAGTTGACGGTTTGCCGTTACACTTCAGTGTCAAGTGTCACAGAAGCTTTTAACGGTTCCTCCACTGGACACCGGCCTGGCATCAGTCTGTGCAGTGACGGCCAGCTGATGCTTACCCTGTGAATGATGCCGGCAGCATGGAGGTGTTTGATACCACACAACGTCTGATAGAGCAGATAGGACAGCCTCTCGTGGTCCAGCTCCATCTGAATGACCTGGCACAGGTTGGCATCCATCAGCTCCATCACCAAGTATCTGACGAGGCAGAAACAAAAGCATTTCAGAAAACATACAAGATTATATAATTCAATTTTATGCGCTCAATAAGTGCATCTACATTTCACATCGTTTACTTACACATCTTGGAATTCTTCTAATGATTTTTGTGGTGTAAATACATTTAAAAGGCCAATGATCTGTGGATTTAAAAAAAAAAAGTGAATCAGAATTTGAGTAACACATAAAGTATACAAATACCATAAAAATATTGCCTGATGATCATGTGACAGAATTTATGTGCATACTTACATTTTTATGATTGACACATTTCATTAGGACTAGTTCTCTGTACGCCCTCTTGGCATGGGTTTGATTCTGAAACGGCCGACTCAGCTTCTTGATGGCAACATTTCGTTCAAGGATTTGGTCATAAGCAGAGCTGAGGAACAATAAGGTCAAAATATATCAGCATAGGAATGAGATATTACAGGGTTGTGGGTGTGTCACCTCTAGGGTTGCAACAGTATTTTCACATCAAAACCCTCTCAGAAAATATCACACGGTATATAACACAATTATTATTTTACTATTATTATGACAGTAGTAGTAGTCGTAGCAGTATCAGTTACAAAGACCATTAAAGGGAAATTTGAAAAAAAATATTTTTTGGGCTGAAAAATGCTTGACTATAATTTAAACTCTAACCATTTTTATTGGAAGTAATTGTATAAAGGATCTGTTTTGAAAATAAAGTGAATAAAATAGTAACATAGATAAGCAAATGCAGACAGTATGATAATGATTAATTATCATGCCACTGCAATAGTCACCTCAATAAACCAAACACCATCAAAACAAAAATACCAAGTATAAAAATTTTTTATAACAATTTACAGTTTGTATGAATTCTTATTGTGAAATCTTTGGTTCTCATGAATGTTCTGGTGATGTACTGGAAGCATGTTTCAGCAAGAAGTTGTTGACTCAATGTGGACGAGGTTGCAACACTCACCAAACGATTCCTTGTGCTCCAGAGCCGATGGGTCTTAGATTCTGGTACCGCTTCAGTACTGTGAACGTCGAATCCCCAACGTCGAGACTGTAGAACTCTCTTTCCCTCTTGTTTTTGTTCATGGCGAATTCTTCAATTACTGCTTTCTGTGCATCCAAAAATGTCCTCTGTGTACACAAAGACAGGCACGCGTTTAAATATTTTGCAGTGCCAGGAACAGATACAAAAATTTAAAAGTCAAATGAAAATCCCAACTCCCAAGAAAGCAGATTAGAAGTAAAGGAGAAAAGACACTGCTGAATTTCACACTTGAGGCGAGCACTGCGGTTCCTTATCTCAGCAACTCAGCAAACACACCAGGGTGGAAGATTTGATATCATCAGCAGTGGTGGCAGAACAGCAGGCCACGGAGAGGACTACTCCATCATATGAAACATGACTCTCACAGTGACTCTGTCACACTGGAAAACCAAGCCCGGTGATAATTCCTGTGAGTTTGGATCCCAGCCCAGGACTCCAGCCCAGTTCTACAAGCGGGTCTTCCACAGGCACATGTTAACTGGGTCAAGTTGCACCATGCGGCTGTGAGCCCAGATAAGACACAACACAAAGACGCCAATTTGTGTGCATGATGTCCCCGAACAAGTTCCACCTAAAATCTAAAAAAGGAGAAAACTCTAACATCCTTTTCCTATCTTCATTTCTTACATAAGCACCATAATCACCCTCCCCGTTCTCCCACTCTGCCGACACACAGTCCATATGAGGGATATAATTGCCAGAAAAAAATGAGTCAGCTCTCCTTCTGTTCCTCCAACGTCACAAAGACGTACATAACATCCACCTCCCTCACAACATGAAAATAGACATGCCGCCTCTTTTTAGATTACAGACAGGAAGACAATTACACTCCTCTAAGTTATGAAGGCTTAAATGGCATTGCGGTTAGTGTGCAGCACTGTTGATTGTATGTGTCCCTCTGTGGTAAGGTCATAATCATAATAATGGCTATCCATGAGGATAATTGCGGTCAGGTCAGTGCAGGGAGGGAATCACAGGCTGATTTGATCCACTAAATTCAGATTCGGTCGCACACACACACACACACACACACACACACACACACACACACACACAGTGTTAATATTATCGCCCCTGCTGAGAAATAACTAGTATTGATGCTTACAACTACATGCTGCATCGACAAATACCTCTGAAATCAATGGCACACTATTAGATTGCAGTTATGTGTCAGCTGCAGTATTTACAAGGAATGCAGCAGCAACATCAGTAGTCTCAGCTGCACCTCAGAGGTCTGGACCTCATGGATGGATATGAGGGCATGGAGCTGTACAGTAATACATAGGTGCCTTGTATATTCTGCAAAAGCAGAAATATAGTGAGGCCATTCCTAGAGTGCACTGCCCTCTAATGACTAAACCTCTGTTTTCTCTAAACAAGCTGCTTCAGCTTAATGATTTAATGAATGGTTTTGGCAGCACACAGCAAATGGACAAATCAGATCCTCACAAGGGTGATTAGAATAAATATTATGCTAGAATAACACAAAAATAGGCATGCTTGTAAAAAAAAATTCACTGTTTTACCACATACAATCACCATATCAAGCAATATGGTACAGCTATTACATCACATACCATGAAACAAACCCACATTAAATCTAGTAGCACACATATGACCAATGCACACAGCCTAATAATTTGCCATATTATTTCTAGAGGTGATATATCATCTAGTTTTCTCATAATTCAATGCACCATTCATCAGCAGATGAGTAGAACAATAAACAGACACATTTTTAATCTAGTTTATGCATTTTCTCACATATTATGCTCATATATGCAAAGCTGAGACAGTTTTTTCCAGTCCACACATGCAAACTGTAGCAGGGCAAAGATAGACACAGGGAGATTAAAGACCTTGCTCCATCTACAGCAGAGACTGAGTGGACCAGTATCGACCCCTTATTTATTTTAACTGGACGTCAGCGTGTTAACCTTGGCCACACGACCCCTCGTCATGTCTTGTCGACGGTAAGGTAGCTGGCAGGTGAATGACTGTAGAAAAGAGCCGTGCATGCTAAAACATAGCACGCCTGAATAAACTGCACAAGAAGACATATTTTCAGCGATGATAATGACCGCCATATCGTGAAATGACAGAGGGCCCGTTTGTGAACACAGTGCGCAGTCGGTAGTCATACAAGACTCAATCTAAATACACCGTGTACGGACGGATCACATTGTTACGACACGAAAAGAGAATATTTCGGGTAGTTATAAGAGAAGCTACAATGTACCCGCCTTAAACAACAACCACGTCGGTAAAGCAGCGTGCACATAGCGACATACGACCCTCCCCCACGGCCAAACAATAAGCACGTCTGAGGAGCAGAGGTGCGAATCCTCATCTTACCTCTGTCATCAAATCAAACTATCGATCCACCCGCGGTCCGATCAGCGGCGAAATGTTCCCGACTATTTGTTTATGCCGCCGGTGAAGGAAGATTTATTCCGTTGTGCGGCTTAAAAATACATGACCTCACCAAAATCACTTGCCTACGTTTCCATCTGGCTACTACTGACAGGCCAGGACGCGCAGTGCGCACGGGGCATGCGTCCCAGCAGTACGTCACTCATCCACTGAGACACACCCACCACCTCCTCCATCCATCCTGCCTTCCTTCCTTCCTTCCTTCCGCCTGCCTATCTATCTATCTATCTATCTATCTATCTATCTATCTATCTATCTATCTATCTATCTATCTATCTATCTGTCTGTCTGTCTGTCTGTCTGTCTGTCGCATTTTATTACTTCCTTTTAAAACATGTTTAACATTATTTTATGCTCTTTAGGCATATGTCTGCAGTAAATGCATTGTAAAGGGCAGACTCTGGCATAAATCAATAAATACTGCATGATAGATATTGAGATTGTATTGCACAAATTTTGTAAAATAAGCATTTCCAAATGGTGTGGCCTAATAAAGAGATAATTATGAGGCTTCGTATTTTCCTGCTTTATCATTCATGTATTTTTTGTGTAAAAAAAAATAGAAAGAATTGTTCACATGAAGTGCCAGGCTATATGATTTTATGGGGCACTGAGCACACAGGTCAAAAGGTTATTTTTTTATGTAACTAAGTGTATTGGAAACTGATGCCAATTTTTGCCACAAACTGTCTTTGCTGCAAAATCCTTCACAGATGTGAATGGAAGGACAGCCAATGGCAACAAAAGGTCATATGGTGAAACACAGGCAGCTTCAAGCAAAATAGTGAAGTATATGGACAAATTTGCCATTTATGTGTGAAAGAATTTATTTTCTGCTTCATTTCTTTCTTTCTTTTAGCTTTTTTTTTTAACTGCAATGGCTTGTCACAGAGGTTGAACTGAAGGCCTGAACAAAGTCCCAGAAAAAAATAAGGATTTTTAAAATCTTGAATCATGCAAAGCTACTCCAGTGAAGTCCCAGTATTAAAAAATTAAAATATAGAGCTCGAAACTGAGCATAATGGGTCCCCAGTGTCTAAGACTTAAAACCCGGCAATCGTGATTGACAGGCATGAGCATCTTGATTTTCTGCATTGTTGCATAACTTTGTAGGGAAAATGGTCTGCTATTCTTTAAATTCAAAACAATAGACAGGTTACATCTTCCTGGAATAGTTAACATTAAAGCATGTTTTGGTGTATATGATGGGTTATTTGCTTCAACAAGACAAATTCAGGCTAGAAAAGGAAAGTGATCTCAACAATTACGTCAACCAAATGTTTCCTGCATGTGCCGATCACTTCTCCACATTGGCCAGGATTTTTCCTGATTTTTTCAGGAATGTAGGAGATTCTTAAACATCAGTGAACGTTAGTGAACACAGGGGGGAACAAGTCTGTTATAATAATTTGGTAAACAGATAAAATGGCCTATCAATAAGATCAATAGTTCAATAGTTATTTAAAAGTTAGTTTGTGAGTTAGTGAATTAGTCAGTCAGTTAGTTAGTTAGTTAGTTAGATAGTTAGATAGATAGATAGATAGATAGATAGATAGATAGATAGATAGATAGATAGTTAGTTAGTTAGTTAGTTAGTTAGTTGGTTAGTTGGTTAGTTAGGGGTGTAGTTTTCAGGCAGGGTCCAATGGGCAAATTCTCAAGTATTGTATTTAGGCACAATTTTACTTGATCATCTAGGCTACAATTCATGCTACTTTAACCTTCTACCCTGCTACCTTTCAAATACTTAAAATGCTGTACTATTGTAGCCACTCTACTACTTTAATATGACAGCTTTACTCACTTTACAGACAGAGATAAATCTAATCATAATAAATCCTGATATGATTACAGGTTGAGAGTTAAGCTACCCAGCAGCATATAAAGTAATGAAAATGAGCTCCACCTACTATCGGCAACATTCAAGTTATGAACTCATGAATGCATCAATAATTAGGCTATAATCCAATTAGCCTATGTATATTATATATGAATATGAGATGCTTTAATCTGCATAACTGAGTTCATCCTTTTGATATTTTTTGTATATTTTGATGCTATTACTTATGTATTTTTACATTTTACTACTCACAGTAAAATGTTGAATGCAGGACTTTTATTTCTACACAGCAGCATTGACACTGTTTTGCAGAGTGATGCTGCAGTGATACACCTATAAATGAACTGAGGGTTGTTATTTGCATGGCCAGTGTAATGATTTGGGCCATTTTTAGCATCTTTTACCCCGTGGATCCTATCTGTCCACGTTAAACAATGGGATCATTGTGGGCTATGACATGCATAGGCTCTGCAGGAATCCATAGCATAGTAGTTAGGGTACCATCTGGAGTTCATGCATCAGTTTCTACGCTACAACAACGGAGGTATCCACGGAGCCATGCTCTGCGAAGGCATGTGACTGAATAAGGACATTAGGTAAAATTACGTTAACTTAGCGCTGAGTAGTTTAAATTCTCCCTGCACCCACCTGACAGCCCTGGATGCTTGTTATTTATCCTTGTCCCTGCGCAGATACCCCGGGGCCTGCAGAGACAAGCTGCGCGCAATAGAAAAGAGAAACGGCATGGATAAACGTCCCAGCACCGACTCCCGCAGGAAGACACGGCTACTACGGTTTCTTACCCCTTGTTCGAAGAGAGCCCGCAGTGTTATGATCATCGTGGGGGAGCAGCCCTACAGCAGCAAGCTACAATCCGCACGTTTGGCCGAGGTCGCTCCTCGTCCTTTCCAGGCTTCTTTGTAGCGCACCTACCGCCGGGGATCCACCGCACCTTTGGGCGTCAGACGGATTAGTTAAATCGGTGTAGCTGATCTCACGCCACCCGCTATTGGTGGCTCTGACCTGTCGCTGTCAAACCGCGGGGCTAATCCAATAAAGTCTTTAAAGGCGAGAAGCTAAGAATAGCCCCAATTACAGTAAAAAGTTTCAGATCTTCAACGTGGTGCTGCTGGCTATAGACCAAATGAATGAGACACCATGTATAGTTCATGTCATTGATGAATTACCTGCCAGAGCGGAGCAGCCTTTACTGAGAGGACGTCAAAACAGCAATGCGATGATCACTAGGATTATTTTGGATCCGTGGTGGGAGCACTGAAGATAATACAAAGGATCAGACCGCTGACATAGGTTACATATGTTACCAGGTAATGTTTCAGCTATTCTTTATCATCCTTCTCCTTCCTGTAGTGCTGTTTGACAGTGCTGAAATGAGGTGGGTGTTTTCATGTTGAGATTCATGAGATTTGAGATGAGAAGAATTCACTTGAGGCACTAGCCCTGGCTAAACAGTCACAGGACTGTAATGAGATTTACCTTTAAGAGTAATGCATAGTATAGCATTCATATCCAGGCCTGTGACGACAAAAATCATCCTGGTGAAATTTGGTTTTTAGAGACTGCTGTTGGTGTAGCTACATAAACTGGACTCAGAGCACAGCACTTTTACGTCCATACTTTTTCATGTTACATAAACCTGGAAATGTATTGTCACTATAGGGAGAAAGAAGGCTGTAAGAGACCTAGATCCTGAAGAAGCATGTTGTCCCAAATTCTCAAGGATTTAGTACAGCTTCTCCTCTGTCTGTGTCTGCATCATGTGGGTTTCTGCTTAATAGTTTGTATGTAACAGGGTGATAAGACTGGTTTTTGACTAAAACCATGGCATTGTGCATTTAAATCCAAATGTAATGATTGGGAGTATAACACATTGTACCAAATTCTCAAGGATACAGTACAGTCCTCTCTCTGCATTCTAATCCAAACATAAGGAATACAGAGATAGAGACGCTTTTTACACCTGGGAGAAAATCAGTCTGGCAACTGGTGTGTAAACAGGACATACTCTCAGATTATAACACGCTAGAAAGAGCTGGTCCTAGACAGCAAATGCTGCATTTGCATGAGAGATCTTCTATAATTTCACCTTTCAACATCAGGTTGTAAAGGTTGTGATTCAGGGAATAAAGATGCTGCAATATGTTGTGAAAGTTCGGTGTTAATGGTGAAAGAGGGCAGAAGAGGTCAGACTTTGTCGAGCCAAACATCATATTCAAGTGTTTAGGTAAATCCACAGCACAGCATAGCACAGTTACTTTATGTTTTCCCCCCAGAAAACACATGAGAGCAGTGTCGATACAACTAGCAGCCAATAAGCAGGTTTCTGTGTTGGTCCCTGCAGCAGCGTATGTCTTCACAACAGTAGCTTTACACCTGTAGATAGGCCACTTTGAGGGAGTACAGCTGCAAAAGTTTTGCTCCAGAGCGGATGGGTGGGTGCACCTGGCAGGGTTCCTATCTTCAATCTGTTCTACATCATAACATCAAACCAGGATCATCATCAATATAATGATCATATTGCTGATTTAAATGGGGTTGTTAGGCAACCTCATAACCCAAAAGTTGGATTTGTGTTTTTAGCCACACATATAATCTGTTACATCTTTCCTCGTATTCAGTTGACAATCGGAGTGTCACAAGCCAAGGATAAGTTCAGTTTAAGTGCAGGATAATCAGGCCTGAAGTAATTGGGTTTGATTTGTAATATTGGAAGCATGTGCTTCGTTTCACAATCTTTACCTGGAACAACCAGATTCTGTGTCTGAAATAGTTTGTGAAAATACAGATAACCTTGTGCTAGGCAATATGGAGAAATCAAATATTCCAAAGAAATTAAGATGCTGTGTAAAACAGAATGTATCAAATTCAGAATTCAGGGTTCATATTTACAAAACAAAAGTTTTTCAGTTTTCAACATTAACCTTTTGAAACAAACCTGTGTGGGTAGGTTTAGTGTTAGAGGAAGGGTTAGGATTAGACCAAAACATTTTTTAACCAAAACAGAAGAACTGCAAGGCCAAAATGTATGTATGAGGCTTCATTTGAAAAGTAACATCTTCTAGTTTTTTGTTTTTTTGGTCTACCCCTGCAGCTACTAGCAGCTAGTTAAATATATTGTCTTTGTGCTGTTTTCAATTTAATATATATGTCACATAAGATTAACTGATGATCACATTCTGTTTTGTTTACATTTTAGACAACTTTTTTGAAACTGGGGTTGTACCCAAAGATTAACATTGCCCCAATATTGTATAGTTGACTATTGGGGCTTCTACAAATATTTACTCAGATTTTTGATAAATAATCATCAGTAATGTCGATATAATGACTAAATTGGTGGAGTCAATAATAGAAGAAAAGACAACACTTATGCCATATTACAATGTCAAAATTCAGACATGGTATCGAGTCCCATGTCACAATATCAACATAATGTCAGTATTTTGCGCAGCCATAGCTAAGCATTAATCCTGATGAAAACAGCATGTCACACTTTTTTATTCAAATCATCAATGTGTTGCAGTTATTTTTACCCTTTGAAACAGATACTAATGGAACTTTATATGTTGAGTTTCAGTCTTCCACATTGAGGGCAAATTTTGGTCAAATGCCCAGATTCACTAACTTCTATTTTTTTTAGAAAATACATTGATCTTCTGTGTGACTAGTCTTGATTCATCACACAAATATGACTAATGTTAAACAATCTCCTGTATATCGGGTCAGGTCAGTTTTTCCCTCCACATTCTGTGTAAAGTTGTGATAATACCGACACAGTATGGGACAACAAACTAACATGGGATCATGACACGGCTGCTTTGCTTCCTCCAGAACTGCCCTCTGGTCAGGGGAAAGCCTATTAGGTAACGTCAGGGGCAGCGGGAGCAGGAGAGCAGTGAGACTAATGGAGTAAGATAATCTAATAAGAGTCCAGTGCAAAGAACTGTCTTTTTTCTCAGAACCGACTCTCATAACTATGTTTGAAGACAAAATGCTGTTGACAGGCATTGACAACAGGAATACCCTCACAGATAGATGTAGAGATGAAGTACAAATGAGTAGTGAAGATGATGAGAGAAGAATTTAGAGGATTACAAGTTACTTAATTTTAACTTAATGCTTGATTTGTGCACAAAGCAAAAGACAGAAAAGTTAGCTTCAGAATATCACCTCTAACAAAGCCTCTAATAATTGAGTTTTGTGTGTGTGTGTGTGTGTGTGTGTGTGTGTGTGTGTGTGTGTACTCTGTGCGTTCACCCTCAGGTGCGTGTGTGGAATGTGTGCAGGATGAGCAGCACATTTGTCACATTAGCTGAAGTTCTGGAGGCACGAGGGGGACCTCTGCTGGAGGAAGAGGTCTGGTCCGTGCTGCTGGGCACTGCAGAGTCTTTAGTGGATGTCTCTTATAAGGGTAAAGCATTTTTAGATAACCCCCTCTTATTGTAGCTACACATACACCACGTCTTAATGCTATGACCATACCATGATGTGATTGCAATGATAATTTAACATAAACATTTGAACATATCTTACAGCATTTCTGTTTCTCTGTGACTTTATAGATATGTATCAGCTGCATTATATATTTTATAGACTTCCTACTTTTTTTTCAGGCCAGAACAATATGTGTAATATCATAAGCCCCACCTCCTTGCTGCTATCGGCCACTGGTACCTTAGCATTTAAGAACTGTGGCCTATCAGATGAGGTATCCACCTTCACTGCTCCAGAGATGCTGCAGGGCCGTGCCAGCTCAACCAAACCTGCCATGGAGAGGGTCAGTGCATACATCCTCCTCTCATCTGTCCTGATGTTTACATGAACGATGATCGCAGACCTGTCAAACACAAAACAGTATCAGCTCAGATTGGCCCTTTTTTTTAACCAGAATTCTAAACTCAGCTGTCATATCCCCATGTGCCTTTTTTCTTGTGTGTAGTGTGTCCAGTGTAAAATCTCAGCATGTCAGGAGTTGAAGGACGACTGAGGTTTAAGCACGCCATCTAGTGGCTGAGCAAAGAAACTGCTGCCCTGAATTCTGCACTTCAGAGCCCTAATTTATAACACAAACTCTAAAGTAGCTCCTAAAAAACAAGTTAGTTTTAAGTCAAGTTTTTACATTTAGTTAAGGCATCACATTTGTGCTTGTCTCTACATTGATAAATGCTTCATTTTAGTAAACATAGTATGTCTGATTTATATAACAACAGCACATAGATAAGCATTTATGTTGGAAAGATGCAAGAAATGTCACCCCATATGCAACATATACATGTAACATGTGCTGTTTCATCTGCCGTTTATAGAAATCAAAAAAATCAATCAAAAAAACAACCATTGTTGCGTTTTACTTGAAAGAGCAGTTCGTAGAAAGTATAGGGCTCAATTGGCAGAAATGGAATATAATTTTAATAGGTATGTCCATGTTTTCATGAGCATATAATAACCTGAAACTAAGAAACATGTTTTCATAGCTTAGAATGAGCCACTCATATCTACATAGGAAGCAGGTCCTCTCCTTTACTGATGGCAAGGACGATTCCATCTTTTGTTAATATGACATCATGTTTCCAAGATGGATCCTTTCTCGCCAAAGCTTTCTTTCTCTGAGCCCACCACCATATTTCTAACCCAGAAAGCACACACTAAACAGTGGACACATTTGGAAAGGGAGGGTCGAGTGGTGGTGTATTCAGTTGATTGCAATCTGTCTGTAAACTATTTGAAAGAAGAAACAAGTTAACGCATCATTAATGTAGTTTTATTTCATAGTTTTATGGTTATGTCTATTATTTCGATTGCCTTTCAATTTGTTAGATATATAATAAATAGCTGTCCTGCTTCACCGCATGATGTTTTGTGTCAACATAGTCCTGCACTTTAAATCAAACATCCCACATATAGTTAATTGAATATTAAATACGAAAGAAAAACATTGCTGAGCAGCACAAATACATGCATATGCAAAAGTGAACAAATTTAATATGTTAGTGTTAGTTAGTAATTATAGCAATTTGTCAACATGTCTTGTCATTAACACAGATGCTGGTGTATTCACTGGGTATGACTCTCTACTGGTCAGTTGATTTTCAGCTACCTCAAAATCAGGTGAGAAGCCCTCATTCAAACCTGTCATTTATAATTCAGTGCCATCAAAGTCTCACACCTCAGTTAATATAATTACTTTGACCTCTCACACCTCTCAGCCAGTCCAGTTGAGTGACCATCTAAACAGCCTCCTGCTCAGCATGTGTGAGGACCTGGCCCACCGCAGGGTCAATCTCAACTCCATCCTGGAAGCCTGTGAATCTCAGCATAAAGCCACCATCCTGCCGCCGCCTGCCAAAGTCATCAGACAGCTGGTGGAGGAGGTTTTTCATGATTCAGTGAGTCCAGACATCTATCCACAGTTTGCTCCTGTCTGTTGGTTTTTCAGCTTCTCTGCAGGCCATTGTGCATCTGTGAGAATTCAAAAGCATGATCGGCATCCTCACAACAATAGAAATGATTGTCAAAGTGATTTTTCTTTTCCTCCAGATGGACCAGGGCTCTCTGCCAGAAAGTCACGTCCCTTTGAGTGGCAGGAGCCAGATGATCAGAGAGAGGCTTCATGGTGAGCGTGCATGCTTTTAAACTTGAGTTTTATCAAACCAGATGTACTGTGAATACCAGTTACATCCCCTGGACCTTAGCTCAGTTGGCCTGTTTAGTAATCCATCCATGATCACATAACAGAGGAGACAGCAGAGACAAAAACCTTCCTGAACAGAAGAATGACACTGGTAATTCTCTTGAATAAGGACTTTTTACAAACAAACATATCTTTTATAACTTAACTGTTACTATCAATTGTGACATCATAAATCAATTTGACCTTATAGAAAGTAGCTTCAGTCGTTGCTCTTTTGACTCAAGACGGGCGTACGGGCCAACAGGATTAAAATCTTAACCTAAAGCGAGTCCAGGATTAGCTCCTGCGACAGCCAATAATCAGACACCCAGTGTGGTTGCTTGCAGGCTAAACCTTCAGCTAGCCTCAGTTCTGTCCCAACATTTCAATGGCTCCTGGGAGCACAGAGACTTGCTGTCATCTTTCATCTCTTACCTGGTTGACAGGAAAGAGAGGGCCACTCTCAGACTTCAGTGAAGGCAGTGCTGAAGGGAGAAGATACTCAACGGACTCTGACTCAAAGTCAGGTACTGAAAGAAGAATTCTTAACTATTGTCCAAAACATTGTTTTCTACTTAACAAAACCCCAAACTCTGATAAACTTAATTAATGCAAAATTTGCATTGAACTACATGTGTGTGTCCCGCCTGTTTTGACAATGCCAGTGCTTATTTTGTTGTATTTTTTTAGGGAGTTTACCTCATCAGAGACCATGGAGACAAAGACCAAGAAGCTCTCCCACACCGCTGTACCATTCTTCTTTAGACAGGTCTGTACTATGCATACATACATATATGGAATGCCATTTATTCAATATTAAATAAATACATATATGAATAAATATACTTAAGAAATAAATTCAGAATGAATAAAAGAAGCAATTAACACGTAAAATAATGTAAATATAAATGCAAATGAGTCAATATAGTTAATTAATAAACCAATAAATAGGTTGTTGTTGTTGTTGTTTGTGAGATAATTACAGGTGCATTTCAATGAATTAGAATATCATAGAAAAGTTTATTTATGTCAGTAATTCAGTTCAAAAAGTGGAAATAACACATTATATAGATACATTACACAGAGAATGAAACATATCATGTCTTAATGTATTTAATTTCTTCTAATTATAATGATTATGGCCTACTTTTAATGAAGACCTAAAATTCAGTGTCTCAAAAAAAATATTACAAAATAATTTTTAAAAGTATATTTAATCTGGAAATGTTGGCCTCTGAAAAGTATGTCCATCTACATGCACTCAATACTTGGTTGGCGCTATTTGACTTGAACTACTGGAAATGGACTTTTCCATCATATTCTAATTTATTGAGATGCACCTGTACATTCATTGCATATAACAGATTAAAAAAAGCTGAGACATAAATATGGCATTAGGAAACTATAGTTAATAAATGTAGAATTGTGATATAAAAGTCAGAAACATCCTTTTTTTTAAAAAGGATTTATTTATTGAGCTAGCCTTATACTCATTTATATATATTTATATCCACATTTATTTATATATTTATTTCCTCATTTATTTATTTCAGAATAGGCATTATAACTGCAACTAATATTTTTATTAGAAAAAGACTCTTCAACTACCTTATTAACAAACAAATAACAAAAATAAATTATTTCGCTGCTCCTTTTGCATTCCTTCATTGTCTGAACTTTGAGGGGACATGACATTGTCTCAGAGTTTGACTTTTCCAACTCGTCTGCACAACTATTACACAATCTGCCCGTCCCCGGCTCTCTCTCTCCCCTCAGAATCCCTCGTGGGGTCCGTCACAGGGACAGCAACTGCAGTTGGGTTGGTAGGAGCCCCCATCACGACATCTCTCCGAAAACATCAGGCAGATCTCACAGTCCTTCCATCACCTTCAGCGAGTCCTCGCTCAGCCTGAGCCAGAGGAAAGCTAAGGTAAGAACAGGATTTTTTAAAATGTTTGTTCAGTGACATAAATGCACGGGAAATGTTGTGGAACGTGAACTTAAAGTGTATGTTGTGGATTTGTACTACAAGCAGCTTTTCCACTGTGTCACATGGATACTGGTATACAGTATTTAGTGATTTTTGTTTTGTCAGGCTTTGGGTCCTGAATTCGTCAGAATGCCTGATGAACAACAAATTGTTCTTGAGCTTCCAGGATCTATTGTGGTAAATATATGATTCCTCTTCCTCTCCCTTGTTTTTGATCAATATCAAATGCTTGTTGTTTTTTCTTGCATGCAAACTATTTCTGTTTGCATAATTGCATGCACGGTATTTGTACCTGTATGTGAGTGTCTGTCAGTTTTTTTTATGTGCATGTGTGTCCGTGTGTTTGTGCGTGTCCACCACAGTCCAGAAAGGGCCGCTCGTGTTCGTCTCAGAGAGAAGTGACTGTAGTGCTGCCTAACGGACAGTACGTGGTGGTTCGCTGTGACAATAAGTCCAAAGCAAGAGATGTGTTTGACATGGTGGTGGCTCACGCAAACTTGGTGGAACACTTCTACTTTGGTCTAGCCTTTATAGATGGTAAGACCTGGGACTGATTATGCATCACATTGTAACAATTAAAACTGTACCTCATTCAACCACACTTCAAAATCCTGAATTATCCCATTAAATTAATCCTTATGCCTGATTTGTTGTTTCAGTAACTTCAGAAGTCTGAACTTAAAAAAGGATTTTCTTTCTTTTTCTGCAGATGATGAATATTTCTTCTTGGACAATGAAGTAAAAATCTCCAAAGTTGCGCCTGACAGTTGGAAAAAAGGGCAGATGTTATCCTTTTTGGTGTTTCTTCGAGTCAAATTTTTCGTTGATGATATGTCCTTCATTTTGTAAGTGGAACACTGGTGTTATACTAAGATGAATAAAATTTTCGTATGAAAATACATAGTGTAATAATCTCATCCATTTTTCATTTTTCTGTTTCGCAGGCACAGACTGACCCGTCACCAGTACTACTTACAGCTCCGCAATGATCTCCTAGAGGACAGGCTGTACTGCAATGAGGAGACAGGTCTCTTTCTGGCTGCTCTTGCTCTGCAGGCTGAGTTTGGTGATTACATGCCAGAGGTACTGAGGACAGAAAGAAAAAAAACTCATCTTTTAATGTCTCTCGTTGTGTGTTACAGCAGCATTTGGTTCTTTTGTGCCTCTTTCTAGCTGTATGGTAAGAATTACTACCAGCCGGAGCATTATGTGTCCAAGAGGATGCTAGAGAAGCTGGCCCTGCCCAACATCAAGGAAGAGTTGCCAAGACTACATGCAAGTCATGCCCAGATGCTTCCTGAAGAGGCAGAAATAGAGTACCTAAAGGTATCCAGACTACCAATGCATCCACTCATACAGAATTCACCTTGAAATACACTAAATTAAGAAGTTTGCTTTCATTTTGAAGACTCTGTTCCACTTCCTTTAAGTTGAAATGATTAAAAGGTAATACATGTTCAAATTTGTGTCACTCAGATTGCCCAGCAGTTACCAGAGTATGGGGTTATGTTCCACCGTGTGGGGAGAGAGAAAAGGCCAGTGGTTGGAGAGTTGGTTTTGGGAGTCTGTGCCAAAGGAATCGTTGTGTACGAGATGAAGAACCACCTCCGCACTGTCACCAGACGCTTCCTCTGGAGGGAAACTGACACCATATCGACTGGGGTAAAAAATAAGCAGCATTTCAAGCAGATTTTGCCATATAAGATATCACTTTATACAGCTCATTTTGTTACAGAACTTGAAGTAAACGTATGATGACTTGTGTCTGTCTTTCAGCGACGTAAACTGATTATAGAGTGTGGCGGGCCCAGCGGGAAAAAGCACAGCTTTATAACAGAAAGTTCAAAAATAGCACAGTACCTCCTGAACCTCTGCTCAGCACAGCACAAGTTTCATAGCGAGATGTCGTCACGACAGCTTAACCACACCATGATACCAGGTGTGTAGAACTGATTCTTTTTGACGTGATGCATAGTACAATAACGCTCACAAAGGTTATAGCTAGAAATGACAAAGAATAAATAACACCTCTGTTTCTCCAGATGAAAACGAGGATAAGTACATGTCTGTGTACCGGGGTCGTAACTCGAGCCTGAAGAGGATGTCCTGCTCAGAGGGCATGTTGAACCATGTAGGTTTGACACCTGGTCAGCCAGACTCCCTGTCCAAGTCCTGTGACAACCTGACGGCCAAGCTGGAGGCGAGGCTGCGCCAGCAGAGGGAGATGAGGAGGGAGATGAGCAGAGAGATGAACAAGGAGCTTGGGGAAACAGGAGACCTCACAAAAGAGCGACAGTGTTGGAGGTAGCCATTGATGATAATAACTTTTATATTCTAAAAAGCAGGTTCTCTGTGGACATGAAGGAAACAGGTATGTAATAAAACTGTGCACTTGTGTTGTAGCACTGCAGAGACGATTCCCAGAATGATGTCCAGTGTCTCGCTACAGAAGCAGGACTCTGACACTTCTTCTTCTATACGAGGTAAAGATATCTTTTTTTATCGTGAACACATACAGAGGGTCGACTATTAAAGGAACATTATACATTAAGCATCTTCAGTAAGGTGTATGGCCACCATCACCCCTTTCCACCAACGTGGAACTTGATCTGTTGTGGTTTGTTCAAAAATAGCAGATTGTCCTTGACCTGAAATACAAACCAAAGTGGGCGTGTCATGTTCTAGTCTTCTGCATCTGCTTATAATTAATAGCTGGATCATGCTTGTTATCTGGATGAAAACACGACTGTAATAACAAGAACAAAAGCTTGCAGGCAATCAATGTGATCCAACATCTTGCTGCTACTACAGTGCACTTTGTTGATGACACATCCTTGATTGCAATGGTTTTGGTCAATACTAATGCATTTCATTTGCTTGATAGCACGGTTTCAGGAATCCTGAACAGAACCGTTTCAAGAATCACAAAAGATTTAGTGGGAAAATGATACATGAATGAATAAATGTGTCAGCTAACCCTTTGCTAGACCTGCCCCTTGAAAACCAAAGTCAGGTATAGTATATAAATGTATTCATAATGGCCCATTTCAAACATGTGCTTTGCAGTTGATACACCAACCAGGACCCCACCAGAGAGAGAGATAGTCTGTGTGTCCCTGAAGAAAGATCCCAAACTGGGCTTTGGTGAGTTTATTAATGCAGACTGAGCTGTGATGTCAATGTATAATGACTGTGCAGAGCGCCGCATACTTATCTGATTGTTTAACAGGAGACTTTTGTCTTCACTTCCTCTCTGTTCTGTGTCAGGCTTTGTGATCGTGGGAGAGGACAATACAGGTAAACTTGACCTTGGGATCTTCATTGCTTCCATTGTGCCTGACGGGCCTGCAGACAAAGATGGAAGAATCAAACCCGGTAAGCAGCAGAGCTGGAAATAAAGGCGCTGGCTTACAACTTAAAGGGATTGTTTGAATTGTGTGAAGTTGGGTGAAACAGGAGTACAGACACTGCAAAGCCACCAGACTCCATTGAGAAAAGCAATATTTTTTCCAGGAAAAAGTACTTCATACAACCCCTCTTCAAAAAATCCAAACTACCTCTTTCACATATAACATGCCAACCCGAGAGACAAAATTGTTCTGCATGCAGTGGTGGGAAAAGTATTCAGATCCCTTACTAAAATAAAAGTACTTATACCACACTGTAAAATTACTCAACTACAAATAAAAGTCCTGCATTCAAAACTTACTTAAGTAAAAGTAGTAAAGTATCAGCATCAAAATGTACTTAAAGTATCAAAAGCAAAAGTACTCATTATGCAGAATGGACTTCCTCAGATTGTTATATATATTCCAAATGTATTATTGGTATTGTACTATTATTATTCGTGTTGCGTTTATGTAAGCAGTCTTTGCATTTTCTCAAGGTAAACCTCATTTAAACTACTTGATATGTTGTTGACTGTTTTGAGGTTTAATAAAAAAATGTGTAATAACTTTAA
Source organism: Centropristis striata (assembly GCF_030273125.1). Lineage (NCBI taxonomy): Eukaryota > Metazoa > Chordata > Actinopteri > Perciformes > Serranidae > Centropristis > Centropristis striata. Next base: position 12,263,427 of record NC_081536.1, read on the forward strand.
ATTGATCATGTTTTTTATGTTTTTAATGCTAAATCTTGACGTGAAAAGTTACTAAAGCTGTTGGCTAAGTGTAGTGGAGTAAAAAGTACAAGATTTGCCTCAAAATGTAGTGAAGTAGAAGTATAAAGTTACATAAAATGGAAATACTCAAGTAAAGCACAAGTACCTCAAAATGAAACTTAAATTTACTTAGTAACATTCCACCACTGGCTGCATGAGGCGCCTATACCAAAGATTTTGTAATGATTTTTTAAATTTATTTTTTTACTCCAGGTGGACGTCTAATCTCCCTAAACAAGACTAGTTTGGAAGGAGTGATATTCAGCGACGCTGCTGCTATCTTACAGAGCAGCCCTGATGAGGTGGAGCTCATTGTGTCCCAGCCGAAACGTAAGATCTGCTCAAAGCTTTCTCCTCTGCAGGCACAGTCTGACGAGTTCATATAGTCGTGCAAATATTCATAAAACACTGTATAGTAGTGACACTTAACACAACTTTTTATGTTCGTTTTCCTCAGAGTCTCAGGACAGACGTAGTTCCTTGAGTCAAAGTACTCTTGGTTTGGCATTGGAGAGGAGCTTCGGCTCACAGACCACACTGAGCGGCACAGACTACCGTCCTGTCGTGGAGGAACTGGAGGAGGCCATCTCGCTGTCCAACATGGCAACCCCAAAACAGAGCAGGAGGCTTCACATTCCTGTTGTGCGAATACACGACGCCCAGGTTAGAGATAAGTGACTTTGTTTCCATGGGAGCAAAGTGGTCAACATGAGATCAACGCTGTTGAAAGAGTGGAACCAGTGTTAATTGTTAAATGGATTAAGAGCTCTGAATAATGTGATACAAGTCTGAGTGTCCTTAAAACACACATCTATCTCTTCACTTATTTCTCTCTCAATCTGAAACATCTTGCTTTTACTTTTTCAGGACCCGTGCTCCAGATCTCCCTCTATCTTAAGTTTGAGAAGTGGAGAGCAGTTTTTAATTGAGCTTAAGAAAAGCAATGGCAGTCTGGGCATCAGTGTTGCTGTGAGTGAATTGTTTTCCATTTTTATACAGCATTTATCTTTACAATTTACACCAGATTATTAGCTACGGTGCACATTAACATGACTTCCTTTACAATGAGTCAAGCTGCCTTTCTCGGGTTATTTGAGGCCTGAGACATTTACTAATTACTGTTCCCTTCTGCCAAAAGGGAGGAGTAAACACCAATGTGCGATACGGAGGCATCTACATCAAGAGTCTGGTGCTTGGAGGTGCTGCAGAGCAGGACGGGCGCATTCAGATCGGTAATCTTTTTATCTGTCATTTTGATGTGAGATCAGGTGGCTGCCAAAAACACAAAAGGTTCTGTAAAAGTTTAATTTTATGCCAGATTTTCACTCAACTTTTGATTAAACAGGTGAAATAGTAACAAAAGACATTTATTTGCATCTCTTGTCTGTGCTGTTTTTCTTTCACTGTATTTTATTTTAAATGACATTTTCCTATTACCTTTGTATCGTCATTATGAAATATATGTCACATCCATTACATGTATTACCCTTTTTGTGAGTTTGGTGTTGATCTTCAACTTTCTGAAACAAAATATTAAATAAGAAGAATGAAGAACAATACCCAGACTCTTTAAAACAAAAGAGCTAAACCCTGTATGAATACGAGTGTGCCACTGAGGCCACTGTTCTGTGTCTGCTTTGTTCATGCTTCAGTGAGCAGGAACGACTTTAAGATTTGTTGACATGCCCATCAACCACACACACACACACTCTCACACACACACACACACACACACACACACACACACACACACACACTCACAAACCGTTTATGTTTTGATGTTGCTAATGATGATGAGATTTGTTTTTGTGCATATGACAGGTGACAGACTGCTGGAGGTTGATGGGTCCAACCTGAGGGGTGTGACTCACCACCAAGCTGTCGAGTGCCTGAAGAGGACTGGGGAGGTACACACACACACACACACACACACACACACACACACACACACACACACACACACACACACACTCACTCACTCACTCACATATATATGCACATATGCAGGGAAACTAAATTACACACAAATATACTTTCTTGTTTACTGACATGACTGCATTAACATCAGCAGTGGTGGAAGAAGTATTCAGATCCCTTACTTAAGAAAAATGCTAATACCACACTGCAGAATTACTCCACTAAGTAAAAGTCCTGCATTCAAAACTTACTTAAAGTACAAAACTATCAACATCAAAATGTACTTAAAGTATCAAAAGTTAAAGTACTTACAGTAACACTTACGTAACAGTCCAACTCAGATTGCTATATATATTCCAAATATATAATTGGCGCATTTATTAATGTCGATAAGGCAGGGCGCATTTTTCACCACTTAATACATTGTTATGTGGTTGTTATGTGGTTGATAAAACGTATTACAGAACCTTCCTAACTTAGGGATTTCCTCAGTTAGGAATCCTTAGTTTGGACCAATATTAAAATAACTGGTAATGGCAGCAGCACAATTGTTAGACCTGTATCATTTAGTTGCACTCATGCTCCTTTCAACCTTATCTACAGTAATCTAGAGAAGCTTTTTGCTGTTCACTCTAAGCTGATTACAAAGATGCACCTAAAAAAGCACAGGAGCTGGTGACCCTGTACATTATTTCTTGCATGTTGAAGCACAAACTACTGAACATATAAAAGCTTTGTTTACGCATCTGTCCTCCATAGGTGGTGAACCTGCTGTTGGAAAGGGAGCCCACGGTAATCTTGGAGCCCAGACCTGACTCACCCTGCCTCCCGTTGGCCCACAGTTCATCACATACACAATCCCTCAGGACTGAAGTCTCCATGGAAACGACCTTGAGTGGTCGAGCCAAGGACTACAGCTTTGTGACTGATGGTGAGAGGCGAAAGGAAGGGGCACATACACTCACATAGGAGAAAAAAAGAAAAGATAGACAGTGTCAGGCGCACACACACACACACACACACACACGCTTGCACACATGGCCCAGAGGTGACTGTGCGTCATCTGACAGCTACATTGTGGTTGCTGTCAGAGTCATCCAGGGCTGACGCTCCCTCAGTCCCCTGAGACAGCATGCACTGAAACCTTGAAGCTGCCTGTTCACTGCCTGAGCTTAGTTAAAGGGACAGCTCCTCATCTCGACAAAGCCTTCTTTTTTTTTTTAAGATATATGAGGCAAAACATGGAAAAAAGGATTGTCTCCTTGTTCCAATTTTGTCATTGGAAAAAAAAAAATACATCTCACCGGAAGATATCTGTGTTAAAGGATTGATTAACATGTTTTTCATCACAATGTACCAAATTACAGCCCAAATACAGATTAAAGATTACACAACTTTCATTAATGCTCCGTGATTCCCCCCATCTCCTCTCATCCCTAGAAAACACACATGAAGTGGTGCTGAAGAAGAGTCTGTCTGGCCTCGGCTTCAGCTTTAACATCTCACATCTTCGCTCGGGGCCCGACCGTGGCAGCGTGGTCCGCATCAAACGTCTGTTCCCCGGTCAGCCAGCGATAGAGAGTGGTCTGCTGCAAGCGGGAGACATCATTCTGTCCGTCAATAACCAGCATGTAAAGGACCTCTCTTACCAGGTAGGATTTGTTTTTTAAATATTAATTATTTCATATCTATATAAAAGAAATAAACGACCAGTGAATTTCAACATTCATTAAGACTCAAAAGAGAGATGTTAAAAGATGTTAAATAACTTTGGTACCTTTTATACTATACACTTACTTGTGTCAAAATTGTGAGATTCTCAGCTGTCCAAGGCAATTTGAATGGGCACTTTATTTGGCGCAGATGGTGCACTTAATCATGTGATATATAAATTTACAATAGTTAAAATGTGAAAGTTGATATTGACCTAAACATAAAGACAGCAACAAGGTCACTCATAAAATTTGAATAATTTTGTTTTCTAGACGCAATCCTCTATTAATTGTGGTTTGATTTTCATTTTGATATGTTTGGAAGAGATTTATTAATACATATTTTGAGAATATAAACACTTTATCTGTCAATAATAAATCACATTCATAGAAAGAGGTAAAAAATATTTTACTCCAACTTTATGGGCGACCGTGTATATTGTTGTAACATTGCCCAGTAAAAAAAACACCCAGGACAAGTGAAGTAAAAAGTAAAAAGTTTATTTTTACTAAACTTCACATGGAGCTCCAAAACACATAACAACTTAAAATTTCCTTGGTTGACTATGGAGTTATTTAAGGAAATTGAGGATTTTTCACTGGGCATTTTTTTAAATTGTAAAATATAGTATGCTTACACAAAGGAATTATTTTATTATTTTTTAAATCAAATTTTTGTATTATTTATGTATTTTATTTTTTTTAGGATTTGGTCAAAATTATAAAACAATAGACTGGTTTAAAAGTTGCTGACTAGAAACTGAAAAGTGTTTGGGGGTAAATAATTGTGAATGTAAGAGCAGTTCTCGTGGCCCTGCCCTTTCTTAAGATCTCGGACACGTCATTGGTGCACTAATCTTTTAATCTCATGCGGCTGTAAATAGAAAGCTGCTTGTGTCATAGTGTTTGATGTGTCATCTACTCTAATCTTTTGTGTACTGCCAAGGAAGTGCAATAGCATTTGTTGTGGTTTTGTTGTAGAGGGTTTTGTTCCTGTTGCGAGGAGCTCCATCTGAAGTTCATCTGGTGATCTGCAGACCAGGTCCTGGAGTGCTATATGACGTAGATGACAACACACTGGTGAGCTCACACAAGTACACACACATATGTGCAGGAACAGAAACACCCAAGTAAGTTCCTGAAATCCTGACGGACAGTCTTACCTCTGGCTCTGTAGAGTCCTGCACTCTTCCGTGAGGTTCGATCTCGGTCTCTGGACATCCGGCTAGGAGAGGACTACAGCCACTTTAATTATGATGTTAAAATATCAGCCCTAAAGACGACCCCAACCCTTGAGGAAGATCTGAAAAACACAAGAGAGAGAGAGAGAAGAGAGAGAAGCCCAGATCCTCCTGCAGTTCAAGCACCTGCTGAGACCCAGGAGAGGCGTGCGGGTGAAGCAAAGGCCACCCAGACTCCTCCATCACGTCCTCGCTCACCTCCGTCGCCCACCTCACCTACTTCACCTCCGTCACCAGTCTCGCCTGCCTCCCCTGTATCCCCCGCCTCACCTGCCTCACCAGCCTCACCCACCTCACCTGCCTCACCTGCCTGTGGCTCTCCACCAGCAGCAGCAGAATCCCCACAAACCACTGGGAAACCACAGGAACAACAGGAAGCAGAAGCAAAGAGGAAGACCGAGGGAGGGGAGGAGGTTGCAACAACAACAACAAGCTCAACTGTGATGCTTATGGATGTCTGTCCTAAGACTGGTTCCAACTACGAATATACCAGGTAATGTATCAGATGTAGACACACATTAAAACTGTGCCATATTTGTTTTTCTATCAATTAACATTTCCCTTGAAGCATGACATGGCAAATGAAAATGTTTTACAGGGAGTAGAGCCTCCACATATTAAAGTCATTGCTGCAGAAAAGGATTTTATTTGAGAACTGCTGATAAAAACTTCTTGAACTACTCAGCAGAATTATCAAAGTCTCCAATGCTCAGTCCAATGTTTAGCACTACAGTAGTACAATTTAGTACCACAGAGAAAATAATGGGATGATTATGAGACAATGGGCCTCTGGGCACAGACATGCCCAAAAACCTTTCCTACATAGGAGCAAGACCTACAAACTTTATTTAGCTGTTTATAGCTGAGCATCTCTCTGTGGTTTTGTGTCTCTTATTGGTGGTCATCTTTGTGATGTCAGCTGTGTTTAAAGTTTGTAGTATCCTCCATTTCATTTTAGACATTTTAAGTGTTTGATCATAATCAATTGATTCATTTAGACATTGTAAAAAGGTGTTTATGAAGTGATGAATCAGGACTAGGATGGAAACGTTCGAGGGAAACTTCTGAGTTTTGAGAGAAGTAATACATTATGTCCACTACGTGCTGTATGTACTGTGTGTTTATCTGCAGTGGCATCAGAGAGGAAGCAGATGGAAGTGTGACCTACTGCCTGATGGGAAATGGACTAACTATCATGGCAGATGAAGAGTACCTGACGATCAGCTCCACACTGGAGCCTCCTCACAGCCGTTCCTCCAGTCTGGTCACTCACACTCCAGCCACCAACCTTGCAGGCCTCCACTCTCAAACCTCCAACAGCTCCTCGAGTTTCAGCTCTCAGAATCCAAACCTCGGCCCTCACGTCCCCACCACCACCTCGCCCCTCAGCCTCTCATCCGACACCCCAACCACTTGCCCGCTGGCCCACCCATCCCAACCACTCACAACCCAGCCACCGAAATCCAAGCACCATCTGATCCAGCAGGGGCTTCTTCCAAGTCACTACAAAGCCATCGCCAAAAACAGTAGGCTTATAGTGCACCCACCTCAGCCTCCTGCTCCACTGACACCCATCACAGCGCAGGTCGCCCCCTCTGTGCCTCCTTGTTCGAGTCCACCTGCTCCAACGCTGCCGCCCACTTTACTGCCCTCTCCTGCCCAGAGCCACACCCAGCTCAGGGAAGAACCAGAGAAGAAAGAAAGGGAATACAAGGATGATGATTATGAAGAATTAGAGGATGAGGAGGAAGAAGAGAGTCGAAGAAAGGCAAGTTGTGTTCTTGGCTTTTGCTTGTTTCTAGCTCATTTTACAACAGTAGCGTGAACTTTAAACTATTTTGCCGTCTTTTAGGATCTTTAGGAATCCCATTTAATCTAATCTTCTATTGAGATTTGTGGCAGGTTAGATGCAACAGAGGTGTATTACTACTCTCCACAGGTCATTTCTAACACTCTATTCAGTGGTTTCAAATGCAGTAATTTCCTGCCAATATGGCGTTGTTTTGATTTCGATTAATGCGTTATGTCAACTCCCAGAGCTGTATTAAATACCTTCATTGTCATTGTTTCTTTCCCATCAGGGATTGGTTAAAGAGTTTGAACTGACGGTAGTTCTGACCAAGTCCAGGAGCGGAAGCTTTGGTTTCACCATCACTCGGAGCAAGCTGGACAACTGCTACTACATACAAGAAATACTGGACAATCCAGCCAAAGCAGACGGACGACTCAGAGCGGGAGACAGGCTCATAACAGTAAGCACAAAAACACACATCCGTACATTAATTGTTTTTGTACGTGTTGGTCAAGTTTACAAGTTGTCATTTGTTTCCAGGTAAATGGGCATGATGTTACCAGTGTGGCAGATGATGTTGCCATGACCATTCTCAGGTCATCCCCTCGAAGACTGAGTATGACTCTGGGGAGGGCTGTTACCAACCTGGTGGTTGCACCATCTTGTGACAGCCTGCCTGATATAGTCCTCTACAAGACACCTTCGGGACAGCTGGGTACAGATTCTCACACATTTTCAATACACATGCACGTCACCATCATTATTTGATTGTATCTAATATACATGTCTGTGCTCTCTCCAGGTATAAAGCTGACAGGAGGCATTGGCAGCAAATGGCAGGGCATCTACTGTCTGCAGGTGGTGCCGGGCTCCCCAGCCAGCGAGGAGGGCAGCGTCCAACCCAATGACAAGATCCTCTACATCTGCGGCAGGTGCACCCTAGGAATGACCCTGGAGGATGCAGTCAAAGCCTGTGAGCTTGCCCCTCGTAAAGTTAAGCTGAAAGTCATCAGGTATGTGCCCTCGCAGAATGGAGATCTATAGAAACAGGTTTGTTTATGTTTCTATGAGTGACTCTTCTGTTTGTGTCCGTCACAGAGAAGACCAGCCAGTGACCCCCAAGGCGAAGTGGAACGGTAAGAAGATTTATGGGGATGGTTTCACCCGCTTGAGTTAACCCAAAGGCACATAAACAGGATTGTTTGGTTGTTATATGCACTGATAGATTACCTAGAAACCAGATATGTTTGTGCTCAACTGAACAATGATAATTTAAGTTCAATCATTACCAGAAAGAGATGTGGGAAGACATTTATTACCATACATTTTTTTAGATTTAGGACCTGTAGTGCAAAATACTTTCTACTTGTACAGTCTGTGGTTGTGCAAATTCTATATGTTTTTCTTTTGTAGGTCTGTTTGACTGGAAAAAGGACAGGAAGTTCTTTGCTCGTTTCGAAGAACCCGTCTCTCCAGAAAAAGAGTCTCCTACAGAAGATGGTGAGTTTTTTCTCTTCCAAACATGTTCTATAAGCACCATAACTGGTTCCCTTTCACCCTTTTGCTTGTTGCTCCTTTGTCTGCATGAAGCCGGAGCTCTGTGCTGAAAGATAGTTGCAGCTGTGTGTGTGTGCGTGTGTGTCATCCTGTGTGTGTGTGTGTGTGTGTGTGTGTGTGTGATCTGAATGGTGACAGACAGATCCTGGGCTCTCACAGCAGGATTAATAATTAGCAAGCCTCAGGCCCTCCACTGGTGTATTGGACTGCAGGGCTGTAGCTATCACACACACACACACACACACACACACACACCAACACAGTGCCATGCAGCCAGTGGTCTACAGGACAGGTAGTTCAGTTGCTTGGTGACGGCGCATGCAGCGGTAAGGGACAGTGGCGAGGGTCAGTCTGAAAAGACCAGCCTTGTTCACCTGTCATAGCAAAGACGTACCCATCAACACCTCTCTTTCAAAATGGCCGAAGAGGTGGGAGGTTGGTGTGTGTTGTTTTTTTCTGTGTGTCTGTTAAGGAAATTTCATTGGCTGAACTGTCGCATGGATGAACGTTGGTACAGAAGGAAAGTTGCAATGTTAGCTTCAGTCCAAACTCCACACGCTTGCCTTTATTTACCTCTAAATGTCTTCACTTATATTAATTAAATGCATAACTTTCATGCAGTAACTGGACTTGTTTTGTCTGCTCTGGCTGCTGATTCATTGTTACCTCTCTTTTTTCAGTTGAAGCTGTGTGTCGGACTTCTGGGAATTTCAGATGTCTCTCTCTCACACAAGAGCACGATGTAAGTTTCAACAGCTCATTCTTTCATTTTTGTTGGCTCTATGTCTATCTATTCTTTTACTTTAACTGCGCATCTTTTCTAACAGTCTGCTGAAACACACACTGTAACATGAGTCTACTGTGTGTCAATCTGCGAATGCATTCTCTGCTGGGGGGTCACTGTCTGCATGTGTGTCTGTCGGTTGGGCTTTCTTTATACCGGAATCATGTAATAACAATAGAAAGGCATTTTTCTGCAGAACATAATGTGATCCTGTAAATAGAGAGGAAGGAATTGACACCTTCATTCGAATGATCATTTTCTATCCCCTCCTTTTCTCCTCTGGTCCCTTTAGAGTTGCATCATGCAAGTAGAGTTCACAAAACCAGAAGGAGGCGGCCTCGGCTTTGCCCTGATCGGGGGAACCAATGGCAGCATGCTCAGAGTGAAAGAAATCTGCTCTGGAGGAGTAGCGGAGCAGGACGGTCGGCTGAGAGTGGGAGATATTCTATTAGAGGTAACTACCCATCATACACCTTGACTGTTTTATCACCCCAGTAGTACTGGGGAAAACCCTGATCCTCACTGTGTGTTTTCTAGGTGAACGGTGTGATTGTGTCCGGGTTGAGCCACAGTAAAGTGGTGGATATCCTGCGTAAAGCTGAGGGCAGTGTGCAGCTCACCATCTGCAGAGACATCCTGCCCCTGACCTACCACGAGTCACCTACACCGCCCAACATGTCCGCTCAGACCGAAGCTATTTTAGCCGAGCAGCCGGCTCCTGTGTCCAGCCCGGATACCTGTCCCTCACCTGACGTCATGCTGAAGAAGCCAGTTGAGCACCCCCCAGGTACTATCTCTCTGTCTCTCTTCTTATCAGGATTTTTTAGATGGATAATAGTGCTGAAATAAAGATTGATGTGTGTATAGCAAGCTGTTTTTAAATGTAATAACTAGGCTGGATATGAATTGTAGATATCTTCAATAATTAATAATAATAATAATAATAATAATCAGTAATTCAATCCACTTTCAGACATCAATATCTTTCCTCCAAGCACAAATAATGTCACTGTTGCCCTCTATGTTTTTTGGGCTATTAAGTTCAGATATCCAAGGAAAATGTCCCAGTTTAGATATGTACAATCCAATTGTTACTAATTTAATTTTTAATTTCAGATATCCAAAATGTGATTTGGAATATCCAAAAATACATTTTAACTAGTAAAAATTAAATCACGGATATCCACATGTGACATTGTTGTAGATCTCTTTACCTTTCTGACTTGTGAGAATACAATTCTGACTAGGAGAAAATGCTACTATGAATATCTAGACTTGCCTTAGTGTGTGTAATCACAAAACAATACAAATAAAAAAAGAAAGAAAAAATATTAATTCCACAGCAGGCAGGAAAATGTCATCCTAATACTTAAAAGACAGACTGAATACTTGTCATTTTAACTATGTAAAAAATACTCTGGACAAATGTGTCCTATTATCAGTCTCAGAGGCGACTTCAGACCCTGTGGTCAGTGAAGCTGATGTGGTCGTTTCCTCACCACCTCCTCCACCACGCCGACTGACTGTCATAACAGATGACCCTGAAATTGCACAGGTAACAGCATGCATGCACACGTACATTAATAGTGTAGTAATTCTGATGAAAATGTCTGTTTATCTAAAATCACACCCCTCCTAACTTCTTTACTAACATCTACTATTAACATCTTGGCCCTCTGTCTGTCTGTCTGGCTGCTTGTCTGTGGAACAGGAGAGCTGTAACAGCACCCCTTCTCATCAAGCTTGTTGCCCGTCCCTCAATGTCACTGACATGTTGCATGGAGCTTCTGACAGGTAGTAACTTCCCAAGATATTCTCCTTTTTGATTGTCTACTAATTTCCTCCCCCCTTCTCCATCTCCATCTCCTCTTTTGCTCCTGTTTCTATTTTGGTCTCCTGGAGTTCCACTGTGAGCCACAAGGAGGCATCAGAGAGCAATAAATAAAACATCACCCTGGGATAAATGCGGTTACTTATGGGCTGTCAATCCCAACGAGACACAAAGCAGCGTAATAGTTAGGAAGTGTATAGTTCTATCCTCTGTAGCCCCAAAACAAGAAGTATGGCAGAAGTATAAAGACATTTTAGCCTTTTGTCTATACTGTATTTTAGGTGGAAAGGTCGCAGGGAAAGGAAGCTCAGCCTTGCATGATTTCATCCCCTCCTACCGAAGAGTAAAAATGGTCTGGTCTCACCCCTGCCCCCTGACTCCCCCAGGAAACAAATTGTGACCAAACTTTTGGACCGGTCCTGCAAAGACATCCGGAAAACCCAGTCAGACGGCTGGAGCAGTGAAGAAGAAGATGATGTCTTTGACGGCACCAGTCGGGAAATGACCTCAACTCAAACAGGTGTCTGTTCCTCTACTCTTTTGCTGAAGTGTCAGTGAAAGTTCTATATGTGCTGAGACATATTTGCAACTCTTGTCCTCCTCTTTTCCTCTTCTGTTTCCTCAGGCCCACCCATAGTGTCAGAGGAGGAACTGGCCAGTTTAGCTCTCATTAGCCCCTCCAAGACCAGCCAGTACTCAGGCTCCAGGGTCAAAGCTCTCATCCAGATTCTGCAGCATCAACTGGACCAGCAGGAACTGGTCAAAGAGTTCATGGTGTGTGTGTGTGTGTCATGGACATATTAGTGTATTAGTTAATGTATTTACCAATCTGGACTCGAAGCACAAAAAAATACATTTAGCAGTTTTAGGCTATTATCATGGAATATTATCTGGCTGCACTATTTTTAGTGATTTCATGTTCTTTTTATTATTGTGCTCATGTTGTTAATTTCAGGCTCTGGAGCACCTGAAGCCCTCTGACAACTGTCTGGTGGGAAAAGCCCCCGAGAACAGAGACAAGAACCGCTACAGAGACATCCTGCCCTGTAAGTCTGACAGAGGACTTCTGTTTTACTTTCTTCTGGCAGAATCTATACTTTTACTTTCTCCATTTGTTCAAACCCCTGCGCTTCATTTTATGTTCCCCTATTGGATTTTTTTTATTGGGGAGCTGAAGCTTGTAAAAGCTGGATACTCACACACTTGGCATTTATAGGAGAGCCTGTTTGTTAGCACTTTTCTTAGGCGCTCAGTTTTAGCTGACTGTAAGGTCTTTACTGAAGGGAGTGGAGATGTTTGTTTACAACACTTGTCTGCGCAACAAATCATTTCCTACATTAGTATCAATATTTCACTGGAGCCGCACTTATAATCTCCTTGGAGTCAGCCAAGTATGTGATGATGAAGACGATGCCATTTGTTACCAACCTTGTAATTATCTCAGATTTATATTTTTAATAAATGAAGCGGCACCAGGAGAAATTAATATTACAAGCTGTATAATTAATTTGATTTTAAAGGGGTAAATAGATGATGAAAGGAAAACATCCTTCTAGCATGCAATACTTGTGGTCACACTGATGATAATGAAGAATGTGAAAAAGCTGGAAAACACAGACACAATAAATACAAAATGTATTGTGTTTGAGAAGTTTTGCCAAAGTAGTTAAATTATTATTCAAAAAGTTTTCCTCTGTCAATTGAAGATATAATATATATGATAATAAAATGCAAAAAAACACATACAGAAGTGTTTTCCCCTCTAGCCCTCAGTGTGTTGGGGTGAAAAGGTCAGAGCTGAAATAAATGAGAGAGATAAAAAAGGATGGTGACCCCAGTGGAATATCTTACCAAACCTCTTGTTGCTTGCAGCCTGTTACAACTGCTGTTTGTGCAAAAGGTCCAGAGAGAAGGGTCATGTAGATCCATTGCTCGAAGCCTTTAACTATTTTATTTTGAAGGCCTGGTTTCCCGTCTGTGGCTCTTTTGACCTCACAAACAGGAGGTGGGGGAACAACCCAGAGAACATTCCTAACTGCCTTCGGTCTATCACCTCTCTCATCACCAACAAACTTTTTCACAGCGCTGGTTTGTTGAGCCCGACTCCAGACCTCAGAGCTGTTTACTCTGCTTTATTTACTGTACACTTAGACTGCATGCTTTTGGCAAAACAACAAGGTAGCAGTGTTTGTTGTTTGTGATCAAGAAATGAATGGATTTAACAAGAAAACCTAAGGAATTTGTGTAAGGATGCTGCTGGAGGTGAAATTTGTTTATTTGAAGTATGAATTCATGCAGTGATGCATGCTCACACTCCAAAAACACACTCAGCATTTATGGTGTATTCCCCCTTTTTCCCCCACTTAGATGATGAAACCCGTGTTGCCATTGGAGACAACCAGGAGTACATCAACGCCAGTTACATCCGCATGCAAGTTGGCGAGGAAGAGTTCTTCTACATCTCCTGTCAGGGTCCTCTCCCTTCCACAGTGCCGGCCTTCTGGCAGATGATCTGGGAGAACAAATCCGACGTTATTGCCATGATGACCCAGGAAATAGAACGGGGACGGATTAAATGTCACAAGTACTGGCCAGAGAAGCTGGACATGCCTCTGGACACCGGCAGGTACCAGCTCCACCTGGAGAACCAACAGTACCTGGAGTATTTCCACATCAAGATCATCCGCATGGTGGAGACAGAGGTAAGGGAATTGTTAGGAATACATGTCTTCCTGTCAATATCATGGTTTACTCTAAACTGAAATCAATTAATGTGTTGTTATTCCAGACTGGCGAGACACATTTTGTCCGTCACCTGAAGTTCACACACTGGCCTGACCACGGAGTGCCCAAGAGCTCTGAGCAGCTGGTTCGCTTCATCCGCTACCTGAGGGCGGTGCACCACAAGGGACCAGTCACTGTGCACTGCAGCGCGGGCATCGGACGCACAGGAGTTCTCATCTGCACTGACGTTATCCTCAGCCTCATTGAGAACGATTTGCCTGTGAGTCAAAGCCTGGTTCTAGGGTTGGAAATATCCAGAAGGTTGTCCAACACTTTGATCCAATCCGAAATATGTCAAGTTATCAGAGGGATTAATTTACATCTTTCTGTCTCCATTTCCAGATTAATGTAACTGACGTCGTAAAAGAGATGAGACTTCAGCGGCATGGGATGATTCAAACCAAGGTCAGTACCAACAACAGGGCAGATCAAAGTTCAAAGATCAAGCTTTAAAAAAAAGATCATTCCCAAAAGCTAGACGTGCCCTTTGTGTCTCTCATTTCAGGAACAGTACTTCTTCTGCTACAAAGTCTGGCTGGAGGTTTTACAGGGCATTTTACAGCTTCACGGCAACCAATGGCAACCGGAAAGTCCCCGAGACCACAAAGTAGTTTGAATGTTTCCACCTCCAGTTCACCGACCTGTAAAGCACAGACTGCGTATGAGTAACCACGTCTATCACGGCATAGACTGCTGATACTTTTTTCTTTGGCTGTAGTTAGTTTAGTTAGCGATAATAAGAAATCTGTACTTCTCTGTTTTGATACTTTGTGTTGAGGAGGCCTGTTGTTTTAGACTTCAACTGTAATGTTTTTGTTCTGGTATGTGCTCTCGGTGCTGTGATAATGTCAATTTAATTTAGATCACCGAGGTTGTTTTGCCTTTTTGGGCTTAGTGATTTGCCTTCTGACTCTAGCATCTTTTTTAAACTTTGTGTCACTATTTGAATGTATCTCATTTATTTCTCTCCATTGTCCTTTAATTTGCATTTATTTGTAACTGTCATATTGCATGGACTTTAAAATCTGATAATATTCACTTCTTTTATCTGTCATCAAAGTGCACAAGTGAACATACGATCATCATACCAAAGGGAATATCTGTTGATGAGTAGCATCTGATTAAGCATTGTGTTATCATTTCATTAAGTGCATTTGTACCCTGGAGAAAAGGGCATTAGCAAAAGAACACTATTGATTTTTCAGTTCATCATCTACGGAAATGAAAAGAATCAAGTGCCTTGGAATGACTCACACCGATTGCTCCACACTGACCCCGAGCTACTTGTCACAAGCAGTTGGGGACAGAGAGCAAGAAACTGATTTGAGAGCACCCGGTGATGGTTAGATTGAATGTGCAGCTTTCAGTCTGTTTGTGGTCTGTGGACGTTTGGTTGATCCAAACCGGAGGAGGATTACATCTCACCTTTTAGTTCAAGTGTAACTTAGAAACGACGTAAAGTTTGCACACCGCCTGTCAATCTTTTTTTCTTTGTGGGCCCATTTTATACAAAACACTGTCACAACGAAAGTCTTACTACACATCAACACAACTTGCACACCCTGATACAGATAAAGAATGATTCAACATAACAAATTTTTGGATGAATTCATAAATTTTCAAATCAACCTTTTACTAAAATTTGGACAAAGTATTAACACTAAATATTGAGATTTTTTGTAAAATGTACAAAAGTGGTTTAAATTCATTCATTTTGGGGCTGTTAGGTGTAATTTGTTATGTAATCACATCCTTTATCTGTATTCCATAGCTATTTTAATACAAACTCAGCCAAAAATGCAAAAAATATGAGGTTTACAAACTTTCCATTTTGCCACTTTAGATGTATATGATGTACAAAGCAATGAAGCTGCATCTCCAAGTCACAGATCAAAGATGATTTATAGCTGCTGGTTTGAACCTCAACCTTTGGATGTAACTGCTTGTAAGCTTTCTTCTTTTAGCTGCTATAACACACACACGCACACACACACACAAACATACACACACCAGCTCTCTTATTGCATGCAGACTTTTAAAGTACAGAAGTCTGAGCCTGGAGTTTGGCTGAATGACTTGATCAAAATGTGGAATGTAACAAAGCAATACTCTCCACTAGGAGGAGAGATCTGAATGTCAATCTCTTACCTGATCACATCTTCCAAACTGTTTGGAGCATGTCGGTAAGACACATGCAGTACTGTACCTTTGCCATGTGGATGGCTACGCAGAGCCATCAGCCTCCGTGCTGTGTATGCAACATCATCTCATCAATGCTGGTCGGTTGGTTCCCAGCGATAGGTGTTATGTGCAAGTTCATGTTGATATGTTTTCTCCCTCCGATCTTGAAAAATACTTATTCTTGGAAAGAACAAACAAAAGCACATTTTGCATTCATCTGTGAAAAATGCATCTTGTACAGTAAAGTCAAAGCAAGTGCTTATGCAACAGCATTGTGAAATGTAATAACCCTTAATTGCACAACTGCTTATTTATGCTAAATTAATCTCTTGTCACTGTACCAGCCACTATGTAACCAATAACTGAGAACAATGTAATACCTCTCTCTTTAATTAAAAACTATTGTGAAACTTGTTTGCATGTTATACAACACATTTCACCCCCCTGACTCTGAGCGCAACATAACTCAACTCGAAACAACGGAACAAGAGTAGCAGAGTGGGTTTTCCCTCACGGCACACACACAGAACAGAGAGCCGGAGGCGGCCCTAAATCTAATTCCACGGAGCCCCCTCTCCACTTTTACTGCAGGGTATACTCCCTCTCGGGTTTTACTGCAGGGTAAATAAGCTGGTCTCACAGGGGTCTTTGTGACAGCATGGAAACCCCTGGAAACACACTGCACGCTCCGCACACATATAAACCTGATTCTTGGGGACGCCATGGAGCAGATTTACTCCCTCACCCTCTCTCTACTTTCTCTCTTTCTACTCCCACTGCCCTTGGGCACTATCTCTACAACCCCCCTTACACTCTCAACCCCCCAGTCACCCTCCCTCCTCTTTCTCCTTGCTCCCCAAACTCAGACCTTGTTATTGCTGTAAGTTATGGCAGGAACTCAGTTATTCAAGGCCCATTCCCATTTACGGTTGCATCATTTTATTAAACAGTTGTCCTTTGAATTTCTAATCACAAGACAAATTACTGGCTAAAATGTGATACTTGAAAGAAGGGAAGGTGATGACTCTGAGCAATTATCAGGAAGGAATATTTTCTGTATAGTTTGTATGCAGGGTCTGACTATGTAGCAACCAGAAGGATGTAGAGAGTTGGTAACAAAATTGATGGTAAAATCATTAACAGAAGGCCGTTCAGTCAGAGAGTGTGATTTAAAGGTTCGAGGAAGGTGTAGAAATGAGCTCATATGCTCTCAGTAAATCCTCTTACTCTGCGCTGGGCTCAGTGTAACACAGACACAAGCCAGTTTTCTTTTTCTCTGATTAAAAATAGCACAGAAAATGATGTGCTGCTGCAAACTACCTCTACACACACACACACACACACACACACACACTCCTACCCTCCACCCCCTCCTCCTGATGTTGGACCCGTCCTCCTTAGCTGTCAGATTTCACCTTGAATTTCTAACAAGCGACTACAAGTCTTTGTAGACTTAAAAAATAATGAATAACTTCTGTGATTTGAGTGACTGATGCAGCAGAATTCAAACATTACACAGATACAGAGAGTACAAATCATGACTCGTACAAAAGTAATCCCTCTCAATCATTGTGTGTGAGCGACTAGAAGTGTGTTGCGGTGTCTAGACTGCATTAACTAATGCAGGTTGACTTTCTGTTGCTCACAGTTAACACATAATCAAGCCACTATGACTTGTAATTATGACTTTAAGTAATTAGTTCACCCTTAGTAAGTCGTTTAATTTCCATGTTCAATAGATTTAAAGTTACATACATTATTTTTTACACAATATGAAACATTATCATATAAGAATATTCAGTATTAATGCCCTGCTGAACATCAAAGCATTTCAAAGCTGAGACATTTGATTAAATGGAAAATTCTAGATAGTCCTGCATCACTTAATGCACATTTCCCTTCACTTCAGTCTGGCATAGAGACTTTGGGATTTTGACAAGAATTTAAGATAAAAGTTGTGTGGGTTAAGATAAAGTCTAAATGCACACCATGCGTTTGCCATAATGATTCCCCTGAGAGGTCTTTTAGGTTTGAAGAGGTTAAGTATGACCCTCCCACAGCAGTTAAAGCTCAAGAGGGCTGAGAATTATTACCCTGCAGGATGCTTGCAAAACAGGCACCGTCATAGACCATTTAGACTCTCAGAAAAACACAGGGATCATGATTTCTGAACAACCAGCGAGATTAAACTGGAGCTGATTACCATCAGAGACCAAAGAGTATTCATGGAAGCTGGAAGATTAGGTTGGCCAAGAGTCGGTACTAAGAAGGCCTCATAGTTGAGAAAATACTGAGTTAGTTCTTTTAAGCTTACAAGTAAATCAACATCCGCACTTTAGATATGTCACATTCAACTTCACATTAAATATCACCTACCTAACTGTGTGTCCAGTAGTTACTTATGGAAATAACGCTGATGTTTTCTCAAAAGTCACCAAATAGTTTGGTAGTCTAAACCTCACTTTAATTACCATAAATCAACAATACATTATATATGAATCAATGTTCTTGTATCTCTGTTTTTGGTCTCCACCAACTCCAGAGAAAACTATCCAGCTCTTTAGCTGCTAATTGATCCACATTGATCAGTCTTATCTGGTCTGTTTTTCATGTGGTGCTGTAGGTGGCATATACAGTCAGCTTTAACCTTTTTTTTTGGGGGGGGGGGGCTTAAAAACAGCTACCTGCTGCCACCAAATGGAACGCTATACCAGCCTTGAGAGTGAATAGATACAATGAAAGTTTGTAAAACACTTCTTTAAAGTTTCCCCATGCTACAAATACATATTGTATTACACTACAGGGACTTGTTTTCAAGGACTTTAGCTTAACTGTCTCTATATTCCAAGATGTGGGATTTGATTGAGTGTCAAGCTGCAAAATAAATGAGCATTAATGTGTTATTCTGAGTTGTTGTGCCCTTTGTAAGCGGACCCCACAGGCTCCTCTGTGATGACAGCTCACTGACAGAGACACAGAGAGCCATTCATCCCCTCTCTGAGCAGAATGTCACTTTTGTGGCTTTCCAGACTTTCAAAAACCACAGACTTGTCAAAGGAAGCCGATTATGATTACGGTCTCCTCTTGTATGTTCACTTGTAATTATCTTAAGTCGGTTATAAAGGGTTAGCTGGGCTCGCCATTGGGTTTTCTGTGGTGAGCTGCAAGGGGGTCTAGAATTACATCCAGTGGTGCTTTGTGAAAAGTATTTAATTTTCCTGGACTGTTAACGAGTGAATTTGTGTCACTTCCTGTTCAAATGTATCTGGTTAGAACTATAAAACATACAACACACCACATCCCATCCCATCACAAGTGGATTTGTATTTTTGCTTTAGAAATACATATGTCCATCACATGTCCAGTAATTAAATCCTGCAGTGAATTTCCTGAAGCCTAAAAGTAAAAGCATTGTTGAGGCTTTTACATCAAACTTTTGTTCTGAGGGCAGAGTCATTGAATTCTGTTGAGCAGTCAAAGATGGTTTGTCTGTTTGCAGGATTACAGAAAAACGACTAGCCTAGCTTATCATTAAAAGAAATTGTGGAAGCGTGTTCTGTGGGCCACAAAGTATTTTTGATTCACTTTCTAATTGTATCACAGAGCAGTAGGCTTTGGCAGAGGTCTGTGTGCTCCTAGTGCCCTTCTGCTTGTTGGTATTGATCCTATTTAATGCTAATGATAAGAAGTATTTTTGCCCTCCATTATCACACACTTCACAAAATAACTTTTTTTTTTAAATCACCTTAAGATGCATATTCAAAATATTAGGTATATGGAATTTAGTTTACAATGGTTACTACACCACATACATATCAGGCCTCATTGTAAGCTGATTTATTATTCAACTTTCAATCCCCAAAGAAGTAAATACCTTGTTTTATGTAAACTGAATATAAGAAGGACCTACATGCTGTATGTAAAAGTGACTGTGGTCTAAACTTGATTTTCGGATGCAGCAAATTGATACAGAACATTGTGGAGCATTTTCTCTATAATATGTCATCCTGCCATTGATTTATTTTAATCCCATGGCTACATCAGAAGCAAATAGCAACAGTTATTCATTTATCCCTCTCAAAGGTTGGAGAAGTTGAACAATATTGTATTTTGGGTGTTTGGTTTGGTTGTGCACTCTGAAGCAAGTCCATCGACAGGATTTAGGAAAGGCCTTTTTCCACGACCATAATATGCTATAATTATCATGTGACCTCTCCAAGCAGCCAGAGTAAATGAGCACCTGTCAGTGGGCATAAACTTTGGTTTTGCTGATGCCCTGTACAACTACTTTACCTAAAAGAAAAAAATTAAAAACCTGCTAAATATAGGATAAATGCCACACGTATGTGCTTATTTTAATCTTCTCTTGAAGTTGTTAATCTAGATTTGATTTAATGGAGGACGGCCAGCACTACAAAAATTGCAGAGTGCAGCAAAAGGCCCTTTGTGAACTGAATGATCTGTGTCACTGAGTGGCAAGGACGATCTTCTCTTTGTCAAACTCCCTCCTAAATCACGCGCCACATCAGAGCAAGGTTGATTAACACCTGCTTTCAATTAAGTGACTTTCTCATCAAGCTCTGGTTGGAAGCAGAAAAAAAAAGGCCTCACGCCTCGTCACGTCGAAGATGTTCCTGAATTAGAAAGCTATTAAATCAGAGGAGCAGACGCACGCCGTTGCGAGGGGCGTCGTTTATCTTCATTTGAGCTGGCCCTCCATGATCATCTCCACAGGGGCGGCTAATTGAAAAAGGGCTTCAGAAATGCGATTGTTAGCACCGATAATAATTTATTACTCTCAGCTTGTGGAGTCCTGGGAGTCATTTGTATTCATTAGTGTAAATTCAAATTATGTTTGCGATTAAAATGTGACTTTGACAGGCAGAGGGGCCTCAGACAGGGACAGGCACTGATGAGACCTTTGCTCCGGGTCACTGCCTCCCACATTTGCCTCCTACTAAAAACGCGGCGGAGAAGCCTCCTATGCCTCACCACCATCAATCTGTGTCTGATTCAAGTTGAGACGTTAGCCTTGATGGCCTCTACTTGGGCATGTGTGTATGCTCTGAGCACACTTAGTAAGCAAATGAACCTACCTTCTGAAAGACAACTCCAATCAGACCCAGGATAAGACACGGGTACCCAGTCATTCTTCTCTTTTCTCTTCTATTTAGCCGGTAGTCGCTGTTATCAGTAAGGGTGCAGGTTATTATTTGTCATGCCTGACTAATATTGACCAAGCTTTTCTCTAAATGTCAGGCAGTGATTTCTTTGACATCCAAGAGATGGCAGTTAAGTAGGTCAGTGTCATTGTGATGAACATCAACCATGGCGGGTCACTGACTGGGCTGCTCCTCCACTTGCCCGCCTGTCACAAACCACTGAGCCAGAGGACGCAAAGGAGCTGAGTGCTCCTTTATTGAAGCCCGGTAAATTACTCCAATACAGGCTGTCACCACGTAAAGTGAGGGACTTTATCAGATGTACACTGCCAAAGGTCATATTTTATTGACCTGACAGGTCGCTGGCGGGGGCCTGGTGGAAAGGGTGACAAGGCTGGAGCAAAGGCTGATGGTTAAGGGCTGTTTGTGTTGGATATGAAAATGTCAAAGACAGCAGTTTGGAAGAAAGAAGACCTTAGATTTCTTCTTTCTTTTTTTTCTTTCTGCTTTCTTATGAACTCAAGCCACATGCAAATGTTCTGTGTGAGTAAAGTCTCCATCTGCATAAGTGATGGTGCAGATGTTCAAATATGTGACAATGAAACCTTGCATTGAACAGGGCTATGTCCAAAACACATAAAAAATCTATATATATATAATGCTATATGTTTATTAATGTGCTTGTCCGTTGGTCCTGAGTTGGGAAATTGTTCACTATGAATGTGTGTTGTATTTTATTGTGTGCAACCGATTTAACCTGCATGTGAGGATGCCGGACCTGGAGAAAATCCACACTGACACTGGGAGAACATGCAAATTCCACACAGAAGAGCCGCAAGCCAGACACGAGATGAGCCTGCGACCCTGTTAGTGTGAGGCAACTACAACTACACCACCGAGTAGCCTAATGATGATGATGATATAATTGCATTATGTACCTTGTTATCAGTGTGAATGACAATAAACACATTGTCAAACTATTCTAGGTAACTCGACATGGACAGCAACCAATATTTACAACCCGATACCATCATTAAAATAAGCAACAACTTTAAATGCAATAAGTGAATTGACTAAAAGTTTCTTACAATCAACTAAAGATTTCCTTTTGCCTGCCAGGTTTCAATGACATGAACTTGAAATAAAATGTGCCAAATTTTCAAGTTCTTGTACCAACTTGGGAGCTTTACGTGAATTTTCCCAGGAGGGAATTTTTCTAATTAATCAGACACCACATGAATGCAGGCTTCTGGTCAATTATTGTACACTTTTATACAAATTTAACAAAAAAAGTAATCACTATTAGGGTCCTAAAAAATACACCCAATCAAATTACAAAAAAAGACCCTTACAATACTTACAGTAATCTCAATATGTGTTGCAATCTCCAAGACCTATCAATGCTCACTATATGGTAAACTATTGAGTATTGTTTTGTAGTATATTGCGAAGTAAATGGAAAAAAAAGATTTTAACAAAGCCCATATTTCATATTCCTGTATAAACCTTTTCATAACACTAACAATGCTACTTTACATGCCTCATATACGGTAATTATAGCCATTCATGTATGTATTGTTATTTTCAGTTGTTGTGGATACCAGTAGGTGGAGCTAAGAAGCCTGACTGTCATTAAAATACCAATTTTCTTTTGTATTACAAAGTCATTCTTAATTTGGGCACTCAACACTCAACACATTACATAGAATAAATTACCTTGTGATTTACTTTACACGTTTTACACGTTTTATAGAGATTGAAAAAAAAAAACATTCCTCACAAATAACAGCACGCATTAAAATAAATCTCTGAAGAGGTGTACGTTTTTCATTGAACCATTGAAAAAGCTGTGTGTTATAGGGCCTCAGATCCGCCTATGTACACAACAACTTAGTATGATTCAATATTGCTCTGAGACATCCTCAGCCAACATGGGGCCTACAGAGAGGCATCCATCCCCCTCCTGAAACCCTGAGGCATGAAAACAGATTTCCCCTCTCAATTACGCATGATTCACACACTTTAAAACGTCATACATTTCAATGCAAACATTGGGGAAACACGCAAACACACACACACACACACTCAACTGTATACCTGTGGAAAATCCCAGAGTTTCCTTCTGACCCTGGTCCACACTTGACACGGGGACAGGAGCACACAGCTTACATCAATGGAGCTTTTCTCTTAGGTAGAGGGAAACCTCATACACACACATACTCGCAGCGTGCATGAAAACACACTCACAGGGCAACCCCCTCACACACTCCCACGCTCCAGCCCTCTGTAAATGTCAAACCGTGGGAGAGAGGGTTTATCTTGGAGCAGTATGGTATTTTTACACCTTTTAGTTACTGCCTGCCTCACACACACACACACACACACACACACACTGAGGTCTTCCAACACTGCCCACCAGTGAAGGGCAAATCTTGGCCTTGGTGCGAGACCTCACTGTGCACAACACGAAAATATCAAAACTGATATATCTGAGACATCCTTTCATGTCCCTGCAAAGTTTAACCAAATGTCAGGTTTGGAGCCAGTGTCCATATTGATGGATAACACTACATTAAACTTTGGTTAAAATTAGTTTCATGTTAAAGGGCTATGTTTCTTTTTTATTGGATTTTAGTCATTAAATTCATATTGTTATAAATGTGTTTTTCGTATAGATTTTGTTTTCCACTTGAGGCTGTTATTGCACATTGTTGTTCCACATTTTTGTGTGCTTGCCATTCGTTATCTGTGTCTGCAAAGCTTTTCTCTGCTTGTACCATTAGTGAGCTCCACTGGGGACTCACTGACTTCCTCTGTGTTATACAAACAACTTATCTGGATGCACTCCTGGGAGAGACTGTGTATATTGTAAATAGGCTTCTCCACCACTGAAAGGTAGTGTTTCTTTCAGGTTGTAATGTTAGCTAGGGTTAGCCAGCAGACTAACAGCCACAAAAAAAAGCCAAGAACAGCTAGGCTATAAGTCTACTGCTCTTTTAACCGTTTACGTTTTGTGTTCTTTAGTGTCTTCTCCCTTGAGTTCAGTCAATGTGCAAAGTAGCATTATCTGATTACATATTTAACAGCTCAGTTTAAATTAAATCAATTTAAATTTTATTGAAAAATGTATTAATTTAAATAAAATTTTACATTTTATTTAAATCAAACAAGCAGCAACACAGAAACCTCAATGTGAAAAACCTTCATTGTAGAAAGTAAGGGGAACATTCATTAATTTATTATCCTAACCACTGATCCGAACTCAGGTCTCTTATTCACCCCTACGGGCAATTTAGAGTCACCAATTATACCTAAACTGCATGTCTTTGAACTGTGAAAGGAAGCCCTAAAGCAGAAGATTTTATAATTTTTCAATGGCGAACCAACACATGAATCAATTAACTGTGAAGCCTACAGATACAGTATAAAAACACATATTAAAGGAACAACACTAATGCTGACACTAGATGAAATACAAAAACATTTATAATTTTGAATTATTCATTTATTATATTATTATCTTCTATTAGCGTGATTGTCTGTCTCTATGTGTTGGCTCTGTGATAGTCTGGCTGGGATCGGCTCCCCGCACTCGGGTTGCCGCACTCCGGCAACTAAGTGCGGATTAAACGGTTAAGGATAATGGATGAATGAATGATTTTATATTATTAGAATTATATTATATCTTTATTATTAGTAGTAGTATCATTATTATTATTATTTTTATTATTATATCTTTATTGTTATTATCCTTATTCATTCATTATCCTTAACCGCTTATCCGCACTCTTGTTGCGGGGGGCTGGAGTCGATCCCAGCTGACATTGGACGAGAGGCGGGGTACACCCTGGACAGGTCGCCAGACTATCACACTCTCATTCACACCTACGGGCAATTTAGAGTCACCTATTAAACCTAAGTGCATGTTTTTGGACTTTGGGAGGAAACCGGAGTACCCGGTGAAAACCCACGCTGACACGGGGAGAACATCCAAACTCCACACAGAAGCACCACAGGCAACCCTCTTGCTGTGAGGTAAGAGTGCTAACCACTACACCACCGTGTAGCCCCTATTACCCTAAATGTATTAATATACATTACCTTCTTCCCCAGAGAGCAAGCCAAATCCAGAAAATCTGAGATTTTCGGCAACTGTGGCAAGGAAAAACTCCCTCCTAGCGGGAGAAACCTTGGGAGGAGCCAGGCTCTCTGGGGGACGCATCCTCCTTTGGGATTGTGGACCTGCTGCTGCTACTTACCACGGGACGTGCTCATCTTCCATTGATTGGTCGTGACCTTGTCGTCCAATCCCAGGTCGTGGTCTCGTCAGCCATCCGCTGGTCCTGGTCTCGTCATCCAACCCCAGGTCGTGCCATCCGCCAGTCCTGGTCTTGTCGTCCATGCGCTGGTCCTGGTCTTATCAGCAGTAGTATTACATAAAATGTTGTTGAATATGTCCTTAAGCAGTAAGTAAAAATGTAATTTTCACACTGAATACACATTTTGTTTCAGATCAGACTTCATATATATTAATTTAAGCAACTTCAAAAATCAATCTCGCCCAAACATTGTGATCGTCATGCATGATTTTTAGAAATTTCGGTCTTTATCTATAAATATTTGCTAAAATTAATAATGAATATTATTATACACACTTCCAAAATGACAATAGGATAAACTCTGATGAGCTGATACAGTCATTTAAGATAATTTTAAGATAAATTACACAGTAACAGGGTTGAAATTAGAGTAACAGGGTTGAATAGACAAATTACTTTTGATTGTAGATTATGACATACATCTGATAGATAAATACTCAGGACCATATGGATATTATTAAAAGATATTTAATATTTAATTTAATTTAAGGACCACAAACTAATCAACATTTAACAATTTAACAAAAACAATTAAGTTTAATTCATGAGGCTAACAACCTTGTAATAAAACCAAAATGCATAAAAAACAGTTAAAAATTCATCCAATTTATGCATTTATGATCATTGATGAACATTCATTCATTTTCATGAGGCTAACAAAATCAATTGAAAGATGGTCAATTACTCTATTGAAAATAACCTTAAAATGATTTGAAAACAGTTCAGTAAATATTGACTGAATAATTCCACCAATATTGTTGCAACTTTAACAAAAAGCCTATAGTGGCAATGAAAGGGGAAAAAATGGCAAGTCACATTTTAGAAAATACAGTAGGCCTAGACTTATACTAATGATAATATTTCAAACTAGATTTTGTTAAATTATATGTACAAATTTGATTTTACGATTGATAACACTGATTGTCTCCTCTGAGTGAACTTAAAGAGATTCAACCCTGTTATGTAGTTCAAGCCTGTTACTCTAATTACAGCAACAGGGTTGCAAATTCGTACTAATGTTAGCTGTTTAGCAGAAAAAAGATGCTAGCTATGGAATGTACTGTTACTGTAAGGTTGAGAACAAACCTAGTTATTTAAAGGAACAAAGAAAACTTTGAAAATATTTTGCATTATTCTGGTAATATGAGTAAAAGGTTTGCATTGCTTAGAGGGACACACTCGACCAAGAAATATAAAAAAATATGCAATTTATTTTGTGCCATGTGTCTCATACTTCTTCTTCTTCTTCTCTGCTAAAAAGGTTTTGGTAACAGGGTTGCGTGGATGTTGTGGGACACAACTTTAATGCAAAATTGGTTTTATTTAAAATATGTTATGATTAAATAAAGTGTTTTTACACTTATAAAATACATAAATCAACAAAATCATAAATAAATAAAAAATGTAACCTTATTTTAACCACTTTATTTGACATTCATGTTGGCCATCAAGAGGGTGGGACAAGAGAAAAAGGATATTTTAGGGGGTGTTTAGAGTAATTTTATATTTTAAATAATATTTTGGAACCAGTTTTTGTATAACTCTTCATATTTTGTCTCAGAGTAATTATAATTCTGGAATGACCCTTACGTTGATTCTGAGTCGGACTTCCTGTCGGGTGCGAGCTGCTCTGTTGAAATACGCGGTTTGGCAGCGTCTCGCGGAGAAATAGAAGTCCTACCTAATGCTCGTGTAGAGACGCTGCTGAGACGTTGCTGTAACGTTATGCAGCGCGCCCGGTGGAAATGCTCTCATTGATTAGAGTGTTACCTATTTGCAACAGCGAACGCAGCGCTGACGTGACGCTGCTGTAACGTGCCCGATGGAAATCAGGCTTTAGACATAAAACAGTGACTAACTAAGTAGAACAACGTAACAAAAAAAAATGCAGTTGAACAAAGAAAAAAAAAATCTTCTTGTTTTAATGTGAGTTTAAATAAAAATAATTGATTATCTTACCACTTCTTACTGTGGGGGAGATGTGGTTGATGGAGCTGACCAGACTGTAGAGGACACCAGCCTGAGAAGAAGAAACACAGTAAATCAGAGTTAGTGCACCGAGTCACAAAGTAATTAAAATATTTCAGCCAGTCTGATGATTGCCTTTGCTATCAGGACTTTTAGTTTTTTTTACCTGGTCAGTGGTCACAACTAGGTCTCTGAGGAGGACGATGGGATCATGGACCTTTGTCAGCGTGAAGGTGGGAGTCATCCTGAAGCGCTTCAGGTGTAATACCAGTACTCTGTAAACAGAAGGAAAGATATGAATATGAGGTGGTAAAGAAAATTTTTTGTTTTGTCTTCAAAATTTCTATATTAAAGATTTCACAAACACTTTGGGTCAGTGAAGCCCAGTTTAATACCACTGGGTTAACCAGCATTACCACTGAGCACTGCGGTCAGGAGCTTTGGTCATTTATAATCGATGTGATGTCACTTACCTTGGCACGGTCAGAAATGATGAGCGCTGGACTGAAGCGGTGGCACCGCACTCACAGTTGTAGTCCAACTCCTTCTCCTGCAGAAAAGAAAGGAAAAAACATGTTTTCACTTCGATACTGGATTTACATGCATGAGAGCGAAACAACCACATATCCATTTACATACTGTGATACAGGCAGTGTTGCTGGAATAGAAATGTTTCAGTGTTTTCTACATCATATCAGTCAGTTCTGTTGTAAATAAATGAGGAGAGGTGTTTCTTACCGTCAGGTATTCCTGTATCATGTCCTCTACGGATCCGCCGCCAGGTATGAGGTCAAGGGAGAGGTTCGTAAATTCCTCCTCTCTGTGTGATTCTGTCCCACATCTATACATTAAAAGGACATTGTGGTTATAATAAAGCTGCAAACTGCCATACTTTGCCATGCTGCAAGATACATGAATGTGTGTGATGTGTTGAACTGTGTGCTCATACCTCTTGCAGGTCCTGAGCATTTTAAAAACCATGTGTTGCTCCACTGGACAGCTGTAGGTTGTGTCCATGCTGGCTGCAATCACCTGAAGCTGTGGGCTCAAACATCTCATCTGGTCCAAGATGGAGGTTAGGAACTCATGAGCATCCTTCAGACAAACACACACAATCAAAAAGATGAATAAAACTATCAGGGGATGGTAAAACAATAGATGACATAACCAGATTACTCACCTTCTGTTGAAGATCATGGAACTCCGGGGACCAAATTGTCTTCCTGAATGCATTCACGAGGCGAATCTTATGGTTGACATCGCCAGAAGAGTGAGACTCTTTGATGTCCATAAACGATCTGTAGACATGGGGAGAAAGGGGTCAGAGGCATCGTCTTTACAATTAACATATTAGTGTTCAGGGTACAACTTGAAGATAGAATTAGTCATTGTATCTTATGGATGCCATACCTTAAAAGTGCAGCATCAGGTAATAAATTCCAGATCTGCTCCTGACAGCTGATGGTGTTAACAAAGTCCTTTAATGTGAGGAGGCTCTGCAGGCAGGAGTTTATGTAGCAGAACTGTGCTGGGTTGGGGAACCTGACACACAAACATAATAAGACAAGCACATGTCAACATCATCAATTCTGCAATGGCATGTTCTCAAACTGGAGCTCATTTTCTCCCAGTAGCTCTGGGAGATTATTCCTTGTTCATTATTCCTTGTGTGTTTATATGCAGATGTACTCACCCAAGATGGTGGATCTGCTGCTGTCTGAATGTCTCAGTTGGAGGGGTGTTCTTTATGGGGACAGCCTGAAGAACTGTCTCTTTTTTCTCCTGTCTGATGGTCTTGCTGGGGGAGACGCTATCTTTTCCCTTGGACCGATTATGATAAATTGTCTCGTCTACTCCAAGCAGTCTTTCCTCTTCTTCTGTGAGCCCTTTAAACTCCACCACTGTGTCCTGGTGAGGGGTGGGAGCTGGTGGTGCCCGGCGTTTTTTGGGTTGGACAGCCTGAAGGACTGTCTCTTCTTTCTCCTGTATGTGGGTCTCAATGGAGTTGATGGCAAGTTCTTCTTTATTTTCAGACACAGCATGAAGAACTGTATCTTCTTTCTCCTGTCCGATGGTCTTACTGGGGGGGATGGCATCTTTTCCCTTGGATAGATTTTGATAAATTGTCTCGTCTACTCCAAGCAGTCTTTCCTCTTCTTTTATACAGTCTATGGTGGCACCGCACTCACAATTGTAGTCCAACTCCTTCTCCTGCAGAAAAGAAAGAAAAAACATGTTTTCACTTCGATACTGGATTTACATGCATGAGAGCGAAACAACCACATATCCATTTACATACTCTGGCACAGGCAGTGTTGCTGGAATAGAAATGTGTCAGTGTTTTCTACATCATATCAGTCAGTTCTGTTGTAAATAAATGAGGAGAGGTGTTTCTTACCGTCAGGTATTCCTGTATCATGTCCTCCACGGATCCGCCGCCAGGTATGAGGTCCACACAAAGGTTCGTAAATTCCTCCTCTCTCTCTGATTTTGTGCCACATCTATACATTAAAAGGACATTGTAGTTATAATAAAGCTGCAAACTGCCATACTTTGCCATGCTGCAACACACATGAATGTGTGTGATGTGTTGAACTGTGTGCTCATACCTCTTGCAGGTCCTAATGTTGAGCATTTTAAAAACCATGTGTTGCTCCACTGGACAGCTGTAGGTTGTGTCCATGCTGGCTGCAATCACCTGAAGCTGTGGGCTCAAACATCTCATCTGGTCCAAGATGGAGGTTAGGAACTCATGAGCATCCTTCAGACAAACACACACAATCAAAAAGATGAATAAAACTATCAGGGGATGGTAAAACAATAAACAACATAACCAGATTACTCACCTTCTGTTGAAGATCATGGAACTCGGGGGACCAAGTTGTCTTCCTGAATGCATTCACGAGGCGAATCTTATAGTTGACATTGCCAGAAGAGTGAGACTCTTTGATGTCCATAAATGCTCTGTTGACAAGGGGGGAAAGGGGTCAAAAACATTGTTTTTACCATTAACATTTTAGTACAACTTGAAGATAGAATTAATCATTGTGTCCGTTTTGGATACCGTACCTCAAAAGTGCAGCATCAGGTAATAAATTCCAGATCTGCTCCTGACAGCTGATGGTTTTAACAAAGTTCTTTAATGTGAGGAGGCTCTGCAGGCAGGAGTTTATGTAGCAGAACTGTGCTGGGTTGGGGAACCTGACACACAAACATAATACAACAAACACACTCAATATAGTCAATT
Source organism: Centropristis striata (assembly GCF_030273125.1). NCBI lineage: Eukaryota > Metazoa > Chordata > Actinopteri > Perciformes > Serranidae > Centropristis > Centropristis striata. The sequence continues at coordinate 12,294,042 of NC_081536.1, forward strand.
CTGCAATGGCATGTTCTCAAACTGGAGCTCATTTTCTCCCAATAGCTCTGTTTTACTTTTACAGCATTATTCCTTGTGTGTTTATCTGCTGCTGTCTGAAGGTCTTAGTGGGCAGGTTGTTCTTTTTGCAAAAAGCCTGTCTGATGGTCTTTTTGAGGGAGACCGCATGTTTTCCCTTGGACAGATTCTGATAAATTGTCTCATCTACTCCAAGCAGTCTCTCCTCTTCCTCTGTGAGGGCTATAAACTTCACAACTTTGTCCTGTTGAGGGGTGACAGATGGTGTAACCAGACGTGTTTTCTGTTGGAGTAAAACATATTCTGGTTAAATCATGCAAAGACACACTCATCCACTAATAAATATAACAATAAATGAAGCTGCACATTGTGTCAAACATACATACCCTGCAACAACGCCACCACCGAGCCTTTTTTGGCTTTGCTGTATTGTCGTTTTCTGGGGCTTTCTTTGCCTTTCGGGGCTGGAAACAAAAAAACAAAACAATTAGAATAAATTACTTCAAAAATCTTTGGTGACGTTAACAAAATTAAATTCCTAAAAACTAATAAAATTAGTTTAATATAAGCTGTGACACATTCTGTCAAACATACTATGTGATAACCGAAGAGTCGATTCCCCCACGGTACATTTTCAACCTTGTTGTTGGTGTCAGTAAGAGTGTCAGGAACAGAGACACTGTTGAGAAAGAGAAACACAGTTGGGTTTTCTTTTCTGTACTCACTCTCAAATGAAATAAAAAAAAAATCATTTGTGTTCAAAATTTGTTACAGTAGTAGTTATAAATGTCCCTACCTTTTCCTAGAGCCGCTGGTCTGTAGACTCTCATCTGCTACCAGACCTACAACCACTGCTGATTTCTGTGAGTCCGATATGCAATATGCCATGTGGCGAGTTAGCTAACACTAGCTATGTAGAAAGTTAACTATAAAGGAAAAATACTTAAACTAAAATATGAGCAAACAATGTAAGCTGTGTTCAACCATATGATTTAATGTGAAAATTAAATTAATAAAAAAGGCTTTACATTAAAGAATTCATTTAATGTATGAATAAAAAAACTCATTCAGCATGCTCAGTCATGCTAACGTTAGCTAGGGTGGTTACAGCTACCTAACAAAAATTAGCATCAACCGTTAGCAAGTTAGAAACTTTGTACTTTGCTTTGGGTTACTGTCTGCTAGTAAACTGTGATATAATAGAAATATAAAATATATTCAATCCAAAAATATATGAATCAAACTTACCTGAAAGCACGCACTCCTTCAGTTCAGACAGTAGGCCTCACCTATGATTGGAGAATGCACTGTGCATGGAAAGGATTGTACTTTTACTCAATGAAATGGACACAAATTTTTTAACCAAAACGTGCCATACAAATATTTTTTTTATGTTTACTTTACCCTTGAATGTATATTAATATTATCATGATTTTTATTGAAATTGTGCAAAACAAAATTCCTGAGCACAGACTATCTTTCCTTGGTTATTTTTCCAACTGTGACAATGCTAGTTACAACTAACAACAGTTATGAAAAAGTAATTGTGTAAATGCATGTATGACCTTCTCAAGATCAGCATGAGAAGAAAAGACCTGCGCACGTTCTTGTTTTGCTATTTTTTGTTTCTGCTTGAACTTTATGCAAACAAGGTCAAAATTAAATTACTCCACAGTGATTTGCCAGAAATATACTAATAATGCAGCAGAAGGATAGGAAGTTTTGCCTTCACCTGCAGTTGATATTTAATCTCGGCTGTTCATGGGAAACAGGAGCATGACATGAATGTGAAATTGGAAGGTATATCATCACTGTAATATTTGTGGCAGCTTGTGGAATTAAACAACCTGAACTAAAATCCAACAATAAAGCAACATCTAGCTACTGATTTGGATGCTAAGTAGCGTGTACATCAAGCATGTTCCATCGCTCTGGCAGCTGTTGTTTGTTTCTCCTACATCCTCAAAATGGCCGTGTGTGTTGAGGGAACGGCGGTGGCTGGCTGTGATAGGGGTGACGGGGGCCACGACAATGCCTGTCTCCCTCCCTGCTGTTCCACCCAGGAGCCTAAACTACTAATGGCCCCCTAATGTATAAATACCATTCTGGAGGCATTAGTCACACTTTCTCTCTTTCTCTGACACACACAAACATGTATGCACACACACACTCGGAGAGGCAGGTCTATAGGACATTAGTCACAGTGGCAGCCCTGCCTATGGTTGGATTGCAGATGAGGGCCAAGGCCAGGGGCTGAGGGTCTAAATTCTCTTGCACAAACAATGCATGTCAAAGAGGCCCATCAGAGGCATTCTTTCAGGACGGGAAGATGTTGTTTAGAGCACAAAGGGAGGGCAGCAGGACCGTGCCAGAGACTGGTGAGGATAGAGATGTGTATATCTAGAAGCGCAGGTTGCTATTGTAATGTGTGTGTTTTTCGTGAGTTTGTATCATGACTGCATGTGTATGCATGCCGTTCCGTTGAATGAACGTCCGGTAGGATGTGTGAATAGAGCGGTGCTGACAGGTTTGCATGTAGAATAGAATTAGAAAACATGTTAACTTTGTAGCAGTGTGTGGATGCAGGAGAGCTGCATTTTTTTTTTTTTATTTCTGATGTTATGAAGTGAGACCACAAGCAGGGGAAGACAAAAGCTTCTCCAATACCCGGGGGAATTGTTGACAGCTAAATATCTTCATTCTCACATGAGGCATTACGGATGCAAATTGCCATTTAGGTGCATGTGTGCAAGAACAGTGGAGATCATTAATTTATATTTAAGGCATCATTTATCAGAGTTATATAAAAAGACGGCCATTAATCACTGTATATTGAGTAAAAACGTGTACAAAAATGTGTGTATTTATGCTTTATTTTTTTATGTGTGTCTGTGTGGGAGGCTGTGTGTGGGTGCATGATTTTGACCTTACCCAACGTTCTGACATTTTCCCACACACATCAAGGAAGCTATGAGCTGACAGCCAAAAACACTTTGATAAATTCATCATCTTACGCTTTCCACCACATTCATGATCAATCAAATGTCTTTTGAGGCACTGATTTGGGAATGTTAAATGAATAGCAGGGAGGCTTGAAAAGTAAACTGGCGGGAAACTTTAAATAACATTACACAATGTTTTACACATTAATGCATGTGTAGAAACTTTGCATATATTATAGATATTTGCAGGAGACATACATACACATTTCACAAATCCTTTGATGCCAACAATCCCAGCAAAGTCTCATTTTACTTAAACTAACAGATGGTCCTGGGTCAAAGCTCGTCATGCTGCTGCTAAAGTACAAACCCATATTTCAGTCTATTTAACAATTAGTGAACCTCACAGCATGGGACATGGAGATCATTACTGGAGAGCATCAATCAGACCCCTGAAATCAACCGTGGCCATGCAACTGTTATTGAGCCGTGACCACTCAGTGCCTGTGACCTTATAACGGGGGCTGTAAAACACATAAGGAGGCTTTTATTCATTTATTCATTGCTTAAACCTAACTATTTTAGAGCACAAACAACTGGTCTGGTCTATGTAGACACTGTTCTAGTCTATGCTGAGCCAGAATCCGATTACAAGGGAGGACAAAACTGAGAGAATCAGACAACATTAATACCTTGTTTTCATCAAAAAAGGTCATGTATGGTTTGGCGCGTTTGTATTCATGCAGGCTGTTATGTGACTGAGCAGGAATGTGTGCACGTGCATTAAAATAACAGTGTTTCTCTTAAGTGGCTGGAAACTCTAACAAGCTCACAGCATTTGGAGGGGGATTCCATGAGAAAACACCTCACCAGGGCTTTCCTCGACATCCTTTCCTCCGCCCGCACGGGCACCCACGCTCATATATGCTAATAGACAGTGACATGCATACATGCAGAGAGAGTGAGGCATGCTAATTTATGCTTCTCTTGGACAAAGATGAAACCGTGTAGGAAGTCGGCAGGTTGTTTGGATTCATTGGTGTTATTAAGACATCAAATAGCTGAAGCGTAGGAGTGTGGCTGCACTGAGCTTCACTCTTTTTCACCCTCTGAGGACCCCGAGTAAGAGTAGAACAGACACCTGACGCATTCTCTCAGATGTAGCTTTTCCAAGTGCAGTGGTGAATAAGTGTCTATACATTAAATACTACATAAAGCTTTCCCCTGTTATTAATCCCTCCTCTGTCTCATTAGATCCATATTTCACTTCCCATTTCATTATCGTTGTTCAGTCTGTGGTCTCCAGTTGATGAGGTTGTAATGTTTTATATCTTTGCAGAATTTCTGGGCGAAAGGGGAACAGTGCTCCCCAACAGCGTGAGGCACATTTTCCACTGATTTAGATGTTTCTCCTGTTTACCAGGTAAAGACCCCAGAGAGAACACAGGCTGGAAAGTTAAATGAGGAACCCCATTTAACAAGTGAAGAGGGAAAAAAGCCTTTACAATTTGATTTCAACATCACGGCAAAAGAAAGGTTGGCTTTAAAAAGTGTGTGGAAAGCACCAGAGGTAGTGGAACACAACAGCTTCTGACCCTGCAGAGTGGGAGACAACGATGAGGGGAGCATATTGGTGATTTTCATTCCAAACGTGGGTTTTTAGATAAACAGAAAGACTGGCATTGGCTGCTCATAACGGACAAATTCTGGACTGAAATGTATTGAAGCTGAAGTGCAACATCTCAGCACTAATAGTTTCCATAATAACACATCCAGAAAGCACATTGGCTGATCTCGGCTGGCAGGATAAACTGTGTCATGAAAAATAATGGATCGTTCAGCAGTAGATGTCACGTGTAACTAGACAAAAGCAACACTTTTCTCACCTGTGATTTAAAATGCATTTAAGAAACGTTCTGTCTCATCAACTAAGATTGGATGATTATAACCCTCCCAGAGGGATTCAACAGACACATTTAAACTGAATCTGCCTGTAACTGATATTTTGCTTGCATATTTAATGTCTTTGAATGAGATTTTAATGCCCACAATTCAACCAAATTACAAGAGCTGCCACAACAAAACAATCCATGGCACACAAAAACTGTCTTTAATTGAACCTTAAAGCTGCAATAATCAAGTTTTGTATAAAACTAGAATGGCACTTAGAAAACGCAGACCTCCACCAAGGCCAATGGTGCATTTGAATGTTCTTCAGATGGTTCGATTTCCTGAGTTGGGAAGTCGTTCTTGAGTCCTAAAGTGGGAACATGGACGCAACAAATAAACTGTTGAATTTTATCACTTAGAGCATTTAAACATGTTGATAGCTTTAGCTAGTATTTGCATGACAACAAAAAAAAAAGGAAACGGTTTAGGTGAGAATGAAGCTTGATTGGGAACTATTTTTTTCTGATTATACAACACTAAATGAATGCAGCACAAATCTGCCCAATCTCGCAATATTAACATAAGGAAAAAATAATGTATGTATCCACCCTGTGGTTTGGATCTGATCCAAAATGTAATGTGTTCTTCATTGGTCCATGCTAAACCCTTTCACTAAGTTTCTGAGCATCCAATATAGACGGTTTTACAAAAAAAACCATTGCATCTCATTAGGATGCTAAAGAGTGCCAAGTACATTTTGAAATCAATATATCTGTGGTTTGCAGAGACATACAATACAAACATTTCCTGCATGGGCTGACTGATTGTACTATGACCAGTGGTGGAAAAAGTATTCAGATCCTGTACTTAAGTAGAAGTACTAGTACCACACTGCAGAATTACTCCACTACAAGTAAAAGTCCTGCATTCAAAACTTACTCAAGTCAAAGTACAAAAGTATTAGCATCAAAATATACTTAAAGTTTCAAAAGTAAAAGTACCCGTTAAGCAGAATATTAAAATAATAGCATTGGGTTAATATTGTTGATGCATTTATGTAAGCAGTGTTTTACTGTTGTTAAGGTAGGGCTAATTTTAACTACTTAATATGTTGTTATGAGGTTTAATTTATTTAAAAAAAAATGCTTGATTACTTTAAATTAATTATTTTTAATTGTTTAATCTCGATTTGAAAAGTAACTAAAGTTTGCAGCTAAATGTAGTGGAGTAGAAGTATAAAGTCACATAAAATGGAAATACTCAAGTAAAGTACACAGAACTTAAAATTGTACTTAAGTAAAGTACTTGAGTGAAAGTGCTTCGTTTCATTCCACCACTGATTATCATGCCCAATAAGTAAGGTTCATTATGAACCAGACAGAGACAGGTGTCATTCCAGGTTTTACAGTCTGCTGTTCAGTAAAATCACCTTTTCAATGGCCAGTTTATATTAAATGAGTACTGGCTCTGACTATATAATAGCTCTAAACGTACTATTACATTTAAAGAGAAGGAATATGTGGTGAAACGGCAAGACACACCTGTTAGATGTTGCCACATCCACATCTGACAGCCATTACATCCCAGTCCAAATCTCCACTCCGTCACACTATTACATTGTTACCATGATACCACGATACCACCAAAGACGACAGCCTCATCAATCTTCTGCTGTCTTTGAACAAACACACACACACACACACACACACACACTCAAGGCAACTGACAGGCCTTTCTCCGCTGCACTCAGGCCTCCTCCAGCAGGGAGTTTATTATTCTTTCCCCCTGACATGTTATGTGCTCTTTTATCTTTGAATAATGCATGAAGCCTTTTTGAAATTAAGTTGTACATTTGGCACCAACACTCAGTTTATTTGGCTTTATTTTTAAATGTCGAGGTGCCCTACACGTAATATAGAAGTCTGTCAAACCTCAAACCTGCTCTCTTTTTTTTCCTCCTTTCCTTCTCAATCATGACACACAATTTACAGAACTTTCTTCGGTTGACTTTGTGCAGCAGGCCCCATTTCTGCCTCTACTTCAACATTTATAACTCTTATTTCTTACAGTAGGTCCTACTTAGGAGACTCCAAGCCTTTTACTGGGATATTTCCTTCCCTTGTGTATTGTATTGGTGTTGGGGCGATAATGTAAAGTGTTAGCAGCAGGCCGGGTCACTGGCTGCTGTTTTGAGGCCTCTGTGTTCTCTCAGGCCTCTCCTTTCCCAGCTCCTCTCCCCTGAAGCACTGTGGGTGTGTTTAGAGCATGCCCAGCAGGCCGCCCTCAATCACAAAGCCCTCTTCTTCCACAGTCCGAGGCTGCCAGCTGGTGAGAGTGTCCAGTGTAAGCGTGTGTTTGAGAGAAACAGAAAATGTCTGTGCAAAAAAAGGAAAAAAACGACTTTATCTACTCCTCCCTGTGCCGCTGACCTAGCCAGAGAGGGGGAGAATGAAAGAAACAGACTTTGAGAGAGACGTGTAGGACTTGGATCTCTAGGTGGAATAAATCAACAAGCTGGACTCATTAGACCCAGCACTGCAGGTTTTTTATCTCCCCAGCAGGCAAGCAAGGCTGATAAAGCTCCTCCACTCAGTAGCAACTCCACTGGAGAAAAAAGAACATAAAACACAAAGAAAGAATAAAGTGCTGGCTTTGGGGTTTCAGGAATCCAAATTAACTGTGGGTCATGTCATGTGAGAGCCTTGCTGCGGTAAAGCAAGAAAATGGAACGGCTGAACTACATCACCTTTCTGGAGCAGTGGGCAGATCAACCATTCCCATGGGAACTCCCATGGTCCCAATGACCCGCCCACCATGAAAGCTTTTATCAAAAGATGCAAGTCTCAAGCAGAAGAGTACAAATGAGATAAAAGATGTGGGAGAATGAAAACGAAGGACACAGTTTCTTGTTTTCTTGAAGCGAAATAACTGCTGCACACCCTCCGGACCTGGCTCAGCTGTATTCTGTGAAGGGGACTATGACAAGTGGTTGACGAGCATCACCCTCCGATCCAATCCAAGTCTTCAAACAACACCAGCGGCCACCAAGAGCGATGCATCTGTCAGCTGTCATCTTCCTTAAAGTCTCACAGTCCAAAAAAATAAAAAGAGTCCACTTCCTTCCTTCCAGGCGTTGTGCAGCAGCCAGGTTTCAGAAGAAAGACATTCTGGTGCTCATCACACAGCCCTATGATTATTCACAATAGTACTGGAATGCTGCGGAGGCTGAGAGCTGCTTGAGATGTGACCACCGCCAAACTGACAGCAAAAGACACATTTACTGATGCTACAATGTCCAAAATCAATTAGACTTCTTCTGGGGCTTTCAAAACAACTGGTCACGTGCCATGTGGGTTTACACAGTAAAGGACACAAACGGGAGTGGACCCCATATTTCCTAAATGTTAGTGGTATTTAGAATGCAGATAGTTTGGGTGATATTTGCTTTTACTTTGAGATATCTGCGTCCACAACAGTGCAATGGAGGAAAATGGGATTTTATCTCTGATGCTCAAACGAGACAAATTTCCAGAAGCAGCGTCTTAGTCCCAAAGTTAGAATACGTTTTTAGAGACTGGCTGCAGTGACTTATATCTCAAAGGTCGGGCAAATAAAACTAAAACTATCTGCATGTCAACACCAATAATGAAAATAAGTTAGGATTTTTTTTCTGCCTTATCACTGCAAATATATATCCTAACCAGACAGGCATTTTGAATTAAGCAGCGTAAATGTCCTGAACACATTTTGGTTCCATATGGATCAGCCCCCACACTCTGTTAAAGCTGGTTGTTGTGGTCAGCCAAACTGCAGAGTAACAGACTAGATATATTTTCAAAGACGCTCACTCTGATCTCTGCTATTAAAGCAGACACTTAGAGTGCTATTTCAGGAGCAGGCCTGGGGGCCACAATAACAGTGTTGTGGATGGAGCTTAGAATGAAACAAGCCACTTTTGAGCTTCACTGAAACAATTTCAGTGGAACAAGGAGAGGCTGACTTAATGAGGTGGATTTGGGTGGATAATAATAGGAACGATATGAATTCTGAACACATACTGTAATGGCTGAACAATGAAATCATAGGCCTTTTGACTCAGGAGGCATACGGAAGCACTTCAGAGAGGATCCTGCTTGGCTACGGTTTCAGTTTTCATTCCCCAAAACCATGATTATTCTTTTGAATTTCACCCCATCAAAACTGCACTCAGACCTCAAGGCACCACAGCAATCCTCCGGGTCTATGATTTGCATCTCAGGATTTATGGGAACACGTTTGAAGATCTCCAGATCATGTGATAGTTGAACATTGAACTATTCCTCCGGCTCCATGATAAAAAGGAAATAATAACATAAGCATAAACAGGCCTAATGATATATTGAGATGTGATGAAAGATGCGAAGCAGAATATCAGACTCTTTTTACCTTCAGTTCAAAGCAGGAGGGGTATAAGGTCAATCGCAATCTCAGTCACAATTCACATATGTTCATGAAGGAAGGTTTTATTTTCTGTTTATACTTTAAATGGATCCAGTTTGACCCCATCTCCTGCAAGTGTGATGATTTGGAGAAAAGCTAAATTGCCAGATATACAGTGCCACAGATGATTATTAATGGTTTTAGTCATTGAGCAGTACATTAAAGTCCTCCATACACTTGATTACATGGTTTTTGCACATGAAAAGTAGACTGGAAGGAAAATAGTATTTTTGGGCCCCATGGCATCACACAACAAACCCGGAAATTGAAATTCCATGGTTTGGCCACAATGTCAAATTGCTTCAAAGCCCCGTCCTTGGGCCTTAGTATTGACACGTTTGTTTTGCACTGGAGCTTTCAGGTTTCTTTTATGAGTTCTGACATACCTAATCTAGCTTACCCAGCATGCATTTGATTCAGGTTGTCGGGAAGTGTGCAGAAATCTCCCCCTTCAGTAGAAAAATGTGACAAACTTTACACAAATACAAGTCAGTATAGTCAAGGTCAAACATTTTAGGGGACAGATGCATAAGAAAAACACATTTTGAGTGCAGTGTGACTAACAATATTGATATGTTCAGCTAAGAAGGTAAAAACTTGGTGGTTGTTCCTTCGCCACCTAACAAGCTACATGTAACTGCTGGGGACCACAGTCAGTTCTTTTCAGATGGAGAGTGACTTATTGGCCTTTCTCCTGTTTGTCTTTGCTCCAGGTTTGTATTGGCAATGTGGTGACTGAAGAGAAACACAATCAGGGCACAGAGTAGCACTCTGGGCATTCATTCATCCATCACATCAAGGGCTTTCTGAAAACACAGCTCCTACAAGCGATTAATGCCACCGAGCTCCAGCGCTGGGTGCTGCTCAGTGTAAAGGCTGCCTTCAGGCGCAGATCATAGAGGTCACATAGCACTTCCTATACCCTTGTAGTGGAAACAACATATAGGCATCAAAGCGCAGTGTCAAATCAAGATAAAAAACTTTCTTATCACGTTCATAAACCCCCTGGAGTGATTTTCTCCTCATGGTGTGTCCACTGATTGCACAAAAACCTTGATTTCCTTCATACAGCTGAGAAGTTTCTTGTGTCCTCAGCAGAGGTGAGGAGTAGTTCAGGCAAAGATTTTCTAAGATCATGGCAAATCCCACTTTATCTTTTAAAACAGACGATCTCACAATGGTATTTGACCAGAAACATGTTGCCCAGTGGATTAATGAAAGGCTGACAATGTGTTTCCTGTGTGGAAAAGAAGGATTTAAACTTCTTTCGGCCTTTTCACCAAGTGTATTGATAGGGAAAGGTAGCAAAAGCAGCTCAGGCCAACCAAAGTGTTTTCCTTGGCTGCAGTCATAATGAGTAACATGGGAGAATAATATGCTCCCAGGATATACCATAACATGTTGTATTTTACTTTATATTACAAATAAAAACATGTTTTAAAGGCAAAATTCAACAGGAGTTTTCTTCCGTGGAGCTACTTAAATATTTAACTAAAAGTATGCCTACTAATGAAACATTTAAAGGTGATGGAAAATATAATAATGTTATTCATTTAGAACAGTTGTACACTGGGAACTGACGAAGGAGTAAGTTCAGTTCATGTGGAAGTGGGGGTACCAAGGACCAAAAAGGTTGGGAGCCACTGATCTAGTGGACTAAGACACACATGTGCACACACACAGACTTAAACGCAAAAGCACAATCATATTTTTCCTCCGACTGCCAAAGACCTTCACTCAATCATGTTTTATGAAAGCTTTTCAGGCCTGCTGCCTTCGAGGCACATCAAACTATAATAACCACCTTCTTGGGAATCAACTGCATTTTGAGTTGAGTCTGTGGTTTTATGCTCGATTAAATGGATATTTTATAAAGCATAAAACAGAAATGTTTGGCTGGATTACACTCTTTTGCATGACTACTATGGCAGATACTTTGGAGGGGCATGGGTCGGAGGTATGAGCAAGTAAGAAGATGATAGCAGACGAGAGTGTAAAGGCCAGATTCTATTAACCAGGCATCTCTTCACCTCATGGCTCCAGAGCTCCAGCGTGGTGTGGCTCCAGGCCACAGGGCTATAAAGAGAGATGAGATAATCTGGCAACGGTGGAGGTCCACTGTGGAGAGTGTATTGTCTGTGATGAAGCTAATAAAGTCCAACCATGCTGTCTGATCCCTGATATTTGGCCCTGGTCCAGACCGGGCATACTGCTCTTGTCTCTCCACTTATCGTCTCCTCTCTGCTCCCTCCGAACTGTGACAGGAGGGCTTCCAGGAGCAGCTTTGATCAGTGTCTGCCTGTCATTCAGCATTAGTCACCCCAGGAGTGGGGAGTCCTCCCTGGGCCGGGATGGACCGGAGAAGGGCTCGATCCTGAATGGAAGGGCGAATGGCTGTGAAACAATCAGCTCTGTGTGGCACAGCAGACGTCTGGGTGTTAGCAGACATACTCTGGTGTGTGCCACATGTCTCACCCCTGACACTGTCATGACCCAATCTGCACCACTCCTACAGCTTTATCTCCCTAATAGGGCCCCACAACTCTATTAAAAAAAGGATGTGTTGATGAGATCATAGCTACTGCTGACACACATACTCCTTTAATGGTGATTTAATTGATTTTTAATGACTTTTCCAGGGCAAAACTCCTAAAAAATAGTGAGTACGTTGAGTTCTACTCACTGCATCCAGAAGGCAAAAACATACAGATTCACAGCATCTCAATTTCAACAAATTAGCTTATTTCCCATACCATTCGAATAACTGTACTAACGACTTGTTAGGCAGAATATTGTTCTTGCTCCAGACTTATTAAGCTGCCAAGCATGACATCAGATGTCTCCAATTCAAATCTATCATCTGTGTCTACCTCATGTCTGAGGTACATCATGTAGAGGGAGGTACAGGAGGAGGGGTGTTCAGGCCTGAGCATTTTCATGGTAGAGCCTCAAGGTCGCTTTGTTTCCCATAGTTAGGATGCTTTTAGGTTTAAAGGGAGGATTGTGGAGTCAGTGTTTGATGGTATGAGAGAGACATAATGTGAACACCTCATGGACCAGTCACATACACACACACACACACACACACACATGCACACACTCTGTATACGAATGCGCTGTAACATCTGACACCGCTCCCCTGCTGCTCCCACCGTGTCAGGAGGGGAAGTCCATTCATTTCAGAAAAATGCCTTGTGAATCAGAAAGACTCTGAACCAGGACTGAGGTTTCAGTTTACATGGAGACTGAATGTTAACAGCTTGTGTCCGCAACATCCGAAACCATTCATAAATAATATTTAGATTTTATACGCAAAGGCTATGATGAGGTGGACTAGGACCATCGATCATGAAGTGATGTGGGCTCCACTGAACCATAAAAGTAAGGTAACATGAAATTTGCAATTGTTCAGTTTAACCACATCTGAAACTTTAGCAGCTAAATGTCTTTTTCACATAATCTCCTGCATTCCATCTCTCGAGTCTCAGCTCAGTAGCAGTCACACAACTAGCAGACGTATCAGTTATCACAATCCTTTAGCATTTCCTGTTCACAAACCAAAACTTGAGCTTCATCCAGAGGCAATCTATCATTGATATTTATGTTTATGCATGGACACACACACACACACACACACACACACACACACACACATACACACACACACAAATAGAGAGAGTCAAGTAAGATATTAATTTAAGATACAGTCACCTGCAAAAAAGTAGTAGAAATTAAATTAAGCCAGGGAAGGATGAGGAAACGGGATCCTAGAAAAAGAAAAAGTAGAAAAAGGTGGAAAAATAAGAAAGAATGAAACATACATGTGGGCAAGAAAAGAAGTGAAAAAAAGGATAGTTTTGAGGCATTGATTACTAAGTTGCTAATAGCATATTGCTAATACAGCATTGATTCAAGTATATCTGAATAGCTCTTAATAGCACTATACAATTGCAAATGATTTTACAATGCAAATAAACCAGAAACAATGACAGAAAGTGATCTCAGGCCTTCACATAGAGAACAATAAAGATGATATTACCAACCAGTGCTTCAACCCATACGACCACAAATATTCCATAATGATTAATTTTATTTAACAGCATCCATGCAGTGCCACAACTCTCTCTATGAACACTTTTTCTATAACATCTTGGTTTTCTTCCTAATATGTTGTGGTGCTTATTTCTTGTGTTAATTAAAACCAAAGTTCCCCATGTCTTCTTGTCTGATGCCAGAATGGCAGCAATAATGCAGTGAAAGCTAAAGGTTCACTTTGTTTAAAAGCAGGAAGTTATCAACAAAGGGCCTTCGCTGATATTAATTGAATCTGCGTTCCTGTGAGATTGGCCACCGCTGCTCTGGCCTTGACCTTACAGCAGGCTTTCTCGGGCTGAAAATATGCATGTCTCTCAGTCTCTCATACTGTATGTTTATCCTGTGGGCTGACCTTCATGTAGCACCACCAGAAACAATAGATCCCATTAGACTCGATAGATGAAATGTTAACTCTTGTGTCAACGATTGCCAGAATCATGAAATATCAAACTGATTCAACATGACTTGAAAATATAACAACATGTTTCTTTTTTCAAATTCTACTTCCCTAACTTCCAGTAATCAGTCACTTCGCACTACCGGGCTTTTCTCTTCCTGAAACCCACGAACATGACATCACCGCAGCAATGGTCACGTCCAATTAGAGCCCAGAGAGCGACAGGAGGCCCGAACCCCCACTAATGGGAAATAGATATCGCAGTTATTACCCTGCATGGAGGGTAAATTTATTGGGAAATATCACACAACGCCTTGCTAAATGATGGAGACAGAAGCAAATTAGAGCAAGGGTCAATGTGACAGATCCATCAAGCTATGAAAAGACCCTGCCATCATATTCCCAACACGTATTACATATCTGCTTTCTTTAGAGAGCCAGAGCTCTAGGAAAACAGGCTTTTATTTTTAAGGAACCTTGAGGCCATTGGGTAAAAGTCAGCCCAACAGAAACAAACCCCATGTAAATCTCAGCAGGATATTGTACTGAATGTGTGTGGGCATATCACATTCTGGTTAAACACCCATGCATGCGTGCACAAAATGATCACTCTCACTGAAGAAATACACTTCGTCCATTCTTTCCCTCTCAAAATCACAAGAAATGTGAAGTGAGGAGGAAGTGACAAATAAGTGCTCTTTGATTTGTTTTACAGTTAAAACACTCAAGCTCACTCCCAAGTGTTTCGTCTGTTTTCTGTCAATATTATGAAACCTGCTGCAATTCCCATTCCTCAAATAAAACCTCAAATTTCACTTGATTTTTAGGATAAAATAAAAACACAGTGAGGACTGTCAAGAAGGCCAAACATTCCCATCCTTGTTTGACACAGCCAACTACCAAAGGCACGGTTACTCAAGCCCCGTTGTGAAATCCGAATAATTAAAGGATTTAGCCAATCAATCTCCCAGCGCAATTTCCTCCATCCTGGCTCCAGCCCAATGGGATTTAAGGCCGGCCTGTGGAGGTGAAGGTCACGGGCCTATGGGACGTGTTGAGGAAGTAGCAGCACACAGCTCAGCCTGTAATGAATATCATGGGCGTCAGAGTAAACACAACACCACCAGTCACAGCTCAAATCACACTCTCTCTAGAATATTCTGCATTCCCAGTTTACACTGCAAACTCAGTTACTTTAGTGTCTGCGTACAGAGCCACTCGCTGTAGACTGTATTGTATGAATGGCTGACAATAGCTGACAAACATTTTTATGGTATTAGAAAAAGGGGGTCATGGGGGAATTTGGCACAGAAACTCAACATGAATGTGAACCACAAAAAATAATAAGCTATTAGCTATTACTCGGGGTAAATAGTACGACATTGATATTTCTACCGGTGAATAACGAGGTCATTGAGCAACGGAGAGACGCAGAACAAAGGCTGTATGTCAGACTTGGGAAAGGACATCAATCCTGCAAGTGTCTGAAATACACGCGGACTCACATACGCACATACATATTCCATTTATTTTCCTTAATCACCGATCAGCCCTCCTGTCAAGTGGTTTGAGCCGAGCTCAGAGAAAATACTCAGTGAGATCTTAAGCACAATGTGTCTCTCTGTACCTCGCCACGGGCCGTGAGGACAGAAGTGAACCAAAATGAATCAGTCAGATGTCAATTAAGCATGAAATAATACTCCTGGTGCACTGTGGGATGGTTTTTCCACACAAGAGTCAGGATGTCACATGAGGTGGAATTGTGAGACATCCAGTTTTGTCTTCCAGTTTTCTACCTTGGTTTAAAGTTAGCCGCCTGGCTTTGGAGATTACGTGGCCACCTGTGTGTTCAGGAGTCATCTATCAAAGGCAAAGAGCCAGAGGAGAAAGAAAACCTCAAAACACAAAACTATTTATTGAGACAAATTCAGAGCAGCAAGGGAAATATTTGGTTAGCTCGGCGGCGACCGGTCGGCGGTGTTGGAGCAGTCCACGGTTGAAGTAGGGGGGGAACAGCCGGCCCTTTGTTTGCAGACAGAATGGTGCACTCCGTGGGGTCACTGCAGGAGGCCCAACATCACAGACACAAGGACACACACACACATTCACCCTCTCTCACACACATGCAGGCATGCACACACACATACATGTTTGCCTGCACATGCATGCACGCTCACACAAAAACCATAACATTCCTCTGCTTCTATGAATGTTTTATTAACCATGTGAATGGGTCACGGAGTTACACCCCCTAGCATAACTAAAGTCTCCATAGTCACACACACAAAAACACACTCCTGGTCTCTCTCACACTCACACACCTACCTACCAAGACGAGTGGATGACATTGACATGGCGGGATTCCTGGTCTTTCATAACCTTCAAACCTGTGTCTCCTTGCTAGGTCACTCCGTCTGAATCCAGCCAGAAACCATGAATCTCCTGCTGAAGGGGGTATTCTTTGCCACAAATAAGCATTAAAGGATTAGTTCATCGAAATCCCCACAGAAAATAATTCACTTACCACTAATGGTATTTAGCCATGCAAAATGTTTAGGTTTTCTGTTTCCTCCCCAGTGCAATGGAATTTTGTTTGTGGTGTCTATCCAGAAATTAAGGCACTGTTTCTTAGAGGGGAAAAAAAGTAATTTATCAATGCTGAGAGAACCACAAACGATATTAATTGCATCTCAATTGTATTGAGTAAGGTCCCACAAGTGAATATTTTCCTTTAATTAAATGCATCCAAGAAAGAGAAAACTCCCACAACAGTGCAGCGATTAAGATGTGGCAACAGTTATCTCCTGCATGTTTTTGTCTGCTTAACAGGATACTACAAGTCTTAAAACAGCCTTTAAACTGACACTGGCGCTTTCCGCTAAAGTCCCTACAATCCTTGGTGACCTCTTGGACATTAGAGTGTGAACTCTTGTTTTGTCTACCCATAAATAATTCCTGAGACACAGGCCAGTCACTTATAGCAGCTGTAAACATCCTGGAGGATACACATCATGAGAACATTTGGCTCAAACTACCCCTTTTATTTTTATGAGAACAGGACATTGCCAGTTAGTCCGTCCCCCCATACATGTGCAGCACTGTTCTTTTTGGATAAACCATGACAACATCAGTCACTGGAGGATGACTGGCCAATAGTCGATCCAGACCAAATCCCTCGTGCCCACACACAAACATCTATCAGACCCCCTCTGCTGAGCACTGGAACCAGAAAGTCTTACCCAATATCATGCAAAGGTGTTAACCTAGGAGCATTTCCAGAACCATCAGTCCTTGCACCACATGCAGACACACACACATACACACTGGCATGTTAATTCCTCACGCTCCTCCATACCCCCACAGAGAGCAGAACACAACTCCTGTTTGCTTTGGATGGCCCTACGCAGGGACCTCCATGTTGAACAAACTACACCATAGGCTGAGTAGTCAGATACAGCAGCTTCACAGTGCAGTGCTGCTGCAGGGATCAATGGGCTGTAGTCACATCACTACTAGATCAGTTATGCAACGGATCACAGCTGGGTACTTCTGTTTCATGTCTCTTTCAGCTCAACTGTGCACTGATGCATACTGGGTATCATAGTAGCTGCAGTCTCAGTTGTCCCTTTAATGTGATTTGTGATTCTAAAGATTACACTGATGAACTCAGGGGAGGGGCGGCAACTGTTGGACCTTTACACTGTCTTTAAATGAAGTGTCCTCTAAGGTGCGCTCCTAGTGGAGAAAACATGATTAATTGCAATCTAGGATACCCTTCCAGTGCAAAATGTGATAATTTGTCCTCCACAGTGTAGGGTAAATGGAGAAAATGTAAAAAAGTGCCCTTTAAGGTGTCAGTAAATGGGGAAAATGAGAGAGACGTCCACTACGGTGAATGTAAATGCAGAAAACATGATAAATTGCTCTCTTGGGTGTCCATCCAGTGGAAAAAACTTAATGTGTTTGTCCTCTAGGCTGTCCTTAAAATTATAAAAACATGATGCAGCACCATATAGGCTGCCCTATATGCTGTGCGTGCTAGCGCCCCACCACATGCAGTCGGTGCCCTTTTTATTTTTTTTGCCCCCTGCCCCTCAGACAGCCTGTGTCTGCCACTGCTGTGCTGCATGTCCACACTTGGCCTCAAAGTGTCTTCATGCATCTGATGTGGCTGTTTTCATCAAAATCAAAACGTGTGGGGTTCTGATCTCAGTGTGAGCCTGACTACTTCCACGTGTGGCTTTGAAGATCCAATGGCAACATAAGCAAAATCCAATTTTGCTGTCACTGACCTGTCACTTAATACACCCGTACTTCACAGAGAAACATTAAAGTCATACTGAAATGACACATGTAACCGTAGCCTTAGATTATGCGCCTGTTTGAGATCTATTAAAAAACATTCACCCTCAGTTTCTCTGTCCTGCTGTTTTTTTATTTCATCTTATTGGATCTAGTCACAGCGATGCCGCTGTCCTCGCAGTTGTGATGCAGAGAGGAGCATTATTGTAGATAATGCCCAACATTAATCTCACACTGCCCTACATATTTAGGGTTAGAGGTCAAAGCCATTTCATGTTGTCGTCCTCACGCTTGAACTTGGATTGGGCTGTCTCCTCCCCGGGACTATTTATTATGACCCTGATGTCCTGGTTTCAGATATCACTTTCCTCCCTCTCTCTGTGCTCATACGTATATTGGTCTGTTTAAAATGTGGAGGTATTTAAGTACAAATCCCTGCATTTTCTTGAACAGATAATGACTCAAGCTACTCAGTCTTTAAAATGTAAAAGTCTCCTTTTTTTCCCATGTGCTACTTCAGAGAAATGCAACAAGATACTCCCATGTTTTCATAATGACAAGGGGATTTTAATGGCTTGTTAATAACAGAGAATGACAGCTCACTGTTGGGCAATTATTGTTTGGTTTTCAAATGTTATTACTTCCAAAGAAACAACAGTCTATCTTTCATACTCATATCTTTCAATATCTGTTTGTGTTTTGGAGAGTGGTCATTCTCAAATGCCACACTGTTCTTCTTCTCACAGTGTTTTTCAAAAGATGATACTTAACCAAGCGGAAAACCGGATTGCATGTATTCAAACAAATAACCACAACAATTAATCATATTTTGTTTTTCAGCAGAGCATAACTCAACATGGTATGGGAAAACACTCATGCGTTTGTTTATGTGACAAAACCAGCATGCAACTATAGCCGACTCTTTCATAATGCTCCTCGGCTATCACATGCACACACACACACACACACACACTTTCGAACACATCTCCAGAATAGTCCAGATTTAAGACCTGTCGCTGGTGTGGAACATAGTGAAAAGGAGTATCCTGTGGGGCCCTTGGGGGCCAGAAAAGTACTATGTAGCTCTCTGTATGTGTACTCGTGCATGCATGTGTACTTGTGAGTGTGTGTGTGTAGTGGCAGAGAGTGACCCGAGAGGCCCAGCTAGTTACAGCCTCTCTGCTGGAGACCACCACTTCCACAAAACAAGCATTGTTGGTACAGAGCTCCAGACACCAGAGACACACACTGGAAACAACTCGTATGCACACACACATACAAAAATACATACACACCAGAGGGGAAAAAAATAACGTGGTTAGTTTGAAACCAGCAGAGGTCATGTTCTGTTTGCTATGAATAAAATCACAGTAAGTCCCTAGGAAGAGTCTCATCTCACTGCTACACCGCAGCACTCATTACCAAACTCTCTCTCTCTCACACACACACAGAAACATACACACAACACGCTGTACAAAATGTGGATCACTGTCGCTAACAATAGCCCTTGGGTGGTTGGTCAGACTATTATTGTAGGTGTTTCTATGCTAATTATGTGTGACTGAGAGCATGTCAAAAGCAGTTACTGGAAATAATGTGGTGAGCTGGAAATTGTGAGGTGGAATTACTTTGGCTGCAAAGAAAAAAAAGAAGCACAGTTTGTTGAGTTTCAACAGTGGCTTTGTCTGACCACTGCTAAACAAATGAGTACTGCACTGAAATATTGTGCCTAATCAGCGTTATTACTCCACAAATGCAAAACAACATGAGGAAGACATCATCATCATTATCAACATCATCATCAAAGAGAGGAGGGGGTCAGCATCATGACCTCCACTTCTGGCTGTGCGCTCTGCAGAGACCTCGTTGGCTGACAGGAGTATACGTCAGCACCTCTCACCGCTCGAGTATAACCCCCTCAAGCCTCTGGCGGTCACACAGACGCAAGTGTAAAAGTAGCAGCTCCAACTGTTGCCCGGACTAACCCGTTCAGCATCCACACAGGCTGACACACAGAGCAGTGAGACGGCTCACCGAGCACGAAGCGGAAAAGTGAGCGCAGAGGTGGAACATTTACGCACAGCTCTTTTTTTTAGTCTGGATTGTTTGGCGCGTCTTTAAAGCCCACTTTTAATCTTTTTGGACATTTTTCTGCACCTCTTGGAATTTTTTTTAGCCATTTCAGCACTTAAATGGTAGCTCTGAGTATGATTTCCTCGCACCTGTTCCTGTTGATGTTCAACTGTTTCCTGGGTGCTGCATCAGTTAGGATCATAAAAGGGAGCGCACAGGATGGCAGCTTCCTCCAGCACTCTTCCGATCCGTTCTCAGATGACCTGGAACAGGACATGGTCTCCCAGCACATGTCCAAACTGTACGAGAAGTACAACAGGGAAAACCGCCTTAGAGAGGGCAACACTGTGAGGAGTTTCAGAGCCAGCCAAGGTGCGTGAAGACGTTGATTAACCTGACTTCAATCGATCGGAAACCCCTACCGCAAAAGCCTCAGTTTTAGCTGTAGATTTAATTATAGAAATTAAAAGAAAATGGCCTTGTGAGCCATTAGTGCACCAGTAATCCGGCGCAAAAGCAAAAAATAAATGTCAGGAGTGGTCAAAAAGCTCATCTGATCCTCTCTATGGATGGTTATTAAAAGTGCAAGCGCTCAGCTGGGCTGCATTGCCCGACCAGACGCTCTAAATAGGTAGGATTGTTTTGGAACCGTCTGAGAATGCATTTAAATGATTTTGGGACGTTGTGGGCACACTGTTTGTGGCAGCAGCTGTGCCCCTTCTGCTGCGGAGTCTGGTCAATTACCGCAGACAGACGCGCAATATGCGCAAGAATGCATGTGATTCCCTGCGAGCCTTGCCCAGCTTCTGCACAGTGAAACCTTTACGCGCTGCAAAGGGTCATTGTCGTGGCTTCCTGTTGTGGCTACAGGACATGTGTGACTCCACGTCCTGGAGTCAAGAGGCTTAAAGCACAGTCGTTCCTCTCTGTCTGATGCTGTTTTTATAAACACAACTCATAGACATTTATATCCCACACAGGTCTCAGATGGCATATCATAACACGTGTGTATTTTTACTGCAGAGGCTGAGTGTAATCCAAGGAGAGATGTAAGAGAGTTTTCACAACAATGTAAGATCTGTTAAAACAGTTGATTATGTCTTGGTGTCTGGGCAGACAGTGCTGGCTGTATTAGGCTTAAGGGGAAGCTTTAAGAGAAACTGAGGTAAGCATTTCCATATGCAGGCTGAATCCGAGGTAATGTATATCTCTTGAGTCAGTCCATACTTCCGCTGAACTCTTATACAATGAACAATAACTCTGCTGTTGAAGTTAATGTTCATCATGAATATGTAGCTCTCTGCTCACCCCCTCCACCCCTGCCAGCCAGATCCCTAGAGTCTGGTTCCTCTTAAGGGCACCTTCTGAAATCATACCAAGGCATGCAGCCCCGTACCACCACACAGCTCTGTCATGTAACACAGAAAAAGGAGAGGTGTTTAACAGTCCCACTGTCAAGGACCTGCAACCAGCAGGAGTGCTTTTAGTGCAATTTGGTACAGTTTAACCTGTTATTATCTTTATTATGAAACTGGTTGTTCCCTTTTCATTTTTTCTCTTTAAATGACTGTTAAATAATAATGAAAAGGTATAAATTTAAATAAGGCTCAGTTCCTGGTTGTCAAATATTGCAGCGCATCAGTATGGACCCACCAAAAAACAGCCAAAGAATGCAACATAAAAAAACTAATTTTGGCTGATTTTTCACATAAATTAGCCTGTTTAAGCTATGAAACTATTTTATGTCAGTGGTCAGTGGGAAATAAATTTAGGTTTTCTGTGGATAAAAAAAGTTTTAACTGTCAGGTTGTTCACCTGACTGCCACTGACTGATTGATTGTCTTTGCAGACTCTTCTGACCACAGGACGGTGTACAGACTCAACCTTACAACCCTCCAGGACTCAGAGGTCATCCTCTCTGCCACATTCCACTTCCTACTCGATCGGCGCCCTCATCAAAAACCCTGGTTCTGTAAACGCTTCAAAAGCCCATCCTGTCGTGGCTCAGCCGTCCACCCTTCTCCGTCCATCAGCCTGCTCCTTCGCTCTGTCTCCTCCAGGTCAGAGGTCAGATCTGGGTCAATGGGGTCACTTCTAGGCAATGTGACCTTCCACCCCCACAGGAGAGGGGTGTGGCAGATGAAAGATGTGACCCAGGTCATAAAGGAGGCACGGGACAAGGGTCATCTCCTGGTTTCAGTGGAGTTGGTCTTAGAGCAGCAGTACCAGAGGAAATCAGAGGGGGCACTGTCAGGTGGCAGCCTGCCCTACCTGTTGATGTATGCTAATGACCAAGTCTTGGCAGAGCCCAACAGCGTGGCTGCTAGCCTTCAGAGATATGACCCGTTCAACGATGGAGGAGAGGCCTCACATTCCTCTCACAGACCAAACTCATCACCAGAGTCAAAAGGACGTGAGAGAAGGGAAGCAACTCTGCTCTCTGACCCCATTCAGAACAATGAGCTGCCCGAGGTTCACTACAGGCCTGATGGGTACAGGAAGGATGAGCTTTGGGAGAGCACTTGGTACCTGGCACTCAAACCGAAA
Organism: Centropristis striata; assembly: GCF_030273125.1. NCBI lineage: Eukaryota > Metazoa > Chordata > Actinopteri > Perciformes > Serranidae > Centropristis > Centropristis striata. Next base: position 12,316,785 of record NC_081536.1, read on the forward strand.
TCAGGAAAGAAGGAAAAGAAAAGAAAGAGCCAGGACGAAGAAGGAGTGGAGCAAGGTAGAGGAGCACATCATAAAGAAGAAACTCAAATTCACAAAGAAGAAGAAAGAACATTGCAGGGGCTCAATCCTGATGAATCAACAGAGAAAAAAGTCAAAGACAGTCGCATGCCGGCTACCGGTGACGGGCGCAAGCCTGAGTGGAGAAATGACGGAAAGGATGGAAAAAAGCACAAGGGGAGCGTTAACTCTCAGTCACCTCTTCTCAGTTTTGATGAGCAAACGATGCGTAAGGCCAGGAGGAGGCAGTGGGCGGACACCCAGCAGAGAGGCTGTTCTCGAAGGAACCTTAGAGTGGACTTTGCAGACATTGGCTGGAGCGAGTGGGTCATAGCACCCAAGGCCTTTGATGCCTATTACTGCGCTGGCACATGCGGATTCCCCATGCCTAAGGTAGGAGCATGAACATCACTCTCATTTAGGGCTGTCAAAAGTGGCAAAATGACATTTAAAAGACAAATTAAAAAAAAAGGTTCAAACGTAACTGTACGTAAAGATGGATGACAATGACAGCTCCCCAAATGTAAAGCCAAAATATCTTGATCGCCCCCTGGTGGCCGGCTGCAGTATAGGTCATAAATCCTGCCTCCCATTGTGTTAGCGGATGAGCAAAACTGACAAATCCCTTTGAATACACTTTACATTTCTATCATTTTTGGTAGTTCTTATCAACAGAATGTATGTTCAAGTGTTTGTATTTTTGATGAGTTTGGTCTAATTCTTTATCTGATTCTATAAAACATGTGTGCAATATCATGATTGACAGCTGTGACTGACTCTGGCTGTCTTTTAGTCCAACCGGACGCTAAACATGACATTTTTAAGGCATCCAAAATGAAAATTTGACAGACTGAAACACACCGTAAAGTACTAAGACGAAAAACACATAGTGCACCATGGTAACGACCTGTCAATCACAAGGTAGCCTCACCATTTCACATCATGGCGCATTGAAGAAGGATAGAAACAACAGATTGAGACCAAAAAGAATGTTTATTGAGGTGATAAATCAAGTGAGAAGTCTGGTCATTTTCTCATAGACTTGCCCACACAATCAGACTTCTTTTTGTAACCAGTGGAGTTGCCCCCTGCTGGCCATGAGAAATAATGCAGGTTTAAGGCATTTCTGCATTTCATCACTTTTCAGTCCCAAAGGTTGCCAATCAGTGCTGCTTTTTATTTGCTACAATAGGACACTGACTTTAATAATAAAATCTGTTTTGTTTTTTTACATATATATTCTAATATATCAAATTTCTTGACAACCCGACTCTCATTTGGTTCCAAAATGGCATTATCAAGATATATATTGAGTAGTATTAATGTGTTCTTTTACCCTTCGTTGATTTTCTCCTTTGCATACCTCTCCTTATCATTCATATCTCCCAGGTGGCGAGGCCATCTAACCACGCCACCATCCAGAGCATAGTCCGTGCCGTTGGGATCATCCCTGGAGTTCCTGAGCCCTGCTGTGTCCCAGAAAAGATGAGTCCTCTGGCTGTGCTCTACCAGGATGAATCCAGTAACCCAGTGCTCAAAATTTACCCCAACATGTCAGTCCAGTCCTGCTCCTGCAGATAGGAAGGGGAGGTCAACGGGGTCAGAGGACAAAACAGGGTGGATGTGGAGAGAAACAGAAAAACAGGACTAATGGAGACAAAACCATACCTCTGTTTGTTAAGTGGTTTCTTGACACTGAGAAACAAAGTCACTTTGGCCGTCGTTATTCCTTGAGGATCATAGGCTGTAGAGAAATCACTTCCATCTCTTCTGTCCTGCGGCAGCAGACTTGAAGAGACACATTGTCTGGCATCTGCCTTTGCAAGAGGAACAGAGTCACACATGTAAAGTCAGGGCTCCACATGTCTAAGAAGCCCTGTTGTTTCGATTCTGTGTTTGAGATAATATTGAGGATTTCATGGACAGGAGCATTTTTCCTTTTATCTCAGAATGTACTGGCTTTTCAAACAGCTCACAGTGACTTTGTGTTTATGTTTTTTTGGACACAAAGGCTACAAATAAAAGACTTTATTGGTGTGTCATTGGGCAGCTTACAGACGGCAGAAACATATTCCTTCATTTCACTCAGTGTACAGCTGTTTTTACTTTTACTCAAATCATACGCCACATTGTACATACATGCAACGTTAATTTGTTTGCAAGACAGCAAGCTTATTGTACATTCTTGCTCTGTATATCTTAAAAAGGAAATATCCAATGGATCGTAGAGAGCATCTGGAATACATTTACACCCACCAACCCCCTCAAAACACTTCAAGAATGTTATAATGAAACCAGAAATATTTTTCTATTTTGAATGTGAATTGGTTAAAATGAATTTGGTTACTAGGTTATGTATTACTATATTTTAGATGAGATGGTGTTTTGTACATGTGTATTGTTTAAATTATGAAAAGGTAGCCTTATATAAGTTAGAATAAAAAAGTAATTTAATCAAATTCTTGCTGGAATACTATTGTTTCATAAACTTTGTGTTATTTTTTGTCATAACTGTGTATAATGTTTCTTTTTTTGTCAAACCTAAAAAGGGCACCACTGTTTCAAAAGAACTGAGCACAAAAGCAGGAAGGTTCCACTCAAAGATAGCCAACATTCCCCTAAAGCCCCTTGAACCCATTATCACCCCACACCAAAGGCTCAGACGTCTGTTGTCCAGCAAATAGTGTGGCTGATGCAGCTGTCGTGGATTAATGGTTGATGGAGAAAGCAGGCACGCACCTATTAGGATGTCAGCCACTTGAACTTCAAAATGTGATGCACTTCCCCTTTTTTCTAGCCCTCCATTCAAAAGCAGAACATTTCCAAGTGCAGGATGTTCTCCTCAATAGCCTTTTTTTAAACAGATGTTTACAGATACATGAACTGAACCACTTTAACTCAACTGGTTGTCACTTTTTATTCATAAGAGGAAGAAGGTGGCCCGTGTGGTGCCTAAACAGTGCGTCAAACTGACAGTGAAATGACAGAGGGAGCCCTTTGATTATTAACTCATTACTCTGTGGTTGTTCTGCCTGAAGCCTAAAAAGTTGGCACAGAGTGAAACATCTGTTTGCAACAACAGAACGCACTGAAGTTCAGGACTGGACAGTAATGTCTCAAAGACGGAGGCATTTTAAGGGACACTTGCAGGGAAAAGGAGCAAAAGATTGAGCCCGTATATATACTCTTAATGGTAGTTTAGAATAATGCTATTCAGGCTTCTATTGTGCATGGAGCCCCCTGTTATTGTGCCACCCGTCCTGTTTACATTGCTTTGTACAGAGATTATAAAAAGTATTCACCCTGCTTGGAAGTTGGTGTGTTTTTTCGTCTTACAACAAAGAATGAAAGGCGGTTTAATGTGGCTTTTTGGACACTGACCAAGGGAAGAAGAACCTTTAATATCAAAGTGAAGACAGATCTCTGCAAATACAGTATGACATTAACTCAATAAAATTTTACTAATTATGAATTTATTATGTGACTTTTAATCTGCACCCGATAGTGATGATTTAGTGATGATAAATTTTATATGGTAGATAAAGGACGTCACAGAGTCGAAAGTTTGCTCAGCTTGTTTCTCAGACAACTTAAGATCTGCATGTTAAATGGTTAGAATCCTTCATCCATTTAAAACATATAGTTAAAAGTGACCAATATCTAAAAAGTGTAATGTAAAAAAGTGACTGGATACAAAGTAAATTTACGACAGCTTCTGGCAGACAATCACAACGAATGTGCAAAGTTGATATGATGCAATTGGCAGGTGACCAGATGAAACAAACCATTATCTTGATTAAAATTGCAGCTGTTTCTGGGCTTGAAAATTGTGTAAGCATAATAATGTAAGCACACAATTCAACAAAATATAAAATAAAGGTGGAGTTGTTTTTAAGACATCTTAATTTAGATTTTTAATTCAATTTTAATTTAGAGCTCTTTGTATAGGCTTGTTTTCAGTTTGACTAAAATGTTTTTTTCTGTTGATCAGTGTCCAAAACTGCATATTGAATCCCATTGGATTTAATGCTGTATGAAAATAAAACATGAAAACTACCAAGGAGGGTGAATACTTAATTAAAAAGGACATCTTATCCTCTTAGCTTGGTAATAGTTACTGAAAAAGTAAACCTTAACATTATTTTCAGTCTGTATTTGAGGATGACGGAGACAGGAAGATGATTGGGGACAGAAATGTCTGAAATACCAAATGCATGATTCCTTTTTCTCCATTCTGAACAAGCGGAAATGATCGGGAACTACAAACCTTTTAACGAATGCACCCTTTATGGGGTCTGACCTCCATTTAAATTACGATGATGACTATAATTATGGTTATTATAAATCATGTTTACATTAAAAGATGTTTTAGCTTCGGAGTATAGGCTGACCCGATTGTAACGAACACATCCAGGTTCATTTTTTTCCTCATTTCCTGACTGATCCCTTTTTACAGTCCGGACCCACAGTCTGCTATTACAAAGTGAACCCCATGTCAACCGCAATCACAGTCACAGAGGAGTACTTACAATGGTCAATTCCAGCCGAGAAAACCACAGTAGTCTAGGCTCGTGTTCAGAGCCCAATATGCCTAAAAGCTGAAACCAAACGAGGCAAGCGGGGAACCAAGAACAATATTTGTTTTTCCACATGATGACTGTTCAATTAAAGGAGAGCAATAGAGCCATTATTAGACAACAGAGGATTTTCTGTGTCTAGGCTGAAATGGCTCTTTCCTCACATGGTTACTGAGCTCAAAGAACTAATGGTTCTGTTCATTAGGACATAGCTTGAGTAGAATGACGCTGTGGCTCTTAATCACCCATTTAATCATGTGGGCCACTGGGTGTTTTATTTAAAAATCTTATTTTTCCTTCAGAGAGAGAAAAAAAATCTACATTTACCAGTTTCCAAATAACTTTTATTCAGCCAAGAAGTCCATTTTCGTCTGGAAACAAATATTGTTTGGGCAAAAGATAAATGAGGTTTTAAAACTCAATGGAATATTATGAACATTTCTTTTTGCAGAGTGCTTTTTCATGTCTTCTGCAGGTTTTAATGCCCAGTAATAAAAGGTATGATTCATTTGTGGCATGAAGAAACTTGGAGGATAAATTCAAATAAAAGTAGATAACAGCAGTGTGGGCGGCTTTACATCCCGGAGTGACTGAACGGAGCCGAGGCTTGACTTTCCCATGAACTTCATGCCTTCTTACCGCCTCATTTACCTGCAACAGAGACGGCTATTTATGTCCATCTGTCTGCAGCCTGACCCGAAAGTGCTGAAGCTGCTCAGTAAGGCTGAAGAAACATAAAATCCCCAAATTCAAAGGCTCAAGTGGACTCCATCCAGGTCTGTAGATGAATGATAACCATGAAACTTTCATTTTTGAGCGGCAGCTTGGAAATCAGCCTCTTATTGTTTTCAAATAGCATGCTGAAACGTTGGATGGAACATCTCGGATTAAATGAAAGATATTGCATTGATGCATCTTTTAAACAACCATTTGTCTCATATTGTTATTGAAATGCATGGGAGCAGAGTGAGTAGGGAAAAAAAATATGTTTTAGGGACAGTTTACCCCCAAATCAAAAATACATATTTCTCTTTTACCTGTAGTGTGATCAATGTTTGCATGGAAAAACTCTAGGATATACTGTAAGTAGATGGTATGTAGGAACTATTTTCTTTCTAGTATGGTCCTTACATGAAACATCGACATTGCTGTTGAGTTTCTCAAATATATTTTTTTCTTACACCACAAAAAATAGTGCTATCTAGTTATTATGAGAAGGCAGACATATCTATGGCAGATATCTCCAACAGTCTGCAACTCACACTAAAACAATCTAGCTTGATAAATAGCACTACAGGTAAGAGGAAAAATATGTATTTTTTGATTTCCTCCCATTGGTTCCAACACTCTTTTCTATAAGTTACACTGGTTTCATTGAAGACAGTCTCATCCCAAAGCAAACAAATTTGATTAGATGTTATTCATATATATTAATCTACAGGGAAAAGGGAGAAAAGTGGGTCTCAGTCGCCACCTGTTGGAGCAGACAAAAACTGACACCCAACAGTGATGGTGGAACAAAACACTCGACACTTCTGTTTCACTTCTTTTCATCATTTTAAATTTCAAAACGAATGTGCAAACACACTCAATCCACATCTCTTGTACAAATCAGAGCAGAGAAAAGCTGATAAATAAGAGGATTGACAATCATGAGCTGTCCTTCAGATCACTCCAGTCTTTTTTCCTCCCTCCTGAGTTCCATAAGGCACAAAATAATCATCATCCTAACACACAGGGCTAAAGGACAGACAACACACTGCAGTGAGATCAGCTTACACGTACCTCTATCGTCATCTAGCGGATAGCCTGTGACGGCCACGTGTGTCCGTTTTGCTATTTTCTTTACAGCTACCTACATTCATTGTTTTACACCAAAGTCTCTCCGTGAATCTGGAGGCTAAACCTGTTAAATACGAGCATCATTTAAGAATAAATTAAAGTTTATTTGAGTCTCTTCCTGTTGGCTCAGTTGTGGGAGGTCATGTGTCTGGACAGGTGGTGCCGCTCCCGGAAGTATTCGTGACAAATCGGACAGGTGAGTTTCTCCTCCCTCCTCCTCCTCACGTGAGACTCCGCCGCGAACTCCTTCTTGTGGTGAGAGCGCATGTGGAAAACGAGGTCAGAGGTCATGCGGAAGGACAGGTTACATTTGGCGCACCAGTTCTGCACGGACACGCCAAAGGAGGTGAAAGTCGGCGGAAGGACCGAGAGGGAAGATGTGGTCTGCAGCTGGACGCCAATGTTCCTGGACCAGTGTTCCGGTGCGTAATGGAAAGTGTTATTTAATGCAACTGGGGAGGGTACAGTCTGCAGGTCACCGCTCAGGATGTTGGATGCCATCAGATTGTTGTATCCCATAACAGTCCTGGAGGTGAAGGCATCAGTCATCTCCTCTGGGCGGCTAGAGGGGGCTGTTGGAGCGCTGCTGAGAAGCGCCTCGGGGTCAACAGGGGAAGTTCTTTTACTCGGTTTACAGAAAGCGCTTTTCTGCTCTCCCTGACTGCTGGATAGGACTAGAGAAAAAGCACTGCTGCTGCTCGAGTGCACACCAGAGCTCTCACCTGTCTCCAACCGTGCGTCTATCTCTCTGCCGTGCGTAAAAGCATCATTCTTACATCCCAAGTGATCCGGTTTTAGCTTATCAGCTTTCAGCTTTCCTGTAGAGGAGGACGCATCACCTGCTGCCTGCTCGTAGCCTTTAATCAGCGGTGTGATATTGTCATCGTTTGAAATATTAGTTTTTTCCAACAGAACCGTTTTGCGCACTTTGGGATAAAGGGTTTCCTCGTATTTCCTTCTCTTTGGGGAGATTTCTGTGTCCTCGTTGCTGCTGGATTTTTTGTGTTCCAAGTCTCTGGCGATGTTGTGGAAATCTGTCACTCGGTGTGGTTGCCTCTTAATTTCCACAAGCTTGTGCTCGTAAATCTCGCGGCTCCAGGTGTCAGTCTTTACTTGGGTACACAGGAATCGGCAGTGAGCCAGGAAGGGATTCTCATTCTTAAAGACCTGGTTACATCTACCACATCTGAACTCTGAAAGAGACAAAAATCACACTGTGAATATGACATTCAGTTTAATTTAGATTTCCACTCTCAGTAAAGTCAGTAAAATATATTATTTACTTTTTTTATTGTTTAAAATGTATAAATAAAGTCCAGCCAAGGGACAAAATCCAAAACACAGCCTCACCTTCACTTGATCCTCTGCTCATGTCTGTGAAGCCCAGCAGGTGAGACAGCTCCTGGTCGTACCACACCAGCAGCTCTTCTTCCTGCTGAATGTCCCGGATGGTCCTCACATACAGCTGACCCGCTTTCAGAAAGGCCTCTGTGTTCTGCTCCTCTCCATTACGCGCAGCCTGCACGAGCCGCAGCCAAGACAGCACCAGTGCAGAATTACGCATGGCCTCTGGATCCACCTGTTGACAGGAATAATTTACACTTTACTCGAAAATCCCTCAAAATAATCCCTCAAAATACTCAAAAATTAAATTGTTAGTCTTGCATTATGTGCATGTATTTGTACTAGTTTAAATTATTTAATCCACGTTTTAAATGTTAGTCCTTTGATATAATCCTCAAGACAGTTTATTGTAAAAAAAAAAAAAAAAAATGCAACCGGCCATTTAAAAATATAGTCACATAAAATAAATAAAGTGCATCAAATGAGAAAATCAGTGAAATTCTTTGGAAAAAAGCAAATCTAGCTTTCAAAATTCATGAATTCACAATGCAGGCGAGTTATATAGTAACCAAACAATCGGGCTGTTTAGAAATGCCATAAGAGGCGTTAGTTCAGATCTCCATGTTGAATGTCAGCTGACCAAGCACAGAATCGTACAACTCACCCTGAACACATAGGATTTGGCTCTCTTGTCGCAGGATTTCTGCGCTATGAAGGCGATCGTGTCGTAGAAAGTGTTTTGAAGCAGGCATGGACCAAAGCACGTGCCTGCAGGGATGCTGCGCGTAACGACCACACTGGTGTACAGATCCACTGGATGCTGCAGGAATTTACTGTCAGCGGTCCACATGGACCGAGGCAGGAAAGTGTAATCCATTGTTAAACTGTAATAAAATACACACAGTTATTATTAGTTAAAGAGAATGTAAACAATACAGGTTTCATATGAGTTAGTATTTCAAGATGGATATTAAATTACAAGGCCTAACTTGGTCTTAAGATTAAGAGCTGTATCGATTAAAAAACACAATTTTATAGTTTTAATTAAAATATAGAGATAGATGAAATAAAATCTATGTTGTAGTTGTCTGACATGCTGTCAGCAGATTTGGATTCAGATGTTCTAAACCCACGCTGGATGGTCCGGCATTCAATTATTGGAAAAATAATTAATACAACAGAATTTTATGTTTTTTTCTGATAAAATGAAGCGTCCCAACTGTGAAGCAGGCGCAGCCGGTGTCGTGGCAAAATGATTTCTAACGTCCTTTGTCTCAGTTTTTCACTCGGTTTCTCCTTTTGTCTCCCCATCTGCCGTGGAGGAGCCCAACTGCCTCCTCTGTGCGCAGGATAACTTCTATATCTTTTTCAATTTATCAGCAATGTTAACCCCAAAAAGATTACATGACTACTGTTATTTTAACCTCTCTTGTCAATACAAAGTATCAGATGTTTCGGGTTGTATCTCTAAAAATGTTGACAGTTGACGGCGCAGCAGCGTAGCAGAATGGTCTGGTGCCAATCTAAAAATGCCAGTGTTCCCAAAACTGACATTTGAGCGAAAGCTCGTGTGTCTGTGTGGAGAAAACAGACAAGTATGGCTTATTAACAGTGTTGGCTGTAGACTCACCCGCTGGACATTGAGGAGGATGTTTGTGCCGCGTGGCAGCAAGTTGCAGCAGGTGCAGTGGACCTCTGTAACGATGCTCCTCTCGTTTCTTGGCGACGAGTTACTTATCCGACTGAATCCTCCTCCGTACTGTCGTCCCCTCTTCTCTCCCACTCCCACTTATCCCCTTCAGAGAGCGCACTGAAGCGTGGCGCATTGATGTAAACACGTGCGCGCTCACGCACACACATGCGCGCCTCGGATAGAGTCCCTTGGCGAATACTGCCTTGTCTGATTTATAGTCCTTTCAGTGCAGAAATGAGATGCTAGTGATGAATACAGTGATAATTTAAACAGTGATGCACATTATGGGATGCATGTAGGGATTTATCCAATACAGCATGCATGCAGCTGACATACTGTGCAAAGCATATGAAGAACAGTCACATTTTCATCTTTTACGCAGAGAGAAACCCTTTAAATCCAACGTGCCCAGTCTTCACTGCGTAAAATATCCACACTTTGAGCCAGTAAGCATACATTTACTTAAACCTAAAGCGTAGAGGACCACATCCTGCCCTCACATGAGCCTGTGCCAGCCTGCACTTAGTCAGATAGGAATCATTATGTGCTTGGAGCTGTTCTGACATCTTATTGTCTCTTATGGTTTTAAATGACAGTCACACCACTCATTGAACTTTACGCAACAGATCCAGTTTATACACGCTATGTGGGATTTCAGAGACATTTGTTGGTCATGTTTCTGGAAACAATAAGACTTACACAAGTGGTGGAAGTTGCCCTGGCTAATGTGGGCAATTTGAAATACTCAAATTGGCCATTTTTACACGACATGATGCAGGGAGGTCTTTGTTTGCCACCGGGCAAATGCATTATTCATAAACTAAATGTTTCTGTTTAATGAGCATTTAATGGATTATTCTGCATCAAAGCTTTGGTTTGGTTAAATGTACTGGTGGTGCTCGAGCCAACTTTCTGAAATGAGGAAGCGGTGATACATAAAATCCTCCGCAGGGGAATCCAACTATCTGCTTACAGTGCAGATGCACTAGGACGGGAAATATTTGATGTTTTGTCCGATTACATTTTAATAAAATATCACATTACATGATTACATGATTTACCAAATATGTCATTAAATAATTGACCACACCAAAGCTAATCCTGCCTATAAAATTTAAGATAAAAAAAAACTGTAAGTGTTGTATCAAAGGACGTAAATATTTTTATTTTATTAGCATCAAGTGTAGTATGTGGTTTCTGGTTCTCTGATGGTTCATTAATAAACACAAAAAGGGAGACTCATTCTAGAATTTGATTTTTTTTTTTTCATTCTCAATTTATTCTGAGTAATCCCACCCAGGATTTTTTTTTCCTGTGTAAAAGTGGAGTTTTGTATCTCTCCTCGGGTGTCGCTCCTCTCCTCCATCCTGCCTGCTTCCCTGCATGTTTTTTTCTCCCTCAGCTCAGAGAGAAGACTTGGAGAGCCCGGCTAAAACTGAACCAGACTCCTGAAGACTGAATGCACTGAACCAAACTGCTCTGAAAACCGAGCAACAGCGCGGTACACACACTCAGTCGAGTCAGAACCAGATGATAGAGAGAAAATGTGAAGATCTTTTAGTTGTCACAGTGTTGGAGTAGTCTGCAGTAAACCGGGAAAGATGGCGAGGACACAGACTCGCATGTTCCTCGCTTTGGCTTTGCTGGGAATTTTCTTCCTCGGTGTGTCGGTGAAAGGAGAGCAACAGGAGGAGGAGGAGGAGGAGAGGTCCTGTCAGGGCGCTTTCGACCTCTACTTTGTCCTGGACAAGTGAGTGTCCGATATTATTTACGGCTTTGTTACTTTCTCCTCGCTGCGCATTGCCATGCAACCGCCCAGTTGTTTGGAAACGCGGAGCGCATCAGTCACATTCAGTCTGTTGTTGTAACGATAAAGTAACTGCAAAGTTCAAGCTTGTAAATTCAGAAGTTCAGTATTAATAAATGTGCTTTTTGTATCACAATCAGTCCTAAGTAAGATGGTTTTAATTTAAAGGAGCACGGAGAGTACAAACTATTTCAACCCCCATTGTTTATCTTAAAGTGTGTTTTCACACATGTAGGCCTGTACATTATATTTGAAGGTGGGGGACTATATCAGAAATTGGGCCATGCTTTTCTTTTCTTTTCTTTTCGTCCGGTTCAAAGTGGAGAGGCAAACAGATTGAGCTTGTACCCACGGGATGTGGGCAGGGCGAGCAGGATGGATAGAGTTTCAGGCTGATGACGCCTGCGGACACAGCTGCAGCAGCAGCAGCCCCACAGCGGTGCTATATATGTGGCCTGCTCGGCGATCCTTTCTTCTCTCATCTATACTGTGGGCCAATTGTATCCTGGTGTGGTGACCAGGGGCTGGGTCCATTCTTCATTGTTTTCTGCGGGGAGTTAGATTTCTTTAATCTGATTCATGTTTTTATGGAGCAGAAACGGCAGAAAAACACGTGGGTTGTCACGACTTTCTACAAATCCCTTTAGTAGATTTGTGAATCTGCAGCTTAACCTCCTAACTTGCTCTCTGAATTACTAGGATGACACCTGAAGGAGATAATTCAACCACTTACCTTCCAGAAGTGTAAAACTCTTTTCTAAAGTATGCCCCATAAAATCTGCAGTATGTGAAAGTATTGCTACATCTGTATATGTAGGCCTAATGTTTTTATTTCATCTATTTCTTGAGCTTGTTGTCCTTTTTTGATAGAAGTCACTAGAGGTTTAACAGGAAATGGAGCACGAGAGAGCGATGATGACAAATTCTGATTTGAATCAGGGACATTGCAATTACTTCGGCCTGTGTCGATATACCGGTATTAATGACAACTGTGATATTTTTAAAAAAAGCAAATATAGATATCATGTTAATAACACAAATATAATAATACCGTGTTAATTGTTCAGTTTCTCACTTTGTTTCACTGTCTGTAGTAAGATTGTTTGGGGGTTTTGTGCAGTTATGGTTCTTGACTCTCTCCACCACACACTCATATTTTAGTCATTTTCTATATCTCTTTTTTATCTCTACTCTTTTTACAGACAGTGTTAAAGAAAGCCATCAATAGCATTTTTTTATTCATATTTTCTATGGATACCTTGATAATCATATAGTGAAAATCTGATATCTTGACAACCCTATTACCAACTCTTACGACATCTTTATGCCATTTTTACTGTTTCACCACCTGTAACTAAACAGACTCCTTGGTGGCCCAAATTGTAAGCCCTGAGGATACATATTAGGTCACCTCCCAGCCCTAGCAGACATAACTCATAATAATAAGGTATTTTAGGTCAGTAAAGATGTTTTTGCCAACTTTTCAGACTGTGTAAGTAAGCCAGTAGTAGTTATCCACGTGTAATCCCTCTGCAGGCTCTGTGCCGCTGTTCACAGCTACTCAGACATTATAATTGACATTTTTGTCGTATCTTGGCTCCAGTTGCAAGGTGAGATTAAGTTTGTGGACACAAAACGATCAGACATGTCAAAACACGTTAAGTGAGCAGAGAGGGAGAGGATGTCAAGGTTGAAAACAAGGTGAATTTGTTGCCCTATTTCTGTAAAGGAATAACAGGTTATAATGTCAAAAGAATAGCATGTTCCGAAAAGAAGTAGTGATTTAGCGGCGAAGCTGTTAAACACTGTGGTATCTGTGTAACATTTGAGAATACGGTGAGGTAATGGTTTAAAAGAGCTAGTTGTATGTCCTCAGTTGCCCTCACCTATGAACTGGACACGTTGAGTGACATTTCTCTTTTCTTTCGACACATTTCATGATATTTCAGATGTCAGCCACTCTTTAGTCTTTACCCTTTGATTCAAAAAGTTTCACAGGAGCCTGGGGAGCATGGCACGTCATGCATGGCTAAGCCTGTGGTACGCCTCTGTTTGTTTGACTGTCTGGACCTGCATGCTTCAGCAAGCCGTCAGGAAGCTTCTGCTCTTCCCCACCAAGATGGTAACGACTTGTTGGCTGAAATTCAGATCTTAAATGCCAAACAGTGACCTAATCTAATCTTCAGTGATAGAAAACGGAGCAAAATCACGCATTAGGGATGCTTTTACGTGTCTACACTGATCTGCACCTCTTCACTGTTTGGCTTTGGCTTCACTGTCCGGAGGGTTATGAGGCATGCTGGGTAGAGAATGTGTGTGCGCTCCACTGGACGCATCTCAGCACACAGAACGAACATTTAGAAAACATTCCTACACTCCACGTCTGACCCGCACCAAATACCAGGCTGCATTTTTCCCCGCTATCTGGTTGCCCACAAATAGAATAATAGGTGTTGTGTGTTATGGCTCAGAGATTTGTTTTCACTGATCCAAATTCTTGCAGCCAAAATAAGATCCTGTTCTAATATTATGCAAACTTAGCAATGCAGGTAGAAAAACGAATTCCTGAATGTTGAGTGATGGCAGTGATTTAAATCTGTAGCCTTCGAATGAAAAGAGATACCGTGTGCTGAACTGACTCTGAATTCATATTGCATTTCACTGAGAATGAGAAATTCCCTAATGCTGTCTTTAAAAGCAATTAAATCACTCATACAGTGTCTGCGGGGGTTGTTTTTATTAATGATAAATCTGTCCTAATTGAATCACATTTTAATCCAAAGAAAAATGCACAGAGCCCAGGGTAATATCTCCAAATTACTTGTTTTATCTGGACAAAATGTGAAAACCTAACAATATAAAACCACAAATATTCACATTTAGGAAGCTGCTGGATGAGTGCCTTGAATAGTTTATCAAATTTAAAACTTCCATTGTTCATTTTGAGCAATTATTTAACCATTCACTTCTACACAAAAGCCCCATTTCCACCCAAAGTTTCTACTTTTTAAGGAACTTAAAGGTTCCCTGTGTGCATTTCTACCACATTCTAAGGAGCCATGTAAATTAGCCAAATTAGTTTAGCTTCCATATGAAAAAGTGATGGCTGCAACTACACAAGAACAACAATATAGAGCAATGGACAGGCATCATTATTTGTGTGACACTGCAAACGTTCCTGCTGGATTTTGTCCCCAGCATAAATTATCAGTAAGGCCTAAATTCTACATAAAAAACAAACTGGTTTATGGCTGCAGATTTTATGGCAGCCTGCCCCAAAAGATCCTGTACTTTGGGAAAATACTAAACCAAAATCTGTAAAAAAAAAAAAAAAAAAATTTAAATCTGGGGGGGCAAAATAATGTCCCAGGAATTAATGTAGACCCTGGTGCCTGTGGTTAAAACAAAACGAGTTCAATGTTAATAAGGTCAACTCCTCAGTCATCATACACATATAAAGATGGCTTTGGAACCCTTTGCTTCACTCTCAGTTGTTGAATAGGTTTTACTTTAGCTGTGTTTTAAGACGCTCTCTGCCCAGTGCTGATTGTAACTGAGATTTTGTTGTGTATGTGTATCAGGTTACTCATAAGATTAAGATAAGATAGAGATTTGTTTTCAGAGTTGGAGACATGATTCTCCAGGAGACTCCTCCTGGCTTTTATAATGGATAAGTGGAGCAGGAAGCGACTGGTTAAACAAGGGGCACAAAAGAGCCGTAGAGAGTCTAACCAGCTCAGACTTTCACTCCGTTTATGACCCTGTTACACACACACAGCCCTGCTTGTCGCTGTTTGATGTTGCATCCTTCACAGACACTCGCACACACATTCCCCCCCTGCTGAGTGTTACTCCTGCGTCCCTCTGTTGTTCATGTCGCAGCCTTTTCACTTTGCGGACTGCCAACCTGTTGTTAGACTGGCTGGGCTCACTTGGACCATCTGTTCCCCCTCGCAGTCTCACACACACACATGCACAGTCACACAAACACAGACACTACACACACATACACACGCACACGGACACACAGGCCAGCTGCCTGCTACATGGTCGCTGCTAGAGGCGGCCTTCTACATCTGTCCCTGTCTAACCTCAACCCTCTGGCCCAGCAGCAATTAGCCCCCATTAGCAGCCCCCTGGGACTGGGCTTCATTAAGGACACTGTCATGTACGCAGCAGCATGAAGCAGGCTAACCAGCAGCTCTCACCGCTCGCTCACAGGTTACAGTCCGGACTAATGGAATGTGACTGAGTGGCCAGAGGAATGTCCTCGAATGTGGAGCGCTTAAACTGTCATGGTTGTTCCTGAAACATATCACACTCATTGAATCCACTTTGCACAAATTTGTACAAATCTTAAAACGTCCACTAGTTGTGAAATGCATCCTATGAAAAGTAATGGCCCCATTTTCCCCCGATATGGATTTGTTTTTTTTAGAAAATATTACTCAAATGCATATTTATTTTTGAGGTTTTGCTTTAATTTCTGAAGAAAATGTAGTTGTAGTCTGGGTTTTACCTACTGTACCTATGGTGCATTCACATGCTCCTCGAATGGTCTCATTTCTTGGAGTTGGAAGTCTTTTTTTTAAGCTTTGAAGCTTTTATAATGTGAAAAAAACATGGACACTACAAATATGTGTATTATGTTGCTCAGAGAGTTAAAACAACATGTTAATTCCCTAAAACCACTAAAATATTGCTTTACCTGACTTGTTATGAGTGTTAATTCTAACGTTTCTACCTAATCTAGGTCACTCTATGTGGACAGCAGCTAAAAGCTATAACCAAACTGCAACTTACATGTGAGCAAAGATATATACAGTACTTACAGAATTAGACTTACAGAATTATTACGTTTTTAACAGTAAACCCAACATCAACTTTTATCAATCATGTTTCTGTGTAACATGACCTCAACTTGGCCGGTTACCTATCAACATTTTTGCCTGCTTTCTGAGTTGTTTTTCAGACTTGACTGTGAGCGTTCCTGTGACTTTTCCCAGTCGGTCATTAGTTTTATTATTTGGTAATGGTCATGAACCAAATATTTGGGCAAATCAAAATCTTGATCAAATGATGGCGCCAGATGAAACGTTGAAGAATCCTCTAAATCATTAAATTTAGTTTTCTGGGAAACCCGAAAGATGTGGACACATCTCACTTAAAATGACCAATGTTGACCTCATGTTGGCAATAGATGAATAGTCAGAGGATTCCAAAGTCAGAAAGCTGGGGATAAATGAACATGATTGCATGTCTGTATCAGTTGGTGAGATATTTTAATACGGACAAATGTGGCAGACCAAACCAGTATAAACTAGTTTCACACAGTCTGCTTTGTTTTTAACTTATCAAATTTTTGTGTAAATAAGCCCAAACCCATTATCTCCCACATGTAATTCAATAAAATTTGGTTGTAGCTGATAATAATTAGTCATCTGTGGTAACACCACATTTTCTTCCTTATAAGGTTGTATTCTTGTTTTTGTTTTCAGATCTGGAAGTGTGAAGAACCACTGGATAGAGATTTACTCCTTTGTGGAGCAGCTGGCAGAGAAGTTTATCAGGTACAAGCAGGATTAGTCATTCGAGAATTTGGATTTGTTTTCTTGTTTTTGCCCGTGTTAATTTAAAGCAACTGTGTGTTTGCAGCCCCATGCTGCGAATGTCCTTCATTGTCTTCTCCACACGAGGAAACATCATCATGAAACTGACAGAGAACAGGTGAGACCCACACCTGAACACTTCTCTTGTGTTAGACATGTCCTCTCTTGTTGTGTCCATCTTTGTTTTTCTCAACATATTTTCTTGGAACTCAACTCAGCACACAATTCTCATCCAGCTTTATACAACCCACTAATATAAACTATTGCACTCAGTCTACAGAGGATGACTTTGGCTGAGGGCTTACCTTGGATATAACCTTAGTACTACAACTACTTGCCAACTCAAACCACTCTCTACCTCCCTCTTTCTAGCCCCTTCATTCTGAATATTTCTTCTGAATATCTCTTTTCCTAAGAACAGCTTTCCTCCAGTGTATTCTATCAGGCAGTCTGTCTGTTTATCCTACAGGGAGGCTATCGATGGAGGCTTACTGGCTCTGAGAAAGGTTATCCCTGGAGGAGACACATTTATGAACCTAGGCCTGGAGATGGTAAGGATGAGGCCGAGCACCCAACACGCCCAAGATGTTACTCTGGAAAATATTCTATGAGAATTAATTGGGCCTGGCAGCTGGAACAAGGGCCAATTAGATTAGTATGAGGAGTGGCTCAGATAATGGATGGCTTACAGCTTTTTGAAACTGCCAAGCTTTGTGAACAAGTATCTAACCAAGGCCTTGTACAATAAAGCATGAGTCTTCAGTTTAGTGTGGTCTTGTTCTCATTTTTAATTCAATCAGAGACATGTTTTGGTGGTGTAGGAAGGGCTCATGTTGATGTGAAAGCAAAAGAGCACTCGATGTAATAATCTCGAAGAGTTTCATCTAAATAGATGTCTGTTAAATTCTATCTATCGCAGATTAAGGATAATTTAAACTATACATGTCTTCAGCTGAGACTGAGCCCTGCCAGACCACACTGAGCAAAGTGATTTTTGTAGGCTGCCTTTGCTTTGCAACAATGCCAACATGTTATAAACCAGTGCAGGTTATTCTATTGTCAGAAACTCTATATTTAGTTGATTTAACTCTTTCAGAATCTTGACTAACTTTGCAATTCTTTGCATTTGCAGGCTAACGCACAGATCTATCAAGAGAAGCAGGGTAAGCTCTTTCCAATATGCTTGTCTACATTTAGTGCATTGTTTCAGAGAACATGAAAGTTTTGTGTTCTGCAGGGACAGCCAGCGTTATCATCGCTCTGACAGATGGAGAACTGAATGAGTGGCAATTTGACACAGCTCAGCGAGAGGTAAGATGGGATATCAAGTAGAGGGTTTTTTGCCAGAGGGTGGGTCATGTTAATGTAGGTGGCCACTATTTGTTTCCTTTGTTCTATGCCCATTTTGATCCTATTTTTGAGGGTCATGTTGTCATTGTTGTTCGGTTTTCTTAATGCTCTTTTTTTAGATTTCCAATATATGACATATTACAACCCTGATTCCAAAAAAGTTGGGACTCTAAAACATGAATAAAACAGAATATTTGCTTATCCTTTGTGACATATATTCAATTGTAAAACATACAAAGAATCAGGGTTGTGAGTTATTTCACAGTTTTGTTTTGATTGATGATTGGACACAAATGACTTGGCCTCTTTGGTGCTCCATTAACTGTTCACATTACTTTAAAGATTTAAGAATCTGTACTTTATTGCCAAGAATTTGCCTTCTGAAGCTGACCTAACCACACTGAACACAAGTGGAAAATGCTCACTTATTCATGTTGAATATTTTAGTTCCTGGGACGGTGAATGAAGAATCTGAAAATTCTGCATGAATTGAATTAAATGGGCCACTTTTAACAACAGCAATACAATATTAAAATGTGTATTAATAAACTCTCACACAACCTGTGGACAACTAAGTAACAGACAACTCATATGTCCAGTCATATACTTAGTGATTCTGTGCACTTTCGCTAAAACCTTACTAAAACATGCCCAAAAAGTCTTGAAGCATGCTATTCATCCATGCGTGAGACGGTTTATGCAGAATTATTTTAAATAGGTAAGGTTTAAGCAATAGTGGAGGCATGGGAGAACAACAAATTTACAAAAGTAACACCCGCTGGGTAATTAATATACTAATGGTCGTTTTTAGGGGGTAAAGTATTCCTTTAAAGTTGGTAAATAATTAAATAATTGGTATTTAAATATGGCCCACTTTTCTGGTGTTTTTTTTATTACATCACCTCTTCCCATCAAAATTTCTTCTCTGTAGACTAAGAAAGTCTGTGTTTTTTGAGAGATGTATTTGGCTCCATAAGCCTACCAGAGCCTCTTTAAAGCTCACTGCATTTTGGTTTATTTATTCTTCTTTTTCTTTTTTTACAGGCACAGAGGGCCAGGTCTATGGGAGCCATTGTTTACTGCGTGGGGGTCAAAGAATTCAACCAGACGCAGGTAGGATCCGCAGAACGATATTGAAGACGTTGCAAATACATAAGAAAGCAAACACTACTGTTTCCTTCTGTGTCTGTTTGTTTTTCTAGCTTGCAACTATTGCAGACACTGTGGAGCATGTGTTTCCTGTATGGGGAGGCTTCCAGGCCCTGAGGGGAATCATTGACTCAGTATGACACATACATACCACATGTATACACCGTGAGACACACACACAATCCTATTATGTAATTAAATTGTCTTGTGACCGTTTTTTCTCTGATCTCTCAGATCATCAAGAAGTCCTGCATTGAGATTCTGGCAGCAGAGCCGTCCAGTGTGTGTGCAGGAGGTAAGCGGTGTGAGGTGCGAGGGTTTCCCCTCCTCGTTAAGACACTGGGCAGTCACGGTGTGCGATTGTGTCAGATGACAGTCATCTAAAGCCTCTGGAGTGGAACATGAGGTTGAGTAATCGCATGGACGCTTATGACCGCGGAGTGACAGAGAGCGTATTGTCATTCACGGCCGGGGGAAATTAGCATAGCCGCTTCAGCACAGCGTGTGTGCAAAAAAGAGGAGGGGGAACGGGTGTTGGTCAGAGGAATTAGCCGTGAATCTTTAAGCATGGCTGCTTCTCTGGCCTAGTTTGCCACATCATATAATGTTAAATGGCTGTATATATATTTTCTTCTGTGTCCAGCTCTTCTGCTTCTGGACGGCAGTTTCAGAAAGCAGGAAACAGAATAACAAGTATAGAGATGGTGGGAGAGAGGCCAATATGTCTAGCCAGCAGGATGGATGAGCTTTGACATGACCTTATTAGGACTCACTTAGGAGAGTGCATTTGCAGCAGTGCTACCAGGACAACCAATGGAGATTAGCATCCATTAAAGGATATGAAGGTCGGAGAAAGGATATGAAGTAGAGAGGATTTTTAGAGCCATGAAAATGTTGCCTTGAAAGGACAAAAATGAGGAAGGAATAATAAAGAATCGCAGTTGTTCCCTTGTGATAATTACTGGTCTGTTGCCAGAGTCGGAGTGTGTCAGTCGACGTGCACCCAAATATCCTCCAACAGCCTCATTTATTATTCGATTGATGAGCAGTCTAATGGTCAGTGAACTAAGAAACCAAGGACCCACTTTAACTAAAGCCTGATTCTGGCCTAATTAATAAAGGGCAAAGATCGTGGTGCTTATAATGCAATGTCTTTGTTGTGAGACAATGTGTGTGCATAATATGCTAGTCTTTTGTTTCAAACATTTTTATGAGGATGTTCAGATTTGGTTATTTCCGTTGCCAAATTTTCTCAAAGTCTTGTCTTAAAGGATTAACTGGATTCTCTTAAAATGGTGATGGTCCATCAGTTCTGTGAGCCATAGTTTCAGTGTCTTTCTTTTTTCTAATAATACAATTTTTTTTCAGTGACAGGCCAATATGCCAGGAAGAATTGTTTAGTTTCCTAACATAGTCAAGATATCCCTGGAAATCTACAAATTTGATCTTGGGTTTATCTCAACATTCAAAATCTCTGACGAATAATATACAGCTCTCATTTTAGAAATCCAATACTTGCATATTACGGTTTTGATTGGCTGTAATTTGTCCCTTACTCAGAGCTTATTCTTGCAGTATAATGTAATATAGGGTTGAGTAGAAAATGACAGACCTGGATGGGTCGCTCCTATTACTGTGGTGATCTCTAGAGTGAGACAGGATTTTAAGATCTGATGTCAAAATGTCCTGTTGGTGGTTCAACATGTATGAAGTGAACAGGCTCAAGAGAAGCAGACAGATAAATACAAATTTGCTGAATCCGAAGTGACACCGACCCTTGTGTTGCATTTAACAGCTATTGGAAGCCTCTATGTGCAATTTCCTGTTTTGGATAAATATAGTTTTGTTAAATTCAACTTAGCTGGGATTTCCCCCTTTTTGAATGCAAGTTTAAAATTGTTCCAATAGAAACCACCAATGAATAAAGAATAAAAAGTTTTAATGCAGATATAATGCAGGGACTACTTAAAACATCATACTGGTATGATTTTATGCATCCAAGATTTAAATTGAGCATTTCTGAACTACTTTAAAGGAAATTAGAAAATGTCAGGATATATTGTGTAATGCAACATAGCCTAAAAAATATTGCAAATGTATTTCTAGGCCATATTGCCCAGCCCTAATGTTATATAATATTATTGTCAACCACTTGTCACAATTTAGAAAGCGTTTCTAAATTTCATATCCATCCACTCTGATGCATTTACATGAACTTACATAATGACATATTGCATAGGCATTGTGACAGTCTCTCTCTCTGCCTGCATGTAGTCACAAACCATACATGCTTTACACCAACACACAAGATGTTCTTTAGTCTGCATACACACAAACACACATCGTCAAACACATACACACATGTCCCTCACATTGATGTGAAGTGACCAGACCGAGCTGCCTGCAAACAGGCCATCAGACTGGACAGTGAACGTTGGGCCACACTATCAGACATGACAGCAGTGATTCCACACACACACACACACACACACACACACACTGAATTGGGCCTTAGATCTAACATGACAGCAGAGATTGCTGCTTTCATTAACGTCTGACCCTTTCCTCCCCGTTGTTCCGTCCTCCTTTGCCCCTCCCTGCCCTTCACTGTCCTGTCGCACTAACGTGATTGAAGAGCCGCTGTTCGGACAAGCCGTAGCCCATTTTCCCTGACACACACATGCATGTATGTGTGTATAGTTGCGCACATTCATACAAATCCAATCCTTGTCAAACGCTCAGGTGTAGATGTAAATGGACATGTGGCCACAGAGGCAGGCAGAAAGCAGAGGAGAGGGCAGAAGCTTATGTGTTGTACATGTCAGCAGGGCACCACCAGTCCCTGCCCACCATGTGTCTGACAGTACTGACCTTTTAGCCCATCAAGCCTCGGTGTGTGTGTGTGTTTGTGTCAGGGTGTGTGTATGTTCAGATTAAGACTTTGTCATTTTATACTCAGTGATTTATTAAGGACACACACTACAGGTGATTAGGGTTAAGATTTTAACAGATATTGTCATGAAACTTATCAATTTGATTACTTACATTAAGATAATTGTTTTTTTAATACAAGTTTTCTGAAATTGTGTATTAGACATGCAAACGAGGCAATAATCGGTCTCAGAATTAGACAACTGTCATTAAAGTAATATGTGCCATATATCATTTCCATGTGTTTTTGTGCGTGTGCACATGCGGCCCGTCACAGTGCAGCTCATGCTGTTTGATGGTAACATTGAGTGAAAGGGAGATGACTGCTAAAGCAGCCACAGCCTGAGCATTGGAAATAATTAGTGTTAAGCCCTCCAATTAGGCTGCACATTGTTGTGGCTGCAAACAGCAACAAACCACACAAACCATAATCAGTTTATGTGACAATGAATAGAATCCAAGTTGTATAAGATTATATTATATAGTTGTGATTTATCGTTCTGATTGTTGTGGCTGTGTTTTAAAGTAAAGTTGGGGCGGGAGGAGGGAGAGGACATGGTGAATAATATTAGGATCTGTATCATGAGATGTGTGGTTAATCGGGTGGTGTGTTAGTGTGTATGCACATGTAGAATCTGTGTCTAGTTGAGGAAATGACATGAGCATTACTGACAAGTTGCAAGTCATTGAACATCTGTAAATGCTGACAGACATGATTGTATGAGGTCAGCTTTGCACAGGATATTAGACATTTTACTTGGAGAAGGTTATTTTTTTATAAACTGTACAAACTAATGCAATGTGTTTAGTAATATTTATTATCTAATAAATGTATCATAAATTAAATATACATCTTATTCCTATTTTGTGAGGGCTCAGTTTCCATCTGTCTTGTCCATCATCACTTCCCCTCCTGGATCTCCTCCAACAGCAAATCTGCACTCTTCAACATTTTTCTCACAGCATCTGTAAATATGAAGACAAATTTAGAGTGATGTTTTTTTTCTCCACTTTGCCCTGCTTCAGTTTGTGTCTCTGTATTTATGGCTTTTCATACCAGCCTGCCTGACCTTTAAGGAAACACTGTTACATATATACACACACACCCCGTGATGTTTTATCCAGTGATCTTCACGCTGGAGCTTTAAATGTTAAAGGTGTGGCAAATGTTCACTTCTATTAGCCGGGATAATGCTAGAGGAAAGCTCTCTCTCTCTCTCTCACACACACACACACACACACACACACACACACGTTCAAACACTTGCCTGCAAACATTCATGCATTCATGTACAGAAGACATGCAGATGCTTGCACACATACAGTATGTACAGCATGTAACATGCAGATGCATACAGACATGTGTTAATGGTGCCATAGGTAAGGTCAGACCTACTTTGACAGTGCTGTGCTGTTGTCAGCCCTGCAGGCATGTTTTTAAGCAAGTGTTTTTTTCCCGCTCTCTAACATATGCTGGGTAGCAGCCACATAGACACTCCAGCATATGCTGGCAAGCCTCTGTCACTGCGCTTTAACAGTGCCTTGGGGAAACTAAAGGTCAGCGACACACACACACACATACACACAGATGCACACAGCTTCTGGCTACTGCACAGCACATATTTCTGAATAGCAGCACTTTTAGTGTTAGCACCATTGGAGCTTATTATGGCCTTTCCACACATGCACGCACAAGCACACAGATATAAACAAGCAGTAATGAAGCATGCACATGTTTCTCCTGCTTTAGTTGAGCACATCAGAGAACTGGAATGGCTGCCAGCACTCGCCATAATAAAATTTTCTTCTACTTCAAAATAAAAGACAGATTTTGATCTTTTACATTTCTCACATACAGATGAAATATGTGTCTTAACAGTGATATACATGAGTGTGCATATTGCTAATCATTTCTGTTGGTGCATGAATTTATTTTGTTTTTTCTTCTTAGACAGTTTCCAGGTGGTGGTGAGAGGTAATGGGTTTCTCCATGCCAGAAACATTAACCAGGTCCTCTGCAGCTTTAAACTGAATGATACACTCACTGTGGGTAAGTTCTGCAAACATGCACAAGCACAAATAAGCTTACACTTGATGCATCATGGGATAGTGGTTTGGCTTGTGCATTTAAGAAGAATGTGGGAAGCGTGTTTAAACTGCAGATGTTAAAAGTTCTCCTACAAAAAGTGTTATTTTATTTCTCCCTGTGCAGATGAGAGGCCAGCTGGAATAGAAGATACCTTCCTGCTCTGCCCTGCTCCTGTTGTGGAGGAGGTTGGGAGGTGAGCTGCACATCTCTTTTGGCTCTCACTGCCTTTTAACCCCATCATTCCAGTTGCTAAACTCCATGTTCTGCTGTAACGCTCGAGCACAGATATTTGCCAGCTGCACGCAAGTTTAGTGTGGACACAGAAGAATGCTGTCCTTGAACAAATTAGGGCCAAAGTCATTGAGTGTCTGTGATCAATCAGTGTTTGTCACAGCTAACGAAGCCAGACACCAATCACAAGGGGACAACAGGAGTAGAGCCCAGGAACATGAGTTAATGAGAGCCTGCTGGAGAGGACCTATGTGTGTGTGTATTTGTGTGTTGTGTGATGCATCCCACTATCTCCGTCTGACACTTTGGGAGAGTGAAAGTGTGAGTGGAGTCAGCGGGGCAGTGTAAAGTTTCCTCTGAGGGCTTCCAGCTTTGCTCCTAGTGATTCAGAGCAGAAGTTTGTTGCGGGCTGGACAGAGCGAAGCCGCAGGCTCAGCTCAGAAAGGACCGAGGCCCAGCAGCCCTCCCGTCCCCGCCGCCTGCAGTCCTGTGCATAATTATACACACTGGCCTGCGGCCTCAGACACCTCCCAGTCATCATCTGTCTTGTTGCTGTCACTCAGATTTCCAGCGTGATTTGAGCTTGTCTTATCTGCCAGTGAAAAGTACTGCTTTGATGGGGAAGTACTGTTCAGAGATGGGGAAAAAGGAGATTTTGTTTTCACACTGTGGCAACAGGGAGATTTAAGAGTCTGTCACATACAGTATTATTTTACTCATACATTATGACAGACTTAGCACATGGAATTTTAATTTTAACTTGCAGACAATATTGGGATTGGCAAAAATACAGCAGCAATTCCCCTAAATCACCATCCAGCCATAGTTGTTGCCAGTGTGGGTTTGCTGCAGGTTGGACTGCTCTTCCTGAGTGCAGACAGGGAGCATCATTATACACTGCAATGGTGCCTGAAGGAGGTGTCCCTCCATGTAACAGACGCCCATTAGAGCAGAGTCAGCACTGCCTGTGCACCCTGAGTGCTGCTAAAGAGGAAGTCAGCTGTGAATGGCTGAAGGGCCCAGAGAGGAGGCCAACAGCTGGCTTATGAGTTCTGGGCTGCTGTGCAGATAGATGCAGATAGAAGTAGTAATGTGTATTTAAGTGAGTGCCACTGTGAAGGCTGGACAGGTGTTTAAGACACTAAAGTATTTCCATCTACAGCTCTGCTTTTACCCCTAACAAAATCCTCCTCATGATCCAAGATCATCACATTTTATATTGGATAAAATATAAAATCAACAACTACTGTATTGAAAGTTGAAAGTTTTTTCATTTTCTTTTCTTTCATTTTATGGATCGAATCTTAATCAATAATGAAAACAATCAATAGCTGCAGCACTAAAATGTCAGATCACATTATAGCGGAACCACTTCCTGTTTTGGGGTTGTAAAGTCTATATGTGAGGTCTGAGGGACTCCAGCTCCCAGCATCACCTCTTCACCCAAACCCCAAAGACCCTCACTCACCTCCTGCTCCACCCAAACCTTGTCGGATATAATGAAGTCATTGATGCTGCCGTCACACAAATCTATGTTGACTGGGAACCTTGCGGATGCAGCTCCCCCTCCTGCGCGCACACACACACACACACACACACACACACACACACACAGGGCAAATACATACATAGTGGGCAGATTGATGATTGATAGGGGCTGAGATCTATCTGTCAGAGAGGAGCTGATAGCACCGTGTCCCCTGCCTGCCTGAAAGGAGGGCTGACCATATCATGGGGAAGGGGGTAAAGAAGTCGAAGAAAAGATGAGTGGCACCTGCACCGCCAATTTCCTACTCTGAAGTCAGTGTCAGCATGAGTTATGAGACGAGCTACAGCGGCGCGGGTAGGATACAGGAGGCGAAAACAGAGTCTGTGATTGAGGAAGTGAGGAGGGGGTCTCAGAGGGGAGGGACAGTGCTGAAGGGATGTAGAACCGGAAAGGCCCTCCCCCTACCATCCCCCTCTCTGTTTCCTCTCCTCTGCCCCTCTCCCCAACCCTGTGGTGACCTCCTCCTCCTTCTCCTGTTTGCCCCCTCCTCAAATCTAAACCCACAGCTCAATGCCCTCCTTGTCTCTGCCCCCCAGAACCATAAAGACAGCACAAGATGCCTTTCTGCATTCTTTTTCAAACTACAATCCATCTTGTTTTTATTCATATTTATAAAGAAATGTATGAATAACATCTCAATTCTATACAGTCATTGCTTCCTCGATGTCCTGTCCACTTTCCAACCAAAAACTCAATGTTTTCCCCCGGTCTCGTGTCCCTGCCCTGCCTATCTTTGTGCAGATATCAGCACTGAATCGTGGAGAATAAGAAGTCATTTAGCTGTCTGTGGTTTCCACATTAGAGGTCTGGGTCTGATCCAAACAGAAGAGATTCCTTCTGTGGGTGGAGAACTCCCTGACCTCCTTAGAGACTTTGGCTTTGTGTCTATGTCAGCATGTTTGTGTGCTTATAAGGCAGCAAGTATGGACAAAGTAGATGGAGGAATGTGTTTGACACCTCGGGCAAGCTTGTACAGTAGCCGTAACAAGACCGCGAAAGTATGCACACAAGCAGATGTGCACTCAAGCGTGTGATGTGTTTTGTGTTTTTCTGTGTTGGACGGTTCGACCAATCATGAGTTTTCATGTGTTTTTGCAGGGTGATCTACCTGCAGGTGAGCATGAATGAAGGTCTCTCCTACATCACCAGCTCTGTTCACATCACGACTACTGAATGTGTGAGTACATCCTGTGTATACAGTCTGCACTATCACAACAACACATGATGATATTTCCCTCGCATGCTCCTTTATTTGTACTTTCAACCTTCTTATTTTCTCTTGGTTCTCTAGTCTTCTTCCTCTCTCCTTCCTCTCTGAGGTCTCCTCTGTTGTGTCTGTCATCAGAGGGGGCTGTGAGTACTTTAGCTTTTCATTTTCACCTTTTTTTCTCGTCTTTTGTCCTTTGATCCAGTTTAATCTCAATCAAGTTGTTTCTGTGTTTGTGTGCAGTTTGACGGAACCATCGTGCTTATCTCGTTGCTGGTGGTGTTTCTGCTGTTGGCTCTGCTGCTGATGTGGTGGTTCTGGCCTCTCTGCTGCACTTTGGTAAGTTTGAACTTTAGACTTTGGTATCATAAGTCGTTTGTTGACATGTATGGCCTACTCAATGGGCCAATCGGACACAGGCTCATGCTCAAGGGCCTAAAGTGTGAGGGGCCCCCAAGGCCAAAGAGATGCATACCACCCAGGACTTTAAAAAAAACCCATAAAGAAACGTAAAAGGACTACAAAGAGATGCAAAACAGCTGCAAAGTAACACAAAGATACTCACACCTACTATGAAAAGGGAAAAACAACCACAAAGAGACACAAAACGACTTCAAAGAGACACAAAAAACTACAAAGACCACAAAAATTACTGAGAAGACACAAAAAACAACTACAGAGAGACATAAAATGATTAAAAAAGGAGCAAAACAACCACAGACACTAAAGGACTACAAAGCGACACAAAAATAACTATAAAGATGGATAAATGACTACACAAATGGCTTCTTCTTTGTTTCAATCTTCAGGTGATTAAAGAACCTCCTCCACCTCCTCCTCCAGAGCCAGTAAGACTTTTTCTCTCTCTTATTATAACAAATTATTAGTGTTGTTGTGAATACGGTAGTATTTGTAGAATCTGTGTTAATACTAACAATAGTATGTTTGGGAGAATATGAGCTGTGTCATGTAACTGAGTCTCACTCTCAGGAGTCAGATGATGAGGATGGGATGCCCAAAAAGAGGTGGCCCACAGTGGATGCATCCTACTATGGAGGAAGAGGAGTGGGCGGCATAAAACGCATGGAGGTATGTAAGCACACACACAGTCACACAATTTTAACACTTAAAAGAATATACATTTAATGAAGCTCTTCTAGGTGCGTTGGGGAGAGAAGGGCTCCACTGAAGAAGGTGCGAAGCTGGACAAACCTAAGAATGCAGTCGTAAAGATGCCAGAGCAGGAATTTGAACCGTATGAGCCCAAGCCGCGGAAATCACCACGCCGCCCCCCGCAGCAGAGGAGATGGTACACGCCCATTAAGGTTAGTCTTTTATGCAATTAAAAAAACTCCCTTAGAGGACGAAAATGACGATGTAAAAAAAATGCTAAAAAAACTAAATATTTTAACCAACTTCAATCCAGATCATCACTACCAAAAATCAATTAATTCACTTTTAGAATTTGAACCCTTGTAATACCAGTTTGTTTACATAATGCTGCTTTTGTCATTTAAACACCCCACAAAAATTGAATCATTTTTTTTGTAAACATTTTTGTAAACATTTTCCTGGAAACCAGGAAAGTACAGCGTAGTATCTACTGTATTTTCCTGATAACACGTAGCACATTTTCTCAGACATGAGAAAATGGCTAATTCTGGTGGAAAATGGTATAATCCGGGATTTTAATGCTGTAATGGCCAAAACATTTTGGGAATTTTGTCAGACCCTTAAGGACTTTTGTCAAAAATTACAAAATAAAACTCTCACACTTTTGCCATCATTTATGTTCTATGCATTAACAGAGCCAAAAAGAATTGATGATTAAAAAAATATTAATAAAAAAATCCCTAGTGTGCCACAAGGATTAAATGTATGTTTAAGATTAAGATTTTTTTCTTCCTGTTTTCTGCAGGGGAAGCTGGACGCTCTGTGGGCTCTGTTCAGGAGAGGTTACGACCAGGTGTCTCTGATGAGGCCGCAGGCTGGAGACGAGGTGAGCCTGACACTCAACTGGTCTCATTTCATTTTTTATTTTCACCTAAAACATGACTAGAAAAGCCAAAGCACCACAAACAGGCCGATGACTGATACAAAACTATAATTTGGTAATTATGTGTAATTTGGTGGATTACTCTGTGGGTAACAACCACCTAAAAGCTTTTTTATGAGCTGGATGGTACTGAAGGTTTTAGTGGGTTTTCCGTCTCTGTATGTGGACAATTGAGCATCTGCATTCTGTCTGTCACGTTGCATAAAGACAACACGTGTCAATGAGCAGTGTGTCCTCAACACAGCAGCTCAGTACTGATTTTCTACATGCACACTGACACACACACACACACACAGAGTGAGTCAATGAGCCACTGATACTGCTCTCTTCGTCAAAGCTGCCATTGTTCACGCACAAGCAGTACTGTACTCTTTGAGAATTCCCTGTGACTCCCAGAAAATGACTGGCTTGCTATCAGGTTTCCAAATGGCATGTTACACACTCACTTTCTACTTCCAAGTGATAATTATAGTAGAAAACAGCGTCCGACTGGGATTTATTTTAGCTGAAAATTTTAATGTGGCCACCACTGCTACCCAATGTGATAAAACAAGAGAGCGCAGAGCAGGCTCTGTTATCTAACCTTGACCCAGTGCATGGCATCCCATAACCCCACGACGTGTTTTCATCATCATACTGGTTGTCATGGTGCCACAGCTGCTCCGTTGTAAATGGTTTCATTGTCGCCCCTCAAAGCGGACGCCATATTGCTGGAAAAAGTATCGATTTGTTCTCTGAATGGCCTGATTCATCTTTACCAGTAACAGTGTGTGTGTTTCTACTGTAGCTGGAGTCTGTAAAAGTGGTCATCATTAATGGTTTTATCCCCTCTTTCCATCTTTTTTTTTTTAAAGCGGCACAATTAATCTCTGTCAAGGCAGAAGTTTCTTGAGTCTTTGTCAGCCACTTTCTGTGGAGCTGCGGTTCAACAATGACCCCCACAACTCCCTTCACGAGTCATTAACTGAGGAAAATAAAATGCCACTCCTCACATGGATAGAAATAAAGGGGGGAAAAACACTTTTGTTGCAAAGCAGATAGTTTTGGTAATAGCCATATCAGACATGAAAGACGACAATGATTTCTCATGTTGACAAAGGCAGGGCAAAGATCTAAAGTCCCCAAAGTTGTAATGCAAAAGCAAGAAGCTGCAGCTGGATGACAAAAAGCCAAACAAGGTGGCAAAAAGCACAGCGATAACTAGCACGGATCAGACTTCTCCATGCAGATTGTTAACCAGCAGCTCAGGAGGAGCTCGTCCTGCTTTCTCTCCACATTACTCCTACTTCACTGCCTCTGCAAACGGCCATCAGCGGGGCTGCCAGTTTCTGCCACACTCTCCGTTTGCGTTTGATCTGTCCCTACAGTGTGTGCGTGCGTGCATGTGTGTGTCACTGCAACGTGTGTGTCAGCTCCGCCGAGTGAGCGTCACACAAACAGATGGGGAGTTGAAAGGCCACGAGCCATATTGTGACAGAAGAGATTCCCTTCTTTTGTCCCCAGAGCTGATGGCCCCGTCACAGCACAGACCAGACCAGAGGGCGGCCACCATCGCTCTGGCCTCACACACACACACACACACACACACACACACACACAGCACCGCCCCTTCTTCCGCCTCCTCTCTCTTTCACCACATCACTTCACTGAAAGGATCAGTTTGCCCAAATTACATAAACAAACATTTCACACTTAGCTCAAGTGCTATGTAGCAATGCAGACAACTTTAGTTGAACTAAGGTTGTGTCTCAAATTACAGTGAAGCTGAAAGAAAATGTGTTTGTGGTGCAGTTTTCAGTAGGTTGTGGCAGTGCACTGCAACATATTTGGTGTAATTTATTTTGGTTTCATCTATTTTTATTTATTATTTTTATATATTTAATATATTTTTAGTACTTTTCAGTAGTAACTGACATTACAACATAGATGATCTTTTGTCTTATTTATTTGTATTTATTTGAGATTATGCATTTTTATATATATATATATATATATATTTTTTTTTTTTTTATTTTATTTTTTTTTTTTTATTGACTTTTAAAAATTTGTTTTTGAGTTGAATTATATTTAAAGTTCAAGAAAATCCACTTTTTTAAGTTCAATAAATGCATGACGATCTCAATATTAACCAAAATAATTGTGGATATGATTTGTACCATAATCAAGCAGCTCGACTCAAAAAATATGTATTATATAAAATATGTATCTCTGTTATTTGGGTAAACCAACTCTTTAATACATAATCTCTCCATGTCAGAGCCTGACATGTATCTAAGTATTCAGGCTTCAGAGCAGCACATGTATTCTGTGAAGTGTGTTAACTCTTGTGAGCACATGGAGCATTTTCCTTATGTGAGTGGATCGCTGTAATGTCATGCGAGGTGACAGGCAGAGCTGTCAGTTCAGATGTACATCTCCACTCTCTCGACTTTTTCCCGTTTTCTTTACTACGATGTTGACAAATGTGCACGTGCATCGGTTCCCTGTAAAGTATCTGCTTTATGTGTGTGTGTTTGTGAAGGAAGGGCAAAGTGTCTGGGGCTCGGGAGGAGAAACGGAGGCTGGACAGAGGAGTGGTGTGAAGAGGGGATGCTGGAGGTGTTTTAGGGTTTTGTTTTTCTTCTAGAAAGGCGTTGAGGGTTTGAAGTAAACAATCGCCAACAGGGGAAGTAAAGCAGAGACAGACATCACAGCCAAAGGGGCACACACAGGGAGACTGACCATTATAAGAGGCACATTGCTGACCTCTCAAACAACTCATCCATGTACTTAAAGTGAAAAAATCTGCTCCAATTTTCTGCTACTACACCAATCTTGTGTTTTTGGTTCTCTCTTGCAGCCAGCCCCCTAACCTTTCTGTCCCTCTGTTTCTGTTATTCATGAGGCTGAGGTTTCATTCAGGCCATATGTTCTGGTGGAAGCATGCTTACAGTCACACACACACACATAAACACACTCATATTCATGAGCTTGTGCTCTCATTGTGTCCATATGCTCTCTCTGGTGTTGTGCTGCTGCTCTGCTGCTCACAAACTGGCCTTTTCACCACGGCCCGGCGTCAAGACCGAAGCAGTCACCCCCCCAACTGGGCTGCCCCCAATCAATTACGCACCCCTCATACACACACACACACACACACACACACACACACACACACACACACACACACACAGACAAAGGCCCCCTCAGTCACAAAGCTACAGGGTCCTCTTATTGGCCCCTGGGTGACTTTAGGGCCTCTCTGTTTAATAAGGTGTTATAATCAGACCACCAAGGGTCTGTGACACAGAGACCTACTCTCCATCCTTCAAACACACACAAACAGACACACACACACAAAGTCTTGTTCAGTCAGTGTCTGCAGAAGGATGCTATGCAGAGAACAGAGAGGAAAACCATCAATGAGAACAATAAGAGAAGCGTTCCATTCTCTCCGACTTGTAAATTATGTTAAATGCTAAAGGGGCCTCTGTTAACTATTGTGGTGATATTTAAATCCCTCCTTTACATTCCAACAAGTCGAGCACATAAGAGACATAAACCACTTTCTGTTCTGCATCAGGAGAGGCCGAGGCACCTCGAGAAAGGAGGGGAAATGGGGAAAGCTGCAGACTGCAAAAGCGTGTGTGTGATAACTTTGTCCGTGCCTGTCTTTGCTAGCATCACAGCTATTGTAGTGCAGGTGTGGACAGAAGACAGAAGCAGCTCTGTGTGCCCTCCGGGGCCTTAGACACACATGCCTCTGTCAGCAGAGCCGGGCAAAGACTCACAAAAAACACTCTGGCTGTTGGTTCTAAGGCGCTCATTGATTTTGCACAAAGATGCATTGCATTTGAATCTCTATTCTGCATTGAAATGATGATGTGTTTGTGTGTCTTGCAGGGTCGCTGTATTAATTTCCAGCGGGTCAAAAATGAGGAGTCCATCGCAAACAACCGGGCTCCTCCTCGCACACATCACTCTCCCTCTCCGCCGTCGCCTCCTCCTCCGCCCGTTGAACAGCAACCTCTAGTCTCCAACTCCGTCCCCCGCACCAAGCCTCCGTCGAGAGGGCCACGCACCACGCCGCCCTCCCGCGCACCACCTCCGGTGCTCCAACCCCCTCCAGGTCCACCCCCAATTCGTGCACCACCAGGGCCCCCAGGACCCCCGCCATCTCGACCCCCACCCAGGCTCTCCTGATGAAGACGGGGCCTCCAATGAACAACTGATACATCAGCTCATTCTATAAAAAACCCATGTCCTCCTTTCACCCCAAGCACAGCAGAGAGGCGCAAAATCTTAGAAGCCAGGAGCTCTGACTGGAAGCTCTGTGCTTTGTTGCTGGACAGCAAAAATATTTATCTGATATCAAAATCCGCTAGTTTCATCAAAGATAACATTTTTTTTGTCGAAAAAACACAAACATTATAGAAACAACAAGCATGTAGTTAGTTGATTAAGCCTGTTTGTACAGTATTAGATGTCATGTTGACTTGTGGGAAGAGGAAGTGCAATTCTTTCTGGAAATACAACAAAAAGGATTTATGTGATGTTGAAAGTTATATTGTGATAGTTTGTGTATGAATGCTGACAGTAAATCATTTACTATGGGTTGGTAGAGAATAATGATGTGGAGCGAGGATGTGGTGAAAGATGGAAGTGATGTTGGTTATGTTGTTTTTTTTAAATGTACACTATCTTAGGATGAAAATCATCATTTTACCTTTTCAACAAAAAAAAAACTTTTTTTTACATCCAAGTAAGACGTTTAGTGTAACAGTTCAGTGATCTTATTGCAACTGCAGGGCAGTTTCTTCATATTTTATTTATTTTAATACAAGCCCTGTCTGCATCTGTTTTCTATTTACTATCAGGTGGGTTTCTGGGTTCACGAGTCTTTGCGGGAGGAGAATATCCACATGGATATAAGGAAGCATCCTGGCTTTGCGCCTGATGCATCTGTGGTCTTATTAGAAACGAGTGAAAAAGAAAGCATTTGAAATGCACGAATGCATTGAAATTAAGTATTTTCAGGGTTCACCTTTATACTGCATTTACTGACTGAAATGATCGTTTGCATTATTTCTTTATTAACAACCTTTGTCTTCAATAAACAGTGTTTTTTTTAGTGGTGTCTGGCAGTGATTTCTTTCACAGTTAAAATTGTTAGAAGTATTATATTTCAGGATGACTTGTTTTTTGCAGTCATATTGTGAATCAGCTTACAAACACATTGGGGTCAATGCAGCAGACACCTAATGGCATATTTATTAGTTAATTGGATACTGCCAGATGCAACATTTGGTGATATAATGCGTTCTTTTGGAAAAGTCCTTTAATTAAACTAATTACACTCGGGACACTTATAATCTATCCATGACATTTATATAGGTAGCCTGCTAAATTAATACTAGATTCTAAGATTATTAATTGCTGGAACGTGTTACTGCCCTAATATATCTTTTTGTCACAGTGCACTTACTTGCAAAGTATTCAAACCAAATTTCACATTTTCATCTTAAAATATAAAATCTGTAATACAAAGGGCATAAAAGCGGTCTGAATACTTTCTGCAGCCACTCAATATACATTTAACCGCAGTGCTGATGATGCCTGGTCTGAGAATTCACTGAATCAGTGGAAGACATCTGCTCCCCTACTCTGAAACACTGACTGACACACTGAGCTCAGTAACAAAAGAGTGCGATTAAGAGGTCAGTCTGACGCTACGTGACTCATTTTGCTGCAATCCATCGGGGAAATGAATCACACAAGACTAATGGTATGTTAACCCTGCACAACAACCTACAGCTTCTCTCTGTCTTTAAGGAGCTGCACTGAAGGCACTCACACTAACAGCAGGGTGGAGGTTACTACGGCTTTCTGATAAGGACAACGGTTACAGGAGAGGTGACATTCTCTCTTAGGGTCATATCTATAAAGCATTATACGCACATTCCTAAGACAAAATGCCAAACTTGTGAGTTATGCATCTAACATAACAGATGTGTATTTATTAGCTGGCTAAATTAATAGCACCTATATAGTGTTGCATTACCCAGGACTCTTCTTCCAACCACTGAGGTATTAAGCATTATGAATGCCGAACTTAAAATACATTACTTCCCATCACTTATAATCCTTCGAATTCCTTTTTTTAAGTCGTCATGCAGGATTATACACATTTAGTGTTTTATAATTCCCAATGTATTCTTCTGAATTTGCTTTTAATGTATTATAGAAATAACTTTCATAGGTGTTTCTTACTTACTACTGTTTTTATACTTTTCAGTACAAAAAACTGATTTAGGTTTGTATTTAAATCTTCTTAAATCTACTCATTAACAATCTTTTTCACTGTTACAGCACCCTCAAGTGGTTAAATAACACAACAACAAAGGTGGACGTCACTGTTCCCAAACCAGTCTTATTGTCTGCCTCAATATCTAGACAGTGTTTATACATACATACATTTATGTTTACCAAAGGGAGGATTTATGAGACGCATTTAACAGCTTACCGAGTGATTTTTGACAGCTGGAGGCTCTCAAAGCTGAATGAGTCAGAATTTTGAAAAGCGAAACAGTTTAAAAACAAACTGGTTTCACCTTTAACAACAATCCATCAGAAACACACACAGACATACACACGCATCCAAGGTGTATGTCTACATTTTAGTATGTTTATGAACACACCATCACACGCACACAACGTATTTAAAGTCCATTATGAGTAATTTCAGTTTGTTCTTCAGGCTTTCCTCTTCTTCCTCTGCATTTTCTTTCCAGACAGCGCCCCCTTCTGGGCTCCCCTCACCATGCCCTGGAACTGGCCCTGCAGTTTGGCACGCTTCCTGAGAATGCACAAAAAATAAAACATGTTTGCATCTGGTATTCTGATATAAATCTTTGTGAGAGAAGTTTAGGAGATTCTATAGCGACAAATGTTACCTGCGATTGAGCTGGGCCTTCTTCAGAGGGATGTAAGCGTAAGGATCGAGCTTTCCTTTTTTCTTCACGTCTCCTTTTCCTTTCTGAGAGATGTAGAATGAAATATGGACGCTCAGAATTAAAGTTTCTTGACAACAACTTCCACAGTGTGTGTTTCTGCCTGCTGTTGGACTCACCTTTGACTTGTAGTCTGCCCCCATGTCTTCTCTTCCTCCCAGGGGTCTGTGGATACCAGAGCCCCCAGCTGAGAAGAAAAAATGCGCCGATTAGTCTAAATCACAATATGTCATGGACAGAATATGTAGCAGCTCCAGAACTGGGGATGGGACTAATTAATAAAAAATCGATTAATGGTCGTTAAGGATTTGGTCGATCACATGGAATTTTTAATCAATCTGTGCATTTATTCCTTTTAATTTGATCTAAGACTGCCCATTAGTACTCACTGAACTGAAACACTGATAAGCGTTCAGTTTTGCCGCCGTACGTCAATAAACCAATGAGCTGAGAATTAAGTTGGATTAAAGCTACAGTTTGCAAACTGAAAGTTGCAATAACAATTATAAAACACAGAAATAGAAGAGTATTCATTTGAGCAAAACTAACTTACTGGATCAAACCTTGTATCAAAAAGCATGAATTAATAGAAACACACAACACACTTAAATATGCGAGATTACCATGAAAACTAACCTCATGCCTCTTCAGGTGCTAAAACATAAAACATTGAACTCCTTGACGTTATCTTTACAGTATAATCTCACTTAAGTCTCTTTTCGTCCTTTCAAAACAGGATTTTCCATAGTACTGTAAATATATAACTTTTATTTCGCCCATGTATGCATGTTTTTCTACATACTGAAGTATGTAGAGAAACATTAATCGATTAATCGTAAACGTTGGCAGGTTTCTTCCAAACGCCCACCCCTACCCAGAACCTGCTCAAATATTAACCTAAAAAGTCCTACCTTTGTATTTCAGTTGGGGTTCAATGTCCATGTCCTCATCGAAGTTGTCGTCTCGGAACTTCCTTTTCTGTGTCTTTTTCTGAAGGTGATTTAAAAAAAATGTAGATGAATGAAAAATGTCCATAAATATTTCTCCACGCTGCATAATTACTGTGTCACATCCAAGTACTCACACTCTTGACTCCAGCCTCCTCGAGAATATCTTTCATCTCTCCCTCATCTGTGGGAAATGTAATAGATTACTGCCACAGCCTGGTCAGACATAAAGAAATCTACAAGACAGCTGGATTACATGGAGGATTCTTCTTACCTTTGTCGTTTGCATCCTCCTCGTCATCCTCTCTGATGATCAGCCGCCCGTCTGAAGTCACCTTGAAGCCGTGCTCCACCTTGGCGCTCTTTTTCAGCGCTGGGTTTGTGGCTGAGAAACGACAAAAACGCATATTAATAACTGCTTGTGCAAGATACAGAAAGCTTTTTGTCACAGCAGCTATAAGAGTCTGTTACCTAGCACTCTCTGGGAAACTTTGGGGTCCAGGAAGTTAAGCGGCTCGTCTCCTTCTCCTTCTTTGAGCCAGGCCCGCGCTTTCTGCGGTTTGCCTGCTTTCTTCTGAGCATTACGGGCCTTTCCTTCATTATCTGACAAATCACTGTCCGACTCTGCAAGGATCTCCTCGATACTGGAGAGAACAGGGCAGAAGGTTTTATATATTTCCATAATAAAATGGTGAATGTATGAGTGGAGCCAGGGCTTTGTGTGGGGGAACAGTGTTCTACCTTTGGCTCTTTGCTTTAGGTTCCTCGTCTTCGCTCTCAGAGTCGTCGTGCTGCTCGGCGGCCTGTTTCTTCCTCTTGGTGCGAGCCTCGGCCTTGCGGATGTTTGCGATCACCTTGTGGTGTTCTGCAGGCAGCATGCTCTTCACCAGCTCAAAACTGGAAACACGGCAGTTAATTAAACACATGCACAACATTCTCTGTGACTCTGTTACATATAAAAGTGATGCGGCTGCGTTATACATTTCCCAGAGGAGACTTCTGATCAAGTCATCCAGTGCAGAATTGGCTGCGTGCTTTGTTTAATAGGAGTCATCTGTGCTAACAAACAGCTGGTGCCATTATTAAACAAAGCATCCCTTGTTAATGTTAACAAATAACAATGCTAATGTAATAATCATATGGTATCATTTTATAATTTCCCTGGATACTAATTACTTTAATCAGTCGTGCTTACCATAGGACTGTTTTTTTTTCATTGGTAGCAGACAAACTGAGGTTTTTAAAACAAACATGAATCAATCAGATGCTTCCCTGATGTTCAAATAACCAGTTCCAAATCAGAAACAGCACAGAAAGCAATAAACTCTGTTCACTTCTTAGAGTAAAGTGAACAATGTTTGTTATCCAGGATCCATTTAATATCCACATCCCAAGACACAAACATGACAAAATACAAACATCAGTTTGGCTTTTCTTTGTTGAATTAAAAGTGATTTCCTAATATTATTGTGGAAGTGCCAAAGAAACATCAGGAATTACCAAACCAGTCTGAAATAAATCTTACCTTATTTAACTGAATTATTACACCATTCAGCACCAGTAGTTAGCTGAATGGTGCCAAGCTGAAGCTTACCTAAAATAAAACCAAGAAAAGAAAAGCCGCACTTACCCAAACTTTCTAATGAACTTGGTGAAGATGTTCTTCAGTTTGGTTCTGAAGTGTCTCCTCACGTCATCTTTTATGTTTCCAACTCCCTCAATCTGAACACAAGACAGAGACACAGAGAGAGACATCTGTATGAAAGTCTCTGAAACCCGCAACCCACTGGTGGGTTTGGAAAGCATGTGTTCTTCATAAAAACTGCCAAAATTACACCATTTATCATGGCCAGAAAGTCTAAAAACAGAAATTGTCAGAATTCAATTTTCCAACAGTCCTTGAACAGATTATGTGTGATTAAAGTATTCATCAGGAAAAGTAGCCAAGGTAAAAATGGAGATATTTCATCCAAATCCCTTTATTCTAGTGTCTCATTTAATTTCACTTAATTTATTTTTTTTATTTTTTAAATTAAACAATTTACAGTAACCAAATTTATTTAAAAATCTGCATGATTGGGATGCAACAGTCAAGTGACAAAAATTAATTAAAACTCTGACTGAACTGCAGGCTGTTTAGAGCAAAGGAGAGGACAAGAGAGCTTGTTAGCAGAGCTTGTAGAAATGTAAATAGTTCAATACAAATACAATACAAATAGGGTGTGTTTTTCAATGATTTATGGCATTATAACTGTTCTGCAGGATGTTGTTTTAGCTCTTCCTGCTTCTAGCCATGATTGTGCTGTTCACATAGATGTGCAGAACTTCTATATTGCAGTGGAAACGAGACCACAGTGAGTAAAAAGTGACAGAAAAGGGCTTTGGGTTCATTTTTTGAGTTGCACATATTACACCATAGCATCTTACGGACCC
Organism: Centropristis striata; assembly: GCF_030273125.1. Taxonomy (NCBI): domain Eukaryota; kingdom Metazoa; phylum Chordata; class Actinopteri; order Perciformes; family Serranidae; genus Centropristis; species Centropristis striata. The sequence goes on from NC_081536.1 coordinate 12,356,645, forward strand.
AACTATCTATAATCTTAATGCCTACCATGACAGTGGCGTGTGATGCCAGTGTCTTAGGGTCCATGATGAAGAGGATGACCTTGATGAAGCCCAAGGCGGCTTTGACGATCTCTCTGGTACGAGACGACAGCAGCAGACAGATGTTGTGCAGCAGCTGCTCCCTGGTGGCCACATCGATAGCATCTGTGGGGGGGGAGAGACTGGAGTGATTCCAGGCCATGAATAGAAGCATTTAAAACATCAACATCAGGAACGAGGCCTACCTTTATACTCAAACACCAGCCGAGTTAGCGCGAGCACCGTACAGGTGATCATGGTGACGGAGCCTGTGAGTCCTGCGTACACCAACACCAAATACTGCTCCATGGCATCTGGATCACAGACAGATACTCAATTAGTATTTAAACTAAATCACCCAAATGCTTCAATCCACACATACACAACAAAAGGTGTGTTACCTTTTGTGTTTCCACAGAAGCGGACAAATGCGTTTCCTATTTCCACCAGCAGAGTGTAGGCATTCTTACGAGCGCCGACAGCCACCTCCTTGGTGCAAATGATCACCTGACAGAGAGAACAACCTCATGAGATGATGAATGTCAGTACTGTGTGTGCTTTATTTGCCTGGAAGTGTTTGTACCTCTGGCAGCAGTGCTGTGATGAAGTCTCTGTGCTCCTCATTGAGCCTCTTCACGATGTGGATCAGACACTTCAGTCTCGGCTGAGAAAAAGCAATAAAAACAGAAAGATATGATAAGACGGCAGCGTGAATGATACACAACTGGATTTAATGTCGGCTTTATTTCATTTTTTTAATCCACACGGCGGCCTCACCCTCTTCGCTGGGGAGGAAGCTGCTTTCAGGGTGTCGAGCAGGACGGCTTTGAGAGTTTCCAGATTGGCCACGACAAACGATTTGCACGCGTCGCTCTCGCCACCGCACATCTCCTCCAGCACGCGGTACGCCTTCTTCTGCATGCCTGGCTCTTTGGTCTGGAAGCAAATGCGCCAACAGACACAAAGTTCACAAGAAATATATTCAAGTTGAAAAGCTTTTAATTAAAAACTACACAATCTGCTCAACATACTGTGAATACCCTTACCTCCAAATATGGCCGAATCAGCTCAAAGGTTTTAGTCATGGTGACCTCATCGACAGAGGGAGCCATGGCGACTACAAGGTCCATCATTGACAGCCTGACACGTGAAGACAGAAGAGTAAGTGTACGGACATTTACCCCATTGTGAAATGCATAATGAATTCATGAAGGCAGACATAATTCTGTAGCAATATTCACATCCTACCGTGTGAACTCAGTGGTGTCGCTGCCGCTCAGTCTCTCTGTGGCTTTTTGCAGGAACGTGCAGACCATCTGAGGAGGATTGTTTTGATTAGAGACATGCTAGAACAAGAAATATGGCATGGACAGGACAAAAGCCAATCTTTCAGGACCTTTTCAAGACTTTTGGGGATACAGTATCAACTGACACTGATCACAGGTCTGTTAAAGCCTTCTATTTATTGAGTAGCATTATTTAATTATTGTCAAAATTACTGGCCAAGTGAAAATCTACCTGTGTCCTCTCTTATCCAATAATATTTATAACATTTATTTACAATTAATTTAAATGTAAAAGAAAACTATGGAAATAACCTAAACAAATACAAAGACATCAATCACTTTGTCCTCACATCTATTATGTCTAACACGTCATCAAATAGTGTTTAACATAATTTAGAAAAACATTCCTAATAATAACTATAACAAAATCATCTTTCCATTGTTCAGACTGAATCTCCCATTGTTCCTCAAACAAACAGAGCAACATGACTCAGCATTATGCAGGATGACATCATTGGACAGGACATATTTGATACTTCCTTTGGGAAACATCTTGGAAGCTGCAGAGTAGAAGCTGCATTGTCTTTTGTTGATGATCAGTTCTTTACACAAGACTAGACCTGTTTTTTCTGATGCATATCCAACCCTCCACCTCTGGCTGGCACACTTCAAAGTGCTCATTCAGATCAGTAATGGCTTGAAAAAAGTCAAATTACGTAAACAAACATGAAGTGCCTCGTCACTGCACCACTGACCTCAGGTTCGGTGACGGTTAAGTAGACCTTGATGGTGTCTAGTACGGCCATCCTGTAGGTGGCGGACTCTCCCGCTGCGGGCTGCTGGCCATACACGTTGAACAGGATGGGCAAGAAGTTCTTGGAAAAGCGGCCCACTTCAGCTTTTTCCTCCTCTGCAGACATAAGACTTTGATAAAGTAGCTGCAGTAGTTTTTATGTTTTTTTTTGGTCTATCTGTATTAATGTGTCTTCCTACCTGTGGAGCAGCTCTTGTTGACAACAGTGCGTAGCGCCTGGCACACTATGAGCCTCAGGTCCGGCCGCTCGTTAATAGCCATACCGAGTGTGCGTGCAATGCCTTTGAAGGAGGCCATCAGGTCCACAGGACATGTACAGAAACCAGGGAGCATGGTCCAAATCTGAAGAAAAAAATACAGGCAAAAACTTCAACAACTCATTCACTGAAACTCTTAATGCATTAAAAGTCATGTCCGTGTAGAGCTACCTGGATCTGTAATGTCTGGTAGACTCTGGCCTCAAGTTTCTGCCCTGCTTGCTCTAATTCTTCAGCTGCAACAAAAACAGAGTCGTCAGTAAATGCATGTTAAAAGTAAATGCAGCATCACTGCCAACTGACCCAGCATCACATGTTTACCTCTCTGCTTGAGTGTAGAAGCCAGAGGGAGGAAATAAGAATTGAAGAAACCGAGGTGAGTGTTCTTCACATGATCCCGTATGACCGGGACCAGCCAGCTGCGTGGGAACTCCAAGTCATCCCTGGTGGGGGGGGAAAAAACAGTTAAACCTCTATAATGACAACAAACAGCATATTTGCTGATGTTATTTGCTCTTACTCATAGCCGGTGATGTTGAGAGGCACAGCGCCCAGCACGACTTCAGGGCCCATGCTCTCTACAGCTCCTCCTACAGCCAGGTCCAACTCACCGCTGAAGGGGAAGTGAGGAGTGGAACGCAGGTCTGCCAGAGACTGCAGTGACTGTCGGGGATAAAAACACAAATACTCAGGCAAACTTTTATCTTTCCCTTCTCACATAGTGATAGAGAAACTCTCGTGGATATACCTTGGTCATGATGGGGTGAGCGTGTTTCCCTGCAGCTCGATAGAAGCAGCCGAGGATCTGCAGCACAAACGGCCAGGAGGCATGGAAGCGATAGGACAATCCTTCTTCTATGATGCTGAAACACACAAACAGCCACAATTGTCCTAATGTACATCTTGTCTCTGTGTAGAAAAGACTGATTAGCTAACAGTAAGCAAGCTTACCGAAACATTTTGCAGATATAGGAGGGGTTCCCTGCAGAGGCTGAGGCAGTGATCATGCCCATTTCGTCCATGTGAGGGGCAACACATTCAGTCAACAAAGTCTGAAACATAAACACAAATATATGATCAAATTGGGTAGAAAAAGAAAACCACCAACTGACTTTTTTTGGTTAAGGATTCTACAAAAAATGTGTTTTTTCATGAACTTCTCAATTTTGAGAAGGCCATTTTGCCTTCATAACATGTCTTCTTTCAGACTGGTGGAAATAAATAATAAAGAAATACACATTTGTGTATATTTTAAATACTTTTTTTCTATTTGTGTCTGTACATTTCTCCTTAAAGGAACACTCCACCGTTTTTTCATATTAAAACATGTTATTCGGTCAAGTAAGACGAGTTGATACAGACCTCTTGCGTCTCAATGGGTGCACTCAATCGCCCTGGCGCGCGGCGCCACTTGGCTAGCACTTAGCTTAGCCCAGTTCATTCATTAGGATCCAAACAGATGGACAGTTAGAAGCGACCAAACTCCTCCACGTTTTCCCTATTTAAATACAGCTACACGAGTAGTTTATCATCACTCCTGAAAAATCTTCTCCCCTCAGGAGTGATGATATTACTGCGCCGAGTCGAAGTGCTATTCCGCCATACATTATAGTTATCCTTTTTATCCGCTTAGAAAAGCGCCACGTTTTATTTTGTGTCGCCATACTTGGTCGTTTAACTACTCGTGTAGCTGTATTTAAATAGGGAAACGTGGAGGAGTTTGGTCGCTTCCAACTGTCCATCTGTTTGGATCCTAATGAATGAACTGGGCTAAGCTAAGTGCTAGCCAAGTGGCGCCGCGCGCCAGGGCGATTGAGTGCACGCATTGAGACGCAAGAGGTCTGTATCAACTCATCTTACTTGACCGAATAACATGTTTTAATATGAAAAAACGGTGGAGTGTTCCTTTAATTCACCAAAGTTACCATTAGATAATGCTTTATTTGTATTTTTAAACAGAACCTTTCAAATAATACACACTTTATTTAAACTCTTAAGGCACTGCAAAATCCCTCATTTACAGTGATGACGAGTACATTTACAAACAGTACAGAATTACAAATTCAATACAGACAACAGAACAGAAAAATGAAAAGTAAAAATGCTATTTAAAATGATGACTGAAAGCTAAAAACAGTTGCAGACAGTTGAGGGAAAGTGCAATCAGGCTACAAAATTTAAAAAAACGTATTAACCCTCAGTGTAAGTTGAAGATCATTCCAGGTCGTGGAGGCATTAAAACAAAAGGCTGCTAATTATTAATTAATAATTAAAATACTTGTCTTGTGTAAGTTATGCAAATAATGAACTGGGAGTTTTCATAGTGATATTTATTTTTCCCCCTATTCAGCTGTATTGTGTCCCTTTAAATTTAAGAAGGGAAGTCAGCAAAATCATTAAATCCTTCTATCTAAGGTTACTCGACGCGGATGGATAATGCCTTTACCTTCAGTGTGTTGGTGGCTGCAGAGACCACTTGTGTGTGAGGCGACAGCAGGCAGGACATGGCAGCAGAGAAAAGGCGAGGGAGGTGACCCAAACTCAGAGAACTCTGCAGACTACAAAGGTATACAATCAGACTAAAGAACAGGTAATAACATGATTACAAGAAAGAATTTGTGATGCCGTTTGTTACCTCGCCAGGTGAACGTGAGCTTTCTCCATGACAGCGAGCCAAGCCAGCAGAGGCTGCAGGTCATTCTCACTGGGCAGGTAGTCGTACAGAGCCTGGGGAGAGACAATGCCATATTAGCTTTCACCTCACATTTTCTGTTGTGACTTTGCCCTGTTTGTTTTGTCTCTATTCTCTCACCGTGATGATCTGTGCGTTGAGTTCTGCCGAGAGCGTTGAAGCGTTTGGCTTCCCGCTGAAGAGACGATGAAAAGCCTGCATGGCACTCGCCGTCACCAGCTGCAACCGGGAACACAGCAGCCGTGTTAAAAAAAATACATGGATGTAAAAAGGGTGTCTGGCTGCATCGTTGAATGTTTCTGTGCTCTCACCACATGGCTGAGTGTCATCACTCGCAGCAGAGTCTCACAACAGGACTTGACGGCTCCCAGAGGAAACGTCCCCATCAGCTCCTTCAGAAGGCCCAGCACATGAAGCGTGGTGGTGTCCTCTTTGCTGCCTGAGGGGGAAAGAAAAGAATGTTAACTTGAACCTGCTGGACAACCATAAAATCATATAAACAATTTACTTTCCCACAGTTTTGAATGGAACCAACTGTTTGCACAAAGTTTTATTTTAACTGCATCAGTGAGAAAGAAAACAAGCTGCATGGTACAGCTGGACTCAATTTGCTCTTTTTTGGTTTTCCATTAGCAATGATTGCAGCTCGTGCTTGGTACTTTTTAAGATATCATCATGTAGGTCGAGGTTCCAAGTGAGCAGAGCAGATACTACAGGGTGGAGTTACTGCATCAACCCTTGATTTTTAAGAAGCTGAGATACCGACCATCAATAAAGACCGATTTATTTTTATTTACTCAACCCTGACAGCTGATGAAATGCAGACATTTCTCTTTTTTGGTTGCCAACTGTCTCATTAAAGTCAATATGAAGACATTTCCATGTACTGGCACTATGGCCAACAACTGAGAATGCTGCGGGTATGAAATACCTGGTACCAATAGCGAGTCAAGTAGATTTGAGGAGAGCTGCACTATGCAGTGAAAACATGGCTATAGTTGTCTCACCTCCTGCCTGTTCCATTTCTTTCATGCAGAACTTGGCTGTGGTCGCCGCAGCAGGGTGATGGCTCGGGGAATTATCTGTAAACAGGAAGTCGCTGCCTCTGAGAATGGCGCAAACGCCTTGCTGAGCTGCTTTACGGACCTGAGAGGGAAAAGTGGACATGATTCTTTAATTAAATGGTAGAATATTGTACAATTTTAACATCTCATTCCACTGCAATACTTCTGATGCCATTACTAGCAGGCTGTGAGACAGACCTTAGGCTTGCTGTGCACTGTGAAGCTGAGAAGGCCGTGGTAAGCCTGAAGAGTAGAGGGGTAGGTCCACACAGATACATCCTGCTTCCTCAACAAGGTGGCAAGGCATGACAGGACCTATAAACGAAAAAATTACAAACTTAATGTACACTGCAGTTTAACAGTGAACAACAAAAAGACAAACAGACAGAAACAAATCTACTCACCCATCTAAGAGCAGAGGCAATGTCAGACGTGGCCTCTTTAGACATGACGTCCATCAGAGCCTTGGTGGTGTCTGAGAACTTGGACATGAGGACTGGAGCAGGAACCCTGGAGGAACACAGTACACCGATCAGATGAAAAACATCTCAAGACATATCTAATTAGCCCTGACATGAATGAGAGTTTTGTTGTGGTGAGAAGAGATGTTTAAGTCCAACCGTTTCATGACGAGGTTGAGGAGGTACGCCACTGCAGCCTGAGACTCTGCTGTATCCACAACCTCCAGGGTGGTCATCTACAAAAAGCACGAGACAAGGTTCACTTTCTCCTTTTAACATACCACAAATTGTCTTGTAATGTCTTGATAATCATGTTTTAAATGCGGCACTCACCAAAGCAGCAAAGTACTCTGTTTCAGTCTCCTTCCCTCCTTGACTACGGATCACCTCAGTAACAGCTGCCAACACTGCACAGATCTGTGAGCCACACCAGCAGACAACGTTACAGCTAAGGAAAGACTGAGCATCTTTGCTCAGTCTTTGAAAAGTTGAAAAGTCAACTTGACTTTTCAAGTATGTACATACACACACACACATATATATATATATATATATATATATATATATATATATCTCAAAGCTGCCCTCAGTTTTTAAGCTTTTGCTCCAAGTGCACAAAAGACAATTTGACTAGAAAGCAGTTTTTAAGAATTACAAGTCAGCTAGGGGGTTGTGAATAAATGACCTACCTCTTTGTGAGCAGCTGAATTGGACTCCCAGTAGCGCTGCACCTTTCTGAAGGTCAGGTTGGAGCAGTCCGACAGGCCGCTGAGGAAGGTACCAGAGGTTCTATCTGAAAACGCCTCATCTGCCTCCTCTTCCATGCAGTCATCTTTGCGGCTGCTGAGCTCCAGCGGACCTGACTGCAGGTCATTGTGAAGCTTAAGAGCATCAACTGTTAGATCACTCTTTCCTGAAAGGAGAAAAAAAGATTCATGAGAGGCAGATCATTAAATAAAGCTAACCTCCATGTAATGCAAGTGGAAGCCATTTTAGGGTAAATACTGAATCCCAACCTTCAAAGGCAACCTGAGAAGTTGTTAGAGTTAAGGTAAGAATATGAGAAGCAGAATAGGTGCAGGGTATGGTGGGTGTGCATGGATTTGGTGGTTGGGATCTAGCATCTACTTCATCCTTGGGCATGACAGAGTTTCAACCAAGTTTCAACATGCAATAATGCAAAGATCATAAACATACAGCCAAAGTAATCAAGACAATTTCAGGTCTGCACATGGGCTTGATCCAACTAATCATGCATTGATTTAGCTGAGGATCAGATTAAAGGTAATGGCCCCCTGTCAAAAGGATGAATTGAAGCTTGGTGCAGTACAGGCCAGGGAGGGTACCAAAATCTGTTTATGTTTAAACTGATTATGTGTAAGGATTATTTACTTCACAATGTATTCGAATTATATTTTATGAAACACTGAAATTTGGGGGTCGTGCATAAAATGAGTAATAACTTTCTCATTGGTCACCTAATGTTTGGATGTAAACACACCCTCCAATTACAGCTGAAAATCCACATTTTAAGAGCAATCCTTCAGTCAAATTCAGGGTCTTGCTTATATGGATCAGGAACAGTTATCTTCATATATTGACACAGTTTAAGACAGTCTCTTGCAGCCACAAATATACAGTTAGTAAGTTAGTTTTCAAGTAAACTCGAGGCTAAACTAACTGAAATGTTATTGCAACTGCCCAAAGTGAAAAAACAGAATGATAGGGGGTTAGTTTTTCCGCTGACAGCTTTATTAGGAGTGTTAATGAACATTTAATGGCGCAGTGTATGTAAATATAACTCTGACTGTAGCAGGTTAAATGGCTGACGCTAGCTCATGTTAGCACTAGCCACAGACCCACGTGTAACGTTAACGGGAGGCTTACCGGAGGGTCGGCTGAAGAAGCGGCTTTTAGCAGCCTGTCGGAAACGACTCGACTGCGGGTTTGAGTCGCTGCTGTGTCCTTTCTTCCATCGTTTTAGTTTCGACCCTGTCCCGGACCGAAGTTTCCCCGATTTGACCATTTTCGGGGTAGAAAATAATCACGTTACCCCGACTGTCTGTGTAGCTGCAGATGACGCTGTCGCTCAGCAAATGACGTCACGGGTGTACTCACGTGTCTGAGCTGGCCATGTTGTTATTTTGTCGGTAGATGGCGCTGTTCAGCACGAAACGCCGCACAGAGCGTAAAAACACCAAGAAATATGTAAAATTGAAATAGCATCTCTTTGTTTCACGCCCTCAAACACAGCTGTTCTGGAAACAATGAATTTAATAGTTAAGCAGCAAAACCCCATAATTGTCAACAATTGATAATGAAAGTATTGTTTTTGGTGTCTTATAATATAAAGACAAAAAATGGACCTAATGGTAAATGGTAAAAAACACAAAAACTATATTAAGAAATTAATAAAAATCCAAATATGCTGAAGATCTCTATATTAATGGAAAATGATCTGGCCAGTAACATGTTTTTATTATCTTGTTTGGCATGTTTATTCTACCTAAAAAAAATTCTCATGTAGTATGTCTTTAGTCTGGAGAATGAAAATGGTATATTTGTAATGCTTGCCATATTGTTTGTAAAGTCATCTTGTTACTAATAATTTTAAAAATCTACACTTATTTGTGTCAACATTATTCCTGTTTATTTACCAGAATTTGTATTCTCACTGCAGACCTTAAATACAGTGGTTCCCAACATATTGTGGACATGACCCCGGAAAATGTCTTCAGGGCCTTATTATGATCATGATCTGTGAGCAGGTTGACCACATTTCTCCTTCTTAGATTGTGTAATTTGAAGGTTTTTTAGAGATGTGAGGAGATGTTACCAGCCAGTCCAAAAATAAAAATGTTATGTGTGTGTGTGGGGGGGGGGGTTCCCCCTGGGGATTCCCCAGATTTTCCTTTGGTTGATCGGACTCGCTGGTTTGAGAACCATTGCTCAAGAACTGAGACATTCAACTTGCTTGGGGACCACGTTGAATAAACATTGAAAGACCGATAATCCAGTCGCAGCAGCAAAATAAATTCACATTGTGAATTAATTTATTAATTTACTATCATGTATTAAAACATGGTCAGCCTGAAGTTGAGTATTACTGTTTTAGGTTCTAATTTAGAGACTTGTGGTGCCTAACAGTCAGGAAAAGGAGAATTATTTTAAATGTACAATATTTATTGATAAGTTATTCAACAGTGAGCATCAGATTGTACATAAGACTACAATATCTTGTTTGGAGAGATGAAATAAAAAACAAATCTGATCGTCTCTTATTACCTTTTACAAAGGTGCCTTTGTTACATTCCCTGTCTTTATTATGGATATACAGGTGTGACTTGAAAAGGACGTGTGCACAAAGTTACATTACCAAACAACACATATGGAAACTGATATTTACATTTTTCCTTTCTGCTACAGTTTTCTGCCATCCTGACTCTACTTGTCAAATTGCATGACAAAAATCTTTTAAAAAAAGGAAAGAAAAAAGGAATGGATTTCCCTTGTTCAGATCCCCATGTGAATCATATTCAATTAAGCACAAGTACAAACACGCATGAAAAGGAGGGGGACCCGTGTAAACAATAGAGCTGTGAGTTGAAGTCCACAAGGACAGACAGGACAGACAGGAAGACAAACAGACGGTCAGACACTGGGATGTGCATCTTAGGACTCTACTATTAATCTAAAGTGTTTCAGTGCTTTTCAATATTCTCACTTCATTTGGAAAAAGGAAAAAATACAAAAAGGAGCAATATAAAAAGCAATAATTTCTTATATAAAAATGTACACAAAATTCCACTGCAGTGCCAACTGGAAAATAATTTCAACCCCTACTCCTATTGCTGCCTCCCTCTCTGGCACGTCTTTCATACTTCTTCTCATCAAAGCCCTCAGTCTCCTTCCTCAGTTTTCTATGGCGGGAGAATTCACATTAACAATTACTTGAACTACAAAGTCCTTCTGAATCTTGGCGTCTTGAAGACGAGTCTTGTCCGTCAGTAGCTTCCCAGAAAAGAACCACCTCTGGCGGGTCACGTCAATGTCTTCCTGTTCTTCCAGTTGTTTCTTTAGCTCAGCGATGGAGTCCGCCATGCTGGCAGTCAGACGCACATCCTTTCCTAAGAACACCACAATGCATAAAGAGAGTTGACACATATTTATGAACAAGCTGTGCATCACTGGAAAGCTATGAATTATAAATCAGTCTCCAACCTTGATGAGACACGATGCAATGAAATGTCACATGTATGCAATGTGCATAACATGCAGTTCTGCAGATATTACATATACAGTTTATTATAGGTCATTCTGGTCTCACCTGTTGACATTCGCACCCGCAACTGGAACTCTTGTCTGCATGGAGGAGGCTGAGCTTGTTTTTGTGTGGAGTCAGAGACTTTGCATTCACTGGATGTTTCAGAGATGAGGTTGACTGGTGGGGCTAAAGTGTATGCTGGCAGCTGGTACCGGTTCCCCAGTTCATCATAACTCTCTGTGAGAGAACCTGCAGAGGAACAAATGGACAACGTTAACATCCACTTTACAAAAACCTTTCTACCAGAAACTGCAACTTCTGTTTTTTAAATGAACCCTTAAAACTGTTACATTTCTTTTCGACATCATGATAGGAGAATATAAAAAAAACATATGTGATGAACATTTTCATTTTGCTTTGACGGTATACATCATATGACTGCCCAGCCCTGGTCTTTTTTTAAACAAGTCTAAAATCTAAAGTCATCATATTTGTGACTCAAGTCTAACTCAGTCATCTGACTCGAACCAAACCGCTTCCCCATGTATTTTAGTATTTTTTTACTCCACAAAATCGAATCAAAAAGTTGACACTAGCAGATTACATGTTCATGTTTCTTTCTGACATTTCAAACATAAATTATTTCTCGATGAGCCCATCCTGTGGAGCTAAGGAATAAGATAAAACTTACTGTATGTATTAACTTACAATGTGTAAATTTGACCATTTCCTATTCTATATATCTCCAGGTATTTTGTAGTATTTTTAACCTTCCCTCATCACTCAGATCACACTCTTTAGGCCATTCTGCCAAATAATCCTCAGATTTTACACATATCTCTTCATAACCTGTTAAATTATTTGATTCTTGGCCTGATCGACTGTCCGTTACTGAAATGACCTTTACTATCCTAATCTCATTTTGCACACATTCTGAAAAAGATATACACTCTATCCAAGTACAAGTCACTTATCTTTTATATCCATTCTATAAATCATTGATTCCAGTAAGAAGAAAAACATTTCAACAGCGACTACATTTAACGCTAATGCATTAACCCCGCCTCTACTCCGCTGAACCACGGAAGTATGATGTCATCATATTACATTATATTTACTTACATCACATTTACATTAATAACACCAGTGTCCTTGAACTAAACGCTTAGAAGGCAAAACCACTCTTGTGTGTGAGTAGATAAATATGCACGAACAGTGTTTTTTTTCCACCTAACTCTCTCATGGCTTTCTGTGCACCAATCCATTCACAGTGGTCACGCAGCACTGCGACTATTATGTAACTATTACAGCAGTAATCTCTGAACAACTGATGCACGGGTTTCTGCAAACTGTCCTTTGACATTTTGAGAATTATTACAGTGAGTTTATGCATTTCGAAGTTCCAAGAAATCTAATGCTTGCAATTGATGGCTGGACAAAACAAATTTCCACATCTGGGAGAGTGTGTGTGTGTGTGTATGTGTGTTCATGTGCCTGTGGGCTGTTTCATACCGTGTGGAAGAGTAATGCAGGCTCCATCCACTATAGCCTGTGCTAGCTCCAGGTCATTGCACTCTGCAGCCAGTGCTGCTGCTCTGAGTGCATCCCAGATCTCTTTCCGTCCATCAAAGGCAGGCGCCGTATCCCAAAACTCATCCCTCTTACTCCTCAGCTGGCCCTCCGTCATCGGGTACTCACTCTTCCACTTTGGACGCTCCTTCTTGAGGGGCTCATTGCGCCCTGAAAGAGAAAAAACGGCAGTTTTTCATCTGAATTTAGATGAGATCCAAAGGTCAATATTGACAACTTAAATTTTTGGCAGGAACTCAAATTCCCCTAATTTTTGCAAATGACATAATGGCCTCAGCTTAAACAGTTACTGTTAAAAGGATTATGGAGCAGTCAAACCAAGTATCTGGTATTGAAGCTCTAAGAAACCTGCTTAGTATGTAGATGGCTGCCAGATTGGCTCAGGTCACATGCACCGTTAAAATGGCTGAGCTCTTTACTATTACCTCAGATACGAGTGTTATTGTGTAATTCAAATGGGATGCCCTAAGCAGAGCAATCATCTGACATAATAAATGTAAAAAAATGAACGTACATAAGAGCATCTCCACTGGAAAAAATATGACAACAACAAACATTTCCCTTTATAATGCAAGATACATAATGGAGGCAAAATGCTTCAAATGTGCTATAACTTTATAACTTTGTGTACACTTGTCATGTAAGCACCAGCGAGTTCAGACAAGGACGAAAAAGGCTCATCTTAAGACTCTCAAGGATCTTCAGTATTTAGTAAAAATAGCTCTTGAAAATACATAACCTGTAAACCCCTGTGCATGTGTTAGAACTAATATGCACGTGACCAATCTTTGCCACAATTCCAACCACTGAGTAACTTTACACACCCACTGCAGGTGTTTCCATGCTGGCATATACATTATATCCACCATAACAGCAAGTCTGTTTGATTCACAGAGGGAGGAAAATCAAAGTGATTATTTATAGTGCTGTGGATTACTGCAGTGGCTAGCAACACATACATGCGCACTCACACACACGGGCACACACCAGTGGATTATAGGCAGTAATCAGGTTCCACATAACAGGATTTATCTGCTGCTATCCCATAAGGCATTGGTTGGAGAGATGAGCACTCGCTGGCCAATGAACGCAGGCAAAAACATTAAGGGACTATTTCAAGTCTCAAACAACAAGCGCATAGAAATATAAACACCATTTTTTTCCTACGAATTATCACTTTTACAAACTAGGCCTGACTTTACTCAAATATATATGATATGCAAAATGTTTCATGACAAGAATAAATATCTGCATCTGCTAATTGAGCATGAGGTGCCACTCCCATTATGCAATATGCACAGAGTCAGTAACAATGCATAATGATAAATGTGACACCATGACTTTTAGAGATGCATGAAAGCCCCAGGCTTGTCAGTTAGTATTTAAATAAGTTGTATTTTGGGAGGAATGTGTGCCTGCATACGTTTTAATTCAGAAGTACACACTATACACATTGTTTTTTATTTAGATTTAATGCATGAGTAATTCAAGGCTTAGTTTTAATATCAGATCAACTCAGTTTTAAGGCCATAATTAGCAGAAGTCTGGATTCTTCTGATCCAGTGTCTGCGGCATCAATATGTTTATGATTACTCCATAATTTGTGCCTATCTTGTGTAAATATGGAATATTAGTCTCTGTGCCTACTTCTGTCATTGTGGACAGGCAGCAGCAAAGTTACATAGGAGTACTTTAACATGCAAGCTAAACAAATACAAATATAATTGGTGTTTGGTATGCTAAAAAGCTATCTGACTGACAGAGACTGGAAGGTGTGTTGAGATGCACATGACAGCCGGAGAAAAACAAATCAAGTTTCATGAAACACATTCAGAGACAAAACCCATTCTTAGCTATTAGTTTAGGGTTCATTATTAAGTCATGAGCTTTGAGAGAACGGACACGACCCACCGCACTTCAAACCCTGAACAAAACCTGCTAATTAGAGCTTATCCTGATTTTACACACACAGTAATATAACATTACTGCAAGTATGTTTTTGGTTTGGTTTTGTGCTTGCAAGAATAAGGTGGATGTAATCAGAAATGGCAACCTGCATTATTTGAAGAATGTTTTATCCACCTCCTTGCTGTAGTAAGTCGGTGACTGTTTGTTTACAGTGGAGTGTGACCGTACAGAGAGCACCGTGTCCTCAGCTGTCAGCTTTCCTACATGGAATCTAGGCTTAACAAAAGTTTTTATCCCCCTACAAACTACAAACTAAGATCTACTCAAACAGGAACTGATTAAGGTTCTGTCATGTAAATAAAAGTGTTATTTTGGGGCTGTATTTACTGCTGGACCATTTCTATATACTATTTTACTGTTAAGTCAGTTGTGATATTTCAGATGGATTGATGAATACATCAGTTCAGACAGATCAGCATGTAATAAGCAAGCATATGTTAAACACTGACACTGTCTGTAACACTAACTTAATTAAATCAGTCTCACATCTCAAAGTGCTCAAATTTCAGTGAGAGGCAGCAATGTGGAGCTTTTCGGAAAAAAATGGCATGACCTCTTTCTGTTTGTTTGGAGTGGGGTTTGTGTATTTTTTGTAGCTATTTTAATACATTTTCATTTATAGCATACATCATTTTTCACAAGGGCAGGGCAATTTATTAATATTAAATAGATATGATATGAGACTATATTGCGATTCTTAGCTTATGGATACCATAATATGGCACAACTGATTTTCAAATAAAGACGTTTTATTTTCTGTACTTCTGTACTGTTCTATTATTTACCCACAGATATATATATATATATATATATATATATATATATATATTAATCAAATTTTGTTTTATTTTGTAAATGTACTGTAAAAGCAGAATTCGTCATGGCTACAATATTGTTGCAATATTGAGTTATTTGGTCAAAAATGTTGTGATATTTGATTGCCCAGCCCAATTTGCTACATGAAAAGCTTAATACAATAACAACATCATCAACAGCACAATGCAATCTTAAACTCAACTCTCTGAGACAACAAGGAAACAAGAAAACATTTCTTTCATCACACACAAAACTCTACTTACTTTTCAGCAAAATCCTAAAGGGTGTGTTTGGAGCATGATAGTAGTTGTATTCCCTGGAGTTTGGTACTCCCATAGCTGTTCTTACTCTGAGGTCTGATGTGAGTAGTAGTAGTAGTTAAAAGTCTGCATCAATGACCTACAGACACCGACCCTGAAGAAAGAGGACCGCCCAGCTTGTTGCAGTAGCAGCTCAACTGAAGTGACAACCACCTGGTCTAGTTTTCCACGATGCACAGATCTCGGAGCTCAGTTAATTGTCGTGATACTTCCCCAGTTGCTTAAAAATGACAGCACACCTGCCACTAACAATGAATACTTCGATATACTTTGCAACCTCAAAATACACCACGATCAGTTCATGGAAAGAGCAAATTGAGCATCCTAGCCAAGGTAGCTTCTTCAGACAACAAACCTAATCCTATCAGCTCTATTTAGAGACAGGATAGAAATACCCAAAGGCAACATGCTAAACCTATTAACAGACAATAAACCCTTGTCAGACCATTACAGCTACTGTACTTCTACGAACTGCCCCCAAAAGGTGATTGTTTTTCCTTCATGGAGTCTCTGAAGTCTGATTTATTTGAACAAATGCAAATCCGTCTCTCACATGCTGTATTTCTACAACAAATAGTCCGGCAGATCATTACAGAGGCCTTCTGTGTTTGCATCAAAAGTAGAAGGCTGTAAACAAAATGTATGAGGACATTTCTGTCTGCATGTAAATATATTTCACAGCAGGTTTAAATAAGGCAAATCATGCACAAAGTAGGTCAAACTTTAATATGAAAACTCTCTGTAAAGGCCACTGCTGCTGCTGCTCCATATATAATGCATGACAATCCAGCTGAGTGCACAGCAGCTTTTTCCACAAGGAAAAGATTGATGGCTTATTCTCTTTAAACGGACCCATCCCCCCCTTTAGTTTATCTTATGTTATCTGAATTTCCTTACTTATTTTATTATTGATTTTCTTTTTTCCCCCTCTCCTTGTATGCATGTGCATGAATGACAGTACTGGGAGAGGGACTGACCTCTGAGCGGGTGAACGGCCCGAGCACTAGTGTGGTGAGAGTGAACTGGAGTGAGGTTTGCAACAGACTATTGTTTACACAAGTGCCAACTGTGCATGTGATTAATATTTGTGCAAAAAAAGGAGAGATTTTGGTGGGTAAAAAAAGTAAAAGACTGACCACAGTGACGTTTTAGCGCATGTCTTTAGCACAGATTAGACACATGACTAAGCCATAAGACCTGAAACATTTAACACTTGAGACAGTAAGCTGTCAGACTGAGAGAGATGCTAATGCAACAAGGTTGTAGCTGGGAATCATCCTGTCCCTCAACCTGCATTTTATCATAAATGCATGACTTGCTAAAGCTTCTTCTCATGAGATCTGCTGCATCGTACTGGGTTTGATCATCTGTCCTGATATAATTATGTGTCTGGTGTAACACATCATGTCTGCTTAGCCATAAAAACACAATTATCTCATTGAGTATAACAATGCTAGGCTCTGCAAACATAAATGTATAGAAACAGTCTTAAGGACATCATCTCTTCTGCTTACATCACCTCCATTTGTGCAGCAGTGCCTCAACATACAAACACATGTACTTGTATTCAGAAACCGAGAGGCTGCAGTCCGATGTGTCCCAGCTTCTTACCTCCACGTTTTTTGCTTCTTGTCGAGCTTCGGGCACTCCCTTGTCCATCCATCCTACTCCTCCCCACACAGCCTCCCATCACTGTCCCTACAGTCCACACCAAGGAGAGAAATCATCAGTCTCGATATATCTACATATTTGCCTCATAAATGCTTTAAAAATGCATACGTGTTCAGTCAAAGATTATGTGAAATCAAATGCCTTATATGAAAAGCATCATCAGGGAATAATGACAGCTCAGCACTCCTTGTTCCTGTGAGGTCAGACAAGCTGCGATGTTTACGTCACGTGTACTGCCAGCTGACTGGGGCACGCGCCTGTACCTCATGCAGCCGTTGCTTTGATTTTTCATTCACATATACATTTGTTTGTTGTTGTTGTTGTTTTACTTATAATTTAGGGTACCGGAACCACTTACTAGTGGATTAAATTAATTTGCAGCATTAAACACAGGCTTTTTACAAGACTATATCAGTATTTAAAAAAAACAAAAAAAAACCAGTTGTGATTAATTTTGCCTACCGGAAATCCAGTCTGCTAAATTATGCATTCGTCTGAAGTTTGCTTGCCACATCCGA
Organism: Centropristis striata; assembly: GCF_030273125.1. Taxonomy (NCBI): domain Eukaryota; kingdom Metazoa; phylum Chordata; class Actinopteri; order Perciformes; family Serranidae; genus Centropristis; species Centropristis striata. The sequence goes on from NC_081536.1 coordinate 12,374,423, forward strand.
ACCAGATCCGAACTTCTTATCACCCTGACGCGACGTTCAAGCAGGAGCTGCAAGTCAGCAGGTTGACGGTCACACACTGGGAGCAGTGTGTGTGTGCGGAGCTGGGGACCAGTCTGGCCCTGTAGAACTTCTCCAAAAGAACCAGCAATCAATTCCCGTATCCCCCCCGAATCATGATAAAAGCAGCTCACTCGCTCAATCCGTTTGCTCTGATCTAGAATTAAATACTTATCAGGCGCCACGCATGCGCGGCTCAGACCGATTCTTCCATCCTGCTTCAAGTTCGTTGCAATAGAGCGGAACTGAGAAATGAACCCTCCAGAGTAATAGAGCAGTTGCAAATAATTAAGCAATTTGCAAAAAAAAGCAGCATTTTTAAATCATAAAAATAGTTATTAGGATAAACTTGGTGATAAAACAAAAAATCGAAAATATTGTTAAGGGTTTTATGCATTAGATGTTTGCGAACACCTTGTCAAAGGTTTTAGTTTGAAATGCAAGGCGGAAGTATTTTATTAGTATAATGCTAATATCTGTAGACTTGACGTTTCTCCAAAGCTTTTTTTGTATATTATTTCACTGTTATGATCATTTTTGCAGAGTTTATTTGTTAAATGAGAAACCACGCGGTAGGTTTTATGTATATTATTTAAGAATTAATAAATCAACTGATGTTGCAGCTCCATAGAGTCTCACTTCTCTAAGATTATTGATTAACTGTTTAGTTTTTTTGGAATAAAACTACCAATATTTCAGTTCAAGTAGATTGCATCTATATTGGATTATGTTGTGTCTCAGTCTAGTCTAGTATCCTTTCAATTAAGTTAACTCATAGCAGGGTTGGGCAACGGCCCGCACCCTCACTTGAAGTGGCCCTCAGTACAACAACATGCATTTGAGCATGAAATCTTAAAAGTACAGTGTAAAAATGCACAAAATTACTTCTTGCAATTAATGTTGGTCTGCTGTTCTTGCACTGAAAAAAAATAAAATAACAGTAAGTGTTTTTTTTTATTTGCTTCAAACCTTTTGTATTCCTATTTATACTGTCATACATGCATTTGAGCATGAAATATGTTAAATTACTGCACTGTAAAGATATTTAAAATTGCAGTTTCATCATATCTGGTTAAGTGCGCTGTCCTATACGTGGCCCTGTGGTAGTGTTGATGAAAAATTGTGGCCCCCTCCAGCATTTAAGTTGCCCATCCCTGGTCTAGATGCATATATAGTATCTGCAGGTAAAAACAGAATTTCCTGAAGTATGTGACAACTGCCTAATGAAGCCAAGCATCTCTTTGTAAAAAAAATAATATGGAATGCTGTTTTAATAATAGTGTTGAAATTCTGTTGTTTCCCAATGCTCATAATTTATGGTAACCTGTAACATAAACCAGACTGATAACATTTTATTTTAAAATCCAGGATCCCTACTATACAGCCTAACCAAATTTGACATGTTGAACACTGACATCTACTGGACGACTGAATACTAACCGGTCTGTCTGTGTGTTTGCGCGTGTGTGCGTGTAGACAGAGTGGGGGATGTGATAATCTCTCCTCTCTTTATCTGCCAATCTCCTCTTGCATTCACCCCTTAACTGACAAGATCACTGTTTATGTTCCAACTGTCTGCTTATCAAAAGGAATTAAATGCAAAATACAACATCTAATATAAATTCTGGGAGTTGTTTCATGCAAGCAGGATTTTGCTCAAATTGGATGGAAATTTTTCAGATCTCCTCTTTCTCACTTGCTTTCATCTTTGTGGATCTCTGCTACTGTGACTGCTTGTGTCTGATACAATATATTCATTTGAATCTGCAAATCAAATCTGCATCTCAATCCCTTACTAGCAGCATGTCTCTGTCTGCGTAAGCAACATTATGACATAACACTGGTGCTGGACTTTGTCTGCTCAGTATTGTAAAGTGACCATGGAGCAAAACACCTCATACTTTTTAAAAAATAGTTTGAAGTACAAATTGCAATCTGTGCATCTGTAATACCAGTGAATTTTCATCTTTAGTAATCTGTGACCAAATGTTAAAATAAAACAATTTATAAAGATTTATTAATTTAACAGGTACAAAATACAGATAAATAACACATCATGGTACTACAGTTCTCACCATGCTTAGAGTCGAATAAGACCCATTTGTAAGACTAAGTAAAACCCAGTAGAGGACAAACCAACCATGACACATTGCCTTTTCACTGGTGAAAAATGTAGACCGGCAAACCATGAGCAATGCCACTGCAAGTTTTTTGAGGTATTGGAGGTTGAAATCAGTCCATTTCTTCAGCTCCAAGGATCCTTTAATCCAACCAGATCATCTGAGCAGAGACGGTTGGACACAGCAAAGACTGCTGTAATGAGGCTACGTGTATGCCTGAGTAGAGTCTGTCATACAGGTATTGAGTCCTTTTTAAATGGGAAGATGTCCCATTTCAAACCATCACCAGGTGGGGCATGTCCAGAGGGAAGGATAACACGCGTCAGCCAGTGACTAGAGACAAAAGAAAAAGCAGAACAGGTTACAAGAAGTACGAGTGTGAGCGCCAGTCATAGCCAACATGCCAACATAACAAAAAATCATTACAACAGTCAGAGAGACACACCTTCTCTTCTCCACACCAAGGAAGACTTTCCAGTTATTCAGCCTGCCATAGTTGAAAGGGTTTCTGTAAACCTGGCAGAGAAGTTAAAGAAAAAGAAACAAATAATTTAAAAACATTTTACCGCTATTTAAACCAAGAGAACCAATTTATTTTAGTTGAGGGTTTGTCTAATTATAAAAAAAAACTCTCCTTAAGCCATATTATTTTCACATCTGAACTATTTATCATCCTCACCCGTCCTCGTTTTGCCAGTCGACTTGTTTCTTTGCTGTTAATGTGTCTTTCAATGCTGGTCTCTCCTCTGGATATGAGAACTGCATGCCAAAAGGTCAGAGCTCCCAGAGCAACTCCCACAGTGCTACAAGGACAAAACACATATTATTTGATCTGCTGCCAAGATAGTGAAAGACAACCGCCATGTCATTAATCTATCCCACATGCTGACTGTTACCAGCATGTAATATATAATACACGTTTGGAGTTGCCATGAAAGTACTGTTTTGTACTGAAAGGAAGTGATGAAGGACCTGTCAATCAAACTGCACACTTGGAATGTCTCTGCCTTCGACCTGGAGCTGTTTCACCACCATCAACATTTTCCAACAGTTTGAGCACCTATGAGCAGCTCATCCATTTCCTTTGGACATTGCATTGTGTAACAATATTCTCAATCATCTGCACGCTCAAATATTTTAACACATTTCGTATGCGAATAAAAAATGTTTAAGCCAGAGATGTGGACTTGAGTCATTGTGACTTGGATTCGAGGTGACTCAAGTCACTGTTCAAGTCACTGTTTTGATGACTTGTAACTTGACTGAAAATAAATAAATGACACCTGTTGTGTATTTAAATTATGCAGAGTACAGAAATTAATTTGTTCATGAAAAGTGTTTAGAACATCTGAATGCATTTTTAATCAGACAATAAAATCAAAAGAAAGAAAATAAAGAAATGTTGAGTTTCTTTACTTTATATTTATGTAATAAAAACAAAAATATTAATGAAAAATAAATAAAGAAAAAATATATATATGATCATCCGCTTATAGCGATCAAGACAGATGACTCAGACAGATGTGATCACAATAAAAGTAATATTAAGGAAGAAGCTGTAAAAGCATATTTTACCTGGTGAGCACCCACATGTAGATGATGCTCTTATGCACCATCTTCTCCTTGAAGGTGTATGGAGGTGCAGCTGTCTGATAGTTGGTCTAAACAAAAAAATTGCAGAGCACATATTACATAACTAATGGATACTAAAAATACATAAGCTTTATCATGTTATTGTGTGCATACTTTTGAGAGTATACCTGGCCAGGAGGAAGGAGGCCTATGAGAACTCCCATCCCTGTTACTGGTACCCCTGGCTTTTCCACATCCAAATGCTTAAAGCGCTAAAGGAAGAGCCCCAATACACAAACCCAAGTGTTAAAGACAGAAACAAGGCGGTGTCAGTAAGGAACAGTTAAGCCCCACAGAGAAAGACACCAGACATGTAGGAAAAGTAACAGGCAATACCTAACAAGCCTTACATGAAAAGAAAACACCACAGTTAACAGCAGTCCAACGGTGAGTCTGAGCATCTTACCTCAATGGCATTGTATGCATCTAGAAACAAGTTCCTCCCACTGATGCTACAGTAGATACAGCCCAAGGACAAGAAGAGGCAGAAGTTGAAGAAGTAACGGTGGTTTAAATGGCCCACGCAGTTATTCAGCCAGGCTGAGATGCTGACATTAAGGAAAACCATTATCTCTTCTTAGTCACATCCATAAAATATGTGAAATAATAATAATATTAATAATTGTGTTAGTGCAAAGGATACGACAATGATGGTCCATCTTCAGAATGCACCTGCAAAGGAAAAAGAAAATATTCAGTCTGAAACTTGTTTAGATAAGCAATCTGCGAGGTTTTTATGAAGCAAAAGAGTTCTTGCTAACAGGCCTGCCACCTGTAGGATGCTGGCTGATTGAGACACTTTAGCCATTTTATGGAGACTGAAAAATTAAATATTTAGACAAAGTGTTAGTCACATCATCAAAATCATAGATTAAATAAAATGTTACTGGGTGAAAATAGAAGAAATCCTTGGCAGAAAAGTTTAGATATATTCATATACCTGATTTTCCTGGGATTAAATGTTAAAAAAAAAAGAAAAAAGGATGGAATAATACATTATTTAAGGTAACTGAAAAAAGGATTTGTGTTTTTTAGGACTCACCTGTTACAGATTCCACAGTGGTGTGTTCTTGCTGGTTTTGGTATGATGCATTTTTTGCAGACTGACACAAATGGACTGTCATTTTTTACCTGATTTAAAAGAGACATTTACATTGCATTACTAAATGTAAGTTTGATTAGTAAAACTATGTGTAGTTTTGCTGAAAAGTGTGCAGTTGACATCTTACTGTTGGGGGGTACCCTGGGGACGTCTTGGTGGCCTTGTAGTAATGGAAAACAATCATGACGAGGTTCCAGTGTCCATAACAAAGATGCCAAGCTATCCATGCTGGGGAGTATGTTTGGAGGACCATAGGCAGTAGGATCAGGTAAGCTATCGCCAAGATGGAGCTCGTCAGTATCACCACCAGAGAAACAAACACCTGCCAGACAAAGATAGTGAACACACACAGAGAGTTTTCTTCAGAAAGGGACTTTAAAACCTCCCGTAACAGATTAAAGAACACAGACAACACACTTACTGAGCCAAACCAGCGGGTGACATAATCCACAGTCAGAAACACTGGTTCAAAGACGGAGTCGAAAACCACATCTGAGTCTGTGAGGGAGTTAAAGTACAATGACTGCACCAGCAGTCTCATGTAAGCCCATATTTCCCTAATCCACAACGGCAGACTGTTCTTTCCTCTCCTGATGCATGGCCGTAACCGCACACACCGCAGCAGGTGGAGCGCTGAGCTGGGACACCACCGCATTGTGCATCTGTAATATGCACGCTCCTGAAGGAAATACAGACACAATAAAATACAAAACAGTGAAGAAAAAAATTTGATGTTGAACTTCCAAATACAACCAAATGAAGATGTCATTTTTCAGTGGGAACATATTTGTCCTTTAAGAGTATGAGTGTCTGTAGATTGTCGACAGTGTTTATTAAAGACTTAAAATGAATAAAATAAAAAATAAATAAACTCACAGCCTTGTCAAAATGTATGCCATGTGCATTAAAATAACCAAAATGATGCAATATATTTTCTTGATATGTCAAATACATTCAATCAAAAATGTCCCTGGTGAGGCACAATAATTACAAAGAAAAAGAAAGGGAAGCAGCCATAAGAAGCTGTAAGCAGACAGGCATTTTAGATTGAGAATTGACTAAATCAATTAATAGATGATCAGAATACTTTTCAATTTCTTGTCGAACGTCTAATCGTTTAATGTCTCATCTAATGTATGGAATCAAACTTACCAAACGCGTAATTTGGAAGCCAGTCAACATGGATTTTTTTTGTTTTGACAGTTGAGTTGTTTATATAATTCGCCGCATACCTGTGTGCCAACTAACTTTACCAGGTAACTTACAGCTACACTTTCGAGGTGTAGCGACAAGAACAAGCCAGAGCCTTTGCTCGTGAATTAAACAGAAATAAAGCTAACCTGACGAACACGTAAGACAAAAAAGGCCGTATGGCAAAGACAAAAGTTGCCTTGCTGCATTCCTGCCCAGGGTTGAGTCTGGGTGGAGGAGTTGCAGCCACCTGAGAGGAGAGGGGCAGTGGTCTGAGGTGGAGCTGAGTTTTGGCAGAAGCAGCATCGCACCATCAGATAATGCTTTGCTATTCAAACACCATTAGAAGGAAGCTAGCTAGTCTGTCGCCTAATAAAAGCCCTAATATTTAAATTGGAAATAATACACATTGATGTTAACAGCCTCACCGAATCCCAAATCCCTTTTGTTTGGATGCCATTCAGTGTTTCCCAGTCTAAATGCCCGACGCTGTGTGTTGCGTCCTGCTGTTTAATAACGTTTCAGATTTAATTCATGCAGTACTCACTGTTCTATAAAGGCAAAAAGCCTGCCGACACCACCCCTCCTGTCGACATTTCCAAAATGAAGGCAAAAACGGGATTATTGCCACATATTAGGGAAGAAGAGCAGGATCAGGGACCTTCTGTGACAGTTAACAGATCCGTCTGAATCCTGATCCGGAGTTAATGCGCATGCGCTAGAATCCCGGCGAAAGGCATCATGGTAGTCTGAGTCAGGAATTAGTTACATGATTTCAGACATGGCTGGTCTCTTCAGAAATGTACATATTTGTGCATATATTTCCTATGTTATATGTCTCAAAACTAATTAGACTTGACATTAAACGGTTACTTTGCTTAATTATAGAAAGGCAACACGCTAGGTGTCTGTCACGCTGATTCTCGGACGTCTGGGACATGTAGTTCCTACACGTAGCTGCTCTGCTAAGCTACACTTGCTCACCATGTGGAGCCTGGAGTAACTGGGGGCACCAACTTTCCAACCTCAAGCTAGCCGTGTGTGGCACTGTCAGTAATCATGTCATTTTGTTTTAACTTCGATGTTCCAGCGCAAACAACAAAGCCGGACGACGTGGATGGAAATGAGCAGCACAACGGAAAGAAAGGCACTATTGCTAAATCTGTGAGTAACAATAGTTCACTAACAATGTGTTCTTCTAGGTTAAGTTACTGAAAGTATTTAAAACTGTCAGGTGGGGATGTCAGATTTTAGTTTCCTCCGAATAAGGACTTCTCCCAATCGACCTGCTGGCATGGATGTGTTCGTTATTTAGAAAGTAAGAAAACATGCACATGCAGTTCTGTGTATAATTTTCTGAGGGCTTGGGACAATGAGAGGAAGATTAGGACCCTCATTAAGGCACTAACTGTATAAAATATAGATGTAGTCTCCATTGTGTCACCCATAGGTTTCTGAATAATAATATTTAAAGTGGGTGGCTCCGGCCCTTGCCCTTCGGCAGTGCCCAACTCCTCCTAACTTCCTACTGTTCCAAAAATGGGCAAAGAGGAGGAGAGTGGGCGAGCTTAGGTGGACTGATTGCAGCAGCTAACCACCTGTGAGGGCACCTGCCTAAGCTATATAAAAATGAAGAAAAAACACTTAATTTACAGCTGTCATGTACAGGGAAATTAGCTAAAGAGAACAAAGTTGTTTTTGGTTTGAACCAGGCTGTGTATATTTTTGTATTTTTATTTTTTGCTGTAAAGTTTGGCATTTTAACTTCAGGGGTCAATGAGGGTTTACTCATTTGCGGAGAAAGCCTCAAGATGCCAGTTGAGGACCTGCGACTTTTGGCACTTCCGCATTGGCTTCATTTTCCAGCCACAAGCAGCTTGGGCACTAGGTTTAGGATTAGATCATAGATTGTATACAGTTTATTTTTTGATTACAATTTTATTACCACACAACATCAACATTGCATTCCCATATATAATGCAAAAGATACAAGGAGAACAATTAAATGTCAAACAGCAGCAAAGCAAACAGAGCAAAGCTAAACACAACTAACTGAAACAAGTTAACAAAATATAGTTTATGAAACAGATTTCGTTCTGAAAGAATGTGATAATAAAGGAGCTGAGATTACTAAAAATCCATCTGGTCAAGTAAAAAAAAACAACTAATGTATGGCTAAATAATTCCTAATGTGTGTTTTAACATATAACTTTTTTCCAAAATATAATATTGTAGAACAGAGTTTAGAATAAATCAAAGGATTTAATGTTGTTGATTTTGAGATTCCTAAGAAGATAGACCTGTCTTCTCTTATTACAGATACAGGCAAAGACATTTGTAAAAAGGATGAAAAAAAGGCAGAGAAGCACCCTCAGTAATACACACATACACACACACACACACACACACACACACACACACACACACACACACACACTATGCTTATTTAACCATGTCATTTCTGTAGAATTCCATCACAATTAACTATGAAATATGAAATCACAGTTAGGTGTCCACTAGAGAGCGTAGGTTGACAATCTCCTTCCCCATTAGCACTGATGTCACAGGGCGGCGGCATGTCAATAAAAGGTTATAGCGGAAATCATACAGGTTCAGACTGATAGTGGTCTGCCTGAGCTGCAAGTGTAATTTGTGATACCAAAGTTCAGAGTCATCGAAGGCATTTTTTATCTAAACAGTTGTGGTCTGTTGGGTGTGACTACATAAACAGTTTGACCAACAATCCACTTATGACATTTGCAAGTGTTTCAGTTACACAGTGAATCACATGGCTGACGTGTAACAGTCTCATGGCCAGTTCATCAATCAGTCTATTATTAGTAGAGCACATTTTTATAGAGTTAATGGCATTATTTCACCATCAAAAACACATAGAATCAAACAAAATGAAGTAGATAGCCTGTTGTATAATTGTCAACCAAATTTGTTTGAATCTTTAGATTTTATGTGTTCATGGTGTCTTCACATCCAGATGGATTTCAGGTAGTTTGACCTCACAGATGTGAGCTGTGAAAACCCATTTCAACCTATTTTTAATGTAGTTCTCAAAGTCTCAAACAGCAGTGTGTCAAAATCACCTCTGCTTTTTGTGTAATGACAATTAAAAGCAAGTTATTGTTGTTAAGTGACAGCTTTAATATTTCATTTTACTTGTTTTAACAAAACATGTAAAATTTATTTTCCTACCAAAACACACAACCCAGCATATGTAGACCTTCACAGTTCACAGGAAATTCCTATGAAGCTCATTTAAATGTGAACATTTTTGTGCTATGAATAGTTTCTGCTAGTGACACAAGCTCAGTGTTTTGCTGATTTATATATCCGTCCTGCCAAATGTGCCTCAAGCTATGATGCTTTCAACCTGAAGCCCATGTTGTCTTTGTATGTACTGTCGTCATACATGTTCAGAGCCATCAGACATGGGTAGGTGAGGCCTGAAGGAATACATTTGTTCTCTAACCATGCACCCTGCTTTGTATTTTTCAGACAGAACATGAAACTAAACCAGCAGAACTAGTAAAAGAGGCCAAAGAGCACCTTCCACTATGCGACGTACAGTTCCTCCTTCGGGATGCTGTCACTGAAACGGTCACCATAGGAACTCTCCCTCCTCTTCACTTCCTCAACGAGACCGTTTTTGAAAAGACGGCCTCCGAGAGAGAAGACGGAGAGAAAATTCTCTCTCGCACTGCAGAGCAGAGGTCTGATCTCATCTCTGGCGTGTACGAGGGAGGGCTGAAGGTGTGGGAGTGCACTTACGACCTTCTGGAGCTGATTGAGAAAGACGGAGAGACCTTTGGGGGGAAGGCAGTTTTGGATTTGGGCTGCGGTGCGGGGCTCTTGGGGATACTGGCTCTGCAGAGAGGCGCCAGGCAGGTCCACTTCCAAGATTATAACAGTACAGTTATTGAGCAGCTCACGGTGCCAAATGTTATAGTAAACTGCCAAGAGGATGATGAAGTAGACAGTGATGATGACAAAGATGGGAGGGACAAAGGAAAATTACAGGAGGAAGATGGGAATCAAAAGGTTAAAGACGGTAGTCCGCTTCCTAAGAAAAGAGCCCTGGACCCATCCCAGCACCCATTACTAGCCAAGTGTCGTTTTTTCTCCGGTGACTGGAGCACATTTCTTGCTCTGGTGAAAAAGGAGGAGCCACAGCCCAAATATGAAATTATATTCACCTCAGAGACTATCTACAACACCGCATACTACCCAACGCTACATGAGACCCTTCACAAACTGCTGGCACCGGATGGACTGGTCTACCTCGCCACCAAATCCCACTACTTTGGTGTAGGTGGGGGACTGCACCTGTTTGAGACATTTGTGGAGCAGAAGGGGATTTTCTCTCTAGATCACCTGTGGGATGGGGAAGAAGGACTTCAAAGACATGTTGTAGTCCTGCGTTTTAAAAAGGCAAAACACACTTGAATAAGTAAAACAATGTGTGATATGCAGCTTTTATAGAAATAGAACTGCAAAGATGAATGAAAATAAAAAATACAATGATTTCCTTTCTATTAAAAGCTTGCAAGTTGTATGTCACAGCAACTGTGGTAAAAGCTGTAATAAAATATGCAGTCTGATCTCCTATGTGCTCTTTGGTTACCTATACCTTCTTTCACTTCCTATATAGAAATTTGAATATGTCTGCCAGTAAGTGAAGTGCAGTTGAAAGGGGCTGTTACAGGTCTTTAGATGCATGGGGAGGAAAGAAAGGAAATGGGCTCAGTGACCTTTGCAAGTGATTTCCCCAGTGTTCAAACAGCAGCATGAAAGCCAGGCTTGTTTCTGAAGTCCGGCGCAAAATGTCAATTGCAACTTATCCCACCAGCCCAAGGATGTAGTTTGAAAGTGGATTCTAGAGTCACTGCACATCAATGGTGGGACACTGTGGGGTCTCTTATTCAAGTAATGGCTCCTCTAGATTCTGTCAGTTTTTTACCTTCACTTAATGTCACTGTACGTAATCTGGGTGTGCTCCATTGCACAACAAAGACATGACACATTACAATGAGTATGTACATTCAGGAAATACGTGCAAATTCACATCCAAGTACAGAAAGGGAACTGGTGTAATTTTCCCATCAATACGTGGATTCCCCTTCTCGTCGAGATCAAGGAAATCAGTTGCTCTGACTGGGCTTTTTCACTAAGGAAGTATGCATGAAATCCAGACTAGTTTCTTGTATTTAAAGTGACTAGGTAAAGAAGATGAGGAAATCAGAGGGTTTTTACAAGGTCGCTGAACAACATAACTGTTTCAATATTCCTGTCAGCTGTTTAATGGCTGTGGTTATACCCTGCTGACCCAGTCCTGTCATGTTCAGCTGATTGAACACAATCAGTATCACATCCACGTCATGTTTGACTATGAAAAGAGAGCAAACAAAGTTATTTTAGGATGCCTGTGTTATTGAATACACCTCACCTGAATAAATGACTCCAGCTATACAAATATGAATCAGTCTCATCATAAACATGCCCATGACGCAAGTAGTAACAGTGCCCTTTAGATAAATAATATTTAGCAAAGATAAAACACTTTTCTAGGAAACGTGGTACCAGCTCAAACATGACTGTGCATTTCAACACCCACGGTGTGTGGATAGAATTTCCACTTACTTATTATGTAAATATACTGTAGTGTTACAGACTATTTCACTCTTACGCACACACAAAACACCAAACACGGTTTCTGTTTGCATATGCCTGAGCAGCCAGCAATCTTCCAGTGTGTCCGCTTCGTCATCGACTCTCATCTCGACAGCTGTTCATGGCCTGTGGGGGAATTCCTGGTTCCTCAAGTAGACGCAGCCTTTCCCCTGCTTACTTTATGGGAACAGGGGGCAGGGCCAGTCAGATGGTTTTCCTCAGAAACTATTATGTGTTGATTCACTGTGAGGGGGCGTGCTGTTCACCACTCCCACTGTTTCCTTCTTACTGGGAAGTGACAGTCAGGCTTACCGAACGGAGGGAGCGTATGAAAAACAGATAAAGAGGAGGGGAGGGAGGCTGATGGGTGATGTGAAAGGTGGTGGTATTTAAGGTTCTTTGCTCTGAATGTCAGACAGTATGCTGTATCCTTCCTTGGGACTTGGAGGACATGGGAGAGTGAGCAGAACATTCAGGTGAACTGGCTCACCGTATGATCATTCAGTGTGGAGAGACTTACTGGTGATTCAACGCTGAAACATCTTTTTGTTGAGATGCGACTGCTTGAGAGTGTTGACCCTGCAGGAGCTCAGAGCTTGGAAGGCTTTATGAGGAGATGTATTTCTGATATATTCAAGACCTGGGGAGAAAAGTTTCAGTGAATGACTGGGGTAAGTATATAGATAGAAAACTATCTCAAACTGGTCATATTATTATAAGTCAAAAGAAGAGAACTTTTAGCTAAAATTGTCAGAAATACTTACAACACTGCAAGCTACAACTTTCAACATGTTTCAAGTTGTGAAATGTGTTAAATAAGTTAGAAAAGAGTTCTCACAAAGAACTTCCACATTTTTGGAGCACTATCAGATGAGGAGTGTTAATGCTGTCATGCTATGTTAATGAACTGTGAGAGCTGTTTAAACTAGTGCAGGCTGTAAGACTGAGTTCATGTCCTCAGAGGGGAATTCTTTTCTAGTAACAGGCCGTAAAACCGGTTGTTTCCCAGTCCAACTGCCGGAAAGATAGGAGCTTCCTGAACGTGTTCAGGTGTGGCCTTCCTCAGAAAGTTCATTGTACTGTATCACACGTATCCTAAAAGAATGTACATTCATGCTGACTGAGATTGAGATAACATTGAGGAATAATCTCACTTTACTGTCACTGTCAATATTGACTCCAGGCCTTGAATGAGGTGTTTTTAGATGAAGGAAGGGATCCTGTAAAAAAACCCCAGTTAATATCAAACTGGTTCTGGAGGGATCAAAGATACGTGACCAACTGTAAGTCAGTATCCACATTGTCCCGGAGTTCTTTCCTGGGAGTGTACGGCCATAAATGATGAGTCATTTCATGCCTCGACCAGAGCACTATCACCATGATCTGATTCAGTGCTTGCATCAGCCCAGTGGACAGACTTTCATTTCAGTGGTTAAGAATCATTTCCAGGAATACTTAGGTTAAGATGGTTTTCGTCAGACGACCCTCAAACTCTCCATAGGCTCTGTCTAACCACAGCACTGGATCCATTCAGTCATCTGAGAGGTTTGTTTCCATTATTTCTCTCACATAAAATGCCTCTCAATTTGTTGCCAATGTATGAAAAAGTCAGTTTTAAATTACATATTGCACTGCTGTATGATACTGTATAATATACCTATGACTAACTGACTTGGCTGCCAATGTAATATCCTCTTGCTCAATCTTCCAAAGAAAGGAGTAGGTCTGACGTGATCATGTCATCACCCCCCCCCACACACATTTATTGAGAAACAGGGAAGGTCATGGATGACTTAACTTCAATGTGCTGCTCAACATATCTTAAACCTACTTTTTTTTTACTATTTTATGGATTATAAACAGCTTTATTTTGGATTAATTTCATTGGGCAGTAAAGTAAATTGGAAATAGGATTGTGTCATATGATTAAGCCATTCAAGGCTCCCGAGGACCAACTTTTGATAAGTGCTGTACTATGAGAACTGAATTCCATAGATGGTGGCGTCTTCAGGTGTCGTCTATGGGCTCAGTTCTTTTGGTACGGTATTGCTTTGTCGGCCTGACTGCACAGGACCCTAGAGCGGAAATCATGACCATCAGAAAGCATTACTTGTGTGGTTTACATTCATTTCAGCCTGTCTTAAGTTTTCACATCGCAGCTTTTGTCTTCATATTTTTGTGTACATTCAGTTTTTTTCAAATTCAAAATATAAGTTTACTCTGAATAAAATAAACATTTGTCAATCACTAATCAGAGTTCATTAAGTATGTTGTGTATTGTTAATAAAGTAAATGAAAGTTAATTTGTCTCTTCTTTAATTTATTGATTTTATTGTAACATTTTGTGTGAATTTTTAAAATAGTGCAACATTTACATTATAAAGTACAAAGAGTGAGAGCATTCAAGGACAATGATTCTCAGAAATAAGATGGCTATATGACCGCACAGACCATTCTTTTTTTTTATCAGATCTTATCTCAGCTTTAGTTCCATAAAAATCTGCAGCCATGGTGATGGCAGTTAGCGAGATTAGTTATAAACAATATGATTAGATACAGCAGCAAACGTCCTTTTCAATTACAATATCATGGGAATCTAACAAAACAAAACAAAAAAAGCTGCAACTATTAAAGTATAAACTACAGCATGTTGTTATATGAACTATGAAAAATGAAATCCCAGATAGTTGTAGTACACCAAAACTCATTTAAGGCAGTTTTTGGTTGGTACCTGTAGTGTCTAAGATATGTCATGCACTGTTCACAAGGCCCTCCTGATAAACCCTGTATGTGCACACATATCTCCCTAGTGGATTAAACAATATTATGGGATAAAAGGTCCATAGTAGTGGTTGCATTCTTTAAAATCCTGGTTTCCTTATAAGTTCCTGCCTCCAGGCTCCAGGTGTGGCTGTGTGTGCTGTGTGTAATGATAGGCAGAAAAAGATGGCTGCTATTGTGCCACTGCATGTTTAGAGAGAGGCAACCTGTTGGCTGATAAAACACTATGCTTCTTAACCGTTGCTCTCACTCAGTGTTATGGAAAGAACTGATAATGCTCTTTGTATTTTTAAAAAACAATGTTTCTCACCTTAGGATGTCAGGGTTTTTTCTCATGATAAATATCTTATAATACATATACTATCTTTTTCTGAAATACATTATTTTAAATGTACCAATTGAAACTCCTTCCTTGTTATCACTAATTAAACAGACTAATATACTAATATATAATATACACTAATATAACACTAATATAACAGACATTACAGATAGCCCATTTTTCTTTCTTTTTTTCTTTATCTTTTAACTGATATAATAATTTCAATTCATAGTATGCATCATACAGTATGTACATAATTTAAATATACATATATATGGATATAGCAAGTACATTACTTAAGTGCAGTTTTGAGGTGTTT
Source organism: Centropristis striata (assembly GCF_030273125.1). Lineage (NCBI taxonomy): Eukaryota > Metazoa > Chordata > Actinopteri > Perciformes > Serranidae > Centropristis > Centropristis striata. Next base: position 12,389,629 of record NC_081536.1, read on the forward strand.
GTGCTTTACTTTGTAGTTCTACCTCTCTGAATTTCAGAAGGAAATGATTAACCTTTGCATGGCTGATTTGAAATCTGATTATTATTGGCTTAGTTCATAAAACACAATGCATAGTGACAATATAGATTGAACAACCCATACTTGTTAAAATTAGCTTCAGGTCAACCAACTACAACATCAAAATGATGCTTACATGTGTTAATGCACAAGCATTTACAATATAATACACAATAGTATAACATATAGCCGTATACCCTAGCATAGGAAAAACATTTTTTCACAAGTAATGAATACTTTATATACCCGTATTTTGCTGATAAAACCCTTGGTAGGCCATTTTTATTTAATTTTTTTTCAGATAGGTAAGAGGGTAAATACATGTATATACAGACAGACAGAATGAGGAAAATGTATGTGAATTTTGAACAATAAAGCATGCAAACATGTTTTACGAGAAACTCAAATTACAAGCATGGACCCATTTGGCCCATAGGTCCGTCATTTGGCCCCTGAAAAACTTTTTAGTCACGATCCAAAAATCACATTTGCCTACTGTTTGATTGAAAGTGTATCAGCCAATCACAATCGCCAACAAACCCACACTAACCATAAACCTTATTTGTCATTGGTCACTCCTAGGTGTCAATCACCTACGTCACACTCCCTATCCAACCAATGGTGAGGTAGTTTTTGTAAAGGATGAGCAACAGGCTGTGCCCCTGCTGAGTGTAGCACAGCGGTCGGGATAAAACTGTTTTCATTCGGTAAACATTTGTAGTGTAAGCCTTTATGATTTAGGGTTGGCTCGTTTTTGTTGAAGCGGGGGTAGACAGCAGGAGATAACTGCATATACGTTGTTTTTTTAAGAATAATCAGATTTGTTCGAGGCCGTGGCATGGATGAGGTACGGCCTACCAGTGGTGCTCCAGCCCACGGACTGGTGCCGCTGTTTCCTCCAGGACTGCAGGCTATCTACGGGGAATGCCGGCGACTTTACCCCGAGCAGGCCAACCCGCTTCAAGTTACGGCCATTGTAAAATATTGGTAGGTAACCCGTTTTGTTGTTGATGGTCTGACAAATATGTTGGGCAAAGTTTGTGGAACAAGTTCATGTAATAATGGCTAGACGTTTAGCTGCTAAGCTAACCCTTCAGCTAGGTAACTTACGTCCAGTCCAGGAGCCATACTGTACGTAGCTGCTTATCGTCACACTATTACAATAATCGCCTAAGTCATTTTTTCAAGTTTTGCATGAAACACAAAAAACTTCACCAAAAGTGTAACATATGATATTTATTGATCATTTCACTCAAGAAGGATGTAACAAAGGATGGCTATTGGCATAGTAATAACACTGTGTGTAAATTATGTAACTTAAGAGAAATACATGACTTAGGCAATTTTTTTAACATGCCTTTTTGACTTAAGCAAGATATGGTAACACTTTATTTTGAAGGTGTCTACATAAGAGTCACACAAGCCTGTCAGAAACATGACATGACAAGTATCATGAGCATTAATGTTACTTCAAAGTGTCATTAATGTTCATGACACATCCCATGTCATGTTTATGACATTTCAAAATAAAGTGTCATCATATCTTGCTTAAGTCACAAAGGCATATTCAAAAAATTGCCTAAATCACATTTTTATTTTGACTTGGGCATAATAAATCTGTTTCAGTCACACACAGTTGACATAGGCCATTATCTTAAAGGGGTAAAATCACATGAGGATGTAGGTGATTTTACCACCTTTGTCATGAGGAGATGATTTAGGTAAAAAACAAAACAATTTTGACAAAAAATGACTTGGGCGATTATTTTAACAGTGTGACTTTTGGCGATTCACTACTAAACTATGCTATCTTTATAACAACTTCTTGCTTTAAATGTAGCTCACAACTTTTAAAGAAGTTATGATCCAGCAGCTAAGTTAACATTCACTGTCTTTACATAGGCAGAAAAGTAAACACACTGACAACAATAACACTTTTTGGCATGTCTGATGGTTTTTACTTTATGCTTCTCACAGGTTAGGGGGACCTGACCCGTTAGACTACATCAGTATGTATAGGAGTACGGGCTGTCCAGCTCAGGACATCCAGGAGCATTGGCACTATGTCAGCTTTGGACTGAGTGACCTGTATGGGGATAATAGGGTCCATGAGTAAGTATGCTAATGTAAATACTTCACTTCCTGTTGCACAGGGGAGTTAAAATAATTTCAACACATGTTTGATGGGAAAGCTGACAAGCTTTCTTGATCTGTTTTACTTTCATGTAACTCATTTTACATTGCATAAACCTAGGAGATTTGCACATCACATCAAGTCTGTCTAAATATGCTATACATTTGCTTCAGGAGCCCTTAACAAGTAGACCACCCAAAAACTAAGTCAAGCATTCATTTTCATAACCCCCATGTATATAAGACATAAATAAAAGTACAGCTCCAGATGTTTTGTTTACACAGTTTCGTATTGTGTGCATTAGATTCACAGGGGCAGACGGACCCAGTGGTTTTGGTTTTGAGCTCACCTTTAGACTCAAAAGGGAGACAGGCGAGACGGCACCACCAACCTGGCCGGCTGAACTCATGCAAGGCTTGGCTCGCTATGTGTTCCAGTCAGGTAAGATCACCATCTAAAAAGGGGTACAAAACAAGTGACACAAAGGTGTAGCTTTTGCATCATTATATGGAGTAAGGTACACCTTAAAATGCCTCTAGGTGAAGACAAGCCAATTAATCACATAGTCTGTTGTAAAAGAAATTGGTTTGAACAACTTTATCGGGGAACGTTTTGCAATAATTGTGATTTAAGCTTTAGCTTTCAGTCAGAAAACGACACAATGAGTGGGGTTTTCTTAAAACATTGTATATTTACAGAGTTCCTTCCCTCTGCCTGTATTTTCTCTTTTTAATTTTTTCTGTGTTTGGGATGTGTGTCAGCCATTGTGTACAGGGTGTGTGCTAGACTCTTTGAAAACTTAGCGACAGATTGCCAGATCTTAAGCTGTATCCAACAGGAAGCTATGAAAATGGCAGACTTGACGCCAAAATAAGCAAATATAACGAGGTACAACGCCAAGATGACAAAGCTCATTCCAAAACGAGAGTAAATCCCGGATTGGATTTGTGTTTGCGAGCACTGCAGTCAGGAGTCATTGAGCTGAGGAGAAGGGGCAACTTTGAATGTTTGTTTACAAATCGCAACAAACAAATCTTACTCATTGTGTCTTTAAAAAAACAGGTGTGAAACTTTAATTTGGGCTCTTTAAATGTCATTGTCATTTTCTGTTGATAGGCATTTCACAACCCTTAATTCCAAAAAAGTTGTGACATTGTCTAATACGTGAATAACAGGCGATAATTTGCTAATACGTGATGACATATATATTTAATTGAAAGCTGTACAAAGACAATATATTTTATGTTGAAACTGATAAAACATAGTTTTTGTGAATAATCTCTGAATTTTAAATTGATGTATTCTGTTTTTATTTACATTTTACACAACGTCCCAACTCTTTTGGAAGGAGGTTTGAAAGGAGGAACTGTTTAAACCCAAAACTTTGTTAATTCCAGTGCTAAATTCTTCATCCTTCCCCTGTATAATCTGTGACGATTACTGGTTTGTGTTTTTCATTTAGTTACACTTTGTAAATCATCTAGTAAATGATTTATCTGCACAGATTTTGATTGATCAGCGCTTTTTGGCTGCAGTTGGCATGCCTTCTCGTCACGTCTTTGTGAATGTGAAGAATGTGTTCTTTGTAAAGGTAGCTTGTAATTCCTTTGATACATTCAAACATGCAAGAATAGAGGGGTCTGCTGCAGGCGGCAGTTTTCGGTTTAGCACACATTATTTGTGTTTGTTGGAGCCCTGGGTATTGACAGGAAGTCTTAATTTCCCCTTTCTTTCCATTCTCAATGTTAATAGGATTGTTTTCACAAATGGCAAACCAAACCGCTGTTGTAGTGTGTGAATATATACTCTGTGTACAATGTGTATATACTGTGCTGCTAAGTTCTATAAATCCTTCAGTGGTGTATTATAATGTGCACAAGAAAGTGTGGTTTAGAGGGGAGGGGGCATTTAAAAGCCGTGAAAGAGAAGAAGGCTATTCTCTCCAGGCTCCCCTCTCCGCACCACCCAGCCCTTCTCTGCTATCCAGCTGGGGTCAATTTGCGCGTGGGTGGGCCGAGCTCCTAAGCTAAGTGAATGCTGATTCCTGGCCATCTTCCCCTTGCTTTTCTCCTGCAGCAAATCTGGACTGGGTGCATATTACCTCCCAAGCTGATGGATTCCTGAGATGGAAATTCAGTTTAAATTTTTTTTTCTTGGCACATTGGGTCCTCGATTTCTCTCTCCCTCACTTACTTATTCTCTTGCTGATCTGTGTCCCCTCTTTTCCTGTAACTGTAACTTTTCCTCAGCAATACTGTACTATCACATAATAAAAAGTAGGAAAGTAGGACTGCTTCACATTCGTGGTTGAAGGTACAGGCTTAAATGCACTCTGAGAGTGTGTATTCTAGACCTCTTTAAACTGCATGTTTGCTCTGCTTAAACATTTAATGTCTCCTTTTGTTGTCTCTTCTGCAGAAAACACATTTTGTAGTGGCGACCATGTATCGTGGCACAGTCCACTAGACAACAGTGAATCTCGTATCCAGCATATGTTGCTCACAGAGGACCCACAGATGCAACCAGTTCATACACCCTTTGGCACAGTTAGCTTTCTCCAGGTGAGTTCAAATCTGTGATATTCGTATAGTATAAATAAGTTCATATTTTGCACTTATGGGGTCTTTCTGCCAACTAGATTAAAGCCAATAACGGTCGTAAAAAGTGCAGAATTGTATACCACACTCCTTCATTTTGCCCTTTGCACTGTTTCCTATAGATTGTGGGTGTATGTACAGAGGAGCTACAGGCGGCACAGCAGTGGAACGGCCAAGGCATCCTGGAGCTGATGCGTGGAGTCAGAGTGTGAGTACAACTGTGCATCAGTTTTTCACAGCGTCCCAACTATTCCAACTATTCTAGATTTACATTTGCCTCTAAACTGTGAGTCGTTGAACTGAAATCAAAAACGATGTTGCATCAGTGTCACCCCAGTGAAGTAAAATACATTGTGAGCAGCAAGTGAAGCACAGAGCTGCTGTTCATTTATTAACTCTGAGATAAACTTGATTAAAGTTAATGGTTAATCCTGTTTGGGACTAATGTTGATGATTGTCCCGTGTACAGAGCTGGTGGCCCCTGGCTAATCACAGACATGAGGAGAGGAGAGACCATTTTTGACATAGACCCACACCTACAAGTAAGGCTTTATTAAGTTCTGCATGCTCTGCAAAGTACACTGTATTGTTCTTGTATTTGTAGTGTGTGAGATATAGCACAGTCTTATGTTCCACAGGTGCTAGCTGTGGCAGCAGCTACGTTACATTTTTCATTTTTATTTAATTTATTGTGTAACATCGTTGAATTTCACTGCTTTGTTTGAGTTAATTTGTAAGGAGTTCAGATGAAAGTGACCCAAAGGACACCGATTGTCCATATATGAAGATATAAATAGATGTGTAGAAGCCATTTATAGCTTGCAGCGCGAACTGGGACTGGCCTGGAACCGGTTACGGTTTTGTCCTCGATATCAGAAGGAAGGTGACCCTCACATATACAATACATTTGGAAGGGAAACCTTTAACATTAATGTAGTGTTGTCTCCTACAGTATTTAGTGCCCCCTGTTGGCCCAGAAATCTTTATGCAGTGTCATTTCATTTCTGAAATTGTAACCTTATGTGAGTTTAATGTGAGCTAGTGTTGATGATTGCGTATGTTTCTTGCTCATCTAAGCAGGAGAGAGTGGACCAGGGTATTGAGACCGAGGGTTCCAACCTGAGTGGGGTCAGTGCCAAGTGTGTGTGGGACGATCTGAGTCGACCGCCAGAGGATGAGGAGGACAGCCGATCCATCTGCATAGGATCACAGCCACGGAGGCTCTCAGACAAAGGTATGCCAAGTCCTTAAGGAGTAAAAAGAGCAGATCCTCTAATTAAGACCAAGCAGATCCAAGAATGCTTAACCAACCTTTTCACGACAGTTCTGGTTTCATGCTGTCAGCAGTGCATGATGGGATAATTCCATGTTGATCTTTGTCTCTGTGTTGACAGACACAGAGCAGATCAGGGAAACCCTGAGAAAAGGACTGGAGTTCAACAGCAAGGCAGCGCTACCACCCATCAGCAGCCAGAGACAGGGCCATGAGAGACCTCAGTGAGTGTTCCTCCCACATACTAACATGGGTTCAGCTCAGCACAAGGGTTGCACCAGGATAACTCTCTGCCGTGCGCAATGACTCACAGCACAACTGACATTTGAACTGTTATCACCATTGTTTCCTTGCTCCCAGTATGATAGGGTGGTTTGTCACTAATTTGTTGCTATTTTTCTTTGGAAGTTGCTGCATGTCCTGCGTAGTCAGATAATCGCTCAAATAAAGCAGTTGCGAAATCTCTGTCTGTACATTTACAAGGAGCTGCCATTTCCTTCACAGACAGCCATTCTCTCATTGCTGATTGTACCATATCAGACTTCCTCACTTATGTTTGCCTTCCACTCTTTCTTTTCTTCTCTTCTTTGCCTGTCTCTTAGGAGTCGGAAGGACAGTTTGGAGAGCGAGAGCTCAGCAGCCATTGTTCCTCATGAGCTGGTCCGAACACGACAGCTGGAGAGCGTCCATCTGAAATTCAACCAAGAGTCAGGCACACTGCTGCCCCTCTGCCTGCGGTACTAAGCCATTTTGTCATCTACACCCACACACAATATTTATCCTTTTGGAATGGAAGACAGATAAAAAAAAATGAGTCCAAACATTCTTGTTGGAAGGGTGTGGCAGAATGTCTTAACCCTCTGAACACCAAGCACTTGCAGCATGCTTCTTCTGTCACTTTTTACTCAATGTGGCCTCATTTTTATTGTGATAATGGCATATAAAAAACACACAAACGAGCTGAATTTTTTTTATTATATAAAAAAATTATGATAATTTATTTAACAATAATTAAATGAAACATTTTTCAAGTGTTGCCAGTATTGGGGGGTGGGATGTGGGCTCCTTGTCTTAGCTGGAAATTTTTAAATCCGATGATAATTTCTGTTTAACAGTTTCTGGCATGATAATTGGTGTAGCTTTTGGCAATTTAAAAAGAATACATGCCTTTCACACCAGTGATAAATCCCAAATGAAAGGGACCTTCTGTAAGTCGACCCAAAACTTGATTTTCCTCAGTAAACTTTCACTTTGCCTCTTGAAAGTGTCTAAAAAAATAAAAAGCTAGCCAGTTAAGTGAACATTACACAGGTCATGTACAATGACTGGCTCTCTTTACTGTTCACCTACACAATGAGAAGTGAATCAATGGCAGGAAGAAGCTTTAGAAGGACAAAGGTCATGGTTCGTGGAATTTTCAGTGATAATAAAGTTGATTTATTATTTTGCTTCATAGTTAATAATTATATTACGTAATATCAGTGGATCCTCACCTTTTCTAACAAGAGGAAAATCTTAAAAAGGCAAAAAAGTTAAGCACTGTTAAAAGCAAAAACATGTTTACAGACATAAAAAAAGCTATAAATATACAAACTGTGTCAAAACAAATGGTAAATTTTAGACATGGCAGTTTACAGGATATTAACATTTGTGTTTTGGCTTTCTTTGATGTGCTCTGTGTCTTTTAAAGTTTACACACCCGGAGCTGATAACTTCCTTGGCTACAAACAAACAAAATACCACACAAGCAATTATTGTTCAATAGGAACTGTAAGGTTTTTATAAATGCTCCTCTGCACAGACGGGAGACAAACCTGCTTCATGTCATCTCTTTCTGAGGAAACAACAAGAACAAGGGGTTTTTGACAGAGACCTTTGTGTGTGTGAGAGGAGGAGGTATGTGCTGGCAGTTATGAGTGAGAACACAATGTAAAGGGCTTAATGATGTGATTACATCAAATGTTGCCCACAAGCTATGTGACTTTTAATATTTGAAAAGGTTGTGAAAATAGGGGGTCAAGCAACGAACCCAAGTTGAAATGCAGATGGACTGTTTTGAACATTTTCTTTTTTTTAATTGAGGGTGATATTACTTTTTAAATTAGTCACAAAGCCAGTATATATGACATATGATGTCTGCCACCAAAGTTTACCTATGCATTCACTCACATGAAGTAAAATGAAAAAACATGGAACAAAGTTTTATTCTCAAAGAGTGCAGGGCATGACATTTCTTACAGTGTTACCACTTTAATGTGGATTTTCCCAGTCTGGAACTACTTTTTGAAATTAATTATCCGAAATCATATAAATGCAGCAAAAAATGCCCAATAGTGCTACAGTAACACAAATAAAACAGAAATTGTGTATCTGCCCTGTGAGTCACATTTATTTTAAAATTAAACAGGTTCTGCCTTTATTCATGCAACACCCTTCCATCAAGTTTTATGAAAATAACGCCAGTAGTTATATATATAATCTTGCCAACAAACAGAGCTGAAAGCATGACGTCCTTGACAGAAATATTAATAATTCCAAACCTTTTTGTCCTTGCATTGTCCTTGAACCGATTAATTCTTTAAGGCTTCTCTGGAAGATCCCGTCATTATCTCATTGTCTCATTATCTCATTATCACCTCAAACAATACCATGTTTTTTTTTAAATATCAAAATGGGAAACTGTCCATCTTCAGTCATCACAAAAACATTTTTCAGAAGCAATAATATAAACATTATCCTTTAGCTTTAATCTTTAAAACTTTGGTTGTAATTGTTATGTTGAAAGAGAAGTATTCTGTTGTGGCTGAAATGAATAATACTATACTGAATCTATTACAGGGGTCGGTTGCTCCATGGGAGACACTTCACTTACAAGAGTATCAATGGAGACACAGCCATTACATTTGTGTCTACAGGAGTTGAAGGAGCTTTTGCTACTGAAGAGCATCCATATGCAGCCCATGGCCCCTGGCTTCAGGTATATATACAGTCATGGACAAAATGATTAGACCACTTCTTCGTTTTCTTCAATTTCTTGTTAATTTTAATGCCTGGTACAACTAAGGTACTAAAGGATTTTGGTTATTATCAAGCTTGATAATGATTTTGGTTATTATCAAGAAAACCATGGAAAATGGCTAGATATCAGCTCTTAAATTAAACTCAATGAGTCTCAATAACTCATTAAATAATAAATAAATAAATAAAAAAAATAAAAATAAATAAAACTCAATAATTAAACTTAAATGAGCTATTTTTGTTGTCATCATTACATTGTCCAAGCAAATGTACCTTTAGTTGCACCAGGCATTTAAATTAACAAGAAATTGAAGAAAAAGGTTGGACCTTTGGATATTTTCTTCCATTTCCATGGGGTGCTTTTATATTAAGACATTTTTACCTTTTTCTCTTGCTGTATAGATACTGTTGACTGAAGAGTTTGTGGAGCAAATGCTTGGGGATTTACAAGAACTTAACACTCGTGAGGAGGTATGCGAAACCCCCTGTATTTTAACTTTTAATTTCAGTTTTGTTTCGCTTAACTACCAGTTTAACTTTGTGTGTCCTTTCTCTTTGTATAGACAAAGTTACCAAAGGAGTACAGCTGGCCAGAAAAGAAGCTGAAGATCTCTGTTCTACCAGACTCTGTGTTTGATAATCCACTGCAATGAGACAGAGACACTTCATCACTAGAACACTACCACCAAAAACCCTGCAGACACACGCTTTCAGAGTGAACCATCACAAACAGGAGACCTCCCAGAGCATGCAGCCACTCGGAGCTGTGAGGGCTGTTGCTCCCACAAGTGGAGGGCCAGAGTCTTTTTCACTCCTGAAAGTGATCTGAGGGATGTTTTACACACGTTTGACTGTTACTGCATTCTCAGACTAGCCCCACTGTTTACAACATTTCTCTGTATGCTTTTGTGAACGTCAAACCAGCCTGTCCAGATGGTTGACCTGTAAGAACAATCATTATAGGTGACACACTTGCTGTAGGGCAAAACAGGATGTTGTCATTCCTGCAGTAAGGCCTGCCAAGGTCTGTGGTCCAAAATACACGTCACTAATACAGCTGAGAACGCATCCTGTGATCACAAGACATAGTGTCTGAAGTGATAACTACATTGCTGTTCTCGAAAACAGTTCTATTTATTCCACTTGCCTTAGAAAGGACGGAAAAAGTCACGCGTTGAACCTTTTTATCAGTGTTTCTTTCAATTGAATTCCTGTGTATAGTATTTACAAATGCTGGACATTTTTATGTGTTTGTGGTCATACCAAAGTTTTAACTGTTGGCAGTCTGCTGCCAATCCCGTCTGTGTGTCAAATGTGTCATGAGTCTGTAATAATGACATGACGAGCTGAGCTATGATTATCTGATATTCACTGCCTGTTTGTGTGGGATAATCAAACAATGATCTGACTTGTTTTTTGAGGTATCTGGCAAATGCTGCAGGTATAACCACCTCTTCTCCCCTGTGCCAAGAACATGACTCCTGTATTGAGTAATATTTTTCATTCTCACGCATAATGATGTGTGTTTTAAAGTTAGGACGTTAACTACACATGTATGTTGTAAATGTTCCAAGGCTGGGAATCTGTGTCCTCTCTCTCTCTCTCTCTCGAGTTTTTTCTCCAGTGACCACATAACTATGAATTGTGTCTTGTTATTTTTATAAGTAGGACCTGCTTGAAAATGAGTCGGGAGTAAAATTCCTCAGTGCCTTGTGTTGAAAAAGGACCACATATTCTATGTTGACTCGTAATGCTGCCTACGGCTCCTAGGTTGTTAAAGAGAAATGAATCTGACCTTCAGGGCTGCTGCGATCAGTCTTTTCCTGATACCTTTATTCCATTTTAACACAGAAACAGAAAAAAGAGACTACTTTTACTAGTGTTTTCTTACAGAAATGTACTCTTATACAACATGTGATGGCATCTTATTTTTGTTTGTCTTTTTTATTCAGAGTGACAGATTTCAAGTTTAGACTACGGTATTTTGTAATTACTATCTTATGACTGAACTGCCTGATTGTAATCCCAAGTGCATTAAATCGTGTAGGTATTTACACAAATAAAGCTGGAACACTAATGCCGACTTGAAGTAGAGTTTATTTCATTTACTGATTTTTGTATGTCAGTGCTTTTAATGTGTGCTTTACAATCTGCTTCTCATTCACCAATAGAAATATGGAATAAACAGTAAGAGGTATGACCACTAGATATCCAAGATGTGTACAGTAGAACATAGTAAACAGTGCAGGTAAGTATAAAAATACAGTGTAAGTACAAACTGTGCTAATAGTAAACATTATATACAGAATAACAGCTGGAGCTATGATATAAATAGTCTATACGGCATGTACAATATACATCGTGGTATATAAATACCCAATAGGCCAGTACACTGTGATCTGTAGTATAAATGGATGGGTATGTAGGGACGTGCTGTGTAAACAATATAGTAGTAGAGACGCACTGGATTATATTGTGGGTTTTTTTGTCCCTGTTGATGCATATAATCCTATGATGGTGATTAATGGATAATACAATTATATGATTTGATTTTAAATTATGAGAATAATATGGTTATAATTGTTTATGAAGATATAATAGTTTAAAGTATTAACTTATTAGTTTATGTCTTAGATTCTCATTTTTCTTTCACTTGTGTGATTTTTTTTTAAATACACATTTAATGAATATTGTTGTGAGTTTGCAATCCAAGAATTTAAATGAGTACGACTGCTTCTTGCCATGGATGGATTAATGAATGGGCACACTGGGCAAAAGCCCAGGGGCCCAAAGTGTCAGTAGCCCCGACAAGCAAAATGTCCCTCAAAGCGACATATTCTGACCATGGAAAGGTGCAAAATGACTACAAGGAAACACAAAATTACTAAAAAGAGACACAAAGCAACCGTAAATAAACACAAAATATCTATAAAAAGAGGCTAAACAACCACAAAGAGAGAGAGAAAAAAGATCAAACAGTCACACAAACGGACACAAAGAGACGCAAAACCAGAGAGAGATTAATAATGACAACAAAGAGATGCAAAGCAAAAAAACAAACAAAAAAACACCACAAAGTTTGTATGTCGCTTCTAGGTTGGAAAGATGGTGGGGCCTTTTGCATGTCTGTGCTCAGGGTCCCAATGTCTGATGCCACTTCTAAGTGTTGTGCACATTCTAATAAAGATAATAAAATAAAACTTTGGTGTTAAAAATCTGGCTGGTGTCGGCTCACTCTATATGGTTTCTAAATGTAGAAACTGCCCAAAATGTATTAATGCAGGGGTCTCAAACTCAAATTACCTGGGGGCCGTTGGAGGCAGTATCAAGATGACCAAAAAAAAATTACTGAAAAAAGACACAAAATGAAAAAAAGACACAAAATGACAAAAAATACACAGAATTACCAAAAGACAGAAAATTATTTAAAAAAGACACAAAATGACCAAAAAAGACAGAATTACCAAAAAAGAGACAAAATTATTTTTTTTAAAAGACACAAATTTACTTAAAAAGACACACATTTTTTTTTTTTTTTTAAAAAGACACAAAATTACCAAAACAAGACACAAAATTACCCCAAAAAAGTAATTAAAGGGACCTTCCACACACAACACAGTAAAGTGCCATTCATATAAAACTCACATTAAACTTTCATATCAAGGTGGGGGCCACAAAATATCGTAACGAGGGCCGCAATTGGCCACGAGTTTGAGACCCATGTATTAATGTATTTTAATTTATAAGCATTATTCAACTATTGACAAAAGCCACTGCTGGGGCCATTGGTTACAACCAACCAAATAGGCCTATAGCCTACCTGACCCTCTAATGGGCCCCTGGGGGCCAATGTCGGACCCAAATAAGACTCCACCTTAAGAACCAGTTTTGCAAAGGCTGACAGGTCACACACATGTCCCCTTCCTTGTCCCCTGGTCATTTACAATGTCTCCGGTAGAGTTTGCTGTGGCCGTTTCCCTGCCTTCCTCCTCTCGGCTCCTCCCCGTCTATGTATCAACTCTGACGGGTCACGTTATCGGAGGGGGGCAGTCGGTGTGGAAGCACTGAGCTCCCGACCGACGAGTCACAGTGAGTCCGCCTGCACTTACCATTAAATATTAGTCAAAGAGTTGACGGGAAAGCGAAACCAGCCGAATTACAGCCGGGAATCTTTATAAAATCCCGGCGCTGAGCGGTACCGCGGACACACGGCTGTAATCTAACCGGAGGAGCTGGATCTCATCGCGGGCTGGATGCGAAGCTCCACGGCATTATAGGTGCACCGGAGTCTGCCGACGACATGGAAAATAAATAGTTGGTAACGTTGCTTTTCTTCTATAGTAATACATCTACCGCGTTACATTAGATTGCTATAATGGTTTATTGACAGTATGAAAGAGTGTCTTCGCGTAAAAATCAAATGTCAATGTAGCACAGTGTGACATTTTATTAGTCCCGTTTCCAGTGTGATTCAGTAGCAAGTTGTCACTTGCTTTCAAACGCCACAGCTTGTACCGTCCTGTCGTGAATTCCCCGACGGAAATTCACAAACCAAATGTTACAATGTCATTGTACGTAATGTGAATTGTGTTATTGATAATAGTTTGGGATGTGTTGTCGAAGTTTCACCGTGGTTGCACTTTGTTAAAAACGGACCTGTTTCTTTTAATAATAACAATTATATGTGTGCAGCACTTTTCAATTTTTCCATAGACAGTATTATACATAAAAAAAAAACAACTACAATAAATATAGGGAATACAGGAAATGCAACCACACAGTAAACAGTATAGCCTACACTTAGAAATAAATCTTTCTCGTGAAACTATTAAAAATAAACTTAAAATCAGGTATTTGCACTGTATTGTGGTAACAAATAAGATACTAAGTAATAATAATATGAATAAGTTGTCAGGTAAAGTCTGTTGAAATGTTTCCTAAGACACGGTTTTAAAAGTAAAATCAGTTGTTGTCTGCTAATGCTCAATCTGAGAATTGTTGTACCTTTATACTCTTCATATTCATTGACCTCAAAAGAATGTCTCCACCTGTGGGTTTGCATTTCCCACATCTTTCTGTGTCATTTTGAACAAAATGCAGGTGGCAAATAGGACTGCGGTTTAATAAAGGTTTAATTTTCTTAAAGGTATTTCTTGATGTATTTTTAAAAAAGAGCGCCTTGCAGAAGGCTGTATTCCATATTTGAAAATTAATTCTCAGCTTTTCTCTTTTCAGTAAGTTTGGATCCAGCTGAAGTCATGGATGAAAGTTGGAAAAACTGCTTTGAAGAGGAGCTTCTGTGTCCCATTTGCCTGAATGTTTTTGACGAACCCATCCAGCTGCCATGCAAGCACAACTTCTGCAAGGGTTGCATCTCTGAGGCTTGGGCCAAAGACAGCGCTGCGGTCCGCTGTCCTGAATGCAACCATGACTACGAGCAGAAACCCACACTGGAGAAAAACTTTAAGCTTGCCAACATAGTGAAGCGCTTTAACGCACTGAACACTGAGAAAGTCCCTGCTGTGCTGCACTGTGTCCTCTGCAGACGAGGCCCCCCGCTGCCTGTGCGGAAGGTCTGTCTGCGCTGTAAGGAGCCCTGCTGCCAAACTCATATCCAGACACACCTACAGCAGCCGTGCGCGGCCCCGGGACACCTGTTAGTTGACGCTGAGGAGCTGAGCGCTTGGACCTGTCCCAGTCATGAGGAGTACAGGCTGCTCCACTGTGAGGAAGAGCAGGTGGCTCTGTGTCCGTTCTGCTGCATCTCTCACTGCACTAACCAAAGACACACAGTCTGCGAAGTGGATACGCAACGCATACAAATGCAGGTACATAAATCGCATCCGCATGTACTCTCTTACTCACCCGTTCACTTGAAACTGTCAACTGAGTGTCAAAAGATTTGATAGATGCACTTTCTTCCATTCTGTGAATTTAAAGGAAGCAGATATTTCTTTCTCTTCATCAGTCTATACAGACTTCCTCTCTTTGCCTCTTTCTTTAATCTTATCTGATGTGAAAGGACTGGACAGGTGAAAGCCACCCCTCAGGGTAGACGATAGCACACATATGCACACACACACAGCTTTTAACCTTGATCAAACCACCCATTCACTGCCACGCCTTCACATTAGCCGCCCTGTGCCCTCGGGTAAGTGCTGTGATGCAATCTGCATCCACCGGAAATGATGACCCCTGTGCAGTGGGGGTGGATCCACATGGAGTTTGTTTGTGTTAGCTACCATGATCAGTTTCAGGATTTGTTCTGGAGGAAATGCACACTGGCAGTGCTTTAGAGGCTGATAGATGAAATGACATGCTGTTTTTGAGAAAGGAAATGTGGGGATTTATGAAAATCTTCCCAGGCCCATAAGTTTATAACTTCACATTTCAACTCCAGGGTTTGTCTTGAAAGTTTGGAAAATGCTTAATTTTCATCATTATGTTTTCAAGGTTAGGAATATGCTTGAATTTGAATATATTACTTGAAAAATACTTTATTTTCCGCATAATCTGGTGCTCTACACAACAACTCATATAAACCAAAAATCTTTTAATATTTGATAGGAAACAATTAAGGATGCATCGATCTGACCTTTTCTCTCCAGATTGCATCTGATACCTGAACTTTAAGCATTTACATTTGTTCTGTTAAGGTTACTTTTTGCAGTTGCATTTATAGTAACAATTTAGATAAACAAGGCATTGAGAGTTTAAGTACCTTGTTAAAGTGCTTGAATTTACCTCTTAAAAAGCCTTACGAGCCCTGAAACCACTCATTTGTAGGAGTTGGATATTTTCAGGGAGAATATAAGCAAGGAAAAGCAGCAAACAGATTCCACAGTGTGTGTGTTAATCTAACGGACAGCAGGTGAATAATGAACTGCTCTTGCAGGCTTGACCTGAGGATGCATGGACGAATGTGTCTCACATAAGGCCAGTGTGTCATGATGGGGTCCGCTTCAGTATTTTCTTCTCCATACATTATTTCATCTCACTCTCTTTTCACAGGTTTAATGTTAGTGACATGGTGTAAAAAAACAACCACCCACACTGCCTTATATGCAGTTCTTCCCTGTTTCTCCCTATCAGTGAAGGGGCGGAAGTGAGAATCAGATTAGTTTTAGCATCTGCCGTATTGCGGTCTTGTTGATACGTTTGGTGATCTTATTATTCCACTTGGGAAAGTTACAGACGCATTTCTTTCCAGTGTGCGGATCACAAAGTTCTAAATCGGTTCAAGTCTTTGGTGCAAACTGTTGCTCTGGTTCAGAGCTATTATTGGGACAAAAGATGTCTGTTCAGCCCTTTCCACAGCTGCTCTCTACACACACACATGCACACACCCACCCATCTTTCTGTTCTTTCACAACTGTATGTTCGCAGGGTAAATGGAGTTATCCAGGAGTCAGAGTTCCTGGCTCTTCTCAGATTAACACTGTCCATACTCCGGCCCTCAGACACAGAGTGCACTCTTAATACTGATAAAAAGTTAGTCTTGTATGCTGGTTCATTTCTTCAGGAGCGGCTTCTCTTTATTTCTTACTAAGAGGTCGTTCTCCTTTACAGAGCTGTGCTCTATTTTAGTAAAAGGATTTTAAATTCCCCTGGCAGCACTCTTGTTGCTTTTGGGATAAACAAAAAGGGAAAAACCAATGCAGCCATGTTCATATCTTTGGATATCTTTGGCTCTCAAAGGAGACTTTTACAGTAACCTTTTGCAGGCTTGCTGGTAATTTAAAGAAGAGAAAGGAAAAGTAATATAATAGTAATGTCGTCCCTGGGACAGGCGGAGGAGGAGCCCTCCCACACAGCCTCACCTTGGTTTTCTCAGGCACCTCAGCAGGAAACCATCTCTCGTGGAAGCTCTGCCGTTTGCAGTTTCTTGTATCTGAGCTGGAGTGAGTCAGTTCCCCAGAATGCTGAGGGCAGTCCATTGACATCAGACGTGGGGAATAGTTGTCAGTTGATTGTGAAAGAGGCTCTCTGTTCATTGAGCCTGAGGCTCCTCATTTAAACATGAGCTTCCTGGCAACCCGCGGGTGTCTGGATGCCTAAATAGGACAGTGGGGAAAGTGATCATTGGTGGATTTAATCTTGATAAAGGTAGGCTTTCACGCTGCTACAGAGAGATCAGCAACCAGACAGTTCCCTCCTGTCCCCTTATGCTATTTCAAGCACACAACACAAAAAGGGAATTGGAGGAAACATGGCAAAATGAGGAAGACACAGTTGTTGAGCAGGCATAGAGAAGCTGTTGCCATTACGTGAAACCAAGTCACATAATGCAGTTCAGCCCCGTTTACGATAGCAATAACCCAACCAAGTGTTCATTCCTGTTTTTATCAAAACAGTCACACAGAAGGTATGAGATGCCACAAAGCTTTAATTCACTGTGAGAAGACTGTTGTTATTAGTAGTGTGCTGTATGAAACATTGTGCACACAGTACATGAAAAACTGGATTAAGCAAGAAACACAGCCAAGTAACTAGGTACCACAAGTTTGCAAAGCAGAGTCAGCCGTTTCTTGTTTGAAGAGGATGTTTCATCTGAAACCACCTGTATAAGCAATATGCAGTGTGGAGAAGATGTAGTACAGGTGTGGGATGAGTGCGTGACACATGATTAAGCAAAACACACACACACACACACACACATTTCAACATGATTTCTACCAGTCTCATGCAAGAAGATGCTGTCCATGCAAGGCCGGATTAGGAAGAAAGGCGACTTCAAAATAAAATGTATTATTATTATTATTATTATTATTATTATTATTATTATTATTATTATTATTATTATTATTATCTATGCAGTGGGTCAGTTTTGCCAGATTATACTGCTGCTGGTGTGTTTTGTTTTCATGAGTGGCCTTGACAAGAGGACATAGTATTTGTAGTTCTATGAGCGTTTGCACATCTGTATATGAAAATGCACTTGATGACAGTTAGTTATTGATGTATTGAGTATATTAACTGTATATTACTGTAATTTATTCTGAATTTTGCCAGATTATGGTGATTCTGGGGTCGTGATGATGGGGCCCTTGAATATTGTTGCCCAGCGTACCAGGGTACAGCAAAGTGTTAATTTGGCCCTGTGTCCATGTCACCACCTCTAGGTACAATTGCATGTAATGTTTGGTGCTAACGGTACCTACTTAGCAAAACTAAAGGATGTGTACTTGATTGTTTCTTTAAGGCCTCACAAAAAGAATGGATGCATGTATATGAAAACATTTAGCCTCAATCATGTTTTTTTCTGCAGAGGTCTCCACTTTCACTGGTGAATGGCTACATTTTGATCAAAGATGAACTCCATCAACTCATCATTGATGTATGAAGTCAACATAACTCACTTAGCAACTGCTGCTCTCTTAATGGGGCGGCTGTGGCTCAGTTGGTAGAGTGGGTCTTCTGATCGGAGGGTTGGTGGTTCGATCCCTGACCATGGCAGCCTATATGTCGAAGTATCCTTGAGCAAGATAATGAACCCCAAATTGCTCCCGATGCTGCGTTCATCGGTGTATGAATGAATTCCCAATGGTGGCAGGTTGCACCGTTTAGGGTAGCCTCTGCCACCAGTATGAATGTGTGTTTGAACGGGTGAATGAGCGCAGTCTGTAGTGTAAAGCGCTTTATAAGGTCCATTTACCATTTTAATACATCCACAATCGAACATGTGATTCAAACAATACAAGAAATCGTTATCATAGCATTGTTTTACAGTGCAGTCACTGAAAAACTCCACAGGGTTCATATGCTCCAAAAAACAGAATGGAGAATAATAATTTCCAAGGTGTGTGGTGCTGAGCTTGCTGAGGCTGCAGGGAAAGTATCTGAACAGGTTCTGAGCTTGCACTCTGTCTATGAATAACAAAGAATGCCATGCAAGTGTAGATGTCAATAACATCATGTCGTGTACTGCAGTGGTGGAAAAAGTAATCAGATCCCTTACTTAACCAAAAGTACAGATACCACACTGTGAAATTACTCCACTACAAGTAAAAGTCCTGTAATCAAAACTTACTTAAGTAAAAGTACAAAAGTATCAGCATCAAAATGTACTTAATGTATCAAAAGTAAAAGGACTCATATCATTTGGTTATTTTTTGTACTTGCATTTGGTTATTTGTACTTGCATTTATGTAAGTCGTGTTTTAATTTTGTAAAGATGGGGCTCATTTGTAGTATATGCCTACTGTTATGAGGTTTAAAATGTCTAATCACTTTAACTTTATCATGTTTTTGTGTTTAATCTCGACCTGAAAAGTAACTAAAGTTAAGTTACGTAAAAAGGAAATACTCAAGTACAGGTGTCTCAAAACTGTACTTAAGTACAGTACTTGAGTAAATGTACTTAGTTACATTCACTACTGGTGTACTGCCATCCAAAAGTATTTTTATTTTGTGCATTCACAGAAGATATGGACGATTGACACTATACATGTTTCACAACAATGGCATCTAGACGAACCGTTAGCATACTAACTTGTATGCAGTGCAGGGTAGGGTACCAGAGTAAAACATTAATGACATACAGTTAACTTAAAGCTAATTAAAGGCCAGTTTTTTGCGGCAGCATATCATCATTTTATGATGTTGGGATTGCTGAAACAGCTCAGTTGGTCCCTATCGTTTTTGCTTACAGCAGTCAGTATTACAAACCATAAAGTAAAATGTATTCTTGATTTTTCTAGCGAGAACCTCTTTAATGCTGACTGTCAACACTGCAACAGAGATGCAGCAGTTAATGTATGACTGTATTATTGGAAATGCAATGTTTTCTGATAAGCACTTAAAGCTGCACTGATCAATATTTTTGTATGAACGATAGATGAAATGACTGCGTGTAATGTGAGAGGGGTCGCTCACAGGGATGAACCCACAGAGGATTATCACTCAGCTCTGCAGTTCTCTTCAGCTCCAAAGAGTTTTTTAAGTGTCTTTCGGTTAATTGCTTTGGTTTTATGGCCTTATGGCAACTTTACTGATTTGGTTCACCCTCAACCCTCATCAGCCACGTTTCCAGCCACAGCAGGTAGCTCGAGAAACAGTTTCGATAAAACCACTGTACACTTCCTGTCTAGCACCATAAAGCAGGCTTTCATCGACTAGCTAACGCTAAAGTTAGCTAACACAGTTCAAGACTGAAATGACTCCCTCATTCACTGATTCACTTCTATAATATGCTGCCTTCAAATGGAACTTGTGAGCTTGTGGTAACAACATGCGAAGTCAAGTACAAGTCTTGAGAGCCCTCAAGGAAACAAAACATGGATGCCATAGGGCGCCACAGGAATGAATTCTTAAACCCGGAAGTAAGTTAGCATTTTAGCACCCTGATGTCTCTCCTCCCAACCATGAGGATTTTGAATGGGTTGATAGCTAGATGCCTGAAATAACGCCGTGGTTAACACTAGCATAAGAGATTTCGTGTTTTGTTGTTCGACATAAAATACATTAGTAAATACCCCCACTTGTGAATCTTTTGAAAGTTTTTACGTGTCCTTTAAAAAAGCGGTTGCTAGCAAGTGGCTAAATGAGACTACAATGGTTGTCGGGGACATTAGACGCCATCACAACAGACACGGATGGGAACTCTCACTTGTCTGCCTTACCGCCTCTAGTGGTGTTTTCAGAGCTCTTACAAACTTTTGTAGATTGGATTAATAAACAATGTATTAGGCTACTACTTTTGCTGGAGACCATCTAAAGGTAGTGATGTAGAAGTCATGAAACGATGGTGTAGTTCGCTATCGCATAACATTAGCTTTTTACTTTTGTTGGCTGTATTTACACATCAAACATCATTAAAGTGGTGTTCATTTGTGAAGATTGTCCTGCTGAGCAAAACGCGTAAGCATCAGAAATGTGTGTTTGCCACAGAGCAGATTTTCTGCCATCATCCAAAATGCAATGCAAAAATCCCATAGACGAATTTTCAGTTGACCTCGTGGAGATGCTACTTCCGGCCTACCAAAATGCGTAATTTAGTTCGAGCAAGTGGCATAAATCGGGAAATGCAAAGCCACAATGGCAGAGGAAAAGGATGACGCAAATTAAGAATTTTGTTTGATAATTTATAAGTGATGACACTATAAGATATGATAACAGACATTCAGAGCTTCATTTGAAAACCTTAATAGGGGCTTCAAATCTAACAAAAAAAACTTTGGTACAGTCCTACCAACAACTGTTGCCTTAAGGTTGATAACATGCCAATGTTGTGTTTTCAGGTTTTCCCACTTCAAAATGGCACAAAAAGCTCCTTTATGCTGCTTTGAATACAACTTTTGTTCAGTGTGTGGTCTATCCCTTGTTAGTACATCATTTGTCAATAGTCCAATGTCCATGTCATGATCCAAGTTATCTTAAATTTTGAACCGTGTGAACTTAAAGAAACAAATATTTCTGATGTTTCTGAGCACTTCTTTACTAAAAAGGACAGTTTCAAAGAATATACAAACAAGCAAAATGTGTGTGTTATTATGTATTGGCTGATTCAGAGTCTTTTGTACTGTTTTGTTTTAGAAACTAAATGCACTGTTGGAAGTGTTCACTGTGGTGTAGTATAGTGACCAGCCAGTTGTTGTACATAAGACTCCATGAGTGTTGTAAGCAGCTGAAGAGGCCTGTTGCTGTGATACCACAACGTAGCTACCCTGAAACTCGCTCACTAGAGACCGCAGGAATGTCCTCTTTCTCCCTATCTCTCTTTTTTGATTCAAACTTTCCCTCTGTTGGCTTCATTCTCTTTTTGTATGTCTTTCTCTCTTCCCTTTCTGTCCGTTCTTGGCATGTGCAAGCAGAGCCCAATAGCACTTTTCCTCCCGTTTCCTTTCTCCCGTGCACACTCATGCGGAGGGAGAGAGCCGACCCCGGCATTATGCACACAGACATGACAATCTGTCACTGACACAGAGGCCAATGCAAACAATGGGAGCAATGCATGTGGCAAAATGAGAAAGCAGAGAGGGGTAGTGAGACTCCCCCGCTTTTTGCTCCCTCCTGCTCCCTCACATATAAATACATACACAAGGCTTTGTTGCCATGACAGCAGGTTTTCTCTTATTTGGGCATGGTGCCTTTCCCATGCAGAAACAGTTCATTAAAAAACGTACCTGCCCTCCCCTGTTCCTAGTTAGCTGTCAGCCTGTGACTGCAGATTGATTTCCATCTCCTGCAGTAAATGGAGAAGGATTATGTTTACCGGCTCTTTTACTGGCCTTTGGCTCTTTTTGCACTCTGATTCAGCCCACATAGGAAGTAGGCTGGTCCCAACAATGGACTTCACTTGATGTACCACGGTCCCTGACTAACTTAGAAGCAATCAGAGATGGATTTGTGCAATTGTGTTTGCCTTTGCTCGCACTTTCCTCATCGATAAATGCATGTGGTTGACGCTGGCAGCTGTTTCCTGCGTCTAATCAGGAGTGTGGAGGTGGTTGTTTTAGTGACTCATGAAAAGCGGCCAGGTTCACTGAGGTCAAAGCAGATTACTGAGTTCTGAGAAAGAGTTTTGTATGTATATATAAATTATTTTTGTCTTCTATTTTCTATTTCCTGTTGTGGTTAATCTGTCTCATCCATCTCTTCTATGTCATCTCTCCACAGGCCATGCTAATGAGGCAGCAAGGCAGACTGGATGGTCGTGTTCAGAACATCGATGAGCAGCTCACCAAGCTGGAGTCAGACAAGACACTGATGAAGGTACAGTACGACAGGCACATGTTCATGTACTTCCAGAGACATAATTCTGAACATTATCAGGACTTGTCCCTTTGTCATCATGTGGGTTTTGTGCAACAATTTCGTTCACGAGCTGCTGTAATGAAATGACTCTGTACCTTTGTTCAATGTTGCAAAATGAAAGGAAAATATAATTTATCTCTGGCTTTGAATGGCTGCTGCATTAGGGTGGAAAATGCATTTTGCAAATGACTTTCCCACTTCAAAAAGCACCGATTCCACACAATGAACCAAGAGAAAAATATACTCTAACCTACAATAATTGATGACATAAATTCATTACTGTGTATTGAAGCATATTTTTTAAACTTGTTTTCTACTGAATGGTGATAATAGTTTATGTAGTTGATATGGGCTGATACACGATTTAATCGCAAATCCCGATAAGTTGATCAGTTTTCATTTTCAAAATGATTGTGAATATCCTCAAAAGTAAATTGAAGAAGCCATCAGGCTAGAAAACAGTAGTGAGAAAATAATGACCTGTCAATCATAAGTTTACCCCGCCCTAAAGCATACACTGCTTTAATGTCTATTTTAGTCAAATTGGGACCATCATTTACAAACTGAACATCATGCTCTTTTGAGAAGACCTGAAACTATCACTTGAGACATGAACTCATTATGAAGAATTTTTACTGAGGTAATAAATAAAGTGAGATGTTAAAAGCAATAAAAAATATTTGAATATTAATAAAGTGGGATGCATGGTCATTTTCCCATTGTCTTACATACAAACTTTTTCTTCTTTTTTCAACCAGTGGAGTCGCCCCCTGCAGGCGATATGATAGGATGCAGGTTTAAGGCACTTCCGCATTGGAACCACTCATCAGGCCCAGACGTTGCCGCTTGCTTTAAACAGTAAAAGAAATAATAAAAAACATGTTGTTTTTTAATGGTAGCAGCAATTTATTATTGCACATTTGGGGGGCTCGCAGGAAACAGATAAAAAGAATGAATAATGAAATCCAAAGGGATGACCTTTGAGTATTTTTTTTTTCAGACATGACAAAAGCACCTCCACCTAAGACATTATACAGCTGTTGCTATTTAATTAATTTTGACATACAAACAAGGTTGCGTGCCCGTTGAATTGGTGTATAAGTGTGTTTTTTAATCAGCTTGTCCCTGACCCGTCCTTTCTCCACAGGATGCAGTGTCTGAGCTGAAGGAGCGAGTGAGAGCCCAGTATCAGAGGATGCACACGCTGTTGGAAGCAAACCAGGCTGAAACCATGCAGATGCTGGAGAGCACCTACACCATGTATGCGAGGAAAAACTCCCAGCAGGTTTTGCAGCTCAACGAGAAACGCCAGGAAGCAGAAAAACTTCTGAGCTCAGTACAAACGTTCTTCAAAAGAGCAGACGGCATTAACTTCATGAAGGTATAAATGCTTTTCATATCTGTGCAGCCACACAAACACTCATTGTAGCTGTGAGTGAGAGGTTTAAAGGGAGATAGTGGGTCCGACTAACTTGTGCATTTTATTGTCTTTTTCAGAACACAAAACCTTACCAGCTGCTAATGGACAGGTAAGGATTTCTATTTTATATCACTTTACTGGGACATGATTGTATTTAGCGCTTATGTTAGACAATCCTGGTGAAAAGGTTCATAGAAGTGCAAGACATCTTTGTGTGTGCAATCATAAAGTAATTAGAAACTAATTTACAAAAGCAGCAAGTCAGCAAGTAGTAAAGCTTTGTTCTGTATTATTAACTGGTTACATATTATGGACATTTAATTTTAACTAAATATGTGATGCTTTCATGCACACTTTTTTTTTGGTTAAATTGCACAATAATAACAAAGTCACAATTAAACAATGTTACAAATCTGTTTCTTTTTTTTCTTTTTTAGGTCAAACTCGCACCTGAGTAGTGCTATACCTCCACTCAGAGTGGGCCAGCTCAACTCTCATCATTTGCTATCCGAACTTTCAACAAGAGAAAAGAACATGCGAAAAATGCTGGAAGGTAAGAGAAATTACAACGAGCAAATAAAAATGACTTAAAAGTCTGTTTTAAGATATTTAAAATCAGTGTCTTGGAGATTGTATGTTCAGGATTAACTCTTATTTTTTTTATCTCTCCACCACTACTTCCCACTCTCAGAACCGATCAATGAGGCGCCCATTCTTGAGATTGTCCAGTCTCACAGCAGCTCTGCTGGCTCCCACATGGGGACTGGTTCAGGACTACAGAAGAGGAAATATGGCATGGCTTTCCTGGAGAGTAACACAGCAAACTCCCCCTCCCAGGATCCTCCACCGTTGCTCTACGGCAGTAAAAAACCCTACCTGGCTGATCAGAGCCATCGTGCTTCATCCATGTATTCCTCTGAAGGCCTCTCCCAGAATCCTCACGGTGGCCCCGGCCACAGCCGACTCCTTGACACTGCAGCCCATCACATGGTGGGTCTAGGGTCTAGCTCTAGCCACCACTCAGGGACCATATTCCCCTCCTCCCATTTCCCCAGTGGAGGTTCCTCGCAACAAGCCATGTACGAAGGGAGGAAAGTACTGATGTGCACTCTGAATAACTGCTGCTGCTCCAGGACCCCCGCCGCTCGTGCCCGACCTCCGTACCCATCGTCGGACTCGTTCCCCTCCGTGACCTCTCAGGAGTTTCCCCCACATGCCCCGCTACCTGCAAACCAGCCGCTGCAGCATTTTCCCATGAGGGGACTGATGGAAGCCTCACAGACAGCCAGGCACCCTGACTTCTACGGGCTGTACGGCCAGTCTTCAACCAAGCATTATGGGACCAAGTAATAAACCAGAATCAGCAGCTTTTATTAAGTCACAATTATCATCAGAATTTCCATGTTTGCTTTTTGGTTCAGAGATATATTATCAGTTTGTGTCTCACCTTCTATTATTTACTTGACCCCATTTTTGGAAGCCTTGCCCTGTTAATGTTGGTGGGTAGCCCTGTTTACTTCCTAAATCACAGTGACAATTGTAATGCTCTTAATTTGAAAACACAAAAGTTTGCATTTTTATTTATTCTTTGTTTTGATTCGACTGGAAGTGCTAATGTGAATAATGTAGTCTTAAATCCATTCAAGCAGTGAACTAAAGAAACAACATATCCTTCATCACGAGTCCCAACATGAGACTCCAGAGACTTCAGTGCCTAAAAAGACTGTTAACACGCTCTTATTGTACTTGCAAGTTCCTAGCTCTTGATTATTTCCTGTTTGCGGCTGAAAGCATGCAGGGAGCCTCTCCATGCACTCCAAAGTCCATGTGGCTTTAGAAACACACTGGACTCTGAATGCTTGTCAGGTTTTTCATGAATTTTTATACAAGATTATGAATAAACCAAAATCAGTGGAAAATATTGAATAAACAAGCATATTAAAATACCATGTGTTGTATTTTAAGGATTGTTTTACACATTTAATGTTATCTTGGGGCTTTATCAAGGGTTATAGTGTAACCTTTAAACAGGAGTGACGCAGATGGCTGTTTGTACCAGTGGTGAAAGAATTATTCAGATCCTTTACTGAGGTAAAAGTGCCAATACCATGATGTAAAACTGCTCCATGACAAGTAAAAATGCTGCTTTAAACTCATTCAAATCTAGTAATGTTCCAAGTACAAAATAATTTATCGTTATGGTGGATTTCTACTCTAAATGCACTCATAAATCAAAAAAATAATTACAATACTTTGTGTTTTTAATTATCATATAGCAATTAGTGTGGTGGGAAAGAAGAAAAGTTAAAACATTTTATTTTCTCTCTTTTTCTTGCTTTTGTTGTTAATATAAATACAAAATAATTCATAATAAATATAAAGTACTGAGGGGAAGTTTTTCTTTTGTGGAACTGACACATGATAAAGCTTTAAACAGACGCTGTTGTTTAATAACCGGTCACATGCCTTCAACATAAGGGACCACTACTTAAATCTTAGCATTGTATTTCTATGAACATCTATCTTTGTTTATATAAAATCTTAATCTAATAAAAGTAACTAAAACTGTCAGATAAATTTAGTAGAGTAAAAAAGTGCAGTTTTTCACCCAGATATGTAGTGAAGTATAACTATAAAGTCATAAAAATGTCATATTTAAGTAAAGTACCTCAACATTGTAATGTATGTATTCACATTCCACCATTGGTTTGTACTGAGAAGCACACTGTGTGTTTTTTTGGGTTAAGAGGTTTTTCAGTTTAACTCACTGGGTTGAAATGTCAGAGTGTCCTGTAAAAAAAAAAAAGCCATTATTGCAGACTATCCCACCCTGCAATTCACCCACAGTCTATTCATAGGCTCAAAAGCTTATAAATGGGAAGAAAAAAAAGGTGGATGGCCACATGTTTGAGATCTTGTGCATTCAGAGGAATCTCCGAACATGGTGGAGGAGGTTTGGAAAATGATTTGTTACAGACCAAGCCACAGCCGGCCCATTATCGGCCAATTTAGGACAGTTCACTTCCTTGTCAACATCCTGGTCTCTGGCAAAATCTCTGTCTCATCCCTCTTTGTCTCATTATTGGAGCTCATTGTCAAGTTAGGTCAGAGAACAGGAATAACTGATGAGCAGCACCTCCCTCCCCTCACCTCTCTCTCTTCCTCTCCTGGGGTATCATTTGCCGGGGCTCGATGCGGAGGAGGGAGAGGAGGCGGAGGGTTTCAGCGGCGGATGATATAAGTGCAGAGTTTTAATGAGGGCTGGGACAGCATAGTCATCTACTTATCTGTCACTCATACTGCTTTCATCATTCCCCTCCCCCTCAGCTAGACAGTGAGATAGAGGGAGGGAGCTGAGGGGCGGAGTGGAGCCGGGCTAAGAGGGAGGAGAGGAGAAAGGGAGGCAAATACAGAGCAAGTGAGGCACATCACTTATTTATGGGTGATAAAATGTTCTACCCTCCTGTTTCATTCTTCTTGTCTCTTGTCCAGTTTTTTCCCCCAAATTCAAGAGAGTGAATACTAAAATGTGTGATATCCTTTCCAGAGAAGCCGGCCCAGTTTAGCAGTGACTACATGAGGCTGAGTAGGAGTAGGAGGAGCTGAGGTTTAGTTACAGTGTGGTATGAATCTGACATTTATTGTGTGTGTGGAAGCCTATTAGCATTCCCCTTGAGAACTGTTCCTTCTGTGTGTGTGTGTTATTAATAAAACATACAGTAGATATCCAGATATCCAGAAGGAGGCCATACCATTAATTTAATCCATATAAATAATTTCATTCGTGGCAGCATGTTTATATCAATATTGCCATTTACACTGTAAAAACATCAAACTAGAGATTTAAATGTTAAAGAAGACCGAATACTGTCTTATTTTAGTTTTAAAATAGTACAAATAGTTGCACGTGAAACGTCTTAAGCAATATTTTTACAGATCATTACTCCGTCTAATATAGTGATTTATCAAGCTTTGTACTAGCACGAAAATTAGGCTTGAAAAAGGTGTGTAGCTTTGTGTGTGTTTAGTTTGTGCAGCCTCATGTGCAGACTCAGTGCAAGTCGAATCCTGCTGTATGAGCAAATGTGTGCTCAGGTGTCGAAGCACAATCAGCCAGTTACTGTGTTTCCTCATATATGTGCAGAGGTAGGCAGTGTGTGTGTGTGTGTGTGCAAGCTCAGTGAGGTTACATATAGGGTAAAGGGTGATGCACTTGACAGCTGTGCTCTGTTGTGGCAGGTGTGCTGGAGCTGTATATGCATGAGTACAACACGCCCCTGCCTGCAACAGGACGTGAGCCTGTAGTGTCTGTGTGTGCATTTGTGTGTGTGTGTGTGTGTGTGTGTGTGTGTGTGTGTTTTCAATGCATGGGGAACTGTCAGCTGTTGTGCAGCTGTTGTTTGTGTGCTTTAGTCAGTGGCTAGATGCACTCTTGGAGTTACAATGGGCACTTTTTCTCACTTTCTCTCACATATATTTTCTTGCCCAGCATGTATTATACCTTCAAAGTATATCTACATTTGATGACATGTTGATGCTGCAAAAGATAATTGCATCCTGAGATGTCAGTAATAGCTCTGCAACATTCGCATCTCAGGCACAGATTCACTGCTGCTCAGACAAAGATGTTTTATAGAAAAGAGAGTATTTTACACACATCTATTATCTCTTAAAGGGACAGTTCACCCCAAAATTAAAAATACATACACTACAAGTAAGAGGAAAATATGAAAATATGTACTTTTTTATTTAGAGTTGAACTGTCAATTTAAGGGGTAACCCCATGCTGAGAAGCCTTAGATTTCAGTGTCGGCCCCTCAGAATGGTCCCATCATTTTGCACTAAATAATCAAACGGGGTCGATACAGCCTTGAGAAGGTGGGACGGAAGGGTTAAATAAGTAAAAAGTCCAAAACTCACAGAGAGAAATAGAATAAATGAAAACACTTCATCACAGAATAACTCTTGAAATGTACTGAACATCACAAACTGCTGATTTATAGCGGCTGATGGTGGAGTTTTCCTCTGTAATTCGGGTCTTTGATGATCATTAATGACATAGTTCCCATACATTTGCACAGCTTGCAGCTTGCATAACCATCCCGTCAGTTCGGCAGTGGATGTGAAAAGTGGCTGACATGGCAGCTTTAAGCATCATAGTATGTGGAATAAATGAGTGCCCATTAGTGCTATTAGTCTGGACACACACAGATTCTCAGCAGTCCTCCCAGTAACACTGACAGGAACATAGACATATACAGCATAATGCATACTGAGTGGCTATTCATCAACCATGCAGAATGCTAACCTTCATCTGATAAGGCCTTTGAAATCAGTGCCAAAACTGCAACACACACACACACACACACACACACACACACACACACACACACACACACACACACACACACACACACACACAGTGCAAAAAACATCAAAGACAAAGATCCGTGGCCAATGTTTATTGATCTCCAGGTCTATTTTTGCCTGTGGAAATCATTGTAACATAAACCAGTCTTCTGTGTGAGTTTCAGCCGAAGGGAAACAAGCAACAATAAAACAATGTATATAAGTGAAATTAGCAAAGAGGGGAAGGCTGTTTGCAGGTGAACCCTATACCCACTTGTATATGACTATAGCAGCCATTTCCGAGTCCCCCTGTGGAGAACAGCTGAATGCAGTTATTGAGTGAGAATAAAGCCGTTGCCATAGTAACTTCCGACCCCACTGGAGTGACACACGCAAGTGTCACAGGTAGAAACTAATGAAATATATTCACTCAAGTCCTGCACTCATAAAAAGTATAATTCAGTTATTTTTTCAGAAGTAATTTTCTTTATTCTTATTTTTTTTCCCAGCCATGTACTTTTATTCCAAAACAATTTAAAGAAAACTATTTACTTTTTTCTCTAAAGGGCTGTATTAAAATTATTAAGATATAGTTACTGTACACTAAATTATGTCTTTATTTATGAATTTTTGTCCATAAGGTTTATATAAGGTGTGTGTGTGTGTGTGTGTGTGTGTGTGTGTGTGTGTGTGTGTGTGTGTGTTTAATTTCAAAGGGTTCATATACTTTTTGTTGCCACTGTATTGCTACTATATTACAGTTTATCTGTTACTTTTAGCCTACCATATTACAGTTTATCTGTTACTTTTAGCCTACTATATTACAGTTTATCTGTTACTTTTAGCCTACTATATTACAGTTTATCTTTTACTTTAAGCCTACTATACAGTTTATCTTTTACTTTTAGCCAACTATATTACAGTTTATCTGTTACTTTTAGCCAACTATATTAGAGTCTATCCGTTACTTTTAGCTACCTATATTACAGTTTTTCATTACTTTTAGCCTACTACATTACGGTTTATCTGTTACTTTTAGCTAACTATATTTGTTTTTTCATTACTTTCAACACTGTTTGAACTATTACCCATACTTTAAGCTAATTATTTGTTTAGTTCATTGTGTAGACCTACTTTTAGAAAACTACGTCAACCCTTTGTGTACTCTTTCAAATGTTTATTTGATACATTTAGCTAATCATTTAAAATGTGTGGTCATTGCTTTTAGCTAATTCTGGTTTATGTGTTTGCTGGCTAACCTCTCTCTCTCACTCTTGCAGTGTTCGGGTGTGTTAATGCATGGGTATGTTGTCTTAATTAAATCATAATTTAAATTAAACTGACACACAATCTTTCCATATAGCCCCTGGCAACTGCAGAAGTACCCCCTGGGGTACAAGTGCCCCGGGTTAGGACTCACTGTCCTACGCCAACCGCAATGCTGCATCATCTTATTTCTCATCACATGCCGACAGCTTTCCTGTTATTTAATGAGCTGAAAATGAGCCATTCAGCATCAGTCATATTTATGATGAGCCAACATTTGGCAAAGATGATATGGATTTCTTTTGTAGTTACTTGATTAGCGTCACTGTACTTTCCAGTCATTTGTATTAAAAGCAGTAATCCATGTACAGTATGCTGATCTGTAATGCTTTCACAGATCAGCAGTTCTAAGCCCTTTCTGAATGTACTGAAGTTAATGAGGCCATCTTTCTTCTAAATACATAAAAAATAAAAAATAAAACGTTTCTGTGCCCAGAAGTAGTGTGTTAAACATTACATTTGCACCATATGGTTGATGGATAGACTTGTATTACATTTAAGCTGTTTAGAGAATAATCACATCCTGTACCTATTTAGAGCTGTAAAAGGGGCAAGTCCTCGCTATATGGATAGAAAAAAATGTTTAACTGTAGAATGAGGAGCATAGAAATGTTATGGGTGATTTCGGGAAGACAGAATTTAAATGTAGGGGGAAGTCTTCTTTTGAACTACTTTTTTTTTTAGCAGCAAGTGATCCCTCATTTCCAGTAACATGCTTAACTGTATTAAACGCCAGATTGTTGTTGATAATGATACAAACCCTGCACTGGATGCAACTTTAACCTCTAAATCGAAGGTTAAGGACCTAACACACCACACAGACGGTGGACCATAAAACCCTTATATCCAATAAAATCGGTGTAAAGGTTCACAAAACTCCCACTCAGCACGCACCAAGAAGGATGTGGTTTATGAGTCAGAAAATAAGAAACAGCAGCACCTGCTTCAAGTCAAGGTGACATTAACTAGTTGGGGGGATTGTTACACACTGATTTGCTATCTGGCACATCAGCCTGTTGAGGGTTACCCTTCTTGTTTCTTCCCTTCCCCAACTTACCCTAATAATGCTTAATCGCCTGTTTAAGCTCCCTCTGATGAAACATTTCATCTTAGTTGTTGGGTCAAAACTTGTCTAATGGACATCTGCTACACATTGATTGAATTGTTTGGCATCTGTCCCTCATTTTTCTGTCCTGTCACACTGTGCCTCAGTCATACTGCCCATCCTTTTGCAAACAGGAGTGGTGTGATTTCATGCAGGTGAGTATATCTATTTCATGCAACTTTATCGGTGGTGGAAAGTAACTAAGTACATTTACTCAAGGACTGTACTTGAGTACCATTTTGATGATGTTGTACTTTACTTGAGTATTTCCATTTTATGTAACTTGTTCTTCTACTCCACTACATTTTGAGGTGAATATTGTACTTTTTACTCCACTAAATTCAGCCAACAACTCCTTAACATAAACATGAAACATTTAAAGTGATTTGACATTTGTTGAAATTAAACCCCATAATAGTATGTTTATAAGACAAAATGAATCCTACCTTGAGAAAATTAAAATGCTGCTTACATAAATGCATCTTTAACAAGGACTGCAAGCAGTACTGAACGGGCCCTCGCAGTACACGCGTGTCGGGGCATGCTGCTGTCAGGGTGTGTGCGTTACAGGCGCCAGTCTATACCACCCCTATGAATTTCATTGCCTTAAGTGTTATAGTGTGGCCACGGTACCAAATATGAAATTAGACTGCCACCACAGTGCTACCTAGGGGCCAATCAATAAAACCTTAAAGGGTTATCCTCAGGAGGGCATTGACAATAATTGTACCAAGTTTTGTATAATAATGCACAAACTATCCCTTTAATCCTCATACAGTGTCTGAAGGAGGACTCTTAACTGATATGTATAAGTTAGAAGAGGCAGGTAGCAATGGTGGAAAGTAACTATGTACATTTACTCAAGTACTGGACTTAAAGTACAATTTTGAGGTACTTTTATGTACATTTTATGTAACTTTATACTTCTACTCCACTACATTTTGAGGCAAATATTGTACTTTTTACTCCTCTACATTTAGCTGACAGCTTGAATTACATTTTAGGTCAAGATTTAAATTGAAAAACATGATACATTTAAAATTATTACCCATTTAATAAATTAAACCACTTAAAAGTTTATTAGGTAGTTAAAATGAGTGGAGTCATTTCACATTGTGGTATTAGTACTTTTACTGAAGTAAAGGATCTGAATAATTCTTCCACCACTGTCATTTTTACTTCTTTACATTTTTTTTAATTTTTAATATTTTTGTATTATTTTTATTTTTTCATTTTTTATTATTATTATTTTTTATTTATTATTATTATTATTATTATTTATTTTTTATTTTATTTTTATCATTATAATTTTTATTTTTATTTTTATCATTATTTTTTATTTTTATTTATTTATTTATTTTATTTTATTTTCTGCGCAATGCGCATGCGCGTCCCAAATACGCTTCTGCGCATGCGCGGGCAAAACACGCTTCTGCGCATGCGCGTCCTAAATACGTTTCTGCGCATGCGCAGAAATCCCGCACATGCGCAGAAGAACTAAGCGGCTGCGCATGCGCAGAACCGTATTTAAGCCACGCATGCGCAGAAGCATGTTTGGGACGCGCATGCGCAGAAGCGTATTTGGGCCGCGCATGCGCATTGCGCAGAAAAAAATAAATAAATAAAAATAAATAATAAATAATAAATAAAATAAAATAAATGAAAAATAATGATAAAAAATAAATTAATAATAATAATAATAAATAAATAAAAATAATAAAAAATGAAAAAATACAAATAATACAAAAAAAATTTAAAGAAGTAAAAATGACAGTGGTGGAAGAACTATTCAGATCCTTTACTTCAGTAAAAGTACTAATACCACAATGTGAAATGACTCCACTCATTTTAACTACCTAATAAACTTTTAAGTGGTTTAATTTATTAAATGGGTAATAATTTTAAATGTATCATGTTTTTCATTTTACATCTTGACCTGAAATGTAATTCAAGCTGTCAGCTAAATGTAGAAGTATAAAGTTACATAAAATGTACATAAAAGTACCTCAAAATTGTACTTTAAGTCCAGTACTTGAGTAAATGTACATAGTTACTTTCCACCATTGCTACCTGCCTCTTCTAACTTACACATATCAGTTAAGAGTCATCCTTCAGACACTGAGGATTAAAGGGATAGTTTGTGCATTATTATACAAAACTTGGTACAATTATTGTCAATGCCCTCCTGAGGATAACCCTTTAAGGTTTTATTGATCGGCCCCTAGGTAGCACTGTGGTGGCAGTCTAATTTCATATTTGGTACCGTGGCCACACTATAACACTTAAGGCAATGAAATTCATAGGGGTGGTATAGACTGGCCCCTGTAACGCACACACCCCGACGGCAGCATGCCCCAACACGCGTGTACTGCGAGGGCCCATTCAGTACTGCTTGCAGTCAAGTAATAGTAATGTATAATAATGTATTTGTAATAATAATGTATTTGGAATATATATAACAGTCTGAGTGAGTATATTCTGCAATAACAAGTACTTTTACTTTCAATATTTTAAGTATATTTAGATGCTGATCATTTTTTACTTTTACTTAAGTTTTGAATGCAGGCCTTTTTGTTGTAGTGGAGTAATTTCATAGTGTGACATTATTACTTTTACTTAAGAGATTTGAATACTTATTTTTCCTGAAAACTTTATACTTTAAGATCTGGGAACTATTGGAATTTTGTGATAAACTGTTATTTTGTGTAAATAAAACCCTACTTCTTGAGCTAAATACACTATTTAAAAACCCCTCTTGGATCAGCTGGGAAGTGCATCACCGCAAAGCTGAAAACAGGGTTGTTTTTAATTTTCTGTGTTTCAATGAAGTCATGACACCAAAGTGACCATTTCATTAAATAAACTAATTTTGATGTAATAAGCTAAAAAATATGTATTTAGGATTTCGAAAGGGAAAACAAATTAACACACACACACACACAAGTCTTCTTGATGCATTCAATATAAGTACAAAATCTTCACATTTATGATTGACATATCACATAGAAAAACAGTATTTTTGGAACTACAAATGACTGGAAATGGAGATACTGATACTGTTTATACATTTAATAAACTGTATGTATGTAACTCATCTGATTGCACCATTCAGTTGGACTTGGAACTCATCTGGAAACTGATTTCGTGTCCGTACAGGAAGTACACACATACACAATGATTTTACGTTTGACAAGAACAGTATCTATGAACAATACCAGAATCCACTGGTGGTAAAAGACACATTTTTCCACCACTGGAACAATAAATCCATGACAGTGAGTGGAGACTGTATCATATACAGTACAAACCACTGTGTAGCATTAAATAGCAAAAACAGTTCTTCTATAAGTGAATGTCTTCACCGCTGAGACTAAGAGCTCGCTGTGAGAAACTGACGGCCGGAGAGGTGGCATGATGTCACTTCCTCCAACAGCGTGTTCAGCTGCCACCACACTTGAGTTTTCACTTGGCTGTGTAGAAGTAGAAGCTTTGTAAAATGTGTCAGTCCGGTACAAAAAACTGTTTTTGTTAAAAACGTATCAGCAAGTGAGTGGAGCCATTCCAAAAAACCCAACAGTGACTTCTCTCCGTCTACTGCTGCTGCTTCTTCTTCTTTGCTGGTTTAATAGGGGAGAGCTCTTCCTCCTCGTCCTCATCATCATCCTCGTCATCCTCAGACAGGTCCGACTCTTCAACCTGTGAGGCTGCACAAGAAATTAAATAACTACATTAAATTGAATCCTGGCACTATATTTAATTATAAGGTCAGAAAGGTGGCTTTATTTCATCAGCCCTTTTAACTGACCTCATGCACAGTTAGTAATATGCAGCTGCACACACTCGTAAGAGCAAAAGGTCTGTAATCTGTTAAATGAGCATGTCAGAGTTTTTCTAAAAAGGTACAATCTACATTTAAAACATAATTGAAATACATATGAAAATTGTCAGAGGTCTTGAATTTTAATTGTCACTTTGAGAAAATACATTTAAGTTTCATATATTTGGGTCAAATTAGATCGAAACTGAATGAAGCGTTTGAGAATTATAAGGATCAAAATGTCACTATCTATTAAAACATTATGTAAGGAAGCAAACATGTATGGCATCTACTTGGTGTTGAGGGGAATGGTGCAACTAATCAGCACATTTTTGCTTGGTAACTGCATTCATTAGCCACAGCTGTGACGAATACAATAATTATTATTTTCATTCATTCATTATTAATTAATTTGTCAATTATTTTCTTGTTTAAGTCATCAGTGGCTAAAATATATGGAATGAGAAGTTTTGT
The DNA here is from genome assembly GCF_030273125.1 of Centropristis striata. Lineage (NCBI taxonomy): Eukaryota > Metazoa > Chordata > Actinopteri > Perciformes > Serranidae > Centropristis > Centropristis striata. Next base: position 12,425,954 of record NC_081536.1, read on the forward strand.
TTTTGTAAGACCGACTTTGCATTTTCAAACAGCTGGTTTTGTCTAGTTCAAAACTGGCTGAAAATAAAGAACTGTTCACATTTAAAAAACGTTAGAACCAGAAAGTGTTTGATATTTTGTCTTAAAAATGACTTAAATTATGAATTGTTTAGTTCTTACAGTCTGATCTGTTAAAAATGTCTCGGATAAAACATCACAGAAATGTCATAATGATTTTTAATTGCCCTTTTATCAAAAATAATATTTTGATACAATCTTTACATGCACAGACAGACATATATGCTATGAAATACATTCTAAAATAAAAATAAGGCAATTTATATATAAACAAGTTAGTATAGTTAAATAAATAAATAGATTCATAGTTTTTTTATGTAAAAGGGAACTCTTTTTTTCAAAGGACTACTAATATGAATTTTAGGATTCATTTCATAGTCACGTTTGTTAATTTTATAAACATTTATTTATGTCTTTACTTAATATTGACTGAAAAAGCATTCCATAAAGCAGAGATATAGTCAGTGGGCCATTAGTGGTTTACCGAAGCACTAGGAGGGTTAAAAAGAAGAAGTGGAGTGTTACCTATGAGGTGTAACCCACTGACAGTGACTGGTCCAGCTCCAGCCTTCAGACGGATGGTCACTGGGGCTTTGAGCTCAAACTCTCCCAGACTCACCTGAGGAACAGAAGGGAAAGGTTGAGATACAGCTCCACCATGTGCAGAAAATTAACCTGCACGTGGAGACAAACCACTGAACTGTACCATGGGCAGACAGCTGACGTGAAGGTTGGCGATGGGCACGGAAATGGTCTTTCCTTGGTGGTTCATGGCCGTTACCTCTACCACATTACTCTCCTCCTTGGCACCCTCTCCCAGACAAACCTTTCAGAATAAAATAAATAAATAAAATGTATCCAAACTGTTGGCAGCCAGATCGAAATGCATTTGCTGATTTAGGACAAAACTATGGTAACAGTTAAACACTTTCCGTTTGCACCCAGTAAACCTGATTTTACAGACTTTGTTTAAAACTGTACATACTGTTCTGAGCTCAAGGAAGTGCTCCAGGTCCTCCTCTTCGTCTCCTTGGAAAGTGTAGAAAGGGACTTTAGAGGACAGCTCGCAGCCTAAAAGACACATCAGAACCAGGGTGGTTTTAGTAACAGATTTTTAGAGAAATTGTATATCAGAGTACGGCTATAATATAAACACATGAGAGCAGGTTGTTCACTGTCGGACCATCACAGAGAAGACCCACGTGTGCTCAAACAGAGATGATAAACTGGCCTTAAACGGTTCTTACTGAACAGGAAGCTCTCCAACTTCGATTGACCAGCGAGTTCGATGTCCGATTCATCGTCTTGGAATGACATTTTGTCGACGTAGAAAATTTGGGTTTGCTGTTAATACTTTATGGCCAAATGAGCCCTCCACGAAAAATAACAAGCGCGTCGCAAACTGCCAGCGTGCTTGATGCGTCATCACTGTGCGCCTGTGGCTGGGTGACGTTTTCTTGTTTGTTTGGGGTTTTTTTTCCCATAAAAAAATGATAAAGTGAGAAAAAGCATGGAAAATATTTTTTGATGAATAAAATATTTATTATAAGAAAAGCTTCAGGGGATATCATCCAATACATTATTGTTCATTAATTATTATTTTTACTGTATGTATGCTATATACACAAGAAACTTCACGCGGTATACGAAAATAACATGATGTATCCGATATTATACAACTATTTATTGTTTGTGGAAAATTCTATATTGATAAGAAAAAATGGTCAAGCCAGCTTTCGTGCTCTTTTTTAATCTAATTTTATAAACTAAAAAGCAGTTAATACCTTTAAGTTAATTGAAAACTATAACGTGCAGCATATCACACATATTTGGTATTGTGAATTTAGGAAAATTTTATATTGATAAGAAAAAATGGTCAAGCCAGCTTTCGTGCTTATTTAAATCTAATTGTAAAAACTAAAAACCAGTCACGACCTTTAAGTTATTAGAAAACTATAACGTGCAGCATATCACACATATTTGTGAATTTTCTTATATGTATTTGTTTATACCTCTGTATGTGAGCATGTGTACAGTATAGAAAGTGAAAAAAATATAGACCAATTCAGTTTATGCTCCAAATATACTGAGATGTTACCAGATTAAATAGAACAGTAATAAATAAAAAAAAATCACCAATAGTGACTAAAATTAATGCAAAGTAGAATGAGAAATTAAAAAAAAATCATTACCTCCTCTATCACTTTACTTAAAATGTCTCCCTTGACACACACACACACACACACACACACACACACACACACGTACTTTTGCACTTATATAACATTAATATTCAACCCTGTGTATTGCTCCTTACCCCCCTATTTTTTTAATTACTACATAGAAAACTTTAATCAACTTTTATTTTCTCCCCATATGTTGTTTGTTCTGGTTAGGAGCCACAGCTATTGTATTTTTGCCTTTGTCATTGAAAAAAAAAAAAGAAATCAACAAGCTCTATCAAAAGAAACTGCAACACAAAAGACACAAATCAACAAATGAACTTATTATGATTTATTAGTTTTATGTATCTTACATACAAATTTTACATCGGTAAACTGTCACTTTTACAACCCCCCCTCCCTGCCCAACCCCAAACTCAGATAAACAAAATGTACAATTGGAGCCCTTTCCCTTCAGTCACAGCCCATTTCTATCAAAACCGGTTGGCTGACGAGAAAGCTCAAGAATCGAAACCGTTGAAAGCAAGAGTGAAAATTCTGCAGTTGTTTCAGAATTCGAACAGCAGATCTGTTGGTGAGTTTCACTCCTTGTTGAATGAAACACAGCCGGCATGGCTGTACAGGACAGGGCGTTGTTACAAGGTCAGCACTTTGAATTCCTTAAAGGACAACAGAAAGCTAGCCACAATTTCAATAAAGATATACAAAATAATAACACTTTATGATGACAGTGTTCACAGACTGTCAACAAACTACAGTGTCATGCTCATAGAGGTGAGTGGCATGCTTCTTCCTCTATGTAGCATGAGATGAGGTTATTCTAATGACCGCCACGGCAAATCCAATACACCTCATGCACATAATGAATGTACACAGTATCAAAACATCACATTGGCAGGCAGCTACTGAAGAGCAACTGATGATCCTCATGTAACCAACAGAACACTCCTATCTATAGTCCAAGTTCTTTTTTTAAAGTCAACTACACAAGATTTACAAAAACAAATGGGAAATGCGTCAGAATATAAAACATTCAATGGACAGATAGGAAAAGGCCTTGGAATTTCTGCTCCAAGCCCCCACAACTACGACTCAATGGTGTGGGAGTCAGTGCCACTTTACTGACACCATATTCAGATTCTCACCAAGGCTCAACTGAGAAGACATTCATTTGAGAGTATGCGAAACAATGCAGGGACAGATGCAAGCTGACAGGTAAAACCAGTGACAAGCAAAAGATAACTTCCTAACACTGCTTATCTCTTGAACATAGCTCAGATAACCTGCTATTCATGTTTGGAATTAGTGGTTAAGAAAAAAAAACACAGCAGCTTTACGATAATGGGAGTGTTATTGCTTCTTTATGATTCCAATCCAGTCAAATGTTACATTTTTTGTACTTAATAGCAGATCAGAATATAAAGATTTTGGTCCTACTGGGTACTGCTATCACAAAAAGTTAATTTAAGTTCAAGGAGTTACTACTTGAACTTTAAAGGCTTTTGTATAAGTCTATACATTGTTTTCTTTAAGAAAATTCTGTATAGTATAACTTTAAGTAACTACTTAAATTAATTTGTCAATAAGAAGTCAATCAGCTTAGGCTGACTGAAGGATTCTGTGCTGGAGTTTGGGATCTGTTGGGGGTAAAACTAAGACATGTGACTGTCAATGTCAGGCTACATCTCTGGAATTTGAGCAACAACAAGGACACTGTCCTAAAATCACCCATCTCTAGCTATATATGACTGGTAAGTGTTGGAAAGCACTGAGGGTCCGCCGTATCAACCTAAAAACAAAAGGCAATGAACCAAAAGGCAATAGCTCAAAGGGAAATAAGCAAAAAAGAAAAAATCTTGCTAGATTATAAAAAGAAAAAATGGCCACAAGCAAAGTGCTGAACAGAAATAGGCAGATGATTGTAAACTTGTGGAAGCGTTTCTATTGCTTTCCAAATGTCTACTACTTAAACAGAAACTCAGAGGACTTCCCGGTGGAGTCTTTAACAATCTCAACACATACTTCCCCCTTGCTGGTCTGTGATGATCTTTTATTGGGAGGTTTCTAAAACCCCGAAAGCTACAATTTTCCACCCTTAACGTGTGCCGACTCAGCATTTCACATCACTTTTTGATAGAAACAAGCCTCTTGCTCCAAGTGTATTGTGGAGTAACTGGAAATACCATGATGTGATGATGAAAGGAAAACTCTCACATAGCACCTCACATGTATAAAGGTGTCCTACTTATGTTGACAGCTGCGTTATTTCTCTCTGTCAAAGCTGGGAAAGCAGGATGCAGGGGTAGTAAGACACTACCTGAGACACAGGCCGCCCTTATTTCACAGCTCTGCCTCCATTTCAGATACAGACACTTTGCATTAGGGCATGTGGGCAATATCCATGACCACTGGATTAAATCAGAAAAGGCTTATGGAGTTATTACTTCCTGCCTCCTGGAGGTATATGAGTAGTGGGACCCCACAATCTCTGCTGGAGTGCCACTCTTCCCCGACCTTTTAGCTTCGGATCTGCTGAATCCAACACAGCTGTAACATTTTAAGGGCAGCTCAGGGAATTTGTGTGTGTGACTGCTGTGCTTCTGTACACAAATCCTAAAAAGAGGTTTCCTGGGGCGAGCCCGCATGGTAATGTAGTATAAAATCATCATGGAAGTTTTTCTCATGAAAGTTAGCAAACACGTTGACTTGCTCTCTCTCTCTCCGTCTGTCTGTTATTGGAGCAGGACGTTTCTTCATAGGCTGCGTCCCATTATGATGACGTCTTTGGGAAAGCCCTCCATTTTGGCCACTTCGAAGCATCCCAGTTTACTATAGAAGTCCAACATTCTCTTGTCGGACTGACGAACCTGACAGAACGCACCAAGGGACCCTGGAAGAAAAACAGATAGAAATCCAAAAAGTTATCCTTTCCCTACAATCAGTGTGGGAAAATTACTTCAGTAGTTTGTTTCCTAAAGCCGTTGTCTCTCTTTTGCTTCTCAAAGGGATATATTTTACAAGGACAAACTATAGTCACTTTTCCATCAACAAATTTTTATGTGAATTTTGAAGTTTGGTGTGAGAAAAGCTTGATGGAAACACCAAAAAACTTTCGAAAATGTGCATACAGATTTTTGAGCTTGCTTGGGGTGTTTTTTGTCTTTTTCGAAAAACAATTAAACCACTAAACGGAAGATGGTAACCGAATTAGTTCCAACGTATCGAACATTTAACTCCCATGACTGATAAGCTGTTTCTGCTGACATGAAATAACAATTACAAGTTGCCCAATTAAATCTAATTCCTAAAGACTTCTCTCCATTTTCTCTTGTGGGTGGCCAAAGTTGTCCGATTAGCAACCTCTTTTTTGTTGTCGCTTTTTCTCTCTCACACAATCTCTACTTCTTTGTCAGTTAACTGACAGGTTAGCCTTCAGTAATACATTACACTGCCATCTTCTGACAAAAGAATGTTTTTGCAGCTTTGTTTATTTACTCTAAACCAGTTGATGGAAAAGTCACTAATTCACATTTTCTTTAATGAGACAATTCAAAATTTGATTAGACTACAATGTAAACACAGCTTTTGAACACTTAACTTAATCTTAATAAGATATATTATTATTATTATCAATTCAGATGATGTGACTGTGTATCTCAATTTATGATTTCATCCCGATACGATCGCTTTGACAGATGATAAATTATCAAAATGAATTATCGCCCTACCCCTAAATGTACTAAACCCCTAAAATCATTAATGTCTCTCTTACCAACATGACTATAAACACTTATAGATAGATAGATAGATTACTTTATTCATCCCCGAAGGGAAATTCGGTTGTCACAGCAGTCCGGTATTCAAGTACAATAAAACACAATAGAATAAAATACAATATGTCCTTTTTGTAGTTAGTACAAGTTGAAACACTGAACATTGCTGCTACTTACCGTTGGCCTTAAGTGAAGATAGAAGACATCCCATCATGCTTTTGGCCACACTGGGGTCAGTGACCTTGGCGTGAATGTCCACCTTGATGAGAGAGGGGAAGTTGGAGAGGAAAGAGGCGGGAAGACCCTCCTCCTCTTCGTGGAAACTCAGCATCATCTTCTACAGAGACGACAGACAGAATCGGTGAGGTAAATTTGTATACAGATGTTATGATAGTAAGAGAGACGGATTAAGATCCTACTTCAGCATCTGTGAGATCCTTCTCACAGTCAGGTTTGAGGTATTTCTCTTGCATGAAGGGAATCCAGCTCAGCTTGCATTTCTTGACAAAGGGCTGGACGTCCGCAGTGCCGAGAGCGTAACCACAGATCCCTTCATCGTCCTCCAGCACAAACCCGTAGTCTGGACTCACTGACAGGAGGCCTCCTACTAACCTGTGAACAAAAAAGAAGGAATTGGTCAGTCATGGTGATTTGCACTGCCGGGGAAAACTGCAGTCCAGGCTGTATTCATCTGCTTGTGTTACCTGTCTCCTATGAGGTCGGAATCATCATCAGAGGCGGGGACATCCTCCATTCCTTCAGAGTACATTTCTTTACAGATTTTATAAATCGCAGTCTGTAAAAATAAAAAAATAAAAGACAGGTACAGATTAAAATTGTAGGACACTAGATAGAAAAGCCGTGACAATGCCTCAAAGAATGTCAAAGTGCTGAAAGAAGTGTTGTTAAATACACAATCTGAAGCTGCCTTTACAATGAACACATACATTTGCTGATGTAAAGAGAAGTTGAGCACAGAATTGTAGCACATTAGGTGCAAGGCATTCACAGCTTAAATTAGGCCAGTTCTGCTGGGAATACTAGCAACTGGTCAACAACATTTCTGCGATCATACATTTATTATGTTTTGGTTATGACATTATTAATGCTTAGTAACTGTTGGTTCTTAAAGTGCAATACTTGGTAAAAAAAAAAAGAAAAAGGTATGGCATCACACAACACAAACAAACATCTTACCTCATCTTTGGGAAAGTATGGCCTTATGGTATAGGTTTTTGAGGTTGGCATCGAAGGTGGAGGTTGGTGGAAAAGATCGTTTGCCGCTTCTATTGGCAACAATCTCTGTGGGTATCAAAAGAAAGGTTCAGTTTCACTGAGACCAGGTGGTGTGCTTCTTTGACTGATTGCCTCACTGTGCATTTGCTACAGCTGAGCCACTAACAAATCAAGAGGAACAACAGAAGAGAGCAAAGTGCTTCGGATTGATAGTTTGTGTTAAATAAATCACATAAAGTTATAAACTGATGTTCCTTGTTGATCGGAGAGTGGCTAACAAGAGCAAACATCACATCTTTTGCATTTTTTTGCTAAAGGAACATAGCACAACAAGCACAAACATATTTGCTTTACAAATATAATAAAACAAGGCTGGTATTTTGGTCTGACTAAGGTTTTACTGGCTGAAGGAGATGCTCCTTTCCCTTATGTAAGACATCGCAATATTTCGCTGCGCAGGGCCCTCCTGTTGAGAAAAATAATGATGCTGGCGCAGAGAGGCAGAGAGAACTCCAGGACGAAACCAATCAGGAAATTTAAATGTGAGCCAACTAGGGAATTTAATGGCATATGAGCTGCCACCATGAATCTTGTTACTTTCCAAGGTACTGCTTTAGACTGGACAGGTCTGTTTGATCATGGAGTTCTCTCAGTGCAAACATGCTTGCGTTCTCGCTGGCGCTGCGATGCTTGTGCGTGCGCGTGCCAAGGGTTGGCTAGGTAAATTGTGCGCTGTTGTGCTTTCCTGCAAAGAAATGACATGTCATGAAAATAAAACCTAGCCATGCTCGCTTGCGCTGCGTGCGCCAGGGAAAAGCAGCATCTCCTTGGGCAGTTGCTGAAAGAAATTCAAATTAATCTATCATAAAATGCCATGCCAAACACTGGCTGCGACCCTCTTTTGTCAGGATGGGTTTCAGGTCACCCACTGTTCTTCCACAGACTGACAATATCTCAGATAATATAAGGACGTGAACTTGTTTGGAGTAAAGGGGGATGGAACCCGGATGTTTTTAGCCCGACCCATTACAATCAGCTCACCTTCGACAGACCAAAGCCCTTTATACCAACGCACATATTACCATTGTCGTCTTTGCTCACGACTCTTTTTTTCTATTAGATTACTGTAAATTCAGTGCATTAGATACCTGGAACTCTCCTGCTAGACCTCCCCTAAAGGCCCAGGGTTCTTGGTCTCCTCTAAGGAATTGTGCTGAGGACTGACTACGACACCCTGTTAGGAGCAGAGCCAAGCGGACATTGTTACCACAGGATGGGGCTCTCTGACACAGATGAAGGGAGTGGGGAGATGGGGAGGAAGGGGGTCATATGTATCTAATAGCATAATCCATATAAATAAATGTTTTATTACCGATTCAAACATAAAAGGACCTATTTTGAATTATCTATATTTAGAGGAAATATTTTAGGATAAAATGGGGCTCGAGCAACTAAAGCTTACGTGTTTGCCAGAAGAAATCAGGTGCGAGATGTAAAAGCACCTAAAATTGTCTGTGTCAATAAAACAATGTCAAACTGCTCCAGATAACGAGGTATGCAGCTCTTTAGGAATCACTTATTTCATGCAGTGAGGAACGCACACTCTGAACAAAATTAAGTGCAGTTCAGCCCCCTTGGTGTTTTAGTAAGGGTAACGCTCGTTTGAAAGACTGACAGACTTCATAACCATCAGAACCGAAACCCAAACTGTCTGGACTACAGAAGTAAGCTTCAGCTGCCGTCACCCCACTCATCTAATTTAGCACCCCGTGTGAAGTCACATTCTTATCTTATCTGCCTCGTCACATGACCGGTGAGCATGAGTCATCAAACCAGGAAGACAAAACGAGAGGTACTATGAACATCCCCGAGTTAAAGGGCCTCTCAGCTTAATATATAAAGCCACAATCGGACAGACCGAAGATTAAATTCACTGCAGGGACAAGCATATTAAGAGAAAAATATCTTAACCAGACAGGGCTCTTGGAGTGTGAAAAAGCGTTCCTGCAAACAAAGTCTATCCCCGGTTGACGAGAAGCCCCATCATGTGACCAGACAAATGCAGCGCGCAGGAAGAACACCTAACAGTGCTTTACATATGATTCCTAAACACTTCCTCTGATGAACTGACACAACACAGCATGCAGATGCACCCACGGGAAGGAACTCCGCACTTTTTTTTTGCCAAATTAAAAAAACAATTCAGGCTGTGTTGCCTTAACACAATCACAGTCATGCAGAAAACATGCAACTTTTGTTCTTGCGTGGTTCAGTGTGAGCACGATCAAAAAGTAGCATGAAGATTATATGCAATGGTTACATTTTAAAGCCAAGTGTAAATTCCCTTGAGTAGGTGCATCAGGCTGGTTTGAGTCATTTCTATAAGCCTACTGACAGAAACAAAAAAACAAGTTAGAGAGATGCTGCCAAAGAGAAATTTGGGAGTTAAAACTTAGGGTTTAATGCTAAATCGCTGCGCAAAATGTGACTTCATCTGGAGGGGTGCTTCCTTTACCCAAAACCAACTTTTTTTTACATTTATAAATCTAGTTAAAAAAAAAAAAAACAAAAAAAATCCCTTCAAACGTGAAACAAAAAGACACGACGCTTGCACTGTGCATACATCGGCCACTGTCGATCCAATAGCAGTAGAAACTTGTACTGAGGATTCTTCCATCTGTACATAGTGAAGGGAGAAAACAGTAGAAAATAGTTATTAGTAAGTGTTCTCAGTACAATAACCAGGGAGGTTGTGACTGAGTGCCGGCTGCACAGCATCTACTGGGGGGAAAACATGAGAATGTAAAAACTGATAAATGCAACAGCAGAAGTCAACAGTTAGGCACTTAATGACACTGCCGTTTGAGGAATATTCAAAAATAAGTGCATTTGTGGGACATTTGATTTCCTCCATGCTGCTCGAGTGTTTACAATCATTTACTGATGCTTTGAGCCAGTAGTGTGGAACATTTTTGAAGTGGCTTTGCCAGCGTGGGTATGCTGCCTGCTGTGTACTGTGGGCTAGAATCCTCAGCTTTACCATATAGGACAGAAACCTGTGAATGAAACTGGGTTACAGGGGGTAACCTACAGGCCATGCTGGTGCTTCAGACTATTCAAAACAAACACTCCAAGAGATGGAAATGTTTTCACAAGACTGAATGTCACTCAAACTGCATCACAGGGTGCCATCTGAAAGAACTCCAGGGTTCGTACAGCTTCTGAGAGGAACCTGAACCAAACACTCTCTGAAGTCTTTAACCTCACATTTAAATTGTTACTATAAATGCTATAAATGCAAAAGTGCAAAACAAAGTATATAGAATTAATTTTCCTCACAGCAATTCAATTATATTGAGACTTTAATGTTACCAGCTGTTTGTATTTACTTTCTCTGTTTTGGTCATTTCACACTTGTTCCAGTATAAAGGGACTTGTGTATGACGAGCAAATACAAGAAATTATTCAAAAAACAGTTGCATAGTACAGCAATATCTGTATCTTCAAAGATTAAAAAGGTTCAAAAGAAAAAAGTAAGATTATCTAAGAAGAATATTTACATTAGAACAATTAAGTGCCCATGGCAACTCATTCAGTTCTTTTACTTTAAGAACTTTACTCTAAAACACCAGACAACAAACAAATAGAGATGTTAAATTAAGATTTTGTACGAACCCTGAGAATGAAAGAAAGTATGAGGTGAAGGGAGAGCGAGAAAGTGGAAGAGAAAAAAAGAAAAAGGACTTTCCTCTCTTACACAAGGTGATGGATCCCAAAATGATGCAGATTGAGCAAACAATTCAGAGGGTTAAAGTCCACAGACAGCCTCATTTTAGAGACTACTCAGTGAAACACAAAATTTCATATGTTCATGTTAAAAATCAGATGAAAAACAGAGCAATTCACATGTTTCCAACTCAGTTTATGCACCAGAATGGCCTTCAACAGTCAGTCAGTCAACTTGCTCTCCAAGCTCGCGTGCGCGCTAGGGCATGGAGGAGGGGAGGGGGATGGGGATTTCCCCCTGGCTCCCATCCCCACAGACAGAGAGATGGAAGCAAGTGTGTCTGTGTGGGAATGCAGCAGTGATGTTACTGGATACACAGCAAGCAGCAATAACCCTGCTGGGACTTTGCCACAGAAACCCAGTTTAGATATCACCAAGATGGGGCAGCTTGTTGTGGGATAAATAAGGAGGGCGCTAACAGTGCAAGCGGCATTCAGTCAGAAGAAATAAAAACAAAACAACAATTGTTGTGTGAAACAAAGGAAATTATTAGAATCATAACTATCGAGAGGTGGTGTAGCTAGTCTGAGCTAGTCTAATCTGAGTTTTGCTCAGCTGATTTATAATAAACTGGGGGTATTTGCCACTACTTGGATTCTCCGCCTGTCAACAGGTGGTGGCTAAGATTTCTAGGAGGCATATTTTCTCTAAGTCTTACCATCTGTTAAGCAGACTGTGTAAGATGTGTGACATTATTCGAATTTGCCTCATTAAACCACGACATGATCCATGCAGCTGACTATTAAAGAGTTTTTCTATATGATCGTATGTTTTAAAAAGGTGATTAAAAGATTTGTGTATAAATGTGTCTCTGATCACGTCTGGTAATCCTGATTTTCGTTATTCTCAGACTATTGCTAACGCTAATGCTACCCTGATGCTCTCTAAGAGTTAGTGCCTTTTGGGTCCCTTCATACATACCTAGCCACTGGACAAAGGACTTGATCATGGAAATGATGCTCTTGATGTCCCAGATGTAAGAGTAGAGGTCGTACAGGATGGTGCGGTTGGCTGAGTTGGACAGCCGTGTGAACATCTGGATGACCGAGCAGCACATGTCCTCAAACTTCTCGGCCCTTGATTGCCATTCTGCCACCTGCATGCAGCACAGGGATTGGAAATAAAGACAAATAATAAATAAATATATAATATAGACAGCACTAAACCATTTTGCTTTGTAACAGGCCTTTTTGAACAGCTTTTTTTTTTTACTCATAGTAAGAAAAGCACAGGTTTTACTTCTAACATGATCAATTTTTACATTTTGGAGGATTGACCTATTTTATTTTAAAGTTTGTTGTTATTACTACTACTACTATTTTTTTGCATCAGCAATTCTTTTTTTCTTTACTATAATTAATATGATTATGATCATTTAAATGTCTGAGTTAGCTACATGTCATAACTTTTTTTTTTAACTATGCTTTTCTGTGATGGGTAAATGAGAAAAAGGCAGATGGTTTGATAAGGGAAGCTGTACTTCACACAGAGACACAATGCTCTCCATCTCCTATCATAACCACACCACCCAATGGGCAGTATGGGTAGTACACATCCACCATTTTGTTTTCAGCCATATCACAGGCTAGTTCAGTTAATAATGAACTAGTTTTCTCAAATAGACCTCTTTCTTTGAACTGGGTTTGTTTATGTTAGTGATTTAACGCACCTTTTCCGTTTCCTTTCTCTTGCAGTTGACACTGACGACGCTGCTGTTGGCTCTCAGCCAGTTGAATTCCTTTAACATCTGCATGGCCTTGGGTCCATGTTCGTAAGGCAGGTAGAAGAGCTCTGCCAGCAAGCTCAGGTCCTCAAGTGTGACAGGATCTGTTGTGAACAGGGGCTTCTCATTGGGCCCTGGCAGAAACAAATCCTGAGGACAAAATACACAAATCATTTCGAATTTGCTTTTGCCACCAATTGCAGATATAAAGGAAAACCTCAAATGTTTGCCGCACCTGCTTGAGCTGATCATCTGTCTGCATGGGGGCGATATCACTCCCAGGGTCCTCCTGGATCAACTCTTCAGGGGACTTTGACTCTGTCAGACTCTCCTTGTCTGTATCCATGGGCTTTAGGTCCTCTGCCATCTTGTCAGTTGAGACTGGACTGTCCTGCTTCTCCTCTGGGTCAGCTTCTGCTTCTGGCTCTGGCTCATCCAGCTTCTCAACCACCATCTCCATGGGCTCCTCATCCGATTCCTTCTTCTCAACCTCCACCTGCACAGGAGCAGTAGAAAAACATTTAGAACCATATCGATGCTCTCCAGAACTCTCTCCAGTCGTTCCAGCACTACGCTTTTGTCTCACACAAACAATAAACCTCACCTCCTCTACCTCCTGAGGTATCTTTGCCATCGGGTGTGAGAGTGGATCCAGACATGGAGACATGATGGGCTGCTGGAACACAGTCGTGACTGTTGTGGAAGAGCAGAGAGATGGAGCGGCCATGGATGACGTGTCGATGGCTGTGCTTTTGGCACCACTCTGAGGCACCTGTCGGCCTGAAAGACAAAGTTAAGCCTCACTGCATCGTGTTCTTCAGCCACAAAATTAACATTTCAATGCCAACAGTATGACTATATTCCAAGTATTACTGCGAGAGAACCCATTAGCATAGAGATATGATATTATAATGGGACTGTGCTCACTGTTGTATTGATGGGGCACAACAAAGTCCCCGAGCCATTCGGTGAGAGCCAGTTTTAGAGCATGCTGTGGGCTGTAGAGCATGTCTGTCTCCAGCTCTTCATCACTGCCTTCATTCTCTAACTTGATCTGGATGGACACTGTGCTGTCCTCGCCGTCCGCTGGGAAAGGACAAGGAGAAACAAACAGAAAAAAAAAATACTATGAGTGTCCAACCTGCATTATGGTATCACGTGACAATGTATAACCTCTCCTAGAGAGATCGCAGTATATCAGAAATAACAAAATGGAACAAAATACTTACTCATGACCACATCCTTGCGCACACCATTCATATTAGACTTGTACCAGGTAGCCAGAGTGTGGATTGCTACAAAGTTGGACTCAAATTCGCAGTTTGGGTTGGTGAGGACTCCCTTCAGCCTGGGGATGAGCTCTGTCGAACGGCCCTTGTATGGACCCAAGAAAAGCCTCTTCTGGTCATAATCATTTGCGTGAATATTGTCCCAGATCACAGGGGCTCTTCTTAGGATTTTTGACACCTCTTCAATTGACTCCACTGTGATGTCTTTGGATACAACCTTGGGACCTGAGAAAAAACATATCCCAATTAATTGTTGTATCTACTACTCTGACATGTATGACTATTTAACAGCAGTAATGGTCAGCTGACAGGAAACTGTGATAGACCCACCTGTCCATAGCACTTCAATGTCAGGCAGGAGCTTCTCTCCTACTGTGTGGAGGTAAGGGGACTGAGAGACACTTGGGTAGCAAAAGGTTCCACAGTATTCTGTATTTAAGACAAGAAAAAAACAATTAATGAATAAATGAGTACATGAAACAACTGTGTAAAATGTCCAAACGATATGGACAGAAAGGTGATGTACCTGTGGGACAGAAGAGGAAGGTTTCGGGTTCTCCCAGGTACTGGTAGATCTCATTGGTAATGGAAACCTGAGCGTGTGCAAAGGAGCTGAACACCTCTTTGTCAGCAGGGCACATGTTGTGGTCAATATCGTCAAAAAGTAAGGCAAATGACTTGCAGCCAAAGTGAGTAACCTGAGGGGGGGGGGGGGGGGGGGGGGAAGAGAGTGGAAATGAAATCCATTATGGTCCAAATCCAATGGTTACAGAATTATGCAGAGTGGAAGATGCATTGAACCTCTGATATGAAAATATCAAAAGTTGTTGCAATACCTGATCAAGTTTCCTCTTGAGTGCAGAAACCTCTTTCTGATTGGAGAAGGTGATGTCAAGACCAGGGGAAATGGCATAGATGAACTCTATCCCATGCTCCTTTGCAGCACCAATCAAAGTCATAAGTTGCTCTAGGAAATTGATAGGGAAAAATATAACTCACTGAATGCATTATTGTGCTATTAATACAACCCCGAAAGCTTTTTTTCACACCCATATTTAGAACTGGAATATGCAGATTGTCCTTTAACTTAGACAACTAGGCATTACAATTTTTTTCTCGCCTCAGGACCGCTGAAGCACTCATCTGTTCTGAATAATCACCTGCTTCTTCCACAGAGTACAGCTCTCTCCAGAACATTCTGTGTTTGTAGTCATCTTTGGGTGCATAAAGGTATGTATTCATTCCCCATTTCTGCTGTCTGTGAAATGCAATATTACACAAATTCATTAAACAACTCACCATCAAAGCTCTAATATTTCTGACATTTTATTAACATGTTTGCATAAATGATTAACATAGTTTGTCATACCTTCTGAACAACTCTTTCCTCTGTTCCATTGTCCATGGTCGACCATAAAAGCCTACATCAACAAACAATATTTTCAGTTTCCATGCAGTGTTTATTTTCAACTACATCTTGTGTGCATGTACAGTTGCTTGACTGCTAACTAAAAACAGTTGGCCCCCAGGTAAGGGCTGGGCTTGAAGTGTCACATTTTTTGTTTACTTAGACTGTAATAGTTTTTCTTAGTCGTTTTGTCCATGAATAGAAAGTAGAAATGTATGAAACATGGCCATCACAAGTTCATTTATTACATGCTAAATGTTTCTTATTCTGTTTGCCCAGAAGCCTAACAACAAAAAATCTTAAATTTACCAAAAACAAACCATTCTTCGCCTTAGGTAAGATGTAACCTGCCAATATTTGGCATATTTACTCGACAAATGACAATCTAAATTCCAACTCTGATTACCAACTGTCCACCTTAAATAAAACTTAATTGAACAATCTGTCCGTTAACGATGTGTGACAATGGTGATTTATAATCTGCATACATGTGACACGAATAATTCATTCTGATTATTGTTATACGATTAATTGAGTTGTCTGATAACAATGTTTCCCCACAAGAAGCAGGGTTGCTGCAGCATTTCGATGCCTTATTTCTGGTTGTATGGGGATCACAGCTGGATCAAGTATCAATTGCGATTGTTTTGCCTAATATTCAATATTACCTTCCACGACTCCACAGCTGAATTTTCTGTGCCCCGTCGGTTCGACTCCAATGCTGGACTCTTCCACCGGGCCGGGGGCCTCGGCACAAGCCTCTCCGGAGACTGGGCTGGGGCTCGATTCACCGTCCACTTGAGGCGTCTCCAACGTCTTATCCTTCTGAACCATTGCTAGAGATTTCCCTCGGTGTAAAGTCACCAAATTCAGATGAATCAAGAGAGCACTGAATTATTTTTGACTGGTTTTAGCAGAAAAAAATCGTCAAGAGGAGGAAACAAATCGCGTCACTGTCTGTCTACCGTTAATGTTCGCTACCGTACAGTACTAACGAGTCTATCAAAAATGTCGAAAATTCAGCGACTGCTTCTCCAACATGTACTCGAAATAACTAGCAGGTGCTATATGACAACATTTGCCTGGTTTAATATATAATGAAAAACAATACGTTCGTTCGTTTTTCTCCGATCATTTTCTTCTCTTTATGGTAGATTTGTCCTGGTTTTCAGTCGGTTCTTCCTGTTTACACCGAGTGCGCATGCTCACAGAACTGGATTAAACCAGTCAAAACCAGTTCTGCGTGACAAAACACCACAAAGATGTCACAACGGCGAAGAGATAGATGAATCCCCCTACATTGCATCGATAAACAACTACAATTAACTAACATAAACAGGAGCAAAAGGACCAGTTTTTATAACCATACAATTGCTAATAACGGGTAGTTGCTTTCTTAATTCAAATGACGGCATTCGCATGTATAAATATGTCTGAGAACGATATACGATTATAAAAACAAACACGGAAAACTTCTCGGACCTATTCATTTACGGTTATTGAGAGCAACAATAACCTCGCTGTTTTATTCGGGAGCCGGGTTAATAATGGTTGCAGAATCCATAAACTTGCAGCACACCTTCAGATAATGCCATAAGATAACGCTCATTGCCTCGCTCCTTGCAGTGATTGTGTTGCACATCTCAACAGCTTTCTATAATCTTGAGATTCCTGTCCATATTAGGAATGCAGCTGGGCATGAGCTGAGCTCCAACACCACATTCAAAAGGGAGGTGCTGCTCATTTGTTACGATCCGAGACTGTGTATCCAGTCAGCAGAACACACATGCTTTGTTTTAAATCATCAGTTGTATTTTGTATTACGCAGAAATTATAGTTCAGCAAGTGACCGCCAAAGGAAGCTCACTGGTTTATCAAAGCCTGTGCATGCCCATTAAGAGGCTCTTTTTCTTTTGTGTAGCTTTTTCACAGTAGGAAAATTACAGGCTACTATAAACATCAAAGATGGCTATGTTCCATTAGCTGTCCCAGTAAGCCATAAAAGTGTAGTGGTGTGCCAGTTAGATCCTTTTTGTGTTGGAATGGCCCAACAGGAAAAAGCACAGGTGTCAGATTAAAAACAGGTGCATTCCATTGAGTTGATTGCTCAAAACAATTAATGGAATGCTTTAATCTCACATCAGATCTTGATGAACAAATTATTCAAGGTGAGAATCTTTACTGAGGTAAATTGTTTAATTTGTAGAGATCAAAATGACATGATCAATGAAAACCAAAATCATTAACCCATATAAGGCTTCATTCACAATCACACCAAAAATCAAAGTAAGAAATGTACATCACTGGCTGATCTCAACTTGTGTGAATTTTATCAGACACAGCCTGTGGTGGTACTTGGTGGTGTTGGATGCACTGATACATAATGTCCATAGGTGCTTAATTAGATTTTGGTCAGAGGAACAATAGGGCCAGTCAATGGCATCAACGGTAGCTAACAGCAGTCAGGGTACCATTAGCTATGACATAAAGATCACTGACCCACCACCAAACCAGTCATAATGGGTGTTATAGGCAGCATAATGTTCACCACCGCTTCTCCAGGCACACAGTGAGAACCTGCTCTCATCTGTGAAGAGAATGGGAGTCAATGGCAGACCTGCAAATTCTGGTGTTCTCACACAAATGCCAATCGAGCTGCGTGGTGCTGGGCAGTAAGCACAGGTCCCACCAGAGGACTTCGGGCCCTTGTGTCCCCTCAGTCTGTTCTGACAATTTGGTCAGGAACATGCAAACCACTAGCCAGCTGGTGGTCATTGTGTAGGGCTCTGACAGTGTTCCTCCAGTTCCTTCGAACACAAAGTAGTGTGTGTCGGTCCTGCTGCTGGGTTAATGCCCTTCTACAGCCCTGTTCATCTCTCCTTGTTTAAAGGCCGCCCCCTGGTATCTCGTTCATGCTCTTGTGACTATGCTGGGAGACACAGCAAACCAAACCAGGTGAAATTGATTCACAATCACTTGTAATTCCTAAATTGACAGATTTATGTCGCTGAAGTGTAACTTACTTGGTGTTGGACTATGACCATAAAGTGTTCCCTTAATTTTTTTGAGCAGTGTAGTTACACGACCATGGTATTTTGCATGCTGGGCTCACTAGGACACTTTATAAAACTGAGCTATTGTTAACAGAATTAGTTTCACCTATGGCTTTTCTGTAATCAACAAGTTCGCTGATAATGAACTACAAATCTCTATAAAAAAGGACCCCAAGACCAAGTAAAATTTAATTCAGCCATTGTTTTAGGCACACCTGTTTACCTCCTTGTCAAAAGGTCTCTATGAAAGTGGCTCATTATCTCTTATAATTATACATTATGATTATAATTAACTTCCCTTTTTGTTTTTAAATATGCAACTTAATGACAAACAATGCAGATACACAAGGCGGAAAGAAAACAAAGCATTTTAGGTTCACTTTTTTATTTAGGTTCGTAGTACATTTGAGATAATGTATTACAACCTCTCCTAGCATATAGGGAGCTCCTTTCCACTTACATTTGCCCTTTTAAAAATTATTCTCTCCATACAATTCAAATTTGTTTATACATTTAAATAAACTTTTAAAAAATTATTTAATTTCCATTTTTTTTCTTTTACTACTTTCATTACAAATCTTCACTTCAATAGAAGGTGTTAGCTTGCAGAAACAAAACAAAAACAAACAAATGAAAACTAATGCAACAACTAAAATGTAAAGACAGTGTTGCAGGTGAGGAGCCAACCGTTGGCTCTGAGGTAAGTGTCAGCTGTTTCCTGCTGCAGGCCTCCTGTTACCTCCTCTGATTCTGCTGGGCCTGCTTCAATAAAGTGTCGAAGTCTAGTGCATGAAACTTGCTTTTCCCAGGCAATGGATCGTACTCTCTATTTGAATCTGAAAGGAGAAGGACAGAAAGTCAGCATCACATGAAAACAAAAAAGGGACAAGGACAGCAGAAATAGTGTAAATGGGTTGAAGAACTTCAAGAGACTTGATGTGATCAAATGGCGCCTGAAAACCCCATCCTTAATTTTTGATAATCCACAAAAAAAAAATCTGATAAATGTTTCAAAGTAAATCTTATTTTTGCTAGAAAAAGTAAAAACAAACTGATATATTGAGTTAAAGCAGACAAGAATCAACACTGAAAACCCCATCATGTGCAATTTGTGTGTAATGTTACATGTCATTGAAACAGGTCAGGTCACTGAGACCTCCACATGTCTAAAACAAATAGAACATGACCCGTGTGTCTCTTAAGTGGTGGCTACAGTCCTGCCAGCAGGCCATGAATAAAAAGTTGTTTGAAAACCTACATAGTTAAGTGTTCAACATCTTTATCCACATATAGAGAAGTTCAATCTTTTTTCAGCCAAGGAGCCCTTACAAGATAAATAATTTATTGGGGGTCGCCTCATGTATAGTCTTCTATAGTTTTAATTATGCGAGAACACCACCAAGTGAAAGTCACAACAGATCTTGCATGTAGTTTTGAGCTGTGACTTGCTTTTAAAAGAGCAAACTGGGATTGCTGCCAGGAGGCTCCAGTTATGAACAAGCCTGAATTTTCTTTAGCACTGTAGCTTGGCCTAAGAGGTCACTAACCAGACCAAAAAGGTTCAAAGACAGTGCAATCCATTCATATCATAGCCTTGTTAAAATGTCAACTGTAAAGTTATACCTCATTACTAAAGCTGTTTAAGCACTCCACAGTTGTCTTAATGTATTAGAATGATATAAGAAATATGTCAGATTGTTAATTATAGATTTGTTACATTAGATTGTAATCTCTGCATTAAAGAGTTAAATAAAAAAAAAAAAGTATAAAACAAAACAGTATATAATGATCCTCCAAGCAGAGTGCCACAGATCTCACTATCATCAGTGTCTTAATAAATACATTTGAAAAAAAATAAATAGAAAACAGTCCTTTTCACCTTGCAAAAAAATAACATGCAAAAGAAATTTAAAGGACAGTGTGCTCCGTCCTGCAGTGTGATTATCCCTCTGAACAGTTATTGGCTGTAGTTCAAAAGTACAATAGCTCTCAGCTGCATTTAGCTTGTGTTGAGCACACAGTGGGGATGAATTGCAGCCAAAATGTCCAATCTTCTGCAAACCACATCAGTACTATTTGGATAGATGAACAGCCCTCTGAGTAAGCACTACGGGAACTTTCTGGTAATTTATTTTTACCCAGGTCAGCGTAGTTGGTCTTGCAGAATTGTCTCCTTCCACCAAAACAGAGATCAAACGGCAGCTCATCGGGCTTACGCAGCTTGCTCCCGTTCTCGATGGCGTTGAAAGCATTCTTGGTGTCGTAATAAGTCACAAACCCGTAATTGTCCCTGTGACAGACAACCAAACCATCAGCATGTATCCACTGTCTATTTATCAGAGGTCTAGTGAAGGTTACAACAGATCTTGTGTGTAGTTTTGAGCTGTGACTTGCATTTAAAAAAGCAACCTGGGATTGTTGCCAGGAGGCTTCAGTTATGAACAAGCCTGAATTGCTTTAGCACTGTAGCTTGGCCTAAGAGGTCACAGATGAGACCAAAAAGGTTCAAAGACAGTGCAATCTGCTCATATTATAGCCTTATTAAAATGTCAGCTGTAAAGTTGTACCTTATTACAAAAGCTGTGTGAAAACTTACCCGTGGTCTCTAAAGTGCAGGGTGCATTCTTCAATCTCGCCAAACAAAGAGAATCGATCTTTAAGTTCTTTTTGGGTCATCGTACCACGAATTCGACCAACGTAAACAACGCGGCGATCCTCCTGAGAGAAGAGAGTCGTTGATCAGATGATTCATAAAACACATTATTTTAACCACTTTGCTTTGAGACCAGTGTGCCCAGTAAAAGTAACTCACAATGGCTTTCTCCTTGCGCCTCTTCCCCTCCTCGGTGGTTGTCTTTGTACCGAGACCATAGCTGGACATGCATGAAGACAAGATGAAGTTATTTTTAACTTTGAAAAGTATATGCCATGTACAAGTCAAACAGCTATAAAATCCATAACCCACAACCAGATGATCCTGATTCATATGCCGTACCTGCATAATCTTCTGTTTCTATTCCACTGTGCTCGACTCTGCGGGGATCGAGACCGCGACCTGGAGCGACTCCAAGAGCCAGAACGAGAGGAGGAATACGAGTACCTCCTCCTCCTGGGAGGGGATCGGGACACAGATGGAGAGGACCGGGAGGAGGAACGAGATGAAGAGCTGGAACTACTCTCAGAGCGATGGAGGCGATACCTAGAGTGAGAGGGAAGAGGAAGCAACGCCAGTGATGAACAAGGGAAATCATAAGCCCCATTAATAGCAATCAAGATGATGCATGAACCCCACATATCTTAACTTTAGTTCTGACCTTTTCTTAGACGGAGAGTATGATCTTGATCTAGATCTAGAAGAATGGGAGTCTGACTCCGAGTTGCTGGACATGGGGCTGGGAGAACGATGGGATCTCCGTTTTCTCGACCTCCCTCCAGTCCTCTCTTTGGAACTGGATCTGGGGCTTGGTGTCTGCGAAGCAGCATGTCGGCGGTAGGACCTCCCAAAATGCCCAGTCCTAGGGCTCATTTCTTTTAGGTCGGCATCAGTCTCCTGCCGAGCAGGTGAAGCATCAGGAGTCTGCAGAACAGAGCTGTTCTCCATCCCATCAGTCCTGTGATCCAGGGGCTCTGTCACTGGAAACTCTTGTGCCTTGGTTGTGACCGCAGGGCTCGAGGTTGACTGGCCAGCTGATGCCGGGGCAGCGTGGGGTGTTTGTGTAGTGGTTGTACCGGGTTGCTTGATTGGTTTAATAGTGATAAAAGAGGGCTGTTTGACATTCCAACGCTTGCCTGGCTCTCCAGCGGAAGTGCCTTTGTTGGGGAGGCAGTAGTCGTGGTCCATGCAGGCCAGCTCAGGTGTTACAGCGGCAGCAGCGGGAGTGGGTTTGCTGCGGGACTTGACTGAGGGTAGAGGCCGGGCTTCTATCTGGATAACCTTAGAGGGACTCAACTTCGAGGCCTCAGCAGCCTTGCTCTTTCCCAGCAGGGCGACAGGGGCCAGGGGTTTCCACATCTGGTGTGGAGGAGTAGCTGGAGGAGTCAAAGCTGAAGCAGAGGGAAAGAAAGTGCACCAGTCAGTCAAAATATGTGATGCTGCAGAGATTTCCTGGCTTACAAATGTCATGAATCACATTACTAGTCAAAATAACTGCAATTAGATATTTTTTTGATATATGATTAATTTGTTTTAAAAAGTCACTTTTTATGAATTACCTGCAGTACTTGAAAGGTCATTAGCTCTCACACGCTCCACAACTGTATTCTCTGGAGACAACTCAACACTGCAAACAGAGCACAAGGTTTGTTATTATATGGTGGCCAATAGTGTAGCTACCAATTCTTGATTTAAACCAAAACAAAAAAAAACAGTAAAGCCATGTTTCACAAATTTAGACCTGAGAAGGTCATCGCTGTGGCCAGACAAAAGCAGGGTTTGCGGTAGGTCTTGGCAATAGGTGTGTTTGTGTGCCATGTCCACACACAAACACAGCTAACAGGTTTCACTCGGAGAAACCATGACTCCGTCACTCACACAGAGCAGCATGAAGGCTGTAGGGTAACTCACCTCGAGTTTCCTACAGCTGCTGCTCTACCAGAGACCTCCGGCACACATTGCTCCTCTTTGGCTGAAGAGAGAAGGAATAAGGAAATAATTAATTAAAAACCTGTAGATAAAAAAATGCTTGACCAACGACCTGCAGTGTGTCAAGTGTAAATGCAGCGTATCATGTGTTATGCCCTCGTATTACTAGTACAAAGTGCATTTTCGATGAGAATTCACCAGTTACATTAGCCATAGTACACAGTATGACAGGTCAATAACAATAGTAATGGCTCATACAGAGTCCAGCCCAGCTACTTGTTAGGGCTGGGGCTTGTACATCCGCCCAAACAAAGACAGCAGGGTGAGAGTTAAATGGATTTGCGGACAGGGCAGAATTCCAGCAGCTGAGCAGACAAGAGCACAAAGCAGCTTCTCTGCCCCCCTGCAGCACCATCCCTTAAAGGGGAATGTTTCAGTAGAAAAAAATCCTGCCATTTTGAATCATCAGAAGTCCCTCGCAATCTCTGAGCGTTACACACTTCTCCAGGAGATCAGATAACCTTCAGACTTGTATGAACCGCCCGATAATGGCTTTGTGTTGTAGGTCACTATTGGTGGACTATAGACTCAGAGGTGGGACTCGCTTATGCTCCATTGGTCAAAAATATGAAATGATTCCATTTCATACAATTTCACTAATGACCCACTTCTGAGCATATCCACAAGCCTTTTCAACAGGGATTTCTATCCCTTGAAGTTTTTTAGTCAAAATCCTTCTTCCCTCTCTAAAACATAACTAACTAAAGACAGTGCTGCAATGTTGTATGCCACTTCCCGCCATTACAAAACCAGGAAACTTTGACTACATTTAGCTTTGTACTAAACTATGTGACACACTAAGCCACTGGCCAGTACAACAACCCTTATGCCAGAACTGAGGTACGACAAAAAATACTTTGGATCTGTCAAACATGGATTGTAAAGAGCACTGCTTAAAGATGGTAAAATCAGTCATAATTAATTACCTTGAGTTTCCTCAAACTGCTCCAGTAAACTGGTCAGATCAGCAGCTTCAATACCTACAAAAAACACATTATGTATTAGATTACAACATAAAACACTAATTAAAACAAATATTGATCCCATAGACACGGGACAAGCCTAATTTTACTGCCCGACATAAATAAAGACTTTAAACCCACAAAAAAGGTTAGTTCTCAGACATTTATTAGTCTGACTGGGCGAATTTTGATCATTTTTCCCCACTTTCCCAAACCACTGCATCTCTGAACTCTCTTTAACAAAATCACACACATTTAGGCTATTCCATGTGATCTTCTGCTGCTTCCCCTGAAATCGTTTGGAGCCCCGCTGGGGATGCCCGCCTCCCACTTAGAAATTCTCTGTTATAGTGAACACTCTTGAAGTTACAGAGGGGTGTAAGTGTTTTTACAGTAACACTGCATCTTCTTTTACTGCAATGATAGCAGACACAGCCTTTCCTTAATCATTTCAGATAAGGGGATCATGCACATCAGCCATCACTGAAGCAAAAATACCATCTGCTAGTGTGTCAATCTACTGCTTATGTGTATTTGTTCACAAGAGACATGCCTTCAATCATAAATGAAAAGGTGTAAACATCAAAGTATGGTCTGCATTTCATTAACAAAACTTTAAAAAAAAAATGCATTCAAAACATGCAATCAACTTTAAGCTCACCTATCTCACTGGTGAAGGCCTCAATAAGCTCCTGCGTGGGGCTCTTTGACCTTTGAGGTTTCAGTGCAGCTGTAGTGGGTTTCTCTTTAGTTTCAAGTGCAACAGGTTTCGCCTTTAGACTCTGGGAGTCTGAGGGATGGGCAGCCGCAGAAGAGCCAAGCGGGGTACTACTGGCTGCAGGTTTGGGGGACTTGCTATCAGATGTAATG
This sequence comes from Centropristis striata, assembly GCF_030273125.1. Classification (NCBI taxonomy): domain Eukaryota; kingdom Metazoa; phylum Chordata; class Actinopteri; order Perciformes; family Serranidae; genus Centropristis; species Centropristis striata. The sequence continues at coordinate 12,450,937 of NC_081536.1, forward strand.
GGGTTATTTAATGATACAGGAGCAGTGAGCTCAGGCACCTTCTGGGGAACAACTATGGTCTTCTGGGGGACACTGGGCACAGACACCGTAGCAGCGCTGGGAAGTACCGCATCTGTAGTGGTTCTATGACAGGTTTTACTGAGCTGTACAGACTCAGGAGATGCAGGCAGAGACTGGGGCTTTTCATCAGCTCCAACCTTTCCTCCAGGAAGTGCAGGGGATTTTAAGGAAGCTGGAGACCCAGAGCTCTGAGGCACACAAAGTACTGCAGGTTGAGCAGTGGTGTGTTGATTTGTGGGAAAATCCTTCACTGAATTAGGCACAGGAGCTGAGGGCTTTTGGGGTAGAGAAGGTGTGGAAGCCTCAGGTGTTTGCTGGGCTTTAGGAGTAACGGTGGAAACCCTGCTGGATGAGGCAACCATGTAGGCCGGTGGCACCAACAGCGCCTCAGGGGTGGGTGGAGCACATGGTCCCCTTGGCTGCCAGGCAGGTCTGACCTCCTCCACTTGTGGCTGGGGGCTGGGGCGTCGAGGATCTTTGGGGCTGGGATCAGGCAGGCAGGGAATGGGGGGAAGCTCTTTAGGAAGCTCTGGAAGGCTGGGCCACTTGGTGCTGTTGTCGTTGTCCTGCTTTTCCACCGGAGCAGGCTTTTTCTGCTGTCTGAGCCGCCGGTACTCTGCTAAACTGAGTGATTTGGGCTTTGGCTCTGAGACGGCAGGGGCCACAGGAGGGAGGGCCTCATCAGGTGAGGTCATCGGGGCTGTTTGGGGACTCGAAGCAGCCGCTGGGCTCTCTGAAGACACCGGAGGCAGGACAGCAGAGGGAGCTGCTGATGAGTCTTCCAGCTTCTCGGAGGCCGGGGCAGGCTGTTTAGGTGTTTCAGCCTTTTGGGAGCCCACTGTTGTAGGTGAGCAGCACTTCTCAGGGCTAGCGTTCAATGGCACTGCTTCTTTTCTCGTTGACACAGATGTGGCAACTTGCACCTTCATTTCAGGCAATAATGTTGTAGTGGTGATTTCGGTTTGTGTTTCAGTTTGGCATGGAATTAGTTTAGGTTTTGTAGAGGAAGAAGCTGAAGTGGGAGCAAGAGGAACCTTTGGGACTTTGTGTTTCTTCTCTTCTTTGCCTGACCTTTTTCCAGGCTTTTTGGGAGATTCCTGCAACGCCTTTCTCACTGTGCCACTCCTGAGGACCCTTTCCTCCACAGGTTCGGGTTGGCACTGCTCCCTGCTTTTCTTTTTCTTTTTTCTTCGGGAGGGGCTTTTGTCTTTTATTTCTTGCTTATGTCTCTTAATGATCACCTCGTCTTTCACATCAGAACACAAGTCTGGTTTCACGGGGGCTTCAACTGTCACTGGAGCCTCATCTTCATCATCATCAACGACTATATGCTCTGAACTGTCAGAGGCGACATCATCTGCTTCATCTGAAACTTTCTGCTCATTTTCAGGAGCCTGCTCTTTAAGTGGAAGAGAGAGTGGGAGATCCATATCTTGGATGGCCAGGATTGGTTCTCCATTTTCACCCTGGTCCACGACTTCAAGTAAGATTCCTCCTTCAGGCAACATCTGTTCCCCCTCGTCATTCTCCATACAGATGGCCATACAGTACGGGTGCATATGCCTGACCAAGTCCCCCAGGTTAACTGAAACACCATCATCAACCTCCTGTTCAAAGGTGACAGGAAACGGGAGGGTCAGACCTTCCCAGTGTAGCAGGTCACTGTCAGGAGATGAATTATCACTCACTGGACTCAAAGTGAGGGAGCCATCTTCCTCTTCCTCCCCATCACTCCTCTGGAGAGATTCTGCCAATATCCTGGGGAGGCTCTGAGTACAAAGATGAATAATATAGGAATCAGAAATGTGTCTGCTGTCCATGTTTATATAAATATCTTGCTAGTGAGTGAGAAAAGCTACCTTTCCAGTTGATAAAGCTCTTGCGCTACATAATGCGTCTTTCTCTGGAGGGGAACGGGACAGACACAGCAATCTCCGCAGCTAAGGAGTGAAAGAAACAAAAGCACAGCGATTTATTTTACATTTGTAGACGTTAACATAAATATACATTATGTTTAGAACCACAGGGGTCAGCAAGTTCTCCTTCCACCCCCTTTCACTGTCTCTGCCTGGATCGCAGAGGCCAGATGGGGGATGTTGAGAGCAACAATCTGTGCGACACTTTGAGAGTTATGTGTGACAGCTGGGCACTAACCGGAGAGTGTTCTCTGCCCTTCTGACCTGACAGCAGGTCTGAGTCAGGCAGTGTGTCAAACGGGGACAGGTTCTCGTCATCCACATTGTCAAGGATCTCCGTCAGGGCTGTTAGCAGCGTGGCTTCGCTTTCCTCATCTAGACCTTTAGTCTAAATATGGACATGGAAATTAGGTCAGTGGGGAGTATAAACAAACAACCACACAATGCATATAGATCTCTCATATGCTACTGTAACGGGTAAGTGAAATCTTTCTTGCCTCTGTTGTTGGCGTGTCCTCAAAGATAGAGAGAATGGAGGGGTCTAAGCAGTTCTGAAGGGCCTCCATAGTTTCTGTAGAGCTCAGTCCATCAGTCTAGGGGAAAAACACACTTTAGATTTCTTTGGCAAAAACTCAACTGGATAGAGACGATTCATGGAAAAAAATGATCGTACTTAGATACAATTATAGTTACTGGCAATTTATTACTGAAAACAAAGACTCATTATGCCCAAATCTAAATTAAATACATCACTAAATAAAAACACTTGTCACTGTATTTTTAACATTTTAAAACAACTAATTTAATTCAATATTATTTGATATATAGAAGTAATCTTATGGCAGAAGCATTATTTTGTTAAAAAATTTAATGTCTGTGCCCCCCCCCCCTTTAAATGTTTGTACATTTCAAATCACAACTTAAAACACATCTGTTTAAAACTGCCTATCCCCTATGACGACAATTGCCCTGTCCAACCTTTTGTATTGTTCTTAATTTTGTGTATTTTATTGTTGTTTCTCGTTTCTATCCTTTTTTACAGTGTCCTTGAGTGCCAAGAAAGGCACCTTCCAAATAAAATGTATTATTATTATTATTATTATTATGTGGGGATAATAAGGGGTCTGGGACTCCAGTCAGATCTTTTCCACGGGGTAAACAACCTTGTATCATATGGACCACTGGGCCGTTTCAATTACAAATGGACTGGAAGGAACCCTCTGTCAATAAATAGACTAAACAAAACGAGTGTTGTCCATTTTCAGGACTCTACGTCTTGTTTCAAACCAATGAAAAAATGTAAACATAATATACTGTTAATAAACTTAAGTCTAGTCTGTGAAAAGTTGCACAGTGAAATGGGTCAAACTAGTTCATTCATCAGTTGGTTAAAGCCCGAGCTCATGTGAGGCATTTCAAAATGAGAGTCAGAAAAGGAAACCCCAGAGGGCAAGAGGGAGCACATGTTTTAAGTTCCAGCCTGAAGAGAAAACAAAGTACCTGAAGCATTTCCTATAATATGAGACACAGAAGAGCAAGTAGATATTGGAATTGTAGGACTCAGATGTACACTCATATTATCAATCAAGTCAATCATATAATCAAGTGTTTAAGTTTACATAGAAATCCAACATAGTTATTTTAAAAACTACCAAAGAAAGAAAATAATTTAATGGACAACATTAGCACGTTTTAAAATGTTACATTTTAGATATACAATTAACAGGAAATTGAATAAATAGTTGAAATGTGCATGATACCATGTGATTGTATGCTCAGTAAGTGTATAACAACTCTTCAGATTTACATTCTGTGCATAACTCCGCTAAGTCCAGCACACAGGTGCGTCTATACGAGCAAATATAACTGATAACATCATGCACTTTGATCTAAAAACGCAGCAGTCTCGTACAGTGACCCACGTGTTGCTGTCTACACATGCAAGCACAGCGCGCAGACATATTTGATCCTCGCCTCACTCCGTCCAAAGGGAGGCTACCTAGCCCACGTGTTGCACTACAACAAACACGAGCAGGGCCCTGTTATCTGCTCCTGGTGGATATTTTAACAACTACCAACTGACATACAACATTACAATACACAATTTCACACAAAACTTTAAAAATCGCCAGGTAGTTATTTATAAACTCTGTGGACGGGTGTGTGAAGAGATACAATTGAGCGCGGCTACTGCGCATGTGTGAAAACCAACATGTGATTCACCACGACTAAACCACATGTGGATATACACACAGGTTGTGAATGAGAACGTGGTATGCTGCTGGTGCAGTTATCTGAGTGAATACTCACGCAGGTGTGTGTGAGTGAACTGATTGCAATCATTGCTAAATATAAAAAGAGCTCCATCACTGTGTGCATCATCACTGGCTTGATGACACATTACTGCAATGTGCTGGCATGGAGCCTATAGACTACTACATGGCTGAATTAACGTATATGGCATTTTAACCAGTCAAGCAAAATTAAAGAAGTAAACACCCAACATTACAGTGGTGATAAAGCTAATTGACTAGCATGTTGCAGTGTTTATTACCACGTGTGTATGAATCAATGGATGAGTAGCACACAGAGTACTTTTGCACACTGGGGCTTAATTGCTTATTACTTAGATGTATCATACAACTGGAGCACATGCCAGGCCAACTACCAACATAAATACACAACTGTCACGTAATGTATTTAGCACTGTGTGTATTATAAAGGGAGAAGACTGCGTCGTTTACTAGCCGGCCGGCCAAGCTGCACTGACTCACCAGCTAGCATTCACTCACAGCTGAAGCACATTTATAAAGAAGTGTTATTTAATAAATACACCACTAAATATATATGCAGCTGTTACAGCCACATACCAATGAGCACTTTTAAAAATAAGTTTTACTAGTGATACTACGGTGGGTGGCATCCACGTGTCACTTTTCCATGCGCAGTGTACAGCTCGTACACACAACACGCTCTGCCATGCCTCTAAAACACTCACAAAACTAGTAACAGTGGGGTAAGATGATAGGAAATAAAGTACAGAAAATATCCTTTACCTCGTCTAGTGTATCCATAGGGAAAAATTCCATATTGCACGCAGTTAAAGTCTCCTCGCCTGCTCCCCACCGCGCCGCCATCTTGCAAGTACACTCCCTGCCTCGACTCGTTTCGGAATGAAAAGTGATGAATCGTGCAGTAGGAACAGAGGCACGCCGGTCGTAACACGTGGTCTGACATTCCCGGCAAAATGACGCAAAGTGACGCTGGAGGGGTCAGAGGGGAACGTGACCACGTTTATTTGTAGTTCTATTCAATGCACGAGATCGAGCAGTTGCACACTCCTGCCTTGCTGGTTTTTTCCTCTGTTGCTAAATGAAGACGACAAAAATACACACCAGGCACAAACGTGTATTAATTAAGACTATTTATCTTTTTATTTGTTTAGCCACTGTCGTAATATTGATAGAAATAACAGGTGGAAACAACAAAGCAACGAAATAAAGCAGGTAGGTTAGTAACACTGTGGTAATTCAAAAATGCCAAATATTTGCTAGTTTCAGTTCCTCAAAGGTGACGACTTGCTGCTTTTTTCTCTTTCATATTATTATTAATGTAGTATGTGGGGGGGGGGGGGGGGGGTGGACAGTTATTTGGAGAAAACAAGACATTTGGAGACTTGTTGGACTCTTGCAGCTGGAATTTAAATACCTACATTTAGGATACTCAAGTAGGACATGCCTTCTTAAGTATACATTTTAGCTAGTTGTACTCGAGTATTTCACATTAATGCACCTACTTTTACTCCACTAGGTTACTAGGTTTCTCTCAATCCCTTATTGGTTGAGAAAATGCTCTCACTGCTACCTCTTAAACTAGATAAAGTGTAATACACTTAACTGCCCTCTTAATTTAGCTGTAAAGTGCACGTCACAGAGCTGAAAAGCTAGACTTTTTTTTTTTTTTAGAGATAGACGGCTGTCACAAGAGAGCAACAGTGCAAAACATGATTCTCTTATGCCCTTAAACTACCCAACATTATAAAGGAGTTAAAATTAGCACCACCATAAACATCTACAGCAGTAAAATGCAACACACACAAAGTAGCTGTAATATTACTCCAAAAGCTTTATATATTATAGTTAAACACTCACAGGGAAGGTTTTACTGCAGAATTAGTTTCCTGATAATACATTTTCCTAAATGAGTTTTTGAATGCAGGACTTACTTGTGGTGGAGTATTTTTTATGTGTGCTTTAACTTGAGTAAAGGATCTGAACACTTCTTCTATCATTGCTCTTGTGATACGCATTAACTCAACAATAAATCAATTAATTAAACAATAGAGCAATTAAATATGATGATAATTGTTACTGGCAGCCCTAATGGGGATTCCAGTCATGTGCGTACACCATCAGACCAGAACAATGAAACTAACTAATGCAATACTCCTGTTGCTTTATGGGGCTGTTGTTTGTGGTTGTAATAGATTCCATTATAGTGAAATATTTTTCTAATATTTTGTCTGAGATATTTACACAAATAGAGCAGCAGTAACATCAGCGGGAACTTACAATCCAATGCAGTCCAATATAACAACACAGCAAACTGCTCACAACTCTTCAAGGAATCTGGTACACACAGTACAGTACTACAAACAATTTGCCACAATGTCTCTCCTTTAAAGTCTCTACCTTGTGATTGCAAACCTCCAGTTACTTGTCATATATTTAGAGGTTATAATGACCTAAAAATAACTATGTATGTTTTTCTATTAAGGAAAATAATAGCTTAATCATATAATGGATAATTTATAATTTAATTGTGAATCCAAACACTAAAACCTAATCAAAATGTATTGTGCAATGCCTTTACTGTAGGTTCTTGGTTCTTTTCCACCAGTCTGGCATTTCTGCTCACATAGTTGTCATCTAATTGCTTCATTACCTCCAGTGCTGAAGGAGGGCCCTTCAGGACCAGACGAGTCTTATGTTGGTCTCTGGGTGAGAAAAACATAATTTACATGGAGATTGTCTAACCTTCAGACTGAGGTGTATTATGTTCCTGTCACAGTTAAAAGACAAGAAAATGACATTAAATGTATATTAATTATATTTATATATAAATAAATATAGGTAACTCTGAGGTGACTCCTGACTCGTTAAAAGTGCAATGAGTAGGCTACATGACATCACATAATAAGGTGGAAATAGTTTTCTTTTGCAAAAGTACAGAAGTTACAGGTCATATTCAAATGGGATGATGTCACTTTTGAAAAAAACAACAACATATTCATCCTCTTGAGAATGAGAGCTTGAATTAAAAAGAAGTTGAAAAAATTGAATAGAAGTTGACTTTTTGGCTCTATTTTAGTTCTTACCATTATGCTGTAATTGCCACTTGTGACCCTAGTGGGCACTGTTTAGCAAAATTTATATAGGCTGTTATTCATATTTTGTTGAAATAATTATTTTGAAAGACACTTTTCTAAACTTGATGCACATTTTGCTCTGAAAACTAATATGACATTTTCTGTTTTCCAGGAGATGGAGACAGATCCAGGTGGCCATTCAGATTCATCACAAAAGACCATTTTTGAACAGAGACGGAGGTCAGAGACGAACAGAGGTCAAGTGATGACAACTGAGCAAACTGCATTAACTGAAGAAGATTTTAAGATGTGGTTAAAGCTCTGGGGAAAGCTAGTAAGTAGACTTTGAGTTAATATTTTTTTTGGTTGAATTCATTTTTCTGGTTTTGACATTATAATTAAACGCACAGCCTTCAGAGTTCAGCCACATAAAAAATAAACTTTGCAGAATGACATACCAATATGAAAACATTTACCGCTCACTGAGGACTAACCAAACAGCACACTGAGAAGAAAAATAGTTTTCCCTCAGACCTGGGGACATGGAGGATGTCTTTTTGTTATTGGGTGTAATACATAAAGAAAAGGTGTGATGAGTGAACAGAAAGACAGGCTGTGAAACACAGAAGTCGGGATTAAATTGGGTCAAATACAAAAGTGGGGAGGATGTGTTTCTCATTAGGATCAGTACTGCATGGCACAGCAAAGCCACCGGCAATTCCCTGTGTCCCACAGGCAGAAATGGATTAGAGGTGAGCCCAGCCACACACACACACACACACACACACACACACACACACACACACACACACACACACACACAATGGTCTACCATTGTGTTATACCACTTTGTCTGTGTCTCTCTTTTACATATGTCATTTGTTCTCCTCTGTGTGAAGAATAAAACTGCCATGTTTGCCATTTGTAAAAGTTTTAAATCTTTCTACATCCTTGAAAAGCTTCCTCGCTGCGACAGAGCTCTCTAGTGAACAAATGCACACATTTCTCTAAATTAGAAAAAGTATTGTTGTCTCAAAACAACAGACACGGCTCTTTACAGACCCACTGCGGTGTAGTTTTGTGTCTGTATATTGTCTGGCGTCGATCCAGGAATCCCTCAGGCAACAATTATGAGTCTCACTGATCAATTCTGTCCCTTACTGTGTTTCATTTGAAGAATTTGAATATCATACGAAGAGATATGAAGACCCTTTTAGTTATGTGCCATAGCGTATAACATTGGTTCTTGAGCAATTGAAGGGTTTATAGTTCGATCCACGGCTCCTCCTGTCCGCATGTTGAAGTATCCTTGACAAAAACACTGATCCTCTGCCTTGCTCCTGATGAGTGTGGGTATAGGGAAACATTTACATGGCTCTGGACAGAAGTTTTGCATATTTGTTCCTTTGGTTGTGTCTTAATCCACTGAATGCCACAACAGGACATCTTTGTATTTGCATTGTTTGTTGGAATGTCTCGTTTCAGCTCTGGCTTCACACAGAGACAGTTTTTTTTGTTTTCTCAATAGTTTTAAATCACTGTCTTTATTCTGTGCTTTATTTGGTGAAAACAATAGTGGTCAACTGATATAGGTTTTCAATGGCTGATGCAGGGAGGCTTATGGTTGATATATAATGCTGATATCGTGTTGTTGTTTTTTTCCTGCATCTGATCAAACTACAATTCAATGATAGTAACAATTGTTTTTTAAAAAACGTGCTGAACCTAAATGCAAATGTATTTAACACCGTTATTGTCTGCTTTGACTCTGTTTGCTTAAATAGATCTGCACTCTGCTGTGCACTTATTTTAAATTAAACATTTTACATCAACTAAATAAAAGTCTAGGTAATCTAAAGAACATAACTTGGTAAAAAAAACAAAATCAACTACACAAAACAGGAATGAAAAATAAGTAGCGTTTTAATGCACTCAACAACAACATTTATCAGCCGACAGAAACACCAAAATATGTTAACTTACATGAATAAAAAATGTATAAAAAATGTGAGTGTAGTGGCCTTCCCTGTGTTGGCTCAGTGAAATACTGTAATAAATAAATAATCGGCCTTGTGGGTGCAGGCATCTACTGATGCCAATCATCAATTGGCCTGATTAATTGGCCAACTGATTAAGGTTTACAACTAGAGTGTGATCTGCACAACTAGAGTCAATATTCAACACAAAAGTAACTTATTCCATTACTTGATGCAGGCGGTCCGCTGCCTTTACAGTAGAATTAACTTGTGCTTTCTTGGTGTGTGTTCCCCACGTGTCTTGAGACACTGGCCCAACCAGTCTGCTTCTCATTACCAGCCGTGTCCTAATGAATCCACCGCTGATTTCTCCCCTAGTATACCAGAGGCTGTACACTGTTCATCTGTGGGAGCTGAAAGACTTATGAGCTCGTCTGTGTGTGAGAGAGACAGAGAAAGAGAGGAACACCACTGTGCCCCAACACACTCCTTTACTGCTACCTACCGCTGCTCTGCCGTTGCCATGGATACAGTGCCCTCTCTCCTCTCTCTCGGTGGGTATGGAGGGATGGGGCTGGAGAGGAGAAGAGAAGTGGCTCTGGCTGCTGCCTCTGCGTCATATTCATACCAGTGCAGCTGAGAGCTGCCCCCCTTTTCCCCTCCTCCTCCTCTCTCCTCCCTTCCTTCCTTCCCTCCTTCCTTCCTTCTCATCATCCAATTTGCACACTGCTAGATCCCCCCCTCCATTTGTGTCTCCTATCTGCATCTGCTCATCACAGTCTCTCTCTCTCTCTCTCTCTCTCTCTCTCTCTCTCTCTCTCTCTCTGCTGGCGCAGCTTGGTTACCTCTGCGTGGCTGACCCGGGCAGACTTTTCCGAGCAAGCGTGGGCGCAGAAGAAAGAGGAAGACAAAGGTAAGCAGTGAGAAGGAGGATGTTTAGGAGTGTTTGTCTGTGAGAGAGAGAGAGAGTGTGCAGAAAAGAAAAGGAGAAAGGAGGAGGGGGGGTGCAGAACAGCTGCAAGACAAAAGACTGAGAGGTAAGCATTAATGACATGAACTCACCTGAGATAAGTATGCAACCTTTTTAAACATTTTGTTTGGAATTTAGAAAGTGAAAATGTTTTTCTGCTGTCAGAGGACAACACTCTTACAGTGTGTTAGTGTGCGACTATACCTCAGTGAGCTTGGCAGTCAGTGTATCTGTGTGCAGGCACTTTGCTGTCTGTCACATAGTGTTATGGAACTGCTGCGTGTTCCCACAGTGGAGAGAACGGAGGGGGAACTTCATTATTCTCAGAGCAGCTTTTTGAGCGATGTGTAGCTGTGTTGACAGAGCGGGAATCTCTGTATCTGCAAGAGTAGGAGAGTGAGAGGAAGAGAGAGCATGCCTGACAGTGCAGTCAGTGGTGAAGTGCTCCGCTTCAAAGCCTAATCGCTCCCTGAAACAGAAGCCATTTCCCAAATCACATCCATGCACCCCTCCTTCCTCTCCTTCTCCCTTGCTCTTATCTCTTCTTTTCCCCTCTGTTCTTGCAGTGTTGGGGATGCCTCTCTCTCCATCTCTCACATCTGCCTTTGTTCAGAGTTCACCATTTTACAGTAGCAGAATCTTCTGTAAATGTCAAGCCAGCAGATCGCGACCTACAAGACGCACAAAGGACTGAATGGTGACAGAATAGCAGCAAGAGATGAGAGGACTCAGAGAGAGAGAAACAGAAACAAAAAGTGTGTGAAGTGGAAATGAAAAGAGGGGGAGAAGACAAGTAAGGGGGAAAAGAAGAGGAGGCCCGCAGGGTTGTTCATTGTGTCTCGGTCCTGAGAACAGTGTCTGACACCGTGTATGACATTTAACTGTGATGCCTCTGCCAGTGCGCTGGTGTGTGGGGAATGCGCCTGTCAGCTTTCATTTCAGTGGAGACAGTTGTTTGTCTTTTGTTAGTGTATTGGTTGTGAGTGACAGACAACAGAGATCTGAGGTTTGTTAAACTGGGCTTCAACTCACTCGGGGGGCTACTGTCGTGCAGAGGATACAGGGATGTACTGGACAGGAGGTTTGACGTATCTGCACCGCCGTATCAGATGAACCAAAGTGCCCCTTAATCAACACATTTTTGGAACATCCGTCATGTTGCAAATATGTTAATTTAAATTTAAATTGACTTTAAACCAGATGCTATTTAACACTATTAAGTATATAAAAGTGGAAATTGTTGAAACAGTTTTTTCATAAAATTCATACAACTGTAAAGTTCGCATTCATACAACTACCACTTATATTGACTGGCTTTCACGATGTCAGATTTCACTACACAATTATCATTTCAAAAATAATTCACAACAACAATATCAATGCAGTATCTTTATAAAATTGGAAAAAATTCTATCAATGAAATTCATTAAGTTTGTTTATTGTGTATTTTGTCTCTTTTTTTGGCAAATTAATAATACAACCTCAAAATATGAGTGTAGGGAGGTGGAGAGAGAGAATGTGACCATAACTACATAACAAATTGAGAACAAAATGAAACGGAAATTAAGAGCCACTGGATTTTTAAATTATATTATCGTGTTTATTATTAACATTTTATTAATATTTTAATCTTTCTTATCTTTTTAATCTTTTTATCACAGTTATCGTCAATAACAGTATATCGCCACAGCACAGGTATTGAGAGAAGCTCGGCATAATTTTACCTTTTAACGATGAACCACTTATCCACTATATTTAGCTTCTCTTTTTTTTTTTGGGACATTTTTCAATTTATATTGGCTAACTATTCAAACCATTTATCTGGCTCGGTTTTTGTGTTTTTCCGTTCGTCTGGATTACTGAAAAACTACTGGACTGATTTTCACAAAACTTAATAAAAGAGTGTGGAATGGGCCAAGGAAGAACCCATTAAATCACAGGGTAGATACACTTCATGTTTCTCACTTTTGTTTAAATTAGAGAAAGGGCTTTTGTGTTGCATTCCTGTGTTATTGGAACAATTGGAAAATTAGTATCCTGATCATATTTTATGCCTCACGTAATTTGTTTCCTTTGTCCATCATTGTCACGCAAATACTGGAAACATCTACAAAAGTGTTATTTAAAAGCTCTGAGCAAAGAAAACATCATAACTTCCTTGTAGCGTTCATGTTGTTTCAACATTAAGACTTAAAGAAAGAACAAATTCCCAACTCGGGCAATGGGACCATCCGAGGACTGTTTTTTCTGAATACCATTCTAGTTTATAATGAAATCACAATTCCTATTTTGTCAAATAAGTATAGCTATTGCACAATCTTTACAAGTACCCCCTGACATTTGCAGAAGTACCTCCTCTGGTACAAATACCCTGCGGTTAAGACTGAAGTTGTATTTTACTTTACATTTTCTATTTTCTATTTTTACCTTTTCTAGAATTCAGTCACAAAGACTCAGTGATGCTCAGTCTGTTATCCATCTGATAGGATAAGGTACACGAGCAACAAAGACATCCAGCTCATGGGAGTCAGTTATGTGCTCGTGTGTTTGTGTAGTGAAGTGTGAGATTATGAGATTATGGCTCGGAGAACAGGCATGCTCGAGTCAGGAGAAGTTATGGGATGAACGGGAAGGGAAACCAAAGATGTGGATGAGGGAAAAGGAAATGAAACAAAATCACATCAAGCTACATCAAGCTGCAAAAAGGTCGAGGTAATATCAACAGGGCGAAGAGATTAAATTGACAGGGCGAAGTCAGATTAAAAAGCGAGAAAAGAGTAGAAAGGAAGCAGAGGCTGCTGGGCAAACAGTCTGCAGTCGATTCAGACTGTTTACATGCAGCTCCTGTTGGGTGTGTGCACGTCCGTACATGCACGCTCTTCCTGCCTCCCATGGGTCTCCAGTGTCCCTGCGCTCCAGGTGGGCTTTGCATTTTTAATCGATACTGTCTGTAGTGATTAACACCAGTCTTCTCTCAGCAGCACAAAAACAGACGGAAGGAGTGAGAGAGAGAGACAGAAAGAGAGATGGAAATCTGTCATACACGAAGCAGGATGTGTGTATGAGTGTGTGTGCAAGCTTGTGTGTTTGTTTGGCAGTAATGACCCTCTGCCTCTGGGCTCCTACTGAGTATGTTTATCTCCCACAGCAGCACCGGGCAAAAATGGACGATGCATCACTGCCACACATACACCTTGTGCATTTTCTCTCTTTCCTCTCCTTTGCTCTAATTGCCTCCCTCTTGCATTCTCCCTTTCACTAACACATGCACACACACAGTCCATATTAGTTACTCCAGTCTAACATTATGTAAAGGCTCTTTCTTCCTATTTCACTCCTCTCTCATTTTCCCTCCCACTTGTGTTGCAATATGCCTATTAATGATGCAGCTAGAGCACCACTGCCAACTTCCTGCCTCTGACAGAGAGAGAGGAGTGTAGTTGTGGTGTACATGCCCTGCTTTGTACCACTCCCTCTAATCTCTCCACCCCTGTGTCTGTGTTGTTTTCCTCAGAGTTAGCCCATGCGAGGAGCGTGTGGACTGAGTGCAGCTGTTTCGTTCAGAGCAGAGCCCAACATGTGAGAAGATGTCTGTTGGAGGTTGTGCTTGTCCCGGTGAGTGCCTACTCTCTTTCTCTCTTCTCCCTCTCTCCTCCTCCGTCTCTGTGCTCAGTGGTGCTGTCAGAAAGATGACTTATGTAAAAGTGCTGCAAAGCCGCCTAGGGCCAGCGTCAAGCTGTGTGAGAGTGAGTTTGTGTGTGCTCGCGTGTGTGTTGGTGAAGCCATGCTACGCTTTCAACACATGTCCTAAAACAAGGTTATAGACTGAGGCTACCACACTTTAGGATTGAGTTGTTCAGCAGACCCTCTCAGTCACGCTAGCTTGCTGTGCAGCAGATCAATGGCTCTTTGAGTTTTGCCACGTACAGAGACACTGAGATATCAATAAGTACTTCACTTGCTGACTATTTTCACTCCTTTTTCCAGCTTTATCCAGCCACTATAGGTCTTCTTCACCATTATTTGTGCTCTTATATGTCTAGAAGAGTTGGTGAAAACTGCTGCTGAACTGTTTTTCATATTTGTCCCATGGGACTGTACTGAACGAGGAATAAGTACTTTATTCACTGCAAAATGGTTTAAAGCTGGTCTCTCTTGATGAGTGCAAACAATTAATGAGGGTACTTAAGAAGATTTAACAAAGAGTTGAATTTGCTTGGAGTTAAGCTGCTGTTTGGATATTAGGCAGCTCTTTGTCATTGTGACTTCTGCATATTTTTTCTGCATGTTTTCATTTTTTTATTTTTTAATGCAATATTTTACATTTGACTTTCCCTGAAATCAACATTATTGAGTTTTAAAGGGGACATATGCAAATTTTTAGGTTCAAATTTGCGTTTTTGTTTCTACTCAAACATTTTTACATGCTTTAATGTTCTAAAAAACACATTATCTTTCTCATACTGTCTGTCTGAATATACCTGTATCCACCGTCTCTCTGAAACACTTTAGTGCCTGCCCCAAGTCTGCTCTGATTGGACAACAGCAACAAATTCAAGTTCACTTCATTCTCAAGAAGCTGAAGTTGACTGTTGGGAGGAGGAGCCAAATCTAAATGGCTTGTGGAATCATGTTTTCTGATCTAGACCACACACAAAATACTGACTGGGTTATCTCATGCTACATTCCATCTACGTTGGAAGTTGGAAGTCGGCGCTGCGAATGACGTCACACATAAGTTGACCGCATTCCAGTAGTCTGAAAACCAAGATAGATTTGCCCTAGCTAGCTTAGCCATTGTTAACAATTACCAGTTGTTAACAACAAGCTAGCTAGCTTAGTTATTGTTAACAATTACCAGTTGTTAACAACACATTATGCTTTTTTGTTTTGTGTACAAACACCGTAGCAGCATTCTCATAGATAGAGCTGGACAATACTGTGTAGAGATTGAATGAGAAACAAATATGACAAAAGTGCCAATAAACATTATATTATATTATAGACAGCTTTCACTACTGTTCCAACTTCCCAATTTGCTCCTTCAGGTCACAGTTTGGTAGGCATTCCAGATACCAAAAAGTATGTATACAAGCATGAGTGATTTTTTCAAGTTATGTCCCCTTTAAGTAAAGCTTACATAAATATGCTTTGCTACCGTTGTTATGGTGTCTTATTGGCACTGAGTATCTACACTCTGCTCTTGTGGTTTAGTGTCGGAACAAGAGGAAGTAAATCTAGTACTGTCTGTACACGAAGTCTGTGGCAAGCAAAATGCTATAGCTGTTTTTATCATCTAGATCTTATAATTTCTACCATAGAGTGTTTGATCCTATTTGACTTTGGAGCAATTTCTCTTTAACAGTACCCCAGTGAGAGCAGGCTACAGAGACGGTTGCCTTGTGCAGAGTGAAAGCCTCCAAGTGTCAGGGGACAGCACAAGGGAGCAAGTAACAGATAGAAATTGAATCGTAGCATCTGCTCATGGGGATCTCAGAGAGGGCAGATTGAATTAGGGTGTCAGTATCATTTTAATGGGGCTGCTCTGATTCATTGGTAGTCGCCTATCAGATGGAATAATATCAGAGAGGCCTCTGCTTGATGTGCTCCCCTCAGATCTTTTCGCTACTATCTCGCTTCCTCGCTCGCTCCTGTAGTTTATGCCTTCTTTGCTCCCTCTGTTGACAGACTTAACTCTGGAGCAGAAACTTTTAATGACATCCACATGTTTTTTATGGAGAAAGAGGTCGAACTAGAGAGATCTGCCATGTGCATGTTGTGCGCCCACATTCAAACACTCACAGGCATGCGTGCACATGTAGAGCCTGCACATACTGTACACTCGCGCACACACATACACCTTCATGAAGAGCCTGCTCGGACAAGTTTAGGCTGGTGGATCTGTCAGATAACCACGGGGCAACATTGATAAAACACTGGTTTGCAGGTTCTCTCTCCCTCGCTGTGAGTGTTCTGTAAATCATTATATTCGAAGGCTGGTTTGTTTACATTCTTGTACGATGGTGGATGGAAGATCCTCCCCATCCTTTGTGTGTGTATCTGCATTGGAAAAACAAATCCTCTCTTATTCACTTTCTCTTTTCATCTGGTCGTTTTCATCTTTTTTTTTTGTTATTGGGTCGGAGCATTATAGAACAGAGGAATCTGAACGGAGCGTATTTGCATGTGGCAGAATGTGTGAACCATAATAAAAACAGACTTCATCTGTCTGTCTACTTCATTGACAACCCTGTGACATCCTGCTGTTGTTGTGACTTTGCTGTGAATCAGCCTTTTTAAGGCTTTGTTCCCTGCATGAAGGAGATCCGTCCTAACACAGTGGAGCCAATCACATCCTTTGTTCAGACTAAATGGTAAAAATAGATTGCCTGTGAGCTGAAGATACCCCCCTCCCTCCCCTCCATTCTCACATGCACTCAAGCTTGCGCTCCCCTCTGCTCACCACTCTCTCCATCTCTCACCCATCTCACTCTAACCCCTCCCTCCCATTTCTGCCTTCCTCATCTCACTCTCTCCCCCTCTTCCTCGTTCCCCTCTCTCTCTCCCTCTCTGTCACTCCCTCATCCCTCCTTCACTGCCTTTTGCAGTAACAGTGCTGTTACCTCATGCAGAAAGTCACATGGCTCCTGATTGGAGAAAAGTGACTTAAAGCAGAGCCAAGATGGCAGCCAAACAGCAAGGGCTTTTTTGATTACCGTTACACAACAACATGACTGCCTCAGCTTTATCTCACTGTGCTGAAAACCCGTGCCTCTCTTTTTTTCCCTTCCTCAATTCTTCACTTCTTCTCCTCTCCTCGTCCCCTCCTCTCTCTACCCTAGTGAGTCTCAGATCTTGTTTGCTAGATCAAAATGGCTGTGTGTGCAGAGGCAGAGAGAAAGAAGGAATGCGTGGGAGACAGAGATGCTGGGGAGTCAGAGAGATGAGGAGGGGGGGTGCAGAGTGGAGACGTGCTGTAGTGATGTCACATCTGCTGCAGGCCGACAGGATGGCAGAGGAAAGCTGGCATGTGCCACACAGCCGGGAGGAGGGGGAGGACAGGGAGAACATTAAATGTGTGGGAAGAAAAAAATGATTTTCTATCAAAGTGCACCTTTATTTGTGGGAGATGTGCAAGCCGCAGAGTCTATAAAACATGAAAGCAGGTTCAGTACTGAGGTAGCAGTGCTCAGATTGAAACAGAGCTGGGCTGAAAACAAAAGGTGTGTGGAGGACAGCCACAGTTATTTGAAAGCATTGTGCTGAATCTCTGTGCCAACTGTGTATGTGAGAGGTGACTTCAAATGTAATGTAAATACAATTAGTATACAAACCATCTATTTCAGGCAAATAGATATCAAATCTGGTGCAAACGGACCAGATTTGATATAGTGTGTTGAAATGTTTACATCGTGAAGCTGTTAAAGGGATTTGAGCCATAAAAGAGAATGTATATTGTGCTTTGGACAGTAAAGTTAGTGTTTCCCTAAACTAAAACATCGCACAATCAAGACTTCAATTGATGATGTCAGAAAGTGGAGGTGGAGTTGGTGGACTTTGTCTATTTACTTAGAATGAGCGACTGACTCATTCTCACTTAGTCTCATCATGTGACATTAGAATAAATATGGGCTTCATTTTGTGTCTTAGGTAAAGTGTATTCCAGTTTTTTCATTATTCACTAACTGTGAAGAGGCTCCAAGATTATTCTAAATAACATAATTGCTGCTGTCTGTCTCCCTGTTGTTAAGTTGTGCAATATTCTAAAAATACAAATGCATATTCTTTCTCTATGGAGGGTATTCATTTCTGTTGATAACACCTCATAGAATTGGGTTTGGGTGAGACATTTTTCAGGACATGCCAATTAATTCCCTGTTGGCTACGACAACATGAGACACAGTAAAATTGAACCAAACATACAGTTTATAGGAATAGTTTGGACTTATTAAAGTGGGGTTTGTATGAGGTACTTCACCATAGTCAGTGTTTTACCTACAGTAGATGGGGGTTAGCACCACCACAGTTTGGAGAAGCAGGCAGGAGAACAGGAAGTGAAACTAAGCAATGTACTGCTGTGGACTGGGGCAGCAAAATGCGTTTTTAGCCACCTAAAAAAATTACTCAGTACGCTATATTTAGAATATTTTCAGCGCTTTAACTTGCTGGAACTGTAGTCATCATATCACTCTCAAAGCCACCAGACTACTTCGACAAAAACACAAATTTTAACTTACAAACACAGGAGTTGCAGATCTACCACTGCCTCAATTTGTTTCTGTTACTGTGTGTGTTTGGTGTTTTAAAGGATTAGTTCAGTTGCACTAAGGTCACACAATTACACAAACAAGCTAATTGATCGAGGCAGCGGTAGACCAATAATTCAAGTGCATTGCTGAGGTAAAATTACAGTTTTTGTCAATGGAGTCTGGTGGCTTTGATGAGAGTTTCCCTTGCATAAACTTGAAACAGGGCTCTCTGACGGCAAGGTATTGTGGTGTAAGTACTCTCAGTATAGGGTACATACTGATTAAGTACTTCATACAACCCCATTTCAATAAATCTGAGCAGTCCCTTTAAACTGCACCAGATCCTGCCTGTCAACAACAGGCTAATTCTGCCTGGATTCAGATCATTGACCTCTGTCATTGCACACGTCCACAACACCAACCTACCCACAGACATTCACATCCTCGCTTTCTTCCGTTGTCCTTCATCCTTCTTTATCTTGAACACACGCTGTTTAACTTCCTCTTGTCGAGCCACAGTCTCATCCTCTGGGTGCAGTTTGTGTCGGTTCTGTCTGCTGCCTTGTTGCTATCACTACCAGTCAGGTGTCACAACAGTTTCCCTGACAGGTTCGTGCTTTCACTGTGGTGTCTAGAAAAGCAGCGACAGGAATCTGAACATGCTGTTTACCAGCGCTCTCGTCAGATTTCTTCTCTACTGCTTCACTCTCTCTGTAACAAGTGTGTGTGTAGAGGCACAGTACATTGGAGAAAAATCCTTTCAAGACATGTTTACGTGTCTGCTGTATGGCTTGTGTGAGTCAAATGATTACAATGATTCTATAAGATATTTTTCTATTTTAGAGGCCCCTTCATTATTTTCCATGACAATGCTTTCAAGGCATTTCAGTGGGCATTCAATGCAGTCCACCTCTGCATAGAATAGTACATGTAAAGTGGTCTTGCGAGCTAGGGATCTATAAATACAAGACATGGTGTGTTGTACAACTCTATGGTCCCAGTGACAAAAATAGGACTTAGTTGTTGTGTATATGCCATTTAATGTTATCACGGCTTGCCAGTGCTACTTGCTAGGTAGTCTGTGTGTATGTGTGTACTAAATGTGTCTCTTACTGAATACAGATGAAATGGGATCCAATTTTCCGGACTGAAACTCTCCTGTGTAATTTTCCATGTTTTGTGCTGTATAATACACATTTCCATTCAGCCTATCTTTATTTGTATTATGTAATGATAATGCAGACTTCCTTTAGATGCCTCCGTCCTAATGGGATAGTTTGGATTTATTGAGGTCGAGTTGTATGAGGTACTTACTGTAGTCAGTGTATTTGTGTTCCAATTTGGAGAAGCAGACAGAAGTTGCGTCATTGAAGCATGGATGGGGAAGCAGCAAAATGTTTTAAGCTTCCTAATGAATAAATAAATAAATAAATATTAGTTTAAGTGTGCACTGTATTTAGAATATTTTCACAGCTTTACCTTGCTGCCAGACAGCCCTGTTTAAATGTACACAGGGGAACTGAAGCTGTTATTTATGCTCTGTAAAGACACCAGACTCCATTGACAAAAACATTAATTTTACCACTGAGGACACAGGATGAGCTGGTTTACCGCTTCCTTGATAGTTAAAGTTTTTGTGACTTGTGATTGGATTTACCTAGTCCACACTAACACAAACAAACAATCCAATCAAGGCAGCAGTAGATCAGTATCTATCATGGTCTGGGAGCTAAAATTAAGTCACAATGGGGGGTTGTGACTGCCCACTAGGTCCGACCGCCATCTACTGTAGGAAATACACTGACATGGATAAGTAATATATACAACCCCACTTCAATAAATGAAAACTATCATGTTTAAATATAAGCAATATTGTGCCATAACTACATGATACAAATGAGAGATTTTACAGTCTTTATTAAAAATGCCAAAGTTAGTTGTGAATACTGTGCAGTGTAAAGTCCTTATTAGGGTCATGTTATTGTATCCTTTTGTGTTCTGAACCATGAGGATGTTTGCAGCATCTGCCAGCAGAGGGAGATGCTGTTCTGTCACATCTCCGCTTCTGTCAGTCCATCAACACTGAACAGCAGACTGAGGAAGCATTGTCTTTTCAACAAGAGATCTAAATCTGGGCCTATGTTCCAACAAAAGACTTGAGTCTTTCTTTTATTCCCCCTGTAGCTGTTTAATAATTTATTGTCCATCATAATTACACAGCCAGCTCTCTAGATTGGACCTCAGCTACTCTACCTAGAAAGAGATTCAGCTGATGATAAGGCTCACAGTTAGCAGCACATATTTTTTATGTCACTCTCCTCCAATCTGAACACAAGCTGCAGATGATGTTGTGCATCTCCGCTCTAAGCCTGACGAGGTTTATGCAGTAAGACTGACTGGTGCGGGTCAGATGTGTTTACTTTCTCAATGAAATGCATTCTCATCTGCTCTCCTGGCTTGAATAATTCTACAAACTATATGGCAGCTCGAGTGAAAGCCTCAGCAAATTGAGTTTTAAATGCACTTTGAGACCACAAAAGGTTTTCCGGGCTTCAAATATATTGCTTGTAAACATTAGAGTGGTTATTGATTAAAAGTGAGGCTGCAGATTATACCCTTACATAATCAGAGGCTCAGGACTGCGGTCTAAAGGATTTGAGTCATCAGCCAAGTCAATCATTTTTCATAAGCCTTAACAAAGTTGGCTTGAATTAAACTGCCTGTATAGGTAACTTGTCTTTGTTGCAGATTTGCTCAACAGTGTAAACAGAATGAATGAATCACACTCAATTTTTCTTTCCCTTTTTTTCTTTTTTTGGATTGTTACATTGAGAACGAATTGTACTGTAATGGCACAACCAGTGCTAGTTCACACAATTCCAGCAGCCCTAATAAACACAATTTAATGATCACTTTATTCCTCATGACTGATTATAATGACTGAATTAGTGTTCAATGCCCCTGCCACAAAAAGGGTTTACAAAAGAAGCAGGCCACACCAATGTACGTAAGTGGTGTAGAAATTTCCAAACTCAAGAAATTAAATATTTCATCACACTGACATCTATTGCTAGTATTTGCAATTTAATCTGTATATTTTTTCTAATGAATAAGTTGAGATACAGAGGGTCTACTGGTTGGTCCCTGAATTTCTATCAAGTAGTTATTATATTTGCTGCCAAATATTATTAAAACCCACCAAACTTCTAAATTATAGTTGAGACCCTAAAGTTTCCGTAAGTGCCTAAAATATTGGTTTGAATTTCGTGTAAATGTGTATAAAATAATGCACATAAAGGTTCATTACCAAAAATTAATTGGCTAAGTAATGTTTTTGTGTGTGTGCAAGCCAGGAAATATGAGTCAAATTAATTGTTTTGATAAGATATCCACGAAAAAAATTTTTTCATCATGTTTATTAATTGTCATTCAAATTAATATCAATAAGACAAGGGTTGCTTTATTCATTTAAAATGGCTTTTATCTTTGTTTGCAAATGAACTCTTCATACATTAATAGTGTGCAATGATCTGTTTATAAAATGCAGGTTAAACAAAAAGCTCAACAAACTATCTGATCCTTTTCATTCCCTTGGTAAAGAATTCACAAAATTGCCTGCGTCCTTTATACCAAATACCAATAACTTAGCTAAATTTAAAAACATAATTAAAAAAATATTCACACTGGAACCATGTCTGTTATTGATAACTGTACTGTGCATATTATGCTATTTATTGTATATATTGTGATTTACTGTCTGTACCTCGAATGTAAGTATGTATTATGATTTACTATGATGTTTATTAACAAACCTGTGCAACTGAAAGCACATTCCCACATTTGTGGACAATAAGTATTATTATTGTTTCATTAAATATGAAGCTGAAGTGATTAAAAACATAAAACCAATTGACACAGTGTACATATTATATATGGTCACCCTGTTAAAATAATTGCCTAACTCATTTTTTCAAGTTTTGCAGGAAACACAAAAAACTTCACCAAAAGTGTAACATGTGACATTTATTGATCATTTCATTCAAAAAGGATGTAACAAAGGATGGCTATTGGCATAGTAATAACACTATGTGTAAATGATGTAACTTAAGAGAAATAAATGACTTAGGCATTTTTTTTAACATGCCTTTGTGACTTAAGCAAGATATGGTAACACTTTATTTTGAAGGTGTCTACATAAGAGTCACACAAGCCGGTCAGAAACATGACATGACAAGTATCATGAGCATTAATGTTACTTCAAAGTGTAGTTTTGTTCATGACACATCCCATGTCATGATCATGTCACTCTTATGTAGACACCTTAGAGTAGAGTGTTACCAATATTGGTGTCAACAATAAAACACTGATAAACTAAACGGATAACTAAACAATCTCCCTCTAGCTCTTATTTGCTGGGTTCTGATCTGATGCCTATGAATGTGGCAAATTGTCAAAGAAGTGATGATCTTAAAGGGGTAAAATCACATGATCTGATCAACTGAGGATGTAGGCAAGAGGTCATCTCCTGAGGAGATGATTTAGGCAAAAAAAACAATTTTGACAAAAAAAGACTTAGAGGATTATTTTAACAGTGTGACGATATGTGTTAGTTAGCTTCAATGAAGAGGTAAAACAAGCGTATACAGAATGATGCTGCCGTCGGACTGAGATGTTTTTGACCATCTGTATGGGCAAATATAGGCATATAGCTGTTTGACTCAGCAGGGACCCACCTTGTACCACTCCTGGGGCCATTGGTGCCCGTATGGGTCCCGTACAAGACAAATTGGGGTCCGCGGCTGTCAGGGAGGCAGGCTGTGTCTGTCCCGGTCTGTGTGATGGGATGGGCGGGGGAGCCAAGGGGAGGCGGGGCCTTTGTTTTTTTCGTGTCTCGGCTGGCAGGAACAAAGGGTCCTGTAGTAGTAGTAGATAGGTAGCACCGTCCCCCCCAAACAAATGTTATTTAAAACATTTTGTTGGGGATTGCACATTGACAGGAACCAGGCTAACTAGCCGGAGTGTTTTACTTTCCGTCGCTTGTCGTCTTGTTTGGGATCGCAGGACTAACGCTACAGGAGCTGGAGCTTCCACCATCCAGCAGCTCCGGCTAGCAGCGAGGCTAGCTGCCTAGAAACACCGAGCGGAGGTGTTGAGCAACACCGCGTTTCGGTGGACCTTTCTCTGCAGGTAACTCAAACTTACAGCCACACTACTTTGGCAGCACCCCTGCTTAACAATAAACCACTGAAACTGCTCAGAAACGAGCACTGGGAGTTATAAGTGAATGGCGCTGATAACGGTAGTTTAGCAACTAGCTAGGTTAATAGCTTAGCAATGGCATCCGTCCTTTGCAAACGGTTAATGAATGCGGCCCTGCAGTTCACTTTACGCCTGGTCCCTTGTGTTAAAGTGAATACTGGGTTATTTTTTAAAAAAGTCGACTGTGCATGTCCACAGATTGGGCAGTAAGTTTACACCAGTAAGCAGTCCAAGTATGTTGGCAGTCTCCGCACATTGCTTTGGATGTTTTATTGGCCGAGGGCCAGCCTCTAGATGCTGCTCTATTGTTTGCAAATGAACAGTTTGGGCGGATTGAACTGCACCAAAGTCCCACTCTTTAAAGTACACCTTTCTTAGAGTGGTCATGCATCATGCTCTCTCATCTTAATCAGTTTTCTATTAAAGGTGATTACCGACTGGAGTCATTCATCTCTATTTGTCATGTGTGAAATTGTCATTTTATACATGCTTCTGTAAGACTGGGTTCCGTAATGTGCATTTTGTATCTATGTTTTATGCTGATGACGAGACTTTTTTCCAGGGTGTGTTGCTGTTTGTTGAAGGGGAGAATAAACAATGTCAGCATTTTTACAGAATCTATGCTTTTGACTGTGGAGGCTTTACAAATCGGGGAAAATACGATGCTTATTTGTTGCAGGTGAATTTGCATTTGGCACAATGTGCATCAGATTGAACAAAGACTTATTACATGTGGTTGAATGCTGTGTGCATGTAAAGACTGGTGGTGTTGTAGAGGGGGTGGGTCATTAGGTCAGAGGAAATGCATAGAAAACCATTGTTGGTTGCTCCTGAGCAGGTTCACCCACATAGTAATGGGGAGGAGAAGATGACCTGCCATGACTCTTTCGGGTAAACTGAAGCTAGAGAGTAAAGGGTGAGAGTAAATGAAGGAGGAGTTGTAGTTGTTCGAGGAGCAGAGTTAGGGCTGTGAAGGAGGCTGGACGGATCAGAGTTCACACTGACGTACTTAACCCCAACTCATGCCTTTCTCCCTACATTTGTATTTCTCTTGGCTTTAAACATCACCATTTGTAGAGTAATCAGTGGGGTATTAAAAGTATGTCTGCCACTAACAATTATTTTCGTTATCCACTAATCTGTCAGGTATTTTCTTGATTAATAGCTTAACTCTTTGGTCTCTATCCCAGATTCTCAAAGTTCAAGGTGATTTCTTTAAATATTTTGCTTTGTCACTTGTAACCCCCCTAAATATTCAGTTTATTATGATATAAAACTGAGAAAAGCAGCAAATTTTAGAGGCTGAAAACAGCATTTTCTGCAGTTTTTCATTCCAATGCGTTACCGATGATCAATATAGTTGGCGATTATTTTTCTGTCAATCGACTAATAGACTATGCGACTAATCGTTGCCGCTCTGCACCAAAATTGATGAAAAAAAGCTTAAAATTGCGGATTAGTTGGGTTTTATCCTGCATTAGAGTGGACAGCGCTGAGTGTTTCTCCCCCTGCTGTTTTTTTTTATTTTGGTACAATCACCATTTTCTATGACTAGCTGAAAATGGCAAGCTTTTGTGTATAAATTGTGGCTAAGTCAAAGTAAAAAATAAATATTATGCTGCCTTCAGATGCCTGTTTAGAATATGGGGGCTTACAAACAGTGAAGATATTCTGTATTAGGTCAACATTGCCAATATCTGTTGACCCCATTATGAATGTATTATCACAGCATACATTTAATTCCCCTAGTTATCTTTACATTTATGTCTCTGCAACAAAGTAATGTAACTGTATGGTTGTGATGGGCCACTTTGGTTTAGATTTACAGGGGTTGTTTTTCCTCAACATCCCAGTACGCTGTTGTTATTTTAAAAAATCATTGGTCAGACCTAATTACATGCAGTAGCTCTCTGTGTGAGGTCTCCTTAAGTAAAGATGCAGAATAGATTTTTTCCCAGAGCCCATGAATTGTTTGGGCATGAATGCTTTATCTGGACAGACAAGAGTTAACAACAGCCGGGGTAGTGAGTGGGGGGATGGGTAGAAGAGGAACGAGAGGGGGAGACACACAGCAGAGGCTCACGGTTAGTATCACATGGGGTATGCAGAGAAGCGGGTTCCCTATAATGGTACGGATGGAACAAGAACACAAAGAACATGCCCGACCATCTCCTCTGCTTGTATCCCCCCCATTTTACTGATTGTTTTCTCACGTTCCTGCAGGCTAATAAATATGGCAGTTTTTTTCTCCTTGTGGTGATTTGTTTTCTTGTCCATTTACCAGATTGAAGATGCATTAGATAATGAAAGCAGCAGGAAATTGTTTTGGCAGCGTGCTTTTTTATTTGAGTAAATCTCAACAAAATCATCCAGCATTAGATTACTTAGATGATGCTGTGATTTGAATGAGCTAAATCTAAAGTAATCTAAATCTCCTCTAAATCTCTGCTCTTTTTTCCCCCTCCTCCTCTGCCGTGTGCTTGTGTGCAGGCTGTTCGTCAAAGTCATTCAAGCTGTACTCTCCTAAGGAGCCCCCCAACGGCGGCAGCTTTCCCCCTTTCCACCCAGGCGCTATGCTGGACAGAGATGTGGGGTAGGTCTGGGCTATACTGTCAGGACATAAGAGTTTCTGTCAAATTCAAAATATATCTTAAACCAGGACAGTTTTGCATTAATTATGATGCCTCCTTATTGTGATTTTTGAAGTTGTTGACTGAAGTTAACTGACGATTACAACATGTATTTTTAGATGCTGATATTTTTTTAGCAATAATGATAAATAGATGTTTTATGGCTCATATTTTTGGACCTTCTTCAAATTGCTCTTTTTGATCACTAATCTTTTATCGTTGTAATGGAATATCATCAAATGAGAGTTGACGACACAGAAGCAAATTGATCTTAAATGTGGTCTAGAAAAGCAAGAAATGTAAAAAGAAACAGTCGACTTATTTAAAAGTGATGGGCAGAGTCAGATTGCACATTTACTTGCAGGAAAGCTGTCATTACTTTGTACTTGACTAGTTAAATGTATACTTGTATAAAATGATCTGCCTGGGGAAAACCATCCGTGGTCAGCAACTGTCCTGTCGCACTTTTTGAATCTTCACTGTAATTCTCCCAAAAAATATATTCGGCACAGCTTGACAGTTCTGAGATCAACACTAGAGGTCATAGCATATGTTACAGTATGGTACTAAGAACACGCATGCTTGGTGTTACTTACTTATGTTTGTGCTTTTGTTCCTCCTAGGCCTACACCCATGTACCCCCCATCATACATGGAGCCTGGAATAGGGTGAGTACACTTACATTTGCATAGTGAACCAACAGTAATAGTTTATCCTGACTCATAAGTCATTTATAAAGTCCTATGCTCTGGACCCTATTAATTTTAAAACACATGGGCATTAAATTGGCCTGCAATTAACTGGCGCAGCTCAAACTGCAGAGTGTTGATTCCCCCGTTTCTGTTTCAGGAGACCTACACCGTACGGGAACCAGACAGATTACCGGATATATGAGCTGAACAAAAGGCTACAGAATTGGACAGAGGTGAGACTCACTTCATCATTCATAAAGAGTAATAAGAACTCCACACCAGACTGTTGCTGTACAAAAACACAGCATCAGTGTTTCATTTTCAAGTTGGCTGTGATGACAATCTGTCGTGCTACATTTCGCAGCTCCTGTGAACTACTTACTAGTTGCCATGCTTTCAGATTTTCCCTCCCAGCTGCTGTTTATGTGGCGCTAACCATGTTAGGGATTTTGTGGGAAATTAAGCCTGAGAATGCACTGACTTAATTTACATTCAGGCTCTAATAGGATTATCTGATCAACCTGGCTAAAACGTAATTGGAGTGCCAACTGTTTATGTGCCTGAGCGCGCAACTGAGTAGCTGTTATGAGCCACGCTTTTTATGCGACTGTCAGTCTGCACACTAAACTAAGTTTTATGGCCAACAAACCATCTGATTTCTGAATTGCAGCATGCCTTTAGGTAGTTCAACTTCAGTTTTGTTTATACTTCTTCACTGCAACAACATATTTGCTCTTTAAGGGACCCTGCATTGATGTTGATGACTGTCATGAAGCATGCACATATGTTGTCATGTCATTTGCAAACTTTAACCCAAATTGACCAGATGGTATATAAGAAGAGTTGTAAAAGTGGTACAATTGAGGAAATCATAATTTCTGCTTTTGTTGAGAGCTTTTAGTACATACAATTCTTTATCCATATTATCTTATGTAACTTCATGTTGAACATATAGCAAAATTCTCTTTCCTCTTCCTCTATTCAACTTGAGTGGTGTGTTGAATGTATATGCTGTATTTTATTGTCATTATGTCAAGTAATATGCCTCATCTATCCTTTAAAAAAGTTATAGCTGCACATTTCAAGAAATGAAAATTGAATGTTATGGTTCGTCCTTTGCTTTCAGGACTGTGACAATCTCTGGTGGGATGCCTTCACCACAGAGTTCTTTGAGGATGATGCTATGCTCACCATCACTTTCTGTCTGGAAGATGGACCCAAACGATACAGTAAGACTTAAACATTAGCATTATGTTATTTCTTTTATTTCTATTTTCCACGTTGTTTTTTTATATGTTAAGTCAGCGAACCTGTTTTTATTTTTAGAAATGTACTGTATCAGGGTTTTTCTGCCTTTATATGATTTTAGGATTGTTTTTTTTTAAAGTATTTTTGCCCAGTGCCTTTATACTTGTAAAATAACAGTGGAGAGCAAGCCGACACAAGGCTTGGTACAGCAGTGATGGGAACAAGGTTGTGGTAGTTCATTGATACAATGTTTATGTCCTGCATATGTTGTACATCAGTTTGTCATTGAGTAGCTTCAGAAGTTCCTAACGAGTTGATAATTTCAGTCAGCTGTGTTGGAGCAGGAAGAGATCTAAAACATGCAGGACAAGTGTTACTCCAGGGGAGGTTTGGGAAACGTTGACCTATAGGAATATTGGTCAAAAATGTCATAGTTTTAAATCTAAAATCTTCAAAATTCCCCCAGCTTGACAGCACCAAGTGATTTAAACCTCTAAAACCCAGTGAAAACACTACTCTTTATAATGCATATCTCATCTTTAAAGTCAGTCCTACTTTATTGTCAATTTCAGCATATGTACAAGAAAGACAGAAATATAAATTTTGCTTCTCACAGTCCCACGGTGTGTAAGAAAAGGGAAAGAAAGATAAAAACAGGAAATAAATAAGCAACGATTAAGAACAATGAAACTCAGACAAGAACCACAGGTGACGCTCACCTGAAATAAATATGTATGTATAAGTAAAAATGTGCAAATGCATCCATAGTGCAGAAAATAAGTAAATTGATTGTCCCAGTCTCATAATTAATAAAGTGCCAGTGTCCGTATGTCTTTATCTTGATATTTTATGTCTTTCAAATTTATTTGAGATTTTTTATTATCATTCACAGAGATATGGCTTGTTATGTAGCTGTTAGTAGGATTATGTATATCCTTTTCTGCTTTTTTGTTCCTTTGATCAATTTTTGGATCTTTTTCATCTCTGTGTCAGATTTTGTGCTACTAAACACACTTTCCCTACGTGGCTTATTCAGATTTCATTTTATTTTTATGTATTAATGTGATTTAATGACATCGTTATAATTTTTTGTGTGCAGCCATCGGCAGGACGTTGATTCCAAGATACTTCCGAAGTATTTTTGAAGGTGGCGCCACTGAGTTGTTCTATGTTTTGAAGCACCCAAAGGAGTCCTTTCACAGTAACTTTGTGTCTCTTGACTGTGACCAGTGCACCATGGTGACCCAGAACGGCAAACCCATGTTCACACAGGTACAGTTTTCACACTGCATTCAAAAAATGTACAGCCTTCTCTCCACTTCCTGTTGCTGTGACTTCTAACTCTATTTCTCCTGTGCGGATAAGGTTTGTGTGGAGGGCCGTCTGTACCTAGAGTTCATGTTTGATGACATGATGAGGATCAAGACGTGGCACTTCAGCATCAGACAACACAGAGAGGTCCTACCAAGGAGCATTTTGGCTATGCATGTAAGTACTGGAGTTGAATAACCACTCAGTCGCACTTGACTGCACATATACTGTACATCTACTTAATCTTATCTTTTCAATCCAACCATACAGGATCCCCAAATGCTCGATCAGCTGGCTAAAAATATCACCAGATGTGGGCTGTCCAACTCCACGCTCAACTACCTCCGTGTAAGCAAATCTCCCTATTGTCTTAATATTATTTATTTGACCTGTCATTGAATTTAACTAAACTACACTCAATGTCAAACTCATTCTACCACCAATAAGACACTTCAAAGACACTTTAAAAACTGTTTAATTCCCATTACCCCTCTTCACATGAACATAAATTAGTTCCAGTGGTCTTATTTCAAAAGGAAGTGTGCCACTCTTAAAGCTGTTCGCCTGTTTCTCCTTGTATTTATTTCTTCTAAAACCAGGAGAAAACCATGTCCAACTGAAGTAGAAACACTTGCATGCAACAAATTGCTAACGCCCCATCATGTCTGTTTGGTACCTTTCTTCCATAAAGCTATGTGTGATATTGGAGCCCATGCAAGAGTTGATGTCAAGGCATAAGACGTACAGCTTGAGCCCCAGAGACTGCCTGAAGACCTGCCTCTTTCAAAAGTGGCAAAGAATGGTAGCACCTCCAGGTAATCCTCACACATCTAAAATTGTCAGTGGCATTTGTGGTAGCTTTACCCTGACATTTATTTAGCTTTGGAGTACCCACAAACAAATCCAGCTGCAATTGCATGACAGTTGTTTATCTTCAACAGGCCTAGAAAAAACACAATTACCGTCACTTTAATCCTGCATTATGAAAAATATCATCTCCCTTTCATCTACCTGTAGCTGAGCCAGCCAGACAAGCTCCAAACAAGCGGCGGAAAAGGAAGGTGTCCGGTGGAAGCACCGTGAGCTCCGGCGGAGGCAGCAATAACAACAGCAACAGCAAAAAGAAGAGTCCAGCCAACAGTTTTTCACTCTCCAGCCAGGTACCTGTAAGCATTACATCAACTTGACCTCTTTCTGCACCTCCAAGTTCAGCTGAGCAAGGCACCGGAGGATAAGGCAGTGGGTGGAGGGGATGGAAAGAAAGGCAAGGAGGTTAGACAGTTATTTGTGAGTGCAGGGGTGGTAGCAGGGGGTTATTTAGGAGTAGGTGTAGCAGCAGGTTAAGATAGAGATACAATAGGGAGGCTTTTGGAGGTGGGGGTTGTATTCAGGTGTGATAGGGGGGGTAGGGGTTGCCTTGTGTAATGCTCTTTTATAGGATGAGTAGACGCAGTTAGAAAGATGTGCTGATGTGAACCAGTGATGGGCAGTCCCTCGACCTCTGGGGCCACAGGTTTATGGGTTTATATAGAGGAGAAACAAGTGACCTCCTTTACTAAGTAATGCTTAAATTGGGGCCATGGGTAGGGTTACCTTGCTCTGATTTCTAGTGGGACAGTTAGGCTTTCTCTCTAAATCCGCTGTATCAACTTGGTTTTAGAGTTACCACTAAGTCTATCTATCAGAGCACATGATTCACACGCTTTGCTTACTTGGTTGCTTGGTTGAGCGAACGAGACCCGAGGTGGAATGAAAACCCCCCTGATGCTGCACTCAAGGATCAGGGATGCCCACTGCTGGCCAGTAGGGAGGGCCCCTTGACCCTGGTTCTTGGAACAGGGGCAGGGAGTCAGGGCCACATGAACTACTGAACTGTCAGGGTAGATGCCCTGATGACACATTGTCCTGTTGTGATTGGGTTAAGAATGAAAGGACACCAATACCTCAGGTTATTAAAACTCTCTTGGTCCTTTAAAACTTAAAAGTATCAATTATACTATATTTCAATTAATATAAAATGAATTTGTAACGCTGGAATTGAAAGTTAGATCGCACCTAGATTACAGGCAAAAAACACTTGAGTTACAACTCGTCCGTGCATCCAGTCATTCCGCGCACCCCCCTGTATTATGGGGATAATATGTACCGGCCCTTGCTGTCCCCTTTAGGACGTGATGATGGTGGGAGAACCCACTCTGATGGGAGGGGAGTTTGGTGACGAGGACGAGCGTCTGATCACGCGGCTGGAGAACACGCAGTTCGATGGGGCGAATGGCCTGGAGGATGAGGACAGTTTCAACAGCTCGCCTGCACTGGGGGCACACTCGCCCTGGAACAACAAGGCTCCCTCCAGTCAGGAGAGCAAGAATGACAACTCCCAGTCGTCCCAGTAGAGTGCTGAGGTCCCAGTCAGCCCCTTTTTTTCAATGCTTAAATCCTACTGGGATCCACCTGAGCCAACACACTAGCGAGAGGAGTCAGGGAGGGTGACCTCGAGCACTTGTGTTCAATTAATTTTTCTTTGTTCTTTTCCGTCAAGTTCTTTTAAAGACCTAAAGAAGTGGTTAGGGAAAGGAACAACAGCTGATAGACTGATAAAGCTTCTTTGCTGTCACATGAAGGACAGGGTCAGCAGAGTCCCTCTCGCTCCCTCACATGTTGCACATGCTCAGTGGTGCTCAGCCTTGGCCCTCGTCTGCTCGGCTCCAGTCAGTCCTCTTAGAGGTGTGGTGAGACTCGCGGGGTGGCGGCGTGTGTGCATGTGTCTATTACCCCCCCATCATCGCTCACCACAGTGTTTGAGCCAAAGTTGGCGTGTCCTGTTGTCCGAGTGCTCGCCATGGCGACCATGTCAGTGGGTTCTTGTTCCAACCTCGGGTCTCTCAGGCGTGCGTTTTCCTTGACGACGCACCCTGTTGTTTCTGTTGTGCTCATGTCACAGGGAAGAAATGCTTAGCTTTTATTTAACTTATTTTTTTGCAGGCTGCAGAAATCTGTGTGCACTCTTAGTATCAAAAATTCAACGTTCGGTTTTTAAAAACTCAATTATTTGTTTTTGTAGGACCTGGTTGGAACAAAAACCTGTACAGTGCCGGAGCTTGAGGACCGGAGTTGAGAACCACTACGCTAAATCTTACACTCACACACAACACTGACATGCACATCCAGACCAGTGCACACACTTACACCCACACACTCTCACACACGCAAACATACACATTCTTACTCACTCACCTACACCTACAGCATAAAACATTGAGGTACTGGAGAGAGGTGGTACGCAGCATGTCTGGACCAGAGCACCAGATGCTACAGAAGTGTGTTTTCATTTTCTATGTTTTAGACTTGTTTTGAATTGTTTTTATTTTTGTAAACAATTTCTAAAAAATAAACAGACAAGCAAGCAAACAAAAACACCCCAGAATATTCTTTGCACTGTTTTCCACTATTAACTCCAATCTATTTTTCTTATGAATTGACGGTGTATTTTTCTTTTCTTTTCTATTATTGCTAATGTAAGAATTGTAAAACATCAGAAACCTGCAGTATATTAATGTATACGTATTGCTGTTAGATCATTCTTATTGTGATGGTAATAACTTCCATGTAAGTCTGTGCTTAATATAATGTCACCCATCTGTGTCAGCCATCACACCGTCATCAGATCCATTGGCTTCAGTGCTAGAAAACAGCAGGTTGGGGAGAAACAAGGCTAGTGTTTTAATACTGTGCTACATCTTGTTTGATGTGAGTCCAAAGCAGCACACTGGAAACCATTTTCCCCACTAAAAGTTTGGATCTGTTGACTTGTCATTGCAACTGTTTGCTTTGTCTTGAAATCTCTATCTGGGGGTCCTCTCTTCAGAGAAACATAATTACAGAAAACTCAAATTTGCTACTCAAATATTTTAAAAACAAGTTTTGACAGGATTGTAAAATAAGAAAAAAAGACTTTTGTATTAACTTAAAGTTCCCAGAAATGTTTTTAATCACAATTAAGAAAGCTGCAGACCAAGGAGCTACATGTAAAGATTCTTTAGATATTGATTACACTGTGCTGTTTTATGTTTAATGACGAATCATTTTGTTGGCTTTACTCCTCATGTTTGTGTCTGTGCTTGTATATTTTTAGGTAGTAATTTCTGTAAAAGTTATTCTACATATTCCTCCCTAGAATTATGAGAAACTCAATCTAATGTAAAGAAATGAAAAGCCTCTTTAAAGTTTTTTTAAACGTGATTTTTAATGGTACAATCACTGATAAAAGAATTTTGCCCTCATTTTAGCAAACTGTATTTATTTTTCTATGTACTGACATTCTGTTTAGGTCCAACCCACCTGTACTATACTCATGATGATATATGGAGGAGTTTGTGGGGCTGCTGAGTCAGTTAATGCTAACACAGGTCATTCCATTACGTCTGATTTTTGACATGCAGCTCCCAGTTCTGGCCAGTTAATCACAATGGTTCAGTATGTTCACATTAAAGACAGATTCTGGTCTTGTAGGTACCTGGTCTATCTGAAAACGCATCAGATGCACTGAAAATCAATAAGTAACCACATTTAGATAAAATGTTAACCTCAAAAACATCTTTTTTTCCTGTAAACTTGCTCTATTTTGTGGTGAGTCATCCTCTGATGAAAAGCCTTGAGTTCCTCAGATGTTGGAAATGTTCCATGATGATAGTCATTTCCAGACTCGCCCAGCAGGGGTCTCTCAGAGCACCAGGACAGACTGAGCAGCCTGTCAGAAATTCCTCCATCATTGTATCTGGCAGAAATGCCGTCTGTAAACCCACACCGCGCTGCAGCCTGTTGTCTTTAAATCCATACTCATCGTCTCTAGCACCCCTAGTCTACTCTTGTGGTGTTTCCACTCAGCGGGCCGACACAGAATTGAATCTAGGGGCAACTTTTCAACACCCTGTGTTTCCTAAGTTGACATAATTTAGGGAATAAGGGTTTGTGATATGTGAGACAGAGCTGAAATGGCAATTCACCCATAGCTGGCTCCTGTAGCACCTCACCATAGGGGTGATTTTATATCTATATTTTTTGCCAGGTTTCTGTCATTGATAATTCATGTATGGTATCAATAAAGATGAATTTTCACTGAAAAATAGTTGTTATTGTTATTGGACTCAGCTGTGATGATACTTGATGGAAAATATCTGTCCCAGTGCCGTGAACATGTTAAAAAAACAGACCTTGAAGAAATAAAACAGATGACTGAAATATTCTTCAGTAATCATGGGGAATCAAGTATGCTTTTGTAAATCGGACCTTAGGAAATTCTTATAATCACCAGCTGCAGCAAAGAAACGTGGTCCAAAAAGTATTTGCTTTATCATGCAAATGGAAACATAAGCTGTTCCTGGTGCTGTTTACTGAATGTTCCTATTGAAAGAAAGTATCAAGTGGAGCGAGAGCAGGACACTGAAGCCCTTGTTTCTGATAATAAACACCAAATTGTCATAGATGCTATTCACAGTGTGACCGATTAGCTTTTTATTTTTTTAAGCACGTTATTAATTCCTTCTTGGTGGGTCAGAACTGATATTGGAGATGGCAGTCATGTTGGTTGGCCTGGAAAGAGGAATGACAAGAAATAAAAGGAACTGTGACAATAATGCATGTAATAGATAGGTTTTCTCTGCTAAGCCAAGCATCTGAGACGAACTGTAAAAAGAAATATGGAGACAGAAGAGCAAAGCATTGTCACTTTAGATTGTTACATTTCTGTACTCAAAGATACATTTTTCAAAGCATTTCTTTAAGAGACGTATGATGGGCTTCAGATATGCAGCTTTTGATCCAACAAAAGCTACAAAGCAGTTCCAATGTTTGAGCATGGAAGCTGATTCTGGACCTTGGGCTTCATATGTGTGATAAAATCATCTCAAATTAAGTTACACTTACTTGACATAGAAAATTATATATTGATATTATGTTAATAATCCAGCACCTTGTAAATCATTTGTTGCTTTCTGTTCTTGCTTCGTTATGTATGGCTAAAGACTCAAAGGCTACAGATGGAATTCATTTGGAAAAAAATAACAGTTAAAGATGACAGCATTATTGATATTGGAATATTGATGATCTTGTATGGTTAAAAAACTAAGTCAGACTCAAGTCAAAGAAAATATTACCAAGTAATATATTAATATAATTTCATACCAATATTCATGTCTTCGTCCTTGGAGATGGATCCCTCCTCTGTTGCTCTCCCTGAGGTTTCTTCCAAATTTTTCCCCCATTAAAGGTTTGTTTTTGGTGGGGGATTTTTACTTAATCAAAAAAATGTTATGAAAGCAGAGAGGGTGTTGTTTACTGTACAGATTGAAAAGCCCCCTGAGACGATTTTATGATTAGTGATGTTGGAATATATAAATTAAATTGACTTTAAATATGTTTACAAGTTGGAAGCCAGTTGGATATCATGTCCTCATTGCAACCCTAACAGACCAACCAGATGCTGTTGTCTTCAGGAGAGTCACTGAGTGGCAGCACTGCAAGCTCTCAACAGTCTTCACATGCCAAAGCCACTTGGGAAGAGCTCTGTTGGTAGCAGATTAAAGGATCAGCCTGTAATTGATGACTTTGGGTTGAGGTGAACCAGGTATGAGTGGCAGTCCACTTGATAAACAAGAGATGAGGACAACTGACACAGGTACACTCCTTTATTTTGTTCCTTTTTTGCATCAGGTTGATTAAAAAGGGAAATTAGGTGAATGCTTATCTTGCATTTGCGTTTCTCTTTATGCAAATGTGTTTTATCTGTGTAGCAGAGGTGTTACACAGCAGGCAGTGTCATGATGCTGGGCAGATTGTGGACAGAGATGACAGACTAGACGTCACAAGCAGCGATGAGAATAGTTGTCACAGTTATCTTCTCTCCCTTGCCTCAGCGGTGCCTCAGCAGTAGCAGGTTAAAGGTAAGTAACAGCACTATCTTCACCTTTTACTTGTCTAGTTGAATACTCGGGTGTAGTTCCGTCTGTAGAACAATGGCTAAATTCATGTTTTGGCTTGTTCAGTGTTAAAATTATTCTGTATATATTTCCTTTTTGACAGTTATGATAACATGGGGACACATATTTCCTTTCCTGACATTTTTTGGAATATCTCTTGGCATCTCTTGGATGTTGTTGTGTTCTCAAAACTCCCTTTCCCAAGTGTATCCCTTCCAGCTATGTTGTCCTGCATATTTGGGCTGTGTTGTTGCTTGTTTGGACACAAAACCATTGCAGATGTGATTTGCTGATCTACTCGGGTGACCGAAAATACCCTTTTTTATCCAGCAAGAACATATCAAACCTTTCACAATTGTTTCTGGGCTTAACAACCCCCATGTTTCAGAAATCCAGGAAGCAAAATGAGAAAAATACTATTTGTTGGAAGGTAACCCGACCAATTATTTGCTTCCTTCCCAGGACTCTCACTCTTCTTTCCCACGTCACTCTCTCTCTCCCTCCCTGTTTCTCTTTTTAAGACCCTCCCTTCCTCCCTCCTCCGGTCCCTTCTCTCCCTCCCTCTCTTCTTATTGCCAGTGTTCTCCAGGCGAGCACACAGTCAGCTCCAACTTTACAGCCAGAGCGGAGCATATCAGGTTCCTACAGGACTTTAACTGTCTGTGAGAGTCCCACGCCCCTTACTGAATTACTGGAGATCAGAGCAGCGCGACCGCCCTTCACTCTCTGACCAAGGAAGGTGAGTTACTCTCCTGTGACTGCATTTTGGTTCCCTCTACATGTCTTTTGAGTTCACTTGTTTTACCCTCTCACTCACACCCTTACCTCAGCAAGTGCCAAGACCTGGAGGAGCTTCACACACAGTTATTATTGATCCTGTTTACAGTAAATATCTTCAGGCGGCTGTGTGCTAGGTTAAAGAGGTTGATCATGTTATCTAAAAAGAGTGCCTTTAAACAAACAAAAAACTATTTTCTTTGATTTCAACAGTTTGCTTTAACCACAAGATGAAGTGTTCATTTACTTTAGGGCCTTATCCGTCTGAGGTTATTTGCTTAAGAGAGCTACACCTACAAAAAGCACAGTTGACGAATGCTTTTTAATGACAAACCATAGCCATAAACATTCAAATATCATGCAGGAGTTTCATGAGGCATTTTCACCCTTGTTCTAGTAGCTGTTTTACTGTCTGTTGCTGTGCCAGGCAGCCATGGGTTCAGCTAAACACAGGTGATGCAGGTTACTTTAGGGCCTTACCTGTATTAAGTTATTTGCTTAAGAGAGCTACACCTACAGAAAACATACAGTTGATGAGCGTTGTGTAATGGCAAACGACAATTTAAATTCAAATGTCGTGCTGGAATTTCATGGAGACATTTTCACCCTTGTTCTAGTGGGTGTTTTACTGTCTGATGCTGTGGAAAAGAAAAATGGGTTTAGCTAAACAGAGGTGATGCAGGTATCTGAGGCGGATGCAGCTTTCTGTGTTTACACTATGAACACAGCGATGACACAGTCAGACGTGTCGTAATAAACCTCCATGTGTCAATTTCCCCACAAATGTTGCTGTAACTTTTAAATGTCAGCACTTCCTGTGCTTCATGACAAACTCCAAATTCTCTGGTAAAGTGCAGAAGTATGAGACAGAAGCTTTAAAGGGCACTGTATTTCTCAGAAGCTTAACGCGCATTGGCTTAACATTTATAGTTCCCATTTTCAAAATGTCATTG